>NW_024037069.1:486557-1086557 GCF_015706575.1 Patiria miniata
TTTTAGGTTTTACCAAATGCCCCCAAAACTTCAACGTTTTCCATAGACGGCATCATCGAAAAAGTCAGTTTTTCACCCAAAAATCCAACTTCACCAAATTTCCTCAAAAGTTCACAAGAGGTGCCTAGAGGCCAGAATTCAATTCCCTGAAGAGTTCAAACTCATTACATTCAGTATCCAGTGAGAAACGAACAATTTTAGGTTTTTTACAAAATGCCCCAAAACTTCAACGTTTTCCATAGCCGGCATCATCGAAAAAAGTCAGTTTTTCACCAAAATCCAACTTCACCAAATTTCCTCAAAAGTTCACACGAGGTGCCTAGAGGCCAGAATTCAATTCCCTGAAGAGTTCAACTCATTACATTCAGTATCCAGTGAGAAAAGAATTTTTAGGTTTTTATGCCCCAAAACTTCAACGTTTCCATAGCCGGCATCATCGAAAAAGTCAGTTTTCACCCAAAAATCCAACTTCACCAAATTTCCTCAAAAGTTCACAAGAGGTGCCTAGAGGCCAGAATTCAATTCCCTGAAGAGTTCAACTCATTACATTCAGTATCCAGTGAGAAACGAACAATTTTAGGTTTTTATGCCCCCAAAACTTCAACGTTTTCCATAGCCGGCATCATCGAAAAAGTCAGTTTTTCACCCAAAAATCCAACTTCACCAAATTTCCTCAAAAGTTCACAGAGGTGCCTACAGGCCAGAATTCAATTCCATGAAGAGTTCAACTCATTACATTCAGTATCCAGTGAGAAAAGAACAATTTTAGTTTTTTTACAAAATGCCCCCAAAACTTCAACGTTTTCCATAGCCGGCATCATCAAAATAGTCAGTTTTGACCCAAAATCCAACTTCACCAAATTTCCTCAAAAGTTCACACGAGGTGCCTAGAGGCCACAATAAAATTCCCTGAATAGTTCAACTCATTACATTCAGTATCCAGTGAGAAACGAACAATTTTAGGTTTTTACCAAATGCCCCAAAACTTCAACGTTTTCCATAGCCGGCATCATCGAAAAAGTCAGTTTTTCACCCAAAAATCCAACTTCACCAAATTTCCTCAAAAGTTCACACGAGGTGCCTAGAGGCCACAATTGAATTCCCTGAAGAGTTCCTCATTACATTCAGTATCCAGAGAGAAAAGAACAATTTTAGGTTTTTACCAAATGCCCCCAAAACTTCAACGTTTTCCATAGCCGGCATCATCGAAAAAGTCAGTTTTTCACCCAAAATCCAACTTCACCAAATTTCCTCAAAAGTTCACATGAGGTGCCTAGAGGCCACAATTGAATTCCCCGAAGAGTTCAACTCATTACATTCAGTAGGCCTATCCAGTTAGAAAAGAACAATTTTAGGTTTTTTACAAAATGCCCCAAAACTTCAACGTTTTCCATAGCCGGCATCATCGAAAAAGTCAGTTTTTCACCCAAACTCCAACTGCACCAAATTTCCTCAAAAGTTCACACGAAGTGTCTAGAGGCCAGAATTGAATTCCCTGAAGAGTTCAACTCATTACATTCAGTATCCAGAAAACTTTTTGATTTTTTACAAAATGCCCCAAAACTTCAACGTTTTCCATAGAGTTTTCCAACGTTTTCCATAGAGAATGGATTTTCTTTGTTTGACCATGGAGGAATGTTTTTAATTATAAGTTTTGGAGTCATCAGTGTTGTCTTTATCGAGATTTTGATTATTCCAATTTATCAAATCGTCAGCGTGTTCACGAAGGGGCGAATTTTCCGCAATGGCTGTTAGGGTTAGGGTTTAATGGTTAGGGTTAGGTTTGGGCAAACAGGTATGGTAAACATAATTCTCCCGTTGAACTTGCAGTGGTTGTCAGAAAAGTTTTAAGTTGGTCAAGTTTGGAATAAAGATTTCGCCTACTGCCGACTAATTTTTGAACAGATAAGCTGAGATGAAACTTCAAAGATGTAGGCCTACCAATTACAGAATAATGGAACAATTAATTACGGAGTACCGGTAACTTAACGGAAAACTGAAAACGGAATCCACACACTTGTTGTTTTGGCAAATTGCCGATACCCATTCCTCATACCGTACCGCCCTTTGCGCGAATTTGTCTCTTCGTGAAAAATCAAAAGACATTCAGGTGAAGTTTTCCCAAAATTGATTGTTATGATTTTGTTGATTTTATCTGATTTTGACCCAGACATCTTCGCAAAAAAATGTTCGTTGCGTGCATCTACCGATTTCAGCCAGAACAAGAATTTTGAAAAAAATGATCCCCTGGATCATCCAATACATGTACACACGTACACGCATTTGTGTACATGTATGCATAGTGCCTGGCCAGGGCGTGGGAACGTATCAGATTACATGGGCCGCGCGCAATATCGATCGGTTTAAAAATAGATGGTCAGATCGGGAATTGACCTGGATTGACCCGCAAATGTTCGGGTTGTCTGTGAGGTAAGCAGGTCACCGACATATTTTTCTAAAAATGACTGCAAGTGCGTAGGCGTGCAAATTCCCGCACGATGCATACATGTAGGCCAAGTTCATTTGTGCATTTTCAGGGCGCATTGTGAGGGTTTGGTAGCTGGAGTTACCCATAGCCCTACATGTTATCATTGGGATGTCATTTAACACCCCAATGATAACATTTAGGGCTGGTTAACTCCAGCTAAGGGTTTGGGGGCTTGGTTTCACATTCCTCGTTCATATCAGAACTCTCTATATAATACCTAATGGTTACTGAAAACAAATTATAAAGGGCCAGTTTTGTTTTCATCTCGAGGGGGCACATTTATGGTAATCCTTACTTTTAGGACCCCGTTCCTATATAGGAAGGGAAAGACTCACCAAAACAGTTAACTAAATGACACTCAAAATTGACATTCTGATACTTCTTGGCACATCTGAACAATTGGCAATGACACCTACTTGAATATCAGCAGGTTTAATTTTGTGGAAAGAGGGCAGGGCTTTGATTTTTGAGGGAAATTCAGGGGTAAAAGACGACGATGACAACCAAAAAACAGACTCAAAAACCAAGATGGCAAACGTGAAAGCTCGATGCAATGAAAGTTCGTTGCTGATTGGCTGACAAAAAAAAAACATCTTATTTATTTTTTTTAGCAGCCAATCAGCATCGGGCTTTCATTTGTAGGGCTTTCACTGTGTTGTGAGAACTACAACATGCACGTCTGACTGCGAAAAGAGGTAGGAAAGTCACATTTTCTTTGAAAGTGCTTTCAAAATTACAACTAACATGAATTCTATTTAAAAAAAAAGACTGCATGCTTTAGCCTGCAAAAGTCACTTTGGTACTGGACAGACATCTGCAAAAGTCAGTTTTGAACAGAACTTGTAAAAAATAGAGGTGTCCTAAAAGTAAGGATTACCACATTGATGTTCGAGAGGGCACAGTTTATGTCCGCAAATGGGTCACTTGGGTAAATCGCCCCCCCCCCCCCCCCCCCCCCCCCCCCCCCCCCCCCACGCCCTGCAAGTAAAAAGTATTTATTCTCTGGTATTACTATTAGTATTACTTAGCTCTGCCGAGTGGAGCGTTGAACTACCGGCACGGTACCCTCCGTGTATGTAGGGTACCGTAGTTCAACGCTGTATTAAATAATACGAAACATAATGAAAAGGTTGTATACACAAGCACTGTTTCCTTTAACAATGAGGATTATATTATTAATTGCCAAAGTAACACGATCGTGAACGTGAACATAACCCTTACCTGAGTAGAATTAGAAGTAGGATAGGCCTGTAAATCTTTTTTTTCCAGCTGGTCGCTTGACGCCTTTGCATGTGCTTCGTACAACCTTGCCTGCGCATGAAGTACAATATTTGCTCGCCAACAAAATAGACAGGTGCTTTGTTTTCGCAGGACAAAAAAAACAATTTTACGTCTGGGTAAAAGACTTCGCGAAGAGGTTTCAAAAACTACGGTCGCGTTCCAGCTTTCAAACTTCTTTTCAGTCCCCAGCCGACTTCCAAGCCTTAAATGATGAGATTGAGAGTATTTTTATTTGGATGTGGACATAAGGATTGAAACACAATTTTCATTCCAGTATTATTTGATGATACAAAAACCCTTAGACGAACCCATTCACAAACGAAGCCGAGGTTTTGCAAAATGATCAGTTATTGAGCGCACTCAAAATAGGGGGCGGAGATTTGTGGGGGGGGGGCTGGACTAAACTACTACTTAAATACTCAAGTTTTCACTGAAACAAAGGCAGTCAAGACACAACTTACACTGACATATTCTGCTCGCTTATACATATCTGGTGGCTTTAATAATGTAGATCCAATGATCAAAACATTATTGCACAATACGTGTATTAAAGTCATGTTTTCATATCAAATATCAGAATGTTTCAACAGGTTTTTTCCCGACCAAACAAATAATAATACATGTTTGAGTAATGCTGTGTTCTATACAATGGGTAATCTCATGTTATCTGCTGATCTCTGATCAAAAATTAGGAATGTATATAAACCGCATATTATGTAAATCAATTGGTATTAACTAATTTCATATTAATTGAAATTATTTTAAGGCAATGATAATTAAATATATGTTTCAGTTTAATATGTTAATATGCAAAGCATTTACAGAATAAGACATTGGAATGAAAAACTATATTGGGTGATAAATTGAAAAATATAATGCGATGGAAATTAGCCACTATATATTTGTTAACTGAGGTTTTCAAATTAGCCAAGAGCAGTAGTGGTAATTCCAACATGTTAATTATCATGTACCAACAACTCCTTAAGCCCATGAAATAATTATCAGCATCTCTGCATTTAAAACCTCCGAAATTTGTCCAAAAAACATAATCCTTTTTTAACAAAAGATAATTAATTGCCTCTATATAAAAACTCTTGACATTTTGTTGTTTGTTTTAGACACTGCATTGTGTGTGTGTGTGTAGACGCAATCTGTTTTGCAGTTTTGATCTGGATTCTTTCCCTGATCCCAAGGAAAGTTAACTTGATTTCCAATTGAGTCGCATATTTCTTTGTGCACTCTCGTTTCTGAACTACAGCCTGTTCATAAGTCAAAGTTTGAACAATTGCGGGCTTTTAAGCAGACCCAGGTGAAACAGTCATGACAGTAGGAGAAAAGTAGGATCAAAATTTTGAGAGAAAAAAAACAGGAAAAGCGTAGGACTTTTGAGGACAAATCAGGAAAAAAGTAGGACTTTTGAGGGCTTTCGGGAGTACTTTTCAATGATAATCACCCATGTTCACAGCATCATAAGCCTCATTTGGCATGTTCTGTACTCTTTACTTGTAACACTTGTGCTCCATCCTCAACAAGCTTGTGGAAGTACAGTTGCAGTACTCCTGCGCCCAAGCCCTTCACTGTGTGATTTACATATGACAGTGTGTAACACTGTTATGAAAACTATTCAATGATATTTCATTTTTCAGATTCGTGGGACAAAAAAGTAGGAAAAAGTAGGAATTTCAAGAAAAAAAGGAGGAGCAAGGTAAAACAAAACAAAGAAATGGGAAAAAGTAGGGAAAGTAGGAATTTCAAGGGGACAAAAAGTAGGTAGCAAGGTAAAAAAAAACCTAGGAAAAGTAGGAATACTTGAAAGCCTGCAGCTGAACCATTATGCCCAGCCGCTCTGGGCACTGACTATAGAATACCGAGGTGTGACATCATTTAGAATCAAAAAGTGTAGTGCAAACGAATGAAGTGCACGCGCGTGTTGGTTCACGGGCTGAATCACAGGCTTATGTCTTTCACACACACATTTTGTGCGCGTGACGTATTCACCTCGTTACTCCATAAAGAGGTGTGCACACTGCATGTTCCAGTCTTGTAGTCGTACACATTATGCACATGCGCTTGCATATCAGACATTTTGGGCAAGCATGTCGGAGATAAATCACATCCACGTTTCAACCAACAGCAACTTGACATATAATAGACTTTATTCACGAGTCACCCCCATCTTATGAAAGCGAGGTAAACTTTTCATTTTGGGAACTTGCGGGTAGAAATAAAATCACTGAAATAAAAGTTCATAACAATACACCAGTCTGGAAGAATTTAACATGTGTGATTAAACCCTACTGTTTTAAGCCACATTTAGAAAACAAAATTAAAAGTGAGGCGTGGAATGCACCATCCCATTCGACTTTACAATTTATAAACAGATTCAGGGAACAGGATCAAAAATGGCTTCTTCGTGAATAAGGTCTATAGGGCTGGTATATCTAGCTTGTGCGTCAGAAATTATTCTGAACAATGATATTTTGTCTGTGAATCATCAAAGCAATTACAAGTTAAATACAGTATATGGTAAGCTGATATCAAAGAGCTATATTAAATTACTAGAGCGCTAACTTCGTGTACAAAGTAATGCCTGCTGTGCGCATCCATGTTTGTGCACAAACCTATGGAGACCTAGAAATGGTGTACGGCTACGTACGGCTATTTGCATATCTGCGTTTGCATTCCATACCGGTGCGCTATCGAAGCCAATATGCCCAAATCAAAACGCACGATCAGCAAATGAGCGTGTACGTCATTTTTCTCTACGCAAACAGCGCAACGCGTGCGTGTATTCGCTGCAGGTGCTTTTTTCCGTCACGTTTTTTTTAACCGTCAATGATGCGCTTAAAGTTGTTTGCATATGTTCTACTTGCGCGTTGCATGTAGAGTACACTTTCAAAATTCAATCCATCTAATTTCATTATGTTCTACAAACACGCACATGAATTCAAAATGTCTGCACCCAAGACGGCTTCAAAGTGTTTCCGCACGCAGAATGACCAGTTAGCGCTCTAGTAATTTAATATAGCTCTATGGTTGATACATATATACATGTATATATAAATGGTAAAAAAAAAACAATTTTTTTTTTGTGATACATTATACACACAGTCCATATGTTATTGCATAATAACTATTCGATATTTGAAAATCAGAACTCTGAATCAGATATATCTAGCATTCATGATATACTTTTTTTGTGGAAAAATTAAAATACATTGTTGCGCATCATTTTGGTTGTATAAATATAAGGCATTCAAATCAAATTGAAAGTAATAAGTATCGCTCTTCGGGAAAAAAAATCAAAGAGCTTTTGTATGAATTGTACATGTTGAAATGCAAAACAGCCCGACATGCTCCACTCAAAAGTGAAAAAAAATAATGGATATTCAGTTTACAGGAACAAATGAAGGGGGGGGGGTTTAAAAGGGAAAAAACAGCTCTGTCCAAAAAAAAAATTCATAGAAATTCATTAAAAATACGGCGAAACACCCCCCCCCCCCCCCCAAAAAAAAAGTATACTGGCAATAATGTCTGCATGTGCAAAACATACAGACCGAGCCAGCTTTGTTACGGTGTATTTGCACACTATTCTGTAATATAGTATCAATAATCGTTAGGTTTTAACGTTTTAATAGCGCCCTCAATGGAAGCATGGAATGAGACCCCCCCCCCCCCTTTTCCACCGATTCCTAGATGCTGTTTTTGGTATCTGAGCAGCCTATCGACAATACACTGGCCAGTCATCCCACTGAGGCAAAGAAACCACTAACGTTCAGCCTTCCAGTTTGAAACAAGACACACTGAACACCACCAAAAAACCACCATACTGAATGTAATATGCAACAAGTATAGAGTGGCATGCATTATTAAAGAGTAATTTGGAATGCAAAACTGAAAGACTGCTGTGGCCAAATATTATGATAATCACATATGGGTTGTGCAGGATTCAAGCACTTTTCCTGGACTTTTTTTGCCAGGAATATCAGTTTTCCGCGACTCCTTGCAAAATAAGACTTTCCATGATTTTCCATGACTTTCCAATGACAGCTTTCAACTCCAGGATTTTCCAGGATTTTTCCAGGACTGTGGGAACCCCTGGTTTTACAGAGTCGCTCGGTGACTAATAGAAAGGTCGAAAGGTTGAAATGCCTCCCTCAAAACCCCACAGAATTCTGAAAGCCCCTCCCCTGCCATTTATTGAAAAATTCTCAAAGACTCAAAGTCTTCCATGCGACAGGGATTCGAACCTCCCGTTTTCAAGACCACAGACCTTGATTCTTCAAGACCGACCAGCAAGGACTGAACAAAAAATTAAACCTTTTAATACCTGTTTCTTAATTAGAATCATTTACATTCAATTCAACCACCAACCACTGAATACCATAGACTTCAATGCTATCACTGTGCACTCGTGGTGGCCCCTTCCATGGCGGCTTGCCTTCAGATAATCCGTCACGCATTGAAGGGGGTCCCTGTTCATGTACCGGGGTAGCATGCTCGGATTGGTCTATACAATAACCCTCTAAAGAGTGAGGTATGCAGGGTGGCACACCCCCCCCCCCAAAAAAAAACGTAACGGTGTACTTCCGCTACCCTGAGACTAAAACAAGCTATACCAATGCATGGGGAATTCTGTTAAAACCAAAATGATACCAAGATCGCCCGATTCGGTCAAGTAGTTTTTGTTTTAAGGCCTATTTTGTGAAACAAGGTCTGGAGTCATTTTGTCCTGATGAATTACAAACTAAACATACCTAATAGCGCTCGCTCAATGACGGCCATCTCTGTAGGAGAAGTGCAACTGTGCATTTTACGCAATCAAGCACGCATTGCGCAGTGTTAAAAATGTTCCAAACACTCGGGCTTGTTGCTCCATATATTTTCGAAATACGACGCAGCCGATACGAGTTATGTAAGTTGACCCTCAAAATGCCGATGCACATGGCTGGTCTGTAGGAAATGACGTCATTTGAACGAGACCTATTGGATAGAGCGGTAAATTGTTAATAACACCCATATGAAAGATGTGTGCTTCACAACATAGGCTCTGCAGCAAAACCTACTGGACCATATTGGGAGATCTTGGTATCATATTTCTTCTAAAAGGATTCTCCATCCATTGGTACAGGTTGTTTGAGTCGCAAACTAGTGGAAGTATGCCGATCCAGTTTTTGGGGCCACCCTGTATACTGGTTTGAATATCATTTCATGAAGGGATGTCACAGCAACCCTGCATCCCTGATGCAATGATGCTCCAAACCTCCCCCTCCGTCAAATTCCTTAACCCCGCCCACCATCCTCCACCCCAGTAAACCTCTTAAATACAACATAAGTCGGTAACATGAAACTTTTGTTGTTATAAAAACACTAAATCTACTCAAAAATGCATGACCTGCTGCAAAATTTTATCACCTGTTTTTTTTTTCAGGTTTGGATTTTTTTTTTACGAAAAGCACCAATTCATACGGTCCACAAAAGTAGGACAAAAGTTCTTCTTAAGGCATTTACGTTTGTATCTGTTTAATTTTTCTTCAGGAAAATGGTAACAGCCACATCCTGCTAGAGTTTAACACACACGCGCAGTATACACACACACGTTTGTTTATGGTGTAAATTGAGGATTTTCTTTTGTTTCTCTTCCCTTTTCCTTTGTTTGTACAACTCTCATTGGTTTTGTACACGTTTTCTAATCGAGGTCGTCCTCGATTTGGTTCCTGTCCTCGATTCACTAATGATGTTGCACGTGTGTGTTCTCAATTTACACCATAAACAGAACACAGTATTGATAGAGGGAATCCTGTGGTTTGAGGAATGTTGTTCTCTGACATTTCAGCTGTTTTGTTGATACACAAGCTTGAGTGAAAATTGTAAGCTTGCCAGAAAGGTTATCTGTTGATGTGGTCTTGTGGCAGCCAATGTGCCTCACTGTCTATTACTTCACTAGTCTTGCTTCAAGTCTGGATTTGTATTGTGTTACCCTAACTCTCTAACTCCCTGCTGCAGAAGAGGGTGCTATCAAACAAGACAAATCAAATCCAGCCTTGAGAACTTCAGCAGAAATTCTGAGCACACCTCAAGAGTGCATGTTCAAGCTTTGAAATTCTGGGGTCCAAGTGCCGAAGTACTCAAGACTGAATTTGATTCTTCCTGTTGGTAGCCCCTCCACGGCAGCTGTGGCTAGGGTACACTTGTCAGGGACCGGCCTGCTTTAAGCTTTAGGGAAACAAGAATCAACTCCAGTCTCGAGCCAAGACTACTACTTCAAATGCACAATCAAAGTACTCTCACTTTGACGCCGGAATACAAACAAAATAGCTTGCGCCATTTTTACCAATGAGGCTGCCATAGAGCACAAAGCAACTTTAAGGGTCGGTTGCCAAACATGGCTGTAATTAGTTTTTTTATATTTAAGATGAAAATGATCCAGGAATGTCTTTTAAGTCTGGCAGAAATACTTGTCGTGTGTGATTTTTACAACGACAGATGCAGCTCAGTTTGCAACAAGTCACTCATTTAGAAGGAAGCCCGCCATTCCTCCTGCAATAAATCTCCTTTTACTCCATCCACTTGACACAATTTGTAGCCAATCCCTAATGAGCTGATCCATTACTAAACTCCATCTGCTTGAGGGTGCTGAGGTCCTTGGCAATAAGGGCCGATATATCCCGGGCTGTCTTGATTTTGGCCTCGGCGTACAAGATGAGTGCCTTCTGGAACTCAACTACCCGCTGTCGGTGGAACTTGGTAATCTGTAACAGAAACACAGACCGACAAGTTCAAGATAACTATGCACCATACAGGTCCATTTCAATTTCACGCAAGTCCATCATAGACTAGGCGATATTTCATAAATTGTTACAAGTTCAACCAGTTGCCCAGTTAGAAACGAGTTAAACCAGTTGCCCAGTTCATACCAGTTAAACCAGTTCATACCAGTTGAACCAGTTAATACCAGTTAAAACCAGTCACCAATTCCCAGTTCAACTGGGACCAGTTGAAACCAGTTGAAACCAGTTCAACTGGTTTCAACTGGAAGTTTCACCTGGGTGAAGAGGCATTTTCGAGTAGAAGTTGGTAATGGTAGCTATTGTACCTAATTCCAGGGTGCTGAATCCGAAAATGATGGTTACCAAGCTGGATTTTTAGTTGAAATATGCCTAATTTGCATTATTCTTTAATACCTGTCGTGTCTTATTTATTTTTTCCCATATTTGAGTAATTGTTTATTATTTTATTTTTTGAAAAGTTTATTTTGGTGATTCTACTTACACTCATGACTTCAATAACATTTTCTAAAAATAAGTGACTGAATGATTATGAGAATATATATAGTAACAATCCAAAATGGCTACTTTATTACACCCTAAAGTTGCATGCATTTACCTTGTCTCCAGATATCATCAAGTAGTCTTGCCAAACCTTAGTATCGATAAACTTCAAATTCACCATGTTCACCATGTTGAATACTGGCAAATTAGGCATATTTCCACTACAAATCAAGCTTGGTAATCATCATTTTCAGATTCAGCACCCCCGAATTAGGTAAATAGCTATGTTACCAACTTCTACTAAAAAAAATGCCTCTTCTTGCCCTAAATGAGCCCTCGTTTTGAAATAATGCTGAGGCTATCACATGTCAGTTACAAGTCCTCCAAGTCCAGTCACAAGTTATTCAAGTGAACTTTGACAAGGCTTTGCTTTGCTATTGTATCTTCCCTGATATTAAAGGGAAAATACAACATTTGTAAACATCAACAAATAAAACTACCAAATCATTTTGAAATACCTTGCTGGACTGTTAGTGAATGACAGTCTAAAGCATCCTGTAATATCATGGCACCTGGTATACTGTCATTTTCAAGAAAAGTGGTATTTTTGTATCAATTTCCAACGCTGGTCGGCCGACCAGCGTTGGAAAAAACTGGCTTTTTTTCAAATACTGGCCCCAATTGACCATCGCACTTGTTTGCGATCGATTACACACCTATGAACACACACCTTGCTGGACTGTTAGTGAATGACAGTCTAAAGCATCCTGTAATATCATGGCACCTGGTATAAGCCGCGTCCTTCGCAATTCAGCATACCAGCTGCGAGTAAGGATGATTAGCCTCCCAAATTATTATTATTATTATTATTATTATTATTTTCAAGAAAAGTGGTATTTTTGTATCAATTTCCAACGCTGGTCAGCCGACCAGCGTTGGAAAAAACTGGCTTTTTTTCAAATACTGGCCCCAATTGACCATCGCACTTGTTTGCGATCGATTACACACCTATGAACGGGTACAAGCCAGCTAGACTGGTTCCCTGACCTTACAATTCCCCAATGTATGTAAACTGCTCTGTTTCTTCTTATATGGAGTCAGGGAACCAGACTACAGGAAAATGATGTTTTTCTTGGTTTTTATAGCATTTTCGAACCCGAAACCTCAAAAAAGTCAGCGTAACTATATTTGCTACATGTATATATTTCCAACCCCCCAATTCCATCCATTTCTGAAAATTACAGCAAAAGCAAATGATGTATATTCCCTTTAATGACCAGACATCTGAAATGACGTGACATTTATTTGTAACTGAGCTTGTGAAGTGACTTGTAATGTATTTATGATCAGGCTTGTGATTTCTTTGTGACCAGACTTGTCACCTGATCCGACTACCCACCCTTATTAATAAATGAGATTTTTATGTCAAAATGCCACGTCACATGCCTGCCTGTAATTTTATATGGTGGGCATAAAGGACAAAAAAATGGTGGACATTCGAAGGGGCTTGCATGGACGTGGTTATCCGCTCCGTTCACAAGTACCCCCTCACCGGCAAAGAAAGTACAGTTGGGGGTGACCGAACGATGCCATCTTGCCTGCCTGCACTATTTTTCCTTGAAGCGCGACCACTGTGTGTACATGTGTACATAGTACAAATTCCCTGGTGTACGTGCGTCACACACAAGGAACGGTGCGCTTGTCAACCAGCGAAATATATGTGTCCCGCCCATGGGAGGTCCTTGCTGGGTAAAAGGGCGCCCTCTTTTGTTAGCGCATGGAGCTCATAGTTGGAAGAATTCACTTTTAGGTGGTTCGAATCCCATCCAAAGACTTCTTTTTTGGGCGTATTGTTAGTTTTTTTATGCAGTTGCAAAAGGGAAATTTTGTATGATTTTAACAACCTGCCAGATATTGTACCGTTGAATTTGTTTTATTCAGGACAAATAGGCCCACTTTTATGCGTGCTGTTTACATCTGTATGGGCCTCACTTATAAGCGTGTCAATTATAACACATGTTACCGAAATATATTACCGTCTTGCATACTAACGACGGTGGGTATTTGATTTGGCTGGATTTGTGATAAACTTATGATGGACTAAACCACAACACAAAAGCTACCTGCACCCATGATATCTCAGGTACCAAAATTGAATACATGTAAATGCAGAAAATATTTGCTTTTCGTAAAAACAGGCAACCGGCCAATGGGTCAGGTGATGAAAACTTGCAATAAAACACGCTTATGATGAGAAAGTAAAGGTATCCAAGGGTAGGTTAGAACACTGACGTGTCTAATACTTATTATGAAGTAGGAAAATTGAGGCATTGTGGTCCAATTGGGTCAAATGTATGGTTGATTAGCGGTGCTACTAGAGAGGCTGTGAGCAACAAAGAAAAATTAATTAATATCTGTTCCGCCTTTAAACTCATCCTCATCCTCAAGGTCATCCAAAGCTAGTCACCCAACCACTAATTGGCAGAGCATCATGAATAAAGAAAAATTAATATCTGTTCCACCAATGAAAAACGTCCACAATACAAAGCAAGTCACCCAACTATTGATTGGCAGAAAATCATGAATAGCCGATCCAATTAAGTAGGGGAAATGCCTGGAAAAATGAAAGCAGAGTCACCATAGGAACCAATTTTTTTTTTTTTTTTTTTCCTTTGAGATGAAAGGGTAAAGCAACAACTGGGTATTCTCTGGGGAAGAAGATCTGTCCTTCAAGGACAATAGAAACCAAAGCAACAATATGCACTGTGAAAACCTCTGTTACTGCGATGCGAATACGTTGGGGAAAAAGTGACGACAGTTGAGATCAGCAGCCACTTCATCACAGTGAGTGAAGCCGGTAACAATGCTGCATGGTGACATCCAGTGATATATGGTGACAGACAGTGACACTGCTACATGGTGACAGACAGTGACACTGCCACATGGTGACAGCCAGTGAAACTGCTACATGCATGGTGACGGCTACAACTAGTGCTACATGCATGGTGACAGCTACCTGATATAGTGATACTACTCTATTGTGACTGCTATAGTGATGCTTCTACATGCATGGTGACAGCTAGTGATACTACAACATGCATGGTGACAGCTAATGACACTGCTACATGGTGACAGCTATGGTAGTAACACTGCTACATGGTGACAAGTGACACTGCTAGATGGTGACAGCCAGTGACATCACGGTAGTAACAATGCTACATGGTAACAAGTGGCACTGCTAGATGGTGACAGCCAGTGATATCACGGTAGTAACAATGCTACATGGTGACAAGTGACACTGCTAGATGGTGACAGCCAGTGATATCACGATAGTAACAATGCTACATGGTGACAAGTGACAGTGCTAGATGGTGACAGCTAGTGATATCACAGTAGTTACAATGCTACATGGTGACAAGTGACACTGCTAGATGGTGACAGCCAGTGATAGCACGATAGTAACAATGCTACATGGTGACAAGTGACAGTGCTAGATGGTGACAGCTAGTGATATCACGGTAGTTACAATGCTACATGGTGACAAGTGACACTGCTAGATGGTGACAGCCAGTGATAGCACGATAGTAACAATGCTACATGGTGACAAGTGACAGTGCTAGATGGTGACAGCTAGTGATATCACGGTAGTTACAATGCTACATGGTGACAAGTGACACTGCTAGATGGTGACAGCAAGTGATACTGCTACATGGTGACAGCTAGTGACACTTCTATATGGTGACAGCCAGTGAAAAATCTACCACATGGTCACAGCCAGTGACAATGCTAACATGGTGACAGTCAGTGACACTGCTACATGGTGACAGCCAGTAATAATGCTACATATGGTGACAGCCAGTGACAATGTGGTGACAGCTAGTGACACTGCTACATGTTGACAGCCACTGGCAATGCTTCACGGTGACAGCCAGTGGTAGACCAAGGCAAGAGATAACAACTTGAAGTCGGCGAAAAAGGATGGGCAGTGAAAAGGGTACCACACAACCTGCTATCCAATAGGTGTATAACATGCGGTGATGTAGAGAGACGGCACTGACACGGTGCGCATCTTTGGCAATTTTAAGAACTTAATATTACGTGTCGACCTTTAAACCATCAAACATGAATATCACAGGTTTTAACACAACTGTAATAGTCACTGAAGTCCCATACCCACACGAACTTGAACCATTTCAGGTTTTCACTTTCGTGTTAACAGCTCTGACGGGCGTTTTGATTCTGACTCTCAACCCGATATGCCTCGTGGTCCTTCATCGGGCCAGCGGCATCCAAGAAACGACCAAGGTGTTCATGGCTTCGCTCACCGTGTCCGATATCTGCATTGGGCTGTTCTGGATGCTCCCAGCACTAACACAAGATTTCGCCGGGGAATGGGTGCTGGGAGAAGTTGTCTGCACTGCCTGGGGCATTTCATCTATATCCTTCTTAACACTGACTATCTTGTCTCTTGTGTTCCTAACAATGGATCGCTTCGTTGCCATCGTGTTTTCTCTGCGCTATCCAACCCTGATGACGCTGAAGCGAGCACAAATTATCATCGCTATCACATGGGCCCTCACTTTGATGTTTTGCATCATTGTACTTGGCTTTTATGCACCCAGTGTCATAACAAAAGATTCCCGCATTTGCAGCCAACTAGAGTGTGTTTTTTGCTTAGCCATGTTACTGTCCGTGATGGCATCTGCTCTTGGTTTAGTCTTTGCCCTGTACATCTACATTCTCATCGTTGCGCGCCGGCATGCACGCCGCATTGCCGCCCAGAATCAGATCAACCATGCCTGGGGTGATCAGAACGTTCCGCAAAGAATCAGCACAAAGTCCGCTACGACAGTGTTCATCATAACCATGACTGTCTTGTTATGCTGGTTGCCAACTATCATCCTCTTAGTGATCGTGAAAAGAGCTCTTCTTGACGAGTACCCTACAAATTTCATCCAGATGACTAACTTGCTCTTTTTCACCAACAGTTGGCTGAATGGCGTCATTTACTATCTGAGGAACAGGGAGCTTCGGCAGGCCCTGCATGAGTTGGTGGCTTCATGCTTTCGCCGGCGATTCTAATGGAAACTCCTGTAATATTTTCACTTTGTTAACATTCAATATTGGGTTTTGCCGTTACTGCCTTAATAGTATAACACTGTATTTGGTGTTGTCCGAGCAATATGCAATACAAATTATCAAGTTTAATGGACGGGACTTGAACCCACGACCTCCTGCAGCCGATTTCACGAAACTGTATGCAATGACGCTACTACGCTTGCACCACAATTTGTTGCATAAGTTGCGCAACTTTTCACGCTGCGCAACATTTCACTTATGACACATTTCACGAAAGTTTCATAGTGCGTAAGTCTGGGAATTGTGCAATAAATTATGGCGTAACTTGCGCAATCATTTTAGGTGGTGTAAGTTGTGGCAAAGTGCCTGAAAATTACCTTTTTTTTTACCAGCAAATCATGATCGTCCTGGAGCCTGTTAATGCACAACTTCAATCAAGGTTGATACAAGACACTCACAACTTCTTGTTCTAAGTAGTTGAAGTTCTATTTCATGACAGAATTTTTAGAGTTGACGCACGATTCAGATGAAAGTCGGACAAAATAATTTTCAAAATGGCGGGTGGTGGTGATTCAACGACTGTTTCTTGTATGAACAAAATTCATTCACAAACTATCGTCGTAAATGCTTTTATTATCCACGTCCAAGATTTTTAGATATTTTAAAGATGTTTAAACGTTGCGCAGCTAGGCTACGGCAAGTTTCAAGAAATCGATCGTAAGTTTATTGCGCAGTTGCGCAAAAAAATTGTTGTGTATTCAATTCTTGCACTACTGAGGTGCTGTGAAGAAAGGCTGAACTAAAATGTTTGAGGTAGTGATTTCTGCCAAGTGGTGTGGGGTGGGGTGGGGTGGGGCTTGACATCATGTGACTTTAAGCAATGCAGTTCAAAGCCGCTGCCAAAAATTATTTTCTTACTTAAGAAAACTTTTCTTGAAATTAGAAAAATATTCTAGATTTAAGATAATTTGTAAGAAAAAAGAAAATGGGCAAGAAAATACTTCTTAAAATATTTAATAAAATATACTTGAAGAAATTATATCTTCTTTTAAGATTTTTTTTCTCAAAATTATTCTCATTACAAGAAAATTTTCTAATTTTAAGAAAATGTCTATATAAGAAATGTGTTTAAGAACTACGAACTGTGTTTTTCTCATATTTGCCATCTATTTTCTTATTTTAAGAAAATATTTCCTATGTTAATAAAAACAATTCTTGTCTTCAAAAAATGCTACACTTCAAGAAAATTATTCTTGCCAAGTGTTCTTTGTTGATGCATTGTACAAAAAAATACTTTCTCATTTTAAGAAAACTTTTCTTGAATGAAATTAAAATTGTATGACTTTGGCCAGAACAACAGAGGGCGCTGTTGGGGGAGTGGCCAACTGAAATTTAAAAATGTATTGTTTCAGCTGTCAGGCCTAAACATTCACTTATCATTTCCATCATTTTTATTCTGCCAAAGGTATGTACAAATGTTAGTTTTATTGTCAGGTTTTAACTTAATGATCATAGATTAAGGATGGCTATTTGTATGAACTTTATTGTTGAAGATGTTTAAAGATTGAAAAGATTGAAAGTTGTGTAAGTTTCGGATCGGTAGTTGCAAAGTTATGTGTATGTACATGCATACTGTAATAGGCCTACATGTTGAACATTGCACATATAACCCACTAAGCATGAGTGAGATAGCAATTCCTTTTCTTTTATAGAAAGTAACATATGAAGTGGAAGTCACTGATATGAGAATTGATTTTTAGAATTGTTAGAAGTTAATCCGAGTTTGGCGATTAGGCTCTGCCTGAGAAGCAAATCTAAGTTTGGAGAATAATGCTCAAAAGTAAGGTTTGAAGTTCACCAATAAAAATGTATATTGGCCTAGTTATGACAGTGACCAAATTTTTAAATAAAGTTGTAAGGTAAAATACTATTATTGAAATGAGCAAACTATACAGGGTGATTAAAAAAGGTAAGCCTGAAACAAAGGACTTTTATTTGTTAAATATTAACACAATGTCTTCATGGCATCCATTGCTGCTATGGATGAATGCATACCTTTGCCTTGAAGTTAGCTTGCAAAATTGTTTTCTTGTAGTAGGAAAACAATTCTCATTAATTTGTACTAAGATTTATGATGTCTTTTCTTTTGGAATCCAAGAAAACCTCAGCAGAAACAAGAAAAAACCAAGATTACAATTCCAGCTAGGAATTATTGTCTTGATTCAAGAAAAGGAAAAAAGGTTTTCTTGTGTCATTCCTAATCCTAGAAAATGGCAACAAGAAAATTGTTCTTGCAGTTTTTCTTAAAATAAGAAACATAACTGAGAAAAGTTGATTTCAGGTGGATTGAGCAATATAAATTTTCTTGCAGTTTTTCTTAAAATAAGAAACATACTGAGAAAACTTTAGAAAAAAATATTCTTAACTTGACAAAAGTTGAGTAAGAAACAAGAAAAAAAACTAGATTTTTTTTTGGCAATATGAAGGGATTATATTCTTGATTCAAGAAAAGGAAAGAGGTTTTCTTGTGTCACTCCCTAGAAAATTGTAACAAAAAAAAATTTCTTGCAGTTTTTCTTAAAGGGAATATACAACATTTGCAAACATCGAAAAATAAAACTACCAAGTTTTTACGAAATACCTTACTAGGATGTTGGTAAATGACAGTCTAAAGCATCCTGTAAAATTATGGCACCTGGTGTGAAGTCATTTTCAAGAAAATGGTATTTTTGTATCCATTTCCAACGGTGGTCGGCCGACCACCGTTGGAAAAACCTAACTATTTTTCAACTACTGCTCCAACTTTATACTTTTTCAGTCCAGATTTTGTTTGCTATTGGTTACATGTTCATGAACGGGTGCAGGCCAGCTAGACTGGTTCCCTTACCTGACAATTTTCCGGCATCTATACATTGATCCACTTTATCTTTAGTGGAGTCAAGGAACCAGACTACTTGAACATTTTTGTTTTTCTTGGTTTTTCCAGCATTTTCGAACACAAAACTTCAAACATGTCAGTGTAACAATATTTGATCTATTATACTAACCCCTCAAATAGTTCATTTCTGAAAATTACAGCAAAAGCCAATGATGTACATTCCCTTTAAAATAAGAAACAAACTGAGAAAAGTTTAGAAAAAAATATTCTTAATTTGACAAAAGTTGAGTAAGAAACAAGAAAAAAAACTAGATTTTTTTTTGCAATATGAAGGGGTTATATTCTTGATTCAAGAACAGGAAAGAGGTTTTCTTGTGTCACTCCCTAGAAAATTGTAACAAGAAATTTTTTTTTGCAGTTTTTCTTAAAATAAGAAACATAACTGAGAAAAGTTTATAATTGTTTTTCTTATTTTGACAAAAGTTAAGAAAATTATTTATCCTAAATCAAGAACATTAGAAAAAAATCGAATAAAAAGTTTCTTAAAACAAGTATTGGCCTTTTAGAAATATTTTCTTGTGTCACTCCCTAGAAAAAATAACTAGTTTTAAGTTTTTTTTTTCTCAAAATAAGATATATATTTGTCCAAACTGTACGTCGCGACGTACAGTTTGGACAAAATAGCACAATAGGTGGCATAAATACAGCGACACTGTAGGACACAGAATTAGTTCGCTCGTACTTTCATACTTGAGAAAGTTTGAAATCATCAGAATGTACTTTGACAAAACTAAATGCTAATGATACATCCATATATTTTTTTTTTTTGTAGTTTTTACACATATGTAAAATATTACCCAAACTAACACTGCATATTTATAACTGGACAAATGCACCAGGACTAGCTTTTGTTTTGGTATAGTCAGGGTTCAAATATAGCAGAAACACTACCTTAATGTGGACGTAACTGTGTCAAAATCACTCAATTGCTCATATTTTTGGCAAAATACATTCAAATGATTTAAAATTTCTGCAGTAGTGAAACACCCGACAACAAAAATTATGTAGTGCAACTGCTAGCAAGGCATTCAGGCTTTTTATAATATGGTCATACGTCACACATTGTGTCCCAACACGGTTGAATGATCAGTCCAATTAATTAACGGAAATGCCAGAAAAAATGAAAGCATAGTTACCATGGGAACAAAATATTTATTCTTTGCTACCCGACTACTAATTATAAACGTACGACTTGTACCGAGTGAGTGTATTAAGGGCAAATCAACAACTTGGCAAAATCACTTTCTTTTGTTTCCGAAATACAGTGCTTGTAGTGCTTATGTGTATATAAGGGCAGATCAACAACTTGAGGAAGAACACGTAGATACCATTCTCTCTTGAAGGTCTATCTCTGGAAACCAAATTAACAATGTGTACTGTGTACCCATGATTTCAATTTTGAACGGAAAGATACACAAAGAACATGTAGATACCATTCTCTCTTGAGGGTACATTATATATCTCTGGAAATCAAATTAACAATGTTTAACCCTAACCCACCTCACTCCTCCAAAATCCTCCTTGCGATTTTGGAGGATTCTAGAGGATTGAGGATGAATGGTGATTGAATCAAATGAGGATTCTGGAGGATTGAGGATGAATGGTGATTGAAGCACATGAGGATTTTGGAGGATTGAGGATGAATGGTGAATGAAGCACAAGAGGATTTTGGAGGATTGAGGATGAATGCATTTTGAGGCAGGACTGTCTGATGATTTTGAAGGATTTGGCGTTGGTTATCCTTCATTTAAACACGAGTGCAAAGTTTTGGGATGAGGAGGATTTTGGAGGATTGAGGATGAATGCATTTTGAGGCAGGACTGTCTGACAATTTTGAAAAATTTAGGCAGAGTTGAAAAATTTTGGAGGATTTTGGAGGATTGAGGATGGTTGTAAGCAACAAGGGCCTAGGGGGTTAGGGTTAATGAGTACCCGTGATTTTAATTTTTAATGGCAAGATACACAAAGAACATGTAAGAAGATCTATAGAGCACTGGTGAGTACAATAGGAGGCAAAGGGCCGGGGAATTGATAAGGGAAGTGAAAGCGATGGCTTTGGGCTGGATTGGTAACAGCCAGTGCCAAACCACGGCATGTCAACGAGAGGTAACAACTTGCAATCGGAGAAAAAAAAACGTGAAGCAAAAAGTGTGTCACAGCACAGAACCCTGTAAACCATTGGACTTATGCAGTGAGATACACTGACAGCATTGACACAGTGAGCATCATCAACACATGATATGATAAACAAAACGCACAAAATTGGTTATTCACGTTACATTTTCGTAACGTGAGTAACCGATTTTGTGCGTCTTGTTTATCATACATAACACATTTTTCTGGATGTCATCTTTGGTGCTTAGGTAGGTCTAGGTGTACTCTATCTACCATGGGGATAACAGTTATTAAACCTTTTCAGTAAGGTAATTACAGCCCAAGGAAACTCAAAAGTACATCAAAAATGAAACGTGAGTAACCGTGGAATTGCCCATAGACTACATGTGCACTGTATTTAAGGTAATGCGCTGCAAGAGGTAGTTGTTGTTGTTGATGTGATGTAAAGGCACGTTTGGCAACCTAGTGCCCTTTGTGCCATGGTACATTTATACCAGAAATTACTTGGGTCGCGGTGCCAAATATCAAAGACTCGATTTGATTTGTCTTGCTTATAGCGCCCTCTACCTTGTGCCCGTCTTGTCGTCAACTACTGCATTTAGGGGAACAAATGAACTTGACACTGGGGAGATAGCGGAAAATACTACAGAAAGGCATTGTGGGTTGTGACATTGGAATAGACAGTCAAAACAGTCATAAGCTAAGGCCAAAAAAAAAAGTCTTCGGTTTCTGGTATGGAGCTTGCCCAAAAAGTGGTGCGGTGACGCGGCTTTTATTATTTTTTCTACCTGTTTGTTTTGCTTCAAATGTCGGCTGATGACTGCAAATGGTGCCCGACTAAACTTAGTGCAAATAATTATGGGAGTCCAGAGAGGCCACATAAAGCTTATTCTCGATCATAACCCCATCTAAAAACACGTTAAAACTGTGCAGCAGCAGGATTCCAGTCAAACCAGTGAGTTTGGCGGTTTTTGAGACATCATCTTTAATTGAAAAAAAACTTTTTCATTTTGCCGACGCGCATGGCTACGGCGACGCGCGCGCATACCAGAAACCGGAGACTTTTTTTTTTGGCCTAAAGCAGTAGTCTTTACCTCTTTCTTGGCAACCTCAGATACAGCATTAAACTCCTTCTCTCGCTTTTCTTTGAGCTCCTCAGCCTGGTTGGAAAAAATAAAACAAACACAACATGAGTTGTAAAAAAAAAAAAACAGTTGATGTCAAATTATTTTAGCGTTTTGAAATCGCTACTGCAAAGTTAAGGTGCTGCACAGTTCATGTTTGAAGGTACAGTTGACCATTTGCAGCTATCCAAAAAGTAACTGACCACATTTTTGTGAAAAGGCTCACTTGGTTTAAAGATTCTGGGACTGTGTTACGAGAAGGCGCAATTCAAAATACGACTCCGCAACTTTAGAACTGAAATTGAGATCCAGAATAATGAGTTGTTGTTTTCTTTAAATACACAGCATTCACTGAGCTAAAACTCCATCAGGTTATTTATCAACCATCAATCTTTAGATTTTGAGCCCTTTTGTTGGTTCAAACGATAGACATATAATAAAACCTAGACACGACATTATCTGCTTTTATGTTGTGAATTCTGTGAGCAAAATGGGCTGCGAAACGCAGCCTGGCGCGATGCGCGAATTATCATGTGGCTTCGATTTACGCGCATACTTCATACATATACCACGTATGTTCAGACCAGCGGCACCAACGCACTTGTGCACCACTTAGTTGTTTTTTTCCCACATGCGTACGATGCGTACGAGACCAAACGATTCCAAATAACGCGCAGTGAGACCACTCTCATCATTGGCGTGACGCTTCGCGCAAGATCTTGCGCGACGCGTCACGCCAATAATGAGGGTTCACGTAATTAACATTATTCTATACGCACAGCATTTTGCTCACAGGCGCAATAGCAAATGTCGTGTCTAGGTTTTATTATATGTCTATGGTTCAAACAGAACAAAAATGCACACGTTACCAATGGTGCACTCTGCCTTCAAGGCACCAATGAGCACTTTCACAGCAATATGCACTTGTTCACGGGGTAAAAAGAACATATGTTGCTAGACACGAGCCTATTTGGGAATAATCACATGATGACTTGGAAAAGCAATAGTTTTCGATAGACGTGCGTGCTCAGCAATGCGTGTTCTTTTTGCCCCGTGAACAAGATGGTGCATATTACCATGAAAGTGGTCAATCAGCCTTGACAGTAGAGGGCGGTATCAACAATCGTTTCAATCAAATCCAGCCTTGGGAACTTTGGCACCTTGACCCAAGAGATTCCAAGCATACCTTAGTCCACCAAAAGTTAAAAACAAAAACTGTACTTACGGCCTCCTTTTTGAGGGGTTTGGCTTTCTCCAATGACTTTGTGGCGTTCTCAAATTCCATCAGCTTGCACGTCCTAACGTAGAGCATAGCCTGGGTTCAAGAACGAGAAAGATACAAAAAAGTAATGAGAGACACATTCAGAATTAGTCTGGATGGGAAGAGCACTTTAACAAGAGAAACTTTTACTGTCAGTGTTGAACATGTACTATAACAATAATAATACCGGTGCTTATATAGTTCCAAATTAAAGGGAATATACATCATTTGCTTTTGCTGTAATTTTCAGAAATGGATGGAATTGGGGGGTTGGAAATATATAGCAAATATAGTTACACTGACTTTTTTGAGGTTTTGGGTTCGAAAATGCTATAAAAACCAAGAAAACAATCATTTTCCTGTAGTCTGGTTCCCTGACTCCATTTAAGAAGAAACAGAGCAGTTGACATATATTGGGGAATTGTAAGGTCAGGGAACCAGTCTAGCTGGCTTGTACCCATTCATAGGTGTGTAATCGATTGCAAACAAGTGCGATGGTCAACTGGGGCCAGTATTTGAAAAAAAGCCAGTTTTTTCCAACACTGATCGGCCGATCAGCGTTGGAAATTGATACAAAAATACCACTTTTCTTGAAAGTGGCAGTATACTAGGTGCCATGATTTTACAGGATGCTTTACACTGTCATTCACTAACAGTCCAGCAAGGTATTTCAAAATGATTTGGTAGTTTTATTTTTTGATGTTTGCAAATGTTGTTTTTTCCCTTTAATGATCAATGCGCTTTACAAACAAAAACAAAGGAACATAAACAGAGACATTGAAAGAGTAATCACATAACAGATCAGACATACAGGTGTGTTTTGAGGAGGCTTCTGAAGGTTTGTGGGCTAGGAGCCAGTCTGATGGTTGATGGGAGATCATTCCACAATCTAGGGGCACAGATAGAGAATGACCTCCCCGCGACCATCCTTTTGCCCCTAGGCACCACGAGCCGGGTTGTGTCTGTGGCAGAGCGTAATCCGGGTCGTGAAGGTTTGTAGGATGAAATGCCGTTTGAGAGGTATATGGGAGTGAGACCGTGGATTGACTTGTATACATATAACAGGATTTTGAAAATAATGCTTTGTTCGATCGGAAGCCAGTGAAGAGATTGCAATAGTGGAGTAGAGGGATGTCGGCGAGGAACTTGGAAAATTTGAGTCAATCACAAGTCCAGAACAGCCCATCGGAAGTCCATCACAAGACCTCCAGTCTCGAGTCAAGTCACAAGCTATTCAAATGAACTGCGACAAAAGTATTCCTTGTCATTGTTCATCCACTGTTACATGACTTGTGAACAGACCTGGGATGGACTCTAGTGCTGTGCAAACCCGACATGAAACCGAAACCGACCCGACCCAAAACCGACTTTGGGTCAGGTAGGGCCGGTTTGTCCATCATTTAAGTCGGGTCGGGTCGGTTTCGGTTTTGCATTTGCGATTTTCAGGTCGGGTTGGGTCGGTTAAGCCATTTTGGAAAAACCTGAATAAACCGAAATAAACACACACAAAAACCTAAACAGTTTGAAACGTCACACAATATTGCAATATTTATTGCAGAGCCTGTGCCCGGTAGGACCAAAATGGTTTGCAATCTATCACGCACTGTCTATAACATGTAGGCCCACCAGTAGGTCACGTTGTGAGTGCCGTACGTTTTAATTCAGTTACTGAGTGACAGACGACGATTTTCATGTGACGTGGGTAAGTTCAGGCACAAAAAGCGGACAAAGTTGCCCAAGCCAGATATTCAGGTTTTTTTGTGGGTCAGTTCGGTTTCGGGTCGGTTTCAGGTCGGTTCAGGTTGGTTTTTGTTGGGTCGGGTTGGGTTGGGTCGGGCTGGTTTGAGGGAGTTCTAATCTGTTTTGGTTCAGATTCAGTTTACCTCTTTAATGTTCCGGGTCGGTTCGCCCCGGTCAAGCCGATGCACAACACTAATGAACTGGACTACAACAATGACTATTAAACCTGCATGGAATAGATATAAGTTTTCCCGGCCAATTTCCTAAAATGTTCATTCACTTCTGAAAATCGGTCATTCATTTTCTTTAATCCCATTTCAATTCAATGAAAGTTCAATCGTTTTCATTGTCCGTGCATTCGGTTTTGAGAAACAGACGGCCAGTTACGTTACCTGTGCATTCATTTATGCAAGCATACCTTTTCGCGCAGAGTTCTGGCATACAATTTCGTGAACGTGCAATCAAAATATGTTTTTCTCATTCAAAATAAATAGCAGAGTGCATCACATAAACATTAACCTAAAAGTGAAACAGAATGGCCAATGTTTGAAATCGCCTTCTGAAAGCAAAAAGGAAGTCTTGTAAATGAATCTGAATGAGCATAAACGAAATGTGCTGCTGAATCACTTAACTGAACTGAAATGGAATCGAATGCTCTGGTAGGGACAATGAAATGCGTGTTCAGAGTGATTCTCAAATTCAGACGAAAAAGAATGACCGATTTTCAGAAGTGAACGAAAATTTTAGGGAATTGGCCGGGAAAACCTATATTATAAATCCCACGAATGATATTTTTTGGTTTTTGGTGGGCTACCTTCTCCGACTCTAAGTATCTTGCATAGTGGTCCAGGCAGAAACCCAATGTCTTCTCGTCATTGGCGACATAGATGTCAACTCCATGGGAGTAATGTTCGATGGCCTTGGCAAAGTGCAACTGCAGTCTAACCAAAAGAAAGAAAAAATATATATATCAGTATCGTTTCGGTTTGCGTTAACACCCTGTGGTAATAACTACTGCTTAGAAGATATTTAGTTCTGAAAAGAACTTGTCCTGCTTATTATCAACTTTCGCTAAGTAAGTAGTTTTTGTTCTGATAAGAACAAAAGGGCATCCCACGCTAACACAATGCCCAACAGACAGCCAATCAGAATCCACTAATACAAGCATTCCCAATCCCAACACAGCCTTCTTAAGGAGTAGCATCTCCAACTCTCTTCAGTCTCCTGACGATGAAGAGAGCAGGCTAGTCGAAACGTTGAGACCAAAGACAAGTTCTTTTAGAACTTAAAGCAGGACTGTTCTTATCAGAACAAAAACTACTTAGCGAAAGTTGATAATAAGCAGGACAAGTTCTTTTCAGAACTAAATATCTTCTAAGCAGTAGTTATTACCACATGGTGTTACCGCAAACTGAAACGATACCGATACTCCACCATGCAAAGCCTCAAATCTTATAAATATATATCATTTCACTAGTCTAATTCACACAGGGACACCGAGTCAGCTTGTCAGTGAAGATGGCTGTTCTGCCAGTTGGCAACGGAATATTGGATAAGCGATCACCTCAAGAGGATGTTATCACAACGAATCACCATCACCCATGTACCTCAACATGAACAACAATATCTTGATAATCTTGGAAAATTAACCTCAAAACTACTACACATGCACTACTCCTTGTTGAAAACTACTGCGCATGCGCTATTTCTGCAGGCAAATATGTGACCTGTTCTGTCAAAAGCAGACGCTTCTGGGCAGAGGTTGAAATTGAGATAGGGCCAAAAAACGCTGTGGGGGTGATTTTTATCGATTTTCAAATTTTTGCATATTTGTAATCCTGAACATGTCTAAGATATATTATAAAAGTTTGAAACCCTAATTTGAACTGTACATATACTATTTTTTCATGACTTTGATAAGGTATACCAGTTAAAGAAATAACTGTTTTGTGACGTTTGTGGCCATTTTCTCCGTTTTCTACTTTTCGACACAATGAACTTCAAAATAGCATAACTCTGCCCAGGAATGACTGGTTTCAAAAATTCAACCACCAATTAAAAGGAAAAAGAACATATGTTAATATGTAAAAATATCATTTTCAACCTTATGCCCAGAAAAGTCTGATTTTGACAGAACAGGTCACATATGGTCTACATGTATGTTTCGGTCAAGCGCACACTACATACTACAAAAGAGCTGCCGAAAGTTGCACACAAGTCTGGTAACATCATGTATGTCACTGGCCGAAATTTCAGAGTTTGGCTCGGAGCTTACATGCACGCTGAACGCACGCTGCAAAAATTAGACAAAAAAAGGTGCGCGTGCATGACATGAAGCTACGAGATTCCCAAGATATTGTTGCAATGGCAGTTCATGAGTGACAGCGGTTCATTTTGAGAACGCCCTCTTTCGGCTGGTATTAAACTATGTATCCAATATGCAATAACAACATTTGGACCCAAGACTAACTCAGACAGGCATGACATCACAAGTTACATGGTCTACATTACTTTGAAAAACAAAAACCAGATACTATAGAGAATGCTTTAGTGTGCGATAGCGAGCGCCTAACTTTTAATTGCACTCAATGATGCACATAGGCTATCAGCTTCGCTCCAAAAACTGGGCCACGGGTATCAAACAGGCATGCAACTGGGAATTTAGAAAAAATGAGGAAACTCCAAACCACGCGAGACATTGTACAGTGTTTTTTTCGATTTGTAATGGCATTCAGGAGAAGTAAAAAACGAAGAAATCAGCAGATCCGAGGAAAAGTTGCATGCCTGTTTCAAATGATCGAAAGGTGCCATGCTCATTGCAATTTTTGGCAAGGTATGCACATCTAGAGTTGGAAAATGTGTGATAGCTTTGCAGTGTGCGCGGTGGCAGTTTTTTGGGTGTTATCACTTCTTTTTTTTTAAATGGTCGCCAATATGCTTGTTACTGGATTAATTATGTGGTAACAAGCATGTTTGGGCCACCATTTTTTTTAAAAGTGATAGCACCCAAAAAGCTGCCACCGCTGCAATGCTATCACATACAGGGGTGCACACCTTGCCAAAAATCACAATGAGCATTATTCCCCTCATTTGATACCAACCAAACACCCAGGCTGATGGCATAATATTCAACCCTTGATCTAGCACGCTTGATTGTACAACTCTACAAGCTTGATTGCACAACTCTACAAAAGCATGATTAAAGGGAATATACATCATTTGCTTTTGCTGTAATTTTCAGAAATGGATGGAATTGGGGGGTTGAAAATATATAGCAAATATAGTTACACTGACTTTTTTGAGGTTTTGGGTTCGAAAATGCTATAAAAACCAAGAAAAACAATCATTTTCATGTAGTCTGGTTCCCTGACTCCATATAAGAAGAAACAGAGCAGTTTACACACATTGGGGAATTGTAAGGTCAGGGAACCAGTCTAGCTGGCTT
Source organism: Patiria miniata (assembly GCF_015706575.1). NCBI lineage: Eukaryota > Metazoa > Echinodermata > Asteroidea > Valvatida > Asterinidae > Patiria > Patiria miniata. The sequence continues at coordinate 515,300 of NW_024037069.1, forward strand.
GTACCCGTTCATAGGTGTGTAATCGATTGCAAACAAGTGCGATGGTCAATTGGGGCCAGTATTTGAAAAAAAGCCAATTTTTTCCAATGCTGGTCGGCCGACCAGCGTTGGAAATTGATACAAAAATACCACTTTTCTTGAAAATGACAGTATACCAGGTGCCATGATTTTATAGGATGCTTTACACTGTCATTCACCAACAGTCCAGCAAGGCATTTCAAAATGATTTGGTAGTTTTATTTTTTGATGTTTGCAAATGTTGTATTTTCCCTTTAAGGGTCATGATGTATAATGATTACACAATGGCGTACTTATTGACATCTGAAGTGGGTCCTTCTTCGGAGGCAGTGCTGGCTAAGCACAGGGCCGTAGAGAGATGGTTCAAGGAGGCGGAGAACCCTGGAAAGAGGGAGAAACAAAAAAACAGAGAATAGAATTGACTGCATCTCATAAGTATCTGTTATAGCAAAACATATCTAAACTTTGAGAACATAACCAGAAATTGTAGACGATGCCATGTGGTATATTAATAACCCTGACCTTCCCAAATCCTCCAAAATCCTCCTCAAAATGGAGAATTTCGCAGAATTGAGGCTACACATGTATGTATATGGCAAAAACGTGTGGCTGATTTCGGGGGATGCACTGTGCCACGGAACAAGCATGATCCTCACTGTTGAAAAGTATATCCCATTCCCCATGACAGGGATCTGTATGTCGGTTATATAATTATTTATATAATGTATTTCTTTGGGGTAATGAAATCAATGATTCCTCAAAAGTGCCCTAGGCACTTTAGCTCAAAAGCGCGAAAAAGCCTATATGGGCAACTCCACTGTTACTAACGTTACATTTTTTATGTACTTTTGAGTTTCCTTGGGCTGTAATTACCTTACTGAAAAGGTTTAATAACTGTTATCCCCATGGTAGATAGAGTAGACCTAGACCTACCTAAGCACCAAAGATGACATCCAAAAAAATGTGTTATGTATGATAAACAAGAAGCACAAAACGGTTACTCACGTTACGAAAATGTAACGTGAGTAGCCGTGGAATTGCCCATATGGAGAAGACAACGAGAAGAACTTTACAACCGATACTGATGCATTGCGCCTGCTGTAGATGAGTACTTACTCTCGCCGATGTTCAACACGTTATTGAAGTGCAAGCTGGTGTCCGCCATGATCTTGACCACTTCGTTGACGGTGCTGCGCTCCTTCTGGAAGGTAGGGTCCAAGTCTTGGTGACCCCCCTTCCGCACCTCCCCGACAGCCTTGGTCAGGTTGGTCAGGAAAGAGTTCTTGAGTTTGGCCCGGACTGGCGGCTAGATTGAGGGGAAGAGAAGAAATCAATGAGTGGGTTTTACTGGGTTGCTTTAGGTTCAGCAGCTGCGTGTCCATTGTGTAGTAGTGGGATTTACTGGGTTCCTTTAGGTTCAGCAGCTGTTTGTCCATTGTGTAGTAGTGGGTTTTACTGGGTTGCTTTAGGTTCAGAAGCTGTGTGTCCATTGTGTAGTAGTGGGTTTTACTGGGTTCCTTTAGGTTCAGCAGCTGTGTGTCCATTGTGTAGTAGTGGGTTTTACTGGGTTCCTCTAGGTTCAGCAGCTGTTTGTCCATTGTGTAGTAGTGGGTTTTACTGGGTTCCTTTAGGTTCAGCAGCTGTTTGTCCATTGTGTAGTAGTGGGTTTTACTGGGTTCCTTTAGGTTCAGCAGCTGTTTGTCCATTGTGTAGTAGTGGGTTTTACTGGGTTCCTTTAGGTTCAGCAGCTGTTTGTCCATTGTGTAGTAGTGGGTTTTACTGGGTTCCTGTAGGTTCAGCAGCTGTGTGTCCATTGTGTAGTAGTGGGTTTTACTGGGTTCCTTTAGGTTCAGCAGCTGTGTGTCCATTGTGTAGTATGGAGCCCTAAATATCGGTTGTAGTCAAGACCGTTTCTGTCATCTCACACATAAAGTCAAAAGAAATTGAAGGAGAGTGTAACAATTTAATAAAAAAAACAGCTCGTCTTCATTTTAAAATTTGAATTTAACTGAACATTTTATGGGAAATTTGGATCTCAAAATGGTCTCCAAAGGTTTTGATGAGACCTTCGACCTAGAATGGCGACATCGGAACTCACCTCTGGTTCTGTGAGGAATTTGGCCAGTGATTCATTCTTTCCTAGGAAGCTGTGTCGGACGACCAGTTGCAAGTATTTTTCAAAGGATCGACAATGCTTGTAAAACTCATCACCTGGGGGAAGATTTTTGCATGACATGGTAACGATCTTGAGCAGATTGAAATGAACAAACATTGATTAAATATATCAGGAGCTGTATTCCAATTCCAACACAGAACTGACCCTTCACCATGCATTGACACAGGCCTTCACTAAATCTGACCTTTGACCTCTTATTGTAATGACCTTGTCAGTACTGACCCATGACCTTGTTCAGTACTTGACCATGTATCAGTACTGATCTATGAGCTTGTATAAGTACTGAACATTGACCTCGTGCCAGTACTGACGTTTGACCTTGTGTCCATACTGACCTACATGTATGAACTCGTGTCAGTACTGACCTACAGCTTGTGTCATTACTGACCTATGACCTATGATCTTGTGTCATTACCGACCTATGACCTATGATCTTGTGTCAGTACTGACCTATGAACTTGTGTCAGTACTGACCTACGACCATGTGTCAGTAATGACCTATGACCTTGTGTCAGTCCTGGCCTCTGGCCTTTGTATTAGTTACCTCTGACCTACTATAGATACTAACCTTTGACCTTGGTATCAGTGCCCATTTCTCTCTTTGCTTTGGCTGCGGCATCTGCTGCTGAGGCCATGGGCCTTGGTGGTACCGGTGGCATCTAGAAACAGACAAGACATTGGAACATTCAGGAAAAAAGTATAAATGAGGGAGGATATGTCAGTAATTAACAATCCAAATTTACAGTCATGGCAATGTAAAAAACAGAAAAAAATGTAAAGTCTGTCACGAGCCAATGTGGCCCATCAGGCCGGCGTTTATCTCCGGTTTCAGTGGCATGAAACAACTGAGAATATTTCTATTCCCCCTGGATGGGATGCCAGTCCATCACAGGTTACTCCCCAGCTAATGCTGGTACCCATTTATACTCCTGGGTGGAGAGAGGCAAGTGGGGTTGGAGTAGCTTGCCCAAGGACACAACATATGACCAGCAGCTGGATTTGAACCCCGGACCCTCTGATCGTGAGTTACAATCCCTAACCACTATTCTGCACTCCCCACTGTGGCAATGTGGCAATGTGGATGATTATAATTCTGACATGTAACTGGCAACATCATATCTGACCACAAGAAAATGTTGTACTTAATGAGACTAAGACCCCCTTTACACTGGGCCTCCCTTGTGCGACCATAAAACTGGCCAGGTCGCCGTTGGAGGCTCAAAGGAGGCCGAATGGCTGCCTAGGTCATTCAAAGGTGGTACACAGGATGTTCAGACATCGCCATGGACGCCATGGTCGCCGTAAATTTGTGAACATGTTCAAAACAGTCGCACAAAGGTCGCCGAGGAGGTTGGTTGCTCAAAGGTGGCTCAAATGAGGCAGAAAGGAGGCACAAGCATTGCCGTGGTTGCAGAATGGATGCACAATGGTCAGCCAATGGTCGCCATGTAATGGATCCGTTCTGTTGCAAATTTTACGGTCAATCTGGGCGATATGCTTTTGCCTCCCTTGTGCCTCCTTTGCCCAACCAATACGTGCACTGAATGATGACTGTGGTGACCGCTGTGCCTCCATTCGGCATAGAAACAAGATTTTGGGGGGTTTAGGCGACCATTGAGCGTCCTGGCCATGTTTTGGTCACTCATAGGTGTTACAAAGGTCGCCGCCCTGTGTAAAGGGGGCCTGAGCAGTCCAGTAAAGCTAGCCCCAGAGCTCACAAAATTATATTCATTTTATTCAAAATGGCTATTCACTGGTACTGTGGTAGTCTTTTTGCACATCTGGTCTACACAATTGGCCAGATATAGCGCATTCATTGGTGCTACAGGGTAATCCTATAGGATAGCACTGCCCGGGTTACAAGCGAAATTGAGTCAGTCAGCAAGCCAGCCAGGCAGTCAGCCAGGTACCAGCAATGACACAACATGTGAATGTGGTCTGAAGTACTTACAATGATTCCACTGGTGTCCGAGTCTGTCATGAGGCAGTGCTGCAACCACTCAAAGTCTTCATAGACACGTTGCACGGTCGTTTCTTGACCACTGGCCTCCAACTAGATTTACAATACAAAATGCATTATAACACTGCATCAATGCAATTTTGTATTTCATCAATGTACAAGGAACAAAGGCAAACAAATAGGCCTATGAAAAGAAAAATTATCAATCATTCAAGTCTGGCAATACGACTGTGCCGAATATCCAAATACTTGAATATTCGATCTTCAACCGATATCTGAATAGCATTTTTTCAATTTAAATATTCGAAAAATGTGAGAGGTCTTGAGGAGTTGATGGAAAACATCCACTCATGACAATGTCCACTTTTGTCTTTCAATTCGGCGTTTCACAGTGCAGTGCACCAGCAAGAGTTTGCCAAGGAGAGTCCATTTTTCAAGTTTACGGTCGGTAACACATGGCCCATTTGAACGAGTATCAGTAGACAACTTGAGCTAATTTAAAGGATTGGGGCATAGCTTTCTGTCCCCTTTCAAAAGAAAAACATATTGATTACAAGAAAAGAGAAGGGCGAACAGATACTCAAATCATACGCCTATAAACTACTGACGGGACAAACTAGCAATTTCAAATAGCCTGCTCTGTGAATATGTTGACCATCTCCCACAATACACTGGGAAAAATAACTCTCCTTGGCAATCTCTTGGTGGCGCACTGCAGTCAAAAGCCCAAATTGAACAAGCTGAATGGTTTTATTGTTTGTCAAATGCCACAATTTTGTCAAAATCCACTTAAAATGTCCAGGATTTGAGAGCTTCCATGAGGAATACTAGCTCCAAGTTTTTCTTTAAAATCGGTCAAATAGCTGTTCCATTACCTCTTCTTGGTATAATTTTTGTCAACTTTGATAAACGCAGAAGCACGCAAATCTTGATCAGCGGCCAGTTTTGGCTGTCGCATGCCGCGCATGTTAAGTGATCAGCACTTTCGGATATTGGAATATTCCATCGTTAGACGCATCTTTGGAAGGTACCTTGTTTTATTGTTTTCTTCAAAATGACAGCATGCCAGACAAAAATAATTTCATAAAGAGTTTGGTGTCATTACTACATGTATCTTTAAACCAAGTATGCTTTCCAACAATAAGTTTGTCAGTTACTTTTTGGATAGCTGCAAATGATGCAATCCCCCTTTAAACAGGTAGCCAGTTGCAGCCTGAGGTGGGGGGGGGGGGAGCGGACAGGGGCCACGCCCCCTCCATCCACCCCCTCCCCCCAAAAAACATATATCATTTACTTTTTTAAAATTAAACCTGAAGAGAACTGAGGACGACTATATTAATATTTATGGTACTTATCAACTTTCCCAGTTCGCTTTTGTGAAATATTAATAGTAAGAACACAAATGTGAAAAGTGCCCCCTAGTGGTCAACCCCCCCCCCCCTCCCCCCAGACGACAATGTTAAAATTGATGGTACTCATCCACTTTCCCTGTGATTTTGTGAAATATTTGAGAAAGAACGCAAACGTGAAAAGTGACCCCTAACAGTCTAGCCCCCTCCCCCTCTCCCACCCCACCCCCCTTCAAATTTGAACAGGGCTACCAGGCCCCCCCCCCCCCCCCTTTCTAATATTTGGTTCTGGGTCCCACCTCATCCCTGTCTTGTGACTTGTCCAACCACAAGGCAATGCATATTCAATGCTGAAATCCATTGTACACGCAACAGGAAATAGATAATAATGGCTCAGCACGATGACACACAACATGCCTTTTCCTGCTAACAGAGCATGTAGAGTCAACAGCAAAACCGGCATTGTCTGTAATCATTCAGCACACTTAATCGGAGTTGCGATGATTATGTACATTAGATCATTTCCTTTTTTTTTTATTTCGTCACTACATTTAAATGCAGGGTTTTGTTTCTATTCACATTTTAAACATTTTTGGTTTTGCTTTTGAATTCTTCCCAGTTTATAAGGATATTAATGTGCAGATGCTAAGGCCACTGTAGGCAAATTTGCAAGTCACCAATCAAAACATGAAGGCCAAAGTCAAAAGTAAACAAGTAACAGGAATTACGATTACATTAATTTGCACATTATTAATAAAAATGCAAAAGTTAAGGTGGGCCAACTTTCTTTTTTTGCTTTGTAACAAATGGACCAACAAAACTTGGAAATGTTAGAATTTTTTTTTTTTCATGACAGTGAAGTGATACATGCTTGAAACTAGCCAAGGATATGCAAAAAAATCGTGATAGTGCACTGTAGTGCATTGTTTTAATACTGTGCAACTAATAGTAGTTATAAATAAACTATAAAAGTAGCTTCACACTCTTAAGCGTAACAATGGGGGCCATGGGGGTCAAAACCACACCCCCCCCCCCCTTCCACCACCACCACCCACCAAATGTTGGGGAAGGCAAACAAGTGTTTATTGTTAAAAATGCATCGATAGCCTCAGCCTAATGTGTACCCCCTCCCCCCCCCCCCCCCCCCCCCCACGAGTCACTTCAAATCCACTGACTCTTAACAATTCTGCACCCGAGAGTAAAAATCTCATTACCTTCTTTGTGACTACATCAAAATTGATGAATCCGCCATTCTTTGTGGCTCCCGTAACTTGCACATGGTACCAGGGTTCAAAGGGCGTGTCGGTGGTGACTTCACCGTTCTGTTCAGTGACTTCTTCCTTTAGAATGAGTAAAAAAGTTGGAGAAATAGCAAATGGTTCAAGGGAATTATACAACATTTGCTTTTGCTGTAATTTTCAGAAATGGATAGATTTGGGAGTACATGTAAGTATTTTATAGCAAATATTGCTACACTGACTTGCTTGAAGTTTGGTATTTAAAAGATTCTGGAAAAACCAAGAGAAACAATCATGGTCTTGTAGGCTGGTTCCTTGACCCCATGAAGCGGAGCAATTTATAGACGTCAGGAATTGTAAGGTCAGGGAACCAGTCTAGCCGGCTTGTACCTGTTTATAGGTGTGTACTCGATTGCAAACAAAATGCAGACTAACTGATTATGGTAAATTGGTGGCAGTATTTGAAAAAAAAATGCCAGTTTTTCCCAACGCTGGTCGGCTGACCAGCGTTGGAAATTGCTACAAAAATACCACTTTTCTTGAAAATGTCAGCACACCAGGTGCCACGATTTTACAGGATGCTTTAGACTGTCATTCACTAATAAAAGATATTTCATAATAATTTGGTAGTTTTGTTTTTTGAAGTTTGCATATTATGTATACATTCCCTTAAATCAGCCTGACAGGTCTACATGCATAGAGTGAGTCTTACTACCAACAATCACAATGAGGTCTGTTTTAAGCTTGTTAAGTATAGTGGTCATTCGTTACAGTGATTTTCCGTAAGCAATACTTAATTTTTTTTTTAAAAGTCAGGGAGTAAGGTTGGTGAAGGGGTACTTTTCTCTCTTTTTACCCACCAGTGACACAGGTTCGAATCCTCCCAAAGCCATTGCTTGCATTGAAGTTCCTACAAACTACATTGTATTTAAAGGGAATAAACAACATTTGCAAACATCGAAAAATAAAACTACCAAGTTTTTACGAAATACCTTACTAGGATGTTGGTAAATGACAGTCTAAAGCATCCTGTAAAATGATGGCACCTGGTGTCAAATCATTATCAAGAAAATGGTATTTTTGTATACATTTCCAACGGTGGTCGGCCGACCACCGTTGGAAAAACCTAACTATTTTTCAACTACTGCTCCAAATTTACAATTTTTTCAGTCCACATTTTGTTTGCTATTGGTTACATGTGCATGAACGGGTGCAGGCCAGCTAGACTGGTTCCCTTACCTTACAATTTTCCGACATCTATAAATTGATCCATTTTATGTTTAGTGGAGTCAGGGAACCAGACTACTTAAACATTTTTGTTTTTCTTGTTTTTTTAAGCATTTTCGAACACGAAACTTCAAACATGTCAGTTAAACAATATTTGATCTATTATACTAACCCCTCAAATAGTTCATTTCTGAAAATTACAGCAAAAGCCAATGATGTACATTCCCTTTAAGCTCCATCGTATTCCTTGCAATATCATTACAGGGCTTTCCTTCAAATAATATTGCAACAATATGTTCTTTGAAGCTTCATGAGTCTCTACATGTAATGCTTCTTTGTCCATTCATTTAAATCAGGATATTATAAATGATATGACCAACCTGAGGAAAATTAACAGAACTGCCATTTTGAAAGGATATTTAAATTTTGGAACTTTATGCAGTGTGTATTGAAAACAAATTGTAAGGGAATGTCCACCACTGCAGTTAATGAACAATTGAACATTGAAAAACACAACTGTCTAAAGAAAAGAGACATGTTTAAAACAGATTACACATGTATTAATACTCTAAAAAAAACAAAAACATACTGAACTATTTTACTTAAAAGAACAAAGTATTAATTCTTGTATTAATAGTACATGTAGCTTGGGAAATTTGCAAAATAGAATCTGCAAATTTGTGACCAACATAGCAGCTGGACTGAAGTTTCCAGAGCTAGGCCTACTTATAAACTAATAACATGAATAATAAAACTAAAGAAATTGGTCTACACATTTTAAAGAAATAGGTGTAATCGTGTAGTTTAGAACCCCATTCCATTTATGAGAATGAAAACAAACTTTTATGTTTTGGGACTTAGGCCCTAGTAATATCCAAACATTTGACTATTGGTTCTTGGTTCTTAGTTGATTCTTCTCCTAAATACTCCATGTGGGAGTTTATACAGGAGGCCAGAAACACCGGGGCAAACCCCTTCTCTTAGCGATAAGTGTTTACTGGGTTCTTTTACGTGCATTTATACAACACACGGGACCTACGGCTTAACGTTCCATCCGAAGGACGAAGCAATAACGGTTAAGTGCCTTGCTTAAGAGCACAAGTGTCCGCCGGCGGGCTTGAACCCACGTCACTGTTGCCTCTGAAACACCAGAACATGAGTCCGGTGTTCTTAGCCGCTAGGCCATGACACTCCACTTTTGACTATGATACCGGCAGGAAAATCACTTCATGTGTTTGGAATCATCTAAATTGTTCACCAAGACATAATGTTGAATATCTACCTTAATTTTGTGGAAAGAGGGCAGGCTTTTAATTTATGAAGGGAACTTGTAAATCATATAAGGGGTGTCTAGACTACACGAATACCAGAAAAGGCAACTGCCACCATACATTTTATACGCATTTCCCATTTTCTATCGTTACGGTAGACTGCAACTTTTATAAAAACATAAGAAGAAAATGTAAAATTAGAAGGAAAAAAGTGAATTTGAACGTTATGAAATTCGGACTTTATTTCCCTTTTTAAAAAAATCCTCCAAGCCTCAGGTTAGAAAAGGAAAAAAATTCGAGTGCAAAACTGAGATGCGAACCCGCAACCTCGCGGTGCAAAATACTACCCTCTATCGGCTGAGCTGTCGCACTGCTCGCTAAACCCTGGGGAAACAAATAATTATATACCTGCGTGCGTATCCAAAAAGTATCTAAACCACAGCTGCCGTAACGATAGCCACTTCGTACATTTTAACACACATTGGCATTTTTAATATTCTGAACGTAGGCCTACCATTCCAAACGAACGTCAGCTGGTCAGTGGAGATCAACAATGTCAATGCTGCGGCCCTATTACGTATGGTGTCGGTGGGAAGCCGTATGTTATCAACTCGTCAAACTCAGCTCAAGTCAACCCCACCTCAGTAAGACAAAGTTGGGGAATAACTGCCAAAATCCGAACAATTGTGTGTCCAAGTTGTACGAGTAGGCCTACTGACACTGTACTGTACAGCCCACTTATGTGCCAATACCGTACGTTTAATGTCAACAGTCTTGCCCACTTTCAAGCCTTTTTTCAAACGATGCGCGACTTCCACAGGAAGACGGAAAATTAGGCCGAAACAAGTTAGTGTCATTGACCTTGACCAAGCATGCCAAGTCAAGAACCTGAACTTTAAGTTAAGCTGAGAAGGCGCGATGTTTTATCAGTAAATGCGGAAAGTCTTCAAACAGCCTTGCTTGACAACTTCATCCAATCCTAAATCCCCATTGGCGGTTGCTCCACACAAATACTGGTCAAAAAGACTTACAGCTCTGAAATGAAATGAAAGAAAAATACTTAAACTTTGGCCCAAGAAATCGACGGAACTTTCTTCTCGTGATCTCTTAACAGGCGAGAATTGTACCCAACCGCAAGTTAATGCCGAATACATTGTACGATATGTTGGAACCAGTCTATTAATCGGCTCAGTATAGCCCGCCCTCTATATGCTGCTCAGATCTGGAAACGCCCCCTCGCATACTTCCTGCCACTACAGTATTGTTGATGTACCCTAACGTGGCGCGGCCCCTAACGTGGCGCACTTTTATTTTTCGCCTGTAGCGCCTAGCTAGAGCAAAAGTTTTAACTGAAATTTCACAGAAAGTGAAATTTCATCAAGTTCTAAACACTCCCGTTCATAAATCGCGAGTTTATTTACCCGTTACAAAGTTAAAAGAAAAAAATATTTTGGCGTGATTTTCCGATTTTATTTTCAAGTGCAAAGTGAACCCTTTGAAAATGCCCCGGAAAATAAGAAAATAATTTTCTGACAAACATCTGGCTGGGTTTGTAAGTAAAGATAATAATGATTTATCAGAATTTATCAAGTTTACAGAAATTCTTAAATGTTCATTTGGAATTTTCTGAGATTTATTCAAGTGCGCCACGTTAGGGAACACTCCGCCAATCTGTGCCCAATTTCCGGACGCGACCGTTTTTGCATTTCGGATTAAATTTTATGAAACCGAAATTGTTCACAGAGGTTAAAAAGCAAGCATTAGAAAGGTAAAAGTACCAGTATTTCACTGCATGAATTTGAGGTTTGTCAACAAAGAGGTTTGGCAACACTACACGAGGAAAGTTGGGTAAGCTTCGAAGTGCGCCACGTTAGGGAACACGACTATATATACTTTTTCTGCACCCCTGTTTAGTTTTATGGTTTTGGGTCAGGATTGTGTTTGGGTAAGGGATAGGTACGTTTTAGGACGGGTAAGATATGATATCTGTATTTTAAACTGTATTGGTTCCCAATAGAATAAATTGTTCAAACATTATTTGTTTGGTACAAAAGAATGCGGCACCACAATAGGGCGCTTTACCCTGTTGTCCATTTGGGTGGCGAAAACAGTAACACGCTTTTTAATCTTATTTATTCAAATTCTTTCAAATTTGGTATGAGTATTCTTTGGGTAATTAAACACCTAATGCAACAATGACTGGCATCCAAATGCACCGCTAAAATGTGTCGTCTAACTTCAACAAAATCATTACTTGATGATTATTATGTATTCGGCAATTGGACGGAATATTCCACGAAAGTCGTTCCACTTATTTCCAGTGGGGTCCCTCGGTGGAAGATGTGGACAGAAATTGCAGTTTTAGTGGAAAAAGGAAAAGCCCAGAATGATAATCTAGGGAAAACCCACTAAATCAGGTAGGGACTGAAAACCCAATCCACACATTGGCCCAGGCGTGATTCGAACCCGGGTCACAGCGGTGAAAGGCGAGGAAAGTACCGCTACGCCAACCTGATACTTTTTGCGATTAGGTTATCAAAATCGTTGTTATGTTCACATTTAAATCAAATGTATGGTAACCATTTTAGTTTGAATCGGCGTACATGGCAACTTTGATTCTATACTGATTTGTGGGTTATCATTGGGCATCATTATGAAGTAGTTACATTTTTTGTTGATTCTGCAATGCGCTTTTGAGCATTTATATGCAAAAGGCGCATAATAAATTTCAAATTATTATTATTAATATTATTATAATTATCATTATTATCAGTGTTGTAGTCGAGACCGGATAGTCCGAGACCGAGACCAAGACCGAGACCTGAAGTTGCGAGACCGAGACCGAGACCGAGACCAACCCCTTCAAGGCGGACCGAGACCGAGACCGAAATGGTCCGAGACCGAGACCGAGACCGAGACCGCGGATAATAAATAACAATAATCTAAATAAAAAAACAAGACACTAATTACAGCTGAACAGTCTGCCCTTGAGATGATGATGTTGATGGGGATGTGAAGGAAGTGATTGAAAGTTAGGAATCACTTGTACCTGCTTAATTGTGTCATGCGAGTGCTCTTCATGTTTGCTTCATACCATAAATTACAGCATGGCAACAGAATTTGTTATTGTCCAATCAATTTTTTTAAAAGGGAAACAACCTAATTTAAAGAAGGGGAAAACCTAATTTGATGAACTCCATATATTGTTGCCACTTTTTAAAAACATATGTTTTTTTAAAATATAATATTGTTTAACTACTATAAAGTGTCAATCTGATGAAGAAACTCCAACTTCATAGGAGTACGACAATTTGTACTAGTTTTTTGCAATGTTGAAACTTGACAAAAGTAAAAAGTTAAAGGTGGATTTGAAAAGTAAAAAGTTAAAGGTGGATGTTTCATCTGTTAAAGGAACTAAACTAAATTGTTACAGGACCCTAAACTCCACAGCCACCCCTTGGTTTCAGCAATGACTACTAACGGATATTTAAAAGCAGCTTTAATTTTACATTGGACCTCCTTGTAAACCTGATTCAAAAAAAATTTGGAGCAAGAAAATATTGATTTATTTTTTAAAATTTCAGTCATGGAATATAGACTTGTACATGTAGACCCAAAAATTGAGAGGTTGTCGCCAGAGAGGCCTGACTTAGGCTGAAATGTAATGCCACTTTATTTGTGTATAATGTCAATACCATTACATGCACTATAGAAGATTGATGAACCATAATTGCCTGATCTATCTTCTGTTAATCTGCCCGCCGTCATCATCGCCATTAGCCTATTTGAGAATAATTATGGCCGACACAATAGAAGGGCGCTGTCACAAACTGAATGTGGTGGGCGAGATGTACTTTTAGGATTCATGGCTGCGTGCGCACGCCTATTTGTGTTTTGTACCAGCGTATCACCCGCATCGGCTACTATGCCGGGCGATTTAATTGAATATTTTAGTAATTTACAAGTACAACATATTGCCAATATTTCAATCGTTTATTGTGATGGCCGTAAACAGCATTTAGCGATTAATGGAACAAAAGTCTTCTCGACTCATGCAAACGCAATTGACATTTAGAAAGGAGACAAGACAGGCAATTAGACTCTATTTTTGTGTGACTATGGCAGTAGCTCAATTTGTGTTTATCACAGATGAAAAGGTGAATACATGGCAAGTCAAAAATAAAGTGACAGTATGATAAAGAAAAAGAAATGGCACCCTCCATTTTATAAAAAAAAATATAATTGGGATAAAGAACATGTTATTGAGTAGTAACTCTGAAAATTTCACGTAATTTGAATTCTCTATTCCCAAGTCGTGCCTATTTTAATAAAGAGATCACAAAATGCAGCTGTCCACCACTAATAGCAATTTAACGGTCTACGAATTGATGAATATCCATTAATAACTATAATGGAAAAAAAACGTTTTCCCGCCTTCACGAATAAAGTAAAAATTGAAAAGAAAAATAGAAAAAAATCACCAATATTTCTGGGGAAAAAGAGTTGAATTGTTCCCCATATTCAAAACAAAAAATCTGACGGTAAGAATAATGTTTCAATCTTGATTCATAAGATTTTAATCCCAGTTGTATTTGGAATCAAGGAGGATGGCTATAAAGTGCTTGTTTCAACAAACCATCCAACAATAAAAACAAGAAATAAGAAAAGGAGCAATGGTTGTTGGACTATGCCTCACTCACTAGAAAGTGAAGAGAGACATGTCTATCAGCATCACACTGCAGTCACATTTGCCCTCAACTGTTTCTGTACTTAATCCAAAACTGGGGCCGGGGCGGAATCCGCCCCCTCACTTTTTGGCTGGTCTCGACTCGAGACCAGCCAATATATCGAGACCAAAGGGGACCGAGACCGAGACCAAGACCGAGACCACAGCTCCCGAGACCGAGACCGAGACCGAGACCGAGACCGGCAAAAAGTGGTCTCGAGACCGGGACCGAGACCGAGACCGGTCTCGAGACCTACAACACTGGTTCTCACCATGGGGGGGGGGGGGGGGGGGGGGGGGGGGGGAGTGGGGGGGCTTACAGTTGGGGATGTTACAGTGGGGGAGGCTCCCAATTGTTATTAAACCCGTTAACCGTTGTCACTTAAGGGACTAACAGATTTGATTTTCTGGGGGGGGGCGACGTCGCTGCTCCTCAGCAACAAAAAAGAAAAGCCCTTGGAGGATTGCAGTGTGCAGGATTGCAGAGTGCAGGACTGCCCTTGCAGGATTGCAGATTGCAGGATTGAGCAATACAAAAACACCTTCGGTATTTTGAAAATAATATATTCCAAGATCTATATTCGTTAGAAAAGATGAAAGTCGTTCTGCCATTTCCGGTAAACCGGAGACAGTACAGAGGAGTTAGAGTGATTTCAAGTCGGTACTTGTTTTATAAGGCTGTACATTCGGCAACGCGGTGTGTTGCGCCGACTGGGACGGACAAACCTCAGCCGTATATCGACTTCAGAACAAGTCTATGCTAGCTTGTTGATTTATTTCGCACACAATTAGCTACGTCGCAACAGGAAACCAATCGCATCACGGCCACCATGTGATTCAATTAACATTATCATTACTTTGATCATGGAATCTTCTTTTTTTTTGCCGTGAATGTCATTTTACCATGGAAACCACCCAAAACAAGTTAATACAATCAGCAGAAAGAGCAAGCTGGAAATCATATACATGTATAGCAAAGCGCAGATGCCCATCCTTCTATTCTTCTGCGTTTATCCGGGGAAGTCAGACAGCAGGAGGAACGTGGCGATTGGTGTTAAAGCTCCGTTGCGAATTCTAGAACCGATCTTTTATCTCTGGAGCCGAGTGGTTAGTGTCAGCAGATCTCTGCCGGTCGAAAACGGATTCAACCCCTGGAGGATTCGCTGGATTCTCGGTGCCCCAAATCGGTGAGTCAAAGAATCTTATATTTTGGCAGTCACTTTTGTTAAAATGACTGCTGATGAATTCCACAATTATTCTGGACTATTTCCAGGGTATAAGTTGGCAATGACATGAAAAGGAACTAATTTTCATATATTTCTGGGCAATAATGAAAATAACTATAAATTTAGGGGAACTTTTTGTTCTGGATTTAAAGATGCACTGTCTGTACTTCTTTAAGGCTCATCTGGAACATTTTTTTTGGTCTTACAATTGCAAATTGCCTTTTTGCTGGATGTAAAAAGAAGGTATTCTCCTTAACATTAGACATTGAACGAAAATAAATCGACCAATGGTTAGTTATAGAAATATTTCATATTTATTTTGACATTTTGACTCGCCGGGAAGACTGCCAGCTCCGTCAGAATTGCTAAGGAAAAAGGTATTCTGGAGACCACTTTTGTGATAACTATTTATTCATTATTCACCAATACTTTGTAAATCTCAGTTCGTTACCTAACTGGCTGGGCGTTCGGTTGTTGAATGTGCTGACTGCAACAACTTAGCCTTGCCCATCCCCTTCCCCAGCATGGGCGTCGAGGGGGGGGGGCAAACAAAAACAAAAACAAAAAAGAAAAAAAGGAAGGAAGGAAGGGGAAAAAAATAACAAGAGGCGCGAAGTCATATTGGTGTAAATTTAATGGGTTGGGGGATGTCCCTGCCCCCCTCTAAACCTGATACATCGAGGATATGTTGAGAAATACATGAATTTTCTTGGGAAAAATACTATTTGCCTTCCCTCTAGAAAAAAAATTCTGGTGACGCCCATGTTCCCCGGTGATGTATATCCCTGCTCCTCAATGTTGAGGTGCAGTTGAGTTGTTTTTAGTCGAAATGACAGCAGTTTTTTAAAGGCAAAGATATGTATTGTTTTCGTTTTCAATGATTGCACCATACAACATGAAAAAAATAACTGTTCGAAACCTATCCTGTTGAAGTTTCAGCTCTGCAGATGTTACTCTTTTTGAGGAAACAGTGAAAACCATGCACAGACTGTAATATGTTTATATAAGTTTTCTCGGCTATTTTAAAACATTTTTAGTTCGAATTCATATATTCAAATTCGTACAGCAACGTGGATTTAGTGCAATTTCAGTGTTAAATTTCGTCTTTCAAAAGAGGAATTCGAATATTCTGCGACAAAAACGTGTGTTCATTGTTTGGATTCGCTTGAGCTGAAGTTGAAATTGTCTGACACGGAGACAAAATTAAACATTGGAAGTGTACCAAATCGATGTTGATGGACGAATTTGAATATATGTTTTCCCGGCCAATTTCCTAAAAAGTTCATTCACTTCTGAATATCAGTCATTCATTTTCGTCTTAATTTAAGAATCGCTCTGAACACGCGTTTTATTTTCGCTATCAGAGCATTCGATTCAGTCAATTAAGTGATTGAGCAGCACATTCCGATTCGTTTACAAGACTTCCTTTTCACTTTAGAGGGCGATTTCAAACATTGGTCATTCTATTTTACTTTTAGTTTAATGTTCTTTGATGCAGTCTGCTATTTTAAATGAGAAAAACGTACTTTTGACGGCACATTCACGAATTGCATGCCAGATCTCTGCACGAAAGGTTTGCTTGCGTAAATGAATGCTGCAGGTAACGTAATTGGCTGTCTTTTTCTCAAAACCGAATGCACGGCCAACGAAAACGATTGAACTTTCGTTAAATTGAAATGGGATTGAAGACGTCATTCAAATTCAGACGAAAACGAATGACCGATTTTCAGAAGTGAGTGAACATTTAAGGAAATTGGCCGGGAAAACCTATATGAGAAACGGTGAATTTGAATGATAAACATTTTAAAATAGCCAGGAAAACCTATGTTACCAGTGACGATTTTACAGGTTTTTCTCAAGAAATAAAGCGACAAGTCCTGGATAAACAGGAAAAAAATGACCAGAATGTTTGTATTTCCGTACATTTTCAATGGACTACTTTCGCTTCTTGCCTCAATACCCTTTATGCGCATGCGCACATTATAATTATCTTATATTACTAAAAAGGTCTATATTACAAAATGTACCGTTAGGGAGACACGTTATCGTAATTTCTTCGATAATAGGGAGACACCGGTCATTATGGAGACACATAACTGTCCGACCCTAATGGCACAGCCCCCATTAGAGGCAAAATTGTATCGTCGCAATTAAGTTGTATTTGTTACTCGTGGTCTAATTAGTAAATATACCGAAATTCGTGGGAAAATGACAATATTCTATAGGAAAGCCTCCCTAGTGGCCCATTCCCTGCCCGCTGTCATCTAGTCTGCTCATCAGGCCGGTCAGAAGAGATTTTATTTTTTTTTGGGGGGGGGGGTTAGTTTGGAATAAAACATAGTGTTGAAATATTTTTATAAAATCGAACCTGTTAAAGTGTATACGGGTAATGCAAATTTTGCTGGGTTTTCGATCGTAGCATACTAACCGAAGCGAACGGGCAAGGGAAAAAATATGCCCCAAAAAACACAACAACAACAAACATACAATAGAGTAATAATTGTCATCTCCTTTCGTTTCTCCGAATTTTCATTGATATTAACCCACCTTGATGTATCGACTTCTCATTAACATTCCTGTGGGAAAAACATATTTACACATCTTTAAATTGGCTTGACAAGCCCGTATAGCAAGAGGGGGGATGGGTATCGAACACAATCATACCCTGCAGTGTAAACATGCCTTTGTTTTCGTGTAGTTGAGAAAAACTAGTGAAAAAAAAACAAAAAAATTGGGTTGAAAGAGTTTTCACAGTTTGAGAAAACTCTTTCAACCCAATTTTTTCTATGATCCCTCTATAGCGTTCCTCTTCATTTTCCCACGGATAAACCTAATCTAAAAATGCCTCTAAACCTATTTTCTACCTGGTTGATGTGGACATCTTTTGCTCGGAAGTCCACACAGTGAATGTAATGCTTGTCCCAGTGTACCTTTACCAAAATACAAACTCTGCATTATTGTTACCTAACGCATCCCCCTAGATATCTCAAAAGAATTTCTGAGATTTCGGGAACCAAAAAAAAAAAAAGAGGGAGTGGTTTCCTCCATCGCATCCAGGTTCCAATGAACGACAATGAACGACACGCACCAAATTCGACATTGGTACTGTTTTAGCTGTTTACGTTTTAAATATAGATTTCCCAGCTTTTTAAGAGTTTTCTTCGAATTCAACGATGTTAACATTCAAATTGTTCTAACATCGACTAATTGCACTTTCAATGTTTAATTTCGTCTTTTGTCAGACAGCTTTAAATCTAGTCAAAGGAAATTCAAACAAGCACATGTTTTCGTCCATGAGTATTCGATTTCGCCTCCTCTATACGCCAAATCTTGTTATTTAGAAATCAAATTCGTCTAATGCTACACAATTTAATCATAATTTTGTTACGTACAGTTTGTCATACTTTATAGTGATATCTTATAGATGGCAGATAAAATAGGCTTTCCTGACTATTTTAAAACGTTTATCATTCAAATTCAACGTTACTACTATTCGAATTCGTCCATCAACATTGAATTACTGCACTTTAAGTGTTTAATTTCGTCTTTGTCAGAAAATTTCAAATTCAGTTCAAGCAAATTCAAACAATGGGCGTTTTCGTCCCGGATTCATTCGATTTCGTCTCGTCTACGCCAAACCTTGTTATTCAGATATCAAATTCGTCTAATTGATTTTATAAGACGAATTCGATATCTGAATGTTGTCATTTGGCAACAGTTTAAACGAGTTTGATGTGTAATGACGAACATTCTCGACTCGGTGACTAAAGACGCTGACCAAATTTTGAAATTGAATGGTAAATGACTAAATTGGTTTTGTTACAAGCGTGTGAAACTTTTCTCGGACGAAATTGAATGTTAGAGTTGGTGAATTTGAATGAGAAATGTTTTAAAATAGCCGGGAAAACCTATATTTAGGCCGCTATTCAGAAAAATGCTTTACTTATTTTCTTTCCGTGTTTCTTAACAAATTTACAAACTGCTAACCAGACTAATTTACATTTCGATCATACGAATTCGATCGCTGAAAGCTGCCATTCGGCAACAGCCTACACGAATTTGATCGGTATTGACGAATATGCTCGACCCGTTGTTTAAAGAGGGTTACCAAAAATTCGATATTGGAAAATGAATAAATTGGTTTAGGTAAAAGCATATATAATTTTCTTGAACGAAATGGAAACTTTTAAAATAGCTGGGTAAACCTATATATAACCCGCACTGAACAAGTCCCGCATTATTGACACACGGTTTAAAAGGTTCACGTTTCATTAAGAAAACAAAAATCTTTCCTAGCTCGCAGCAGGCTGGCTACGGTCCTGTTTGGGCGCAATCCGGCCTTACGATGACGGTTGTTCTCGTGGACAGATTTGTTAATTGAAATAATGGTCACTAATTACTTGATTTATTATTTTTCTTTTCAGAGTTGAAGTAGGCGCAATCATTATGCCGCCTGGGTGGAATCCGTCAACCTTTATAGCGTTAGCTGTCGTTGCTGTGGGTATGTAGGCATTTGTGTTAATTTGTTTTCAGCGCTTTGAATCCTTCGGCAAAGGCGCTTTATAAATCCCTGTTATTATTTATTGTTATTATTATTTGCTCTATCTAGATATCTATCTCACAGCCAACAACTAACATTGACTGATTTTTATTTATTATAGGTTTTTCCGGCAATTTTAAAAGTTTATCTTTCGAATTCACCGTTTCTAATAAAGGTTTTCCCGGCCAATTTCCTAAAATGTTCATCTTACTTCTGAAAATCGGTCATTTATTTTCGTCTGAATTTGAGAATCTCTCCCCTGAACACGCGTTTCCATTTCGCTACCTGAGCATTCGATTCCATTTCAGTTCATTCAATTAAGTGATTGAGCAGCACCTTTTGTTTATGTCAATTCAGATACGCTGATAAGACTTCTTTTTCGCTTTTTTTTGGGGGGGGGGATTTCAAACATTCACCATTCTATTTCACGTTTAGTTTGATGCCATTGGCATGAGATACAATTAGGGGTTTCTTTTTGATTAACCGTCAATCAAATTAGCTGTGCCTGAATCAATTTAGAAAAGTTATGCTTGCATTAATGAATGCACAGGTAACGTAATTGGCCGTCTGTATCTCAAAACCGAATGCACGGACAATGAAAACGATTGAAGTTTCGTTGAATTGAAATGGAATTAAAGACGTGCATTCAAATTCAGACGAAACTGAACGACCGATTTCCAGAAGTGGATGAACATTGCAGGAAATTGGCCGGGAAAACTTATATTCAAATTCGTCAATCAACATCGGGTTTAGAATACTTTCAATGTTTAATTTCGGCCTTTGTCAGAAAATTTCAAAATCAGGTCAAGCAATTTCAAACAATGAGCACACGCTTTCGTCCCCGAGTATTCGATTTCGTCTAGTCTAAGCCAAACCTTGTTATTCAGAAATCAAATTCGTCTAATTGATTTATATAAAAGACGAATTCGATCTCCGAATGCTGCCATTCGGCAACAGTTTAGACAAATTTGATCTGAAATGACAAATATTCTCGCCCCGGTGACTAAAGAGGGTGACCAAACTTTAAAATTGAATGGTAAATGACTAATTTGTTAAAAGCGTGTGTAGTTGAAAAATAATATTCTCAAATTGTTCGCATATTAACATAAAACAATGGGTTTTGGCGCATGCGTTCTTAGCCTGAATGATAAAGGTTTTCCCGGCTATTTTAAAACATTTTTTTTTTCGAATTCACTGATTCTTACTTTCATTTTCGTCCAGCAACATTGATTTAGTGCACTTTCTATGTTTAATTTCGTCCTTTGTCAGACAATTTTTTACAAATTTAGTCCAAACAAATTCAAACAATGAGCACACGTTTTCGTCCCGGTGTATTCGATTTCGTCTCCTCTACGCCGAATCTTGTTATTCAGAAATCAAATTCGTCTAATTGATTTATACAAGACGAATTCGATCTCCGAATGCTGCCATCCGGCAACAGCTTAGACAAATTTGGTCTGAAATGACAAATATTCTCGCCCCGGTGACTAAAAAGGGTGACCAAACTTTGAAATTCAATGGCTAATTTCTTAAATTGGTTTTGTTAAGAGCATGTGAATTTTTTTCTAGGACGGAACTGAATGTAAAAGTTAGTGAATCTGAATGAAAAATGTTTTAAAATAGCTGGGAAAACCTGTAATATACAGGTTTTCCCGACCAATTTCACCAAGTTTTAGCGCCTGGCTCATTCGATTTAGATTGAAATTGAAAAATCACGCAGATCGGCATTTGACAATCAAAAAGAATCATTCAATTTCACCGAGCATTCTATCGTCTTTTAGCTTCACTCGTCCCTATCAAAGATGCATTCGTATTAAAGGTATCGCGTTGTTCATTCAATTTTGTCTAACCCAGCAGTTAGGGGCTGATTGGGCATTCGTTTTCATTAATGGACAAACATATTTCACATTTTGTCAAACATCTTTTAATACTTCATACGTGTCCGTATTCCTTAGCGTAAATCACATTTGATGTTTTCAATCCGTAGATGCCTTTCTTTCTTAATTAAAGGGTATGTGCAGTAAATTTTTCTCAGGAATTCTTTTTGTGCAACTCTTTACTACTGTGAGATGTAAGAAAACTACACATTTAAACATTGTTGTTTAATCTTATTGCAAAGTGCACTTCTTTAAACATTTAAAAGTTTCCATGCTTTTCCGGACTACGTATGAGCGCGCTGTAACTGCGATGTTATCTTCAGGAAGACACTGTTCAGTTTAGGGGGTTTTCTTTTAAATTATTCATCCAAAATTTGCTAACTGAGAACATTTGTTGGAAAGGGTTGCTCATTGGCTTACTGCCATGTACTGAAACATCAAAGGATCACCAAATAAAAGAAATTTATGACAGCAAAATATCAAAAATTCTAAAAAATTGTTTGTGCTGAAATAGCCATTCAACATTAATCATGCGTGGATGCCATCACAGGTTTTCTAATGAATATGAAACTTTGCATTTGCATAAAAACGGAGAAGGCACCAAAAACACCCTTCAAAGTGAAAAAATAAAACTTGCAAATAGAGTTAAATGTGACAAAAAGATATATTTTCAAGGATATATTTTGCATGGGCCCTTTTAATACGATAAGTGTTCGATCAGACATACGCAAGAAAACATATTAAGAAATAACGCAAGAGAAGTGTTCCCGATGGTACAACCATTGCCAAACTTATACGTGTTCCGATGTCTTGCACGTCAAGAAATCGTCAACGTAAAGATGTTCCTTGCTCAAACGTTTAAACAAGTAGAAAAGATCGACTTACATTGAAACAAAAATATCTTAGTCCCTTTCAATTAATTATTTCGTTACATCTTGTTTCCCTCATATCACTTAATTTTTAATTGTAAATTTTACAGTCATCAAGTTTTTTTGAACCTCCGAGGAAAATAGGAAAATATATCGATTAAAACATCTTACTAATCTAAATGACCAAATATGAAAGCGATTGCCCATAAACGAATAAGAAACGAAATGCATGGTCATACGTTATAAGCGCACAGATGAGTGCGTCAACCGTCAACAGGTTGCAAAAACTTAATTTAAGACTGCTACAAATTATGTCTTGAATGCACAAAAACGAAATAGGATGCCCGAAAACGTAAACGAACATTCAGAGCAAAATCTTGGCTGCCTTAAAATGAAATTGAATGACCCCAAAATGAAAAAGAAACCGCAATTTGACCACATGTGCAAAACTCACGCGAAATTGAATGGCTGGTAATGAAACTTATTAGAAAAAATTCGGAAATTCGCCGGGAAAACCTATATTAGTTAAAAGGAATGAGACATTTTTTTCGTCATTAGTCATACCTTATGAGACACCGAATATTAGGAAGTCGGACATTTCAATGCCTCCCTAATGTCACAGCTCCTATTTAGATGCAAAATATTATCGTCGCCAATTGGCTAGTCTAGATTGATTGCTCTTAGTCCAAAACGTATATCAACATTCGTGGGGTTAGGATGAGGGGAAATCGGGGTCAGGGTCATAAAAGTTGGAAAAATTATGTTTAGGCCTATACATAACTAGGGGAATGTCTCACCTTGGGCACCCTTTCCGTAATTATAGGTTTTCCCGGCCAAGTTAGCAGATTTGG
The DNA here is from genome assembly GCF_015706575.1 of Patiria miniata. NCBI lineage: Eukaryota > Metazoa > Echinodermata > Asteroidea > Valvatida > Asterinidae > Patiria > Patiria miniata. The sequence continues at coordinate 538,628 of NW_024037069.1, forward strand.
CGGCCAATTTGGTGACCAATCACCCATTTTCGCACGAATTTGAATGCACGGTGAGATCAACATTCAATTACCTAAAAACACCAATCAATTCCACGTTAGAAGCATGCGATTTTACATTTTTATCATGCAATTTCAACAAGGGCATTCAAATTAAAATTGCACAAACGAGCATCCAAATTCGCCTGAGCTTTCAGCTTTGTAAGTTTGGTCATTCGAATTCCCCTTTAAGCAAGGTTATGTGGAAAGTATGCAAAGCAATTCGAAATACATGTAGGTCCATGTCGTTCCGTCGTTTGTTTGAATAAGATGGAGTACTTTTGTTCCAATTTGGAAATATAGATATAAAAACCTGCCTCCCACAAGACTCTGCCACTATAGTCTGATCACCATGCAAACTGTTAGATTGAAGCACTAGACATATCAATATGCCAGCTCATGGGCGTTACATGAGAATTTCAATTGTAGACCATGCTCGTTTGAAAAAAAGTGTTAAATAGAATGCGCGGAAATGAAAACGAAAACAAGAATCTCATGCAAAAAACCCTAAACCAAACCGACTGCTAAATTCGTCACCGACACCACGAACTGACACCCGGTGGTCAGCGTTGTAGAAATACAAATCGGAGAATAACGCTTTTAAAGGTTTGACACGAATTTACTCAGTAAAATAATTCATCTTTCTTAGAGGTTTTAGTATCGCTTAACGTGAAAATGCTTTAACTACTCGATTATAAACGTTATATTGTGAAAATATGCTTAGTTAATTAGCCATTAAATGATTACGATGGGCGTCAGCTCGTGAAAACGAAAATGTATGTGTTTTTGGAGAGTGCGCGCATGCAATAGCGTTAGTGAGTGTCAGTTCGTGAAAACAAAAATTGACGTGTTTTGGGAGAGTGCACGCACACACTGCGCATGCGTGCGCGCACTATTCAAAAACACGTCAATTTTCGTTTTCACGAACTGACACTCCCTAACACTATTGCATGCGCGCACTCTCCGAAAACAAGTACATTTTTGTTTTCACGAACTGACACCCGTCTTAATCATTTAATTGCTAATTAACTAAGCATATTTTCACAATATAACGTTTATAATCAAGTAGTCAAAGCATTTTCACGTTAAGCGATACTAAAACCTCTAAGAAAGATGGATTATTTTACTGAGTAAATTCGTGTCAAACCTTGTGTTTTTATTGTTCCCGGCACTTTGGGCACTAAAGTCAATCCGATTGCCTCTATACTTGGCACATATACGTCATCATGACGTCATCACGTGTCAAGTGACGTCACATTAAAGGTACATATTTTGAAGGCCTGTATCTACAGAAATGCAGTACGATTGGGTTGAAGTTGGTTGTACCTAGACCGGGATGTGTTATAGATGTAAATCGAAGTTACGTCATAATGACGTCATCATGTTTTATGTGACGTCACTATGTATTTTCATTATAGGAACTATAGGTCCGATTTGTTTGTAACTTGGTGTGTGCCTGAATTGAATGTGTTTTAAATGAACATTTAAGTGACGTCATGATGACGTCATCATATGTCATGTGACGTCACATTGAACAGCTTTTTTCTAAGGCTTATATCGATTTAACTATAAGTCCGCTTTTATTTGAGTATGTATGGGGGGACCCTTCGTGCACCTCCCCGCCCCCCCCCCCCCCAGAACTAACATTCACTAATTTTGGGGGTGCTTTTTTAGGGTCCTTAAACATATTTTGGATGTTAACAGTAAAACAATCCGATGCGAAGGAGATATCCAAGATGGCGCCAAAAATTATAAAAACAGGGAAAAAAAAGGCATATATATGCCAAATCATGCGATAAAAGCATAAATTAAATGGTTAGTTATGATTTAGACCCTCAAAAACTCATTTCTGGTATGCTTGTTTTACTGTCTTACTTCAAATTCAAGATGGCGGGCATTTTGGTGGCCAATAAGGCCGCCATATTGGTAAAAAATTGAAAAACTCATATATCAGCCTAATATGATAAAATCAAAAGTGAAATGGTTAGTTATATGTTTTGACCCTCATAAATTCATTTTTGGCCTTAATATGGCCTCCAAAGCGGTCAAATGTGAGAAAAATGATATATATTAACCAAATGATATGATAAATGCATACATTTAGATATTAGATACATGCTCTTAACCCTTTCCAATTCATTTCAAGCATTCTTTCGTTTTGCTACCATGAACCAAATTCAAGATGGCTGCCAATATGGCTGCCAAAATGGTCAAATTTGAGAACAGATATATATCGGTCAAAGATGTAAATGATATATCAATGAAAGTTGAGATTATGTACTTGAGACTTCATTGCATATCTAGATTTGTCTTACTTGCAAAAATGTTCGAAATTCAAGATGGTGGTCTAAGTGACGGTAGTAACGCCGGGCTTTCATCACCGGTAGTTTGGCCGGTAAGTTTAATCCTCTTCAAACTGACCGACAACCGGCCAGACTCTAGCTGAGGCACCCATCCACTACGGGCGATCTATTGTGTTCATGACTGATAATTGCGGGTCCAACATCTGGGACCCAATTATGGGGAGTATTTAAACCTAACCCCTAACCTCCTCGGTCAACAAAAGGCCTTGCCTGCGTGACTGCTATGGAAATTAACTGGCCACTTTCCTCGGGAGTCAGTTACAGGCGATTGATTATGATATATTATTAAGGGTTACTTCCTGCTAGCTTCTTTTGATAAGTATTACTTTCATAGAAACCAACTGTTAGGTAATACGCTAAAACAAAATGTAATGAATAAATATATGCAAGCCATTCATCTATGGAAAGATAGAGTCTGGAAACTGTTAACCCCATGTTTACACAATAGACACCAATCCGCTTGGAACTCTTTGTTTAACTTTGGAGGCTGGCAGGCTGCATACCAGAAGGTTGTTCGTTGAGTGACTGAGGGGCAAAAGTACCGGCTGAGGATCATAACGACCTCAAAGGGCTGGTACATGGCAGCGCAGTGGAAGAGGTCAGATCATGGAGGTAGAATTAGATGAACCCATCCAGGAATTTCTACCTCCTAGAGAGCACAATATATTTGGCTGACAAAGGGCCGCCATATTTGCCGCCATATTGGTCGCCATTTTCAAAATTGAAGCATGATAGCAAAAAAGAGATACCAAAAATGAATTTTCGAGGGTAAAAAACATTTAACTATCAATTTTATTGATGCTTGTGTCACATTATTTGGCTGATATATGACTTTTTTTTTCAATAAGGCAGCCATATTGGCCGCTATATTTGCCGCTTGGGATGTACAAGACAGGGATGTGTTACAAATGAATTGTTAAGTGACTCATGATGACGTCACTTCCAGTAATGTAACGTCGCATTAAAGGTTCATTTTTCTTTGCATATACCTGCAAAACTACTGTCCAATTTGGTTGTGGGAATGTACCTAAGCCACGGTGTGTTATAGATGAAAATTGAAATGACATCATAATGACGTCATCACCTTTAAAATGTCGTCACATTAGAGTTTCATTCTTCTAAGACCGATATCTACGGAACTATTGGTCCTTATCATTTCTGCAACATTCTACTGCACATGTACAGCCCATTAGTCTATAAAATGACAAGCCGAAACAGCCATGTGTTTTTCCACAAACACAATCTAGTTTCTTTATTGTTCTCACTGATAATGCAGTGGTCAGTACGGTCTCGGCCCGAGTCTGTACCCTGATGATTGATCTAGGCTCACGCAGTTGCGGCCAGCGCATGGGGAGATTTGTCCTGCCACCGGGCGATCCTTGCACCTGTACAGGGGTCAGACTGGGCGGTCATTACCACCGCTACGCACCTGAGATGCAGGGACAGGATCCACCGTTGTATATGGACATGCTGCCGGAGGTGACTGCTGAGGTCATCGGCCGTTGGTTCAACTGCACCGCGAGCAAACCGGTGGAGTCGACTCTCGGAGTCACTGAAACCGCCCCAGAGTTGACTTCTAAAGTTGCCCCGGGGTCGACACCTGTCGCATCGACTCCTACCGATACGACACCAGTTGTCAGCACCACCCCTGAGCCGTCGATGCCGCCTGCAGATTGTCAAGTGATCTTAGATGCCGGTCAGAATTCTAGCGGTGTGTATACCATCCAGCACGCACGCCAAATTATGCAGGTCTACTGCCGCATGGAGCCGGAGTCGGGGAAAGGATACATAGTGAGTACAGTTCCTTATTTTCTCTAAACCATGCTGTATTTATAACATGGCTCGGTGGTGCATTGCCAATTTAACCCTAACCCTAACCGGGAGTAACACAATCTATGTTGTCGGAACATAGGGGTGTCGGAACATAGAGTAGTCACCAGTGAACCAGTAACATTAACAAATACGCGCTGGAGCTAACGAGAAGTGGGCAGATGCACTATGCAACTGCATATATTATTATCTGTCGCTGTTTCCTACTATTGATAAAACTATTCTTTCTAGCGAAGAGATTTTTTTGGGTTTTCCAGTTCCGTATTCTCCCCAGCCAAAAATAAGATAAAATATAGCTATATACAGAAAGATCCTGATACCTGGTCAATCTGTACTAGATATTTGAAGTCAAGAAACAAGTCTTGATGCGTGTTTGTTTTCAACTTCTGGTACCGGGTACTGTTGTAGGAACTCTTGCATGAAACGCAAAGTAACCACTGTAAAATAATGGAACGTCCGTGCATACGCGATCTGAACCAGTATAACATTAACATAATCGCCCCGAGCGGGAAGTGGGAAATTGCAACATGCAAAGTGCCAAAATTTCACCTGTCCCAGCCATTTGTAAATTTACTTGCGATTCCAAAGATGAGTATTAGTTTTGCTTTACAGCTCTGTATTCCCGCCAGCTAAAAAGCTCGATACCGAGGTACCGTGATGCCTGGTTAACTTAGTTTTCAGGCAGATCTTTTAAATGTAAAGTGTTCCCAAAGTCCTTGTCTAAGTCTTGGACTTCGCAAATCACACCGTTTGATTCGCTATTCTATATGAAGCCCAGGAAGGGACAGGGTGGAATTTTTTTTTGGAGTTTGCTAATTCGTTCGCACGAATTAGTAATTCGTGGGAACGAATTGGCAAACTCCAGTAATTCGTTCGCACGAATTACCAATTCGTTCGCACGAATAACTCCAGTAATTCGTTCGCACGAATTACTAATTCGTTCCCACGAATTAGGAATGCGTTCCCACGAATTAGGAATTCGTGCGAACGAAATAGCAATTCGTGCGAACGAATTACTAATTCGTGCGAACGAATTAGGAATTCGTGCGAACGAATTAGGAATTCGTGCGAACGAATTAGGAAATTCCAAAAAAAAAATCCACCCTGTCCCTTCCCGGGCTTCATAATTCTATCTAAAACAAAATAAACAAAATAAAATAAAGTTAAACCTGAACAAGGGTAGTAAAGCGGAGGTGAAAAAAAGTGTCCCAGTTTTATCGTCACTCATATCGTTTTTTGACAGGTGTTTCAGAGACGTCTGGACGGCACGGTGAGCTTCAACCGAACCTGGCAGGAGTATGCCGAGGGATTCGGGAATCTGACCGGAGAGTTTTGGCTCGGCAACCAGAAGCTGCATAGTCTGACTGGTAACGGGAGTTGGGAGCTGGTCATCACTCTGAGGGCGTTCGATGGGGACGAGGCCCGTGTTCGTTATCAGAATTTCGAAATACACTCGCACAGTTACTGGCTTGACGTCAGTGGCTTCAATGATGAGAGTGGAGATGCAGGTACGTAATACCCCTTTGCTTTTATTACCGTTCCCTTTCCTATCACACATCAGCATGTCTTCTCTCTAAACTCAAAATAATGAAACTAGGGATTAGACGACTTAAGAGTGAAACTCACCCTCATTGTGTGATTGCGAACGACCCGATCACTGTTATGAAATGGTCAGAGCCCTTTGGTTTCGTCTACCTTCTTTCCTCGTTTTCGTGTTCTTTGAATTGGTTTTGTTTTCTTCTGGACAATAATTCTCCGCGGCTTGTCTTTAAAACGGAACAACGAACTTCAAAAGGGGTATGAACATCAATCCCGATACCGAGGTAGGCATACAAGTGTGACGTCATGATTAAGTCATCAGTTGTCAAATTACAATCAATTTTAGTAACAAAACTGACCGCTTTGTTTCAATCATAATTCTTGACCAGAGCAGCAAATCAAGTTCACACTTTGCGATCTGATAGACCATGTACATGAAGTCGCTTGAGCTTTACTCCCGGGGTTAGCGGAATGTCAAAGTTAGGAAAATTCAACATACCAAAAGATGCGAGCATATTATAACAAACGGAATTGCTGCTTAAAGATTCAAAGGAAGAAGATGAAACTCTGTTCAAACATGAACTATTGTCCAAAGATGTGACAATTGTTTGACGTCATCATGACGTCATAACATATCAAATTACAAGCGATCACCCACTGTTTGTAACTCAACAAAGTTAACGCGAATCCCTCTTTTGTTTTGATACTTCGCTACAAAAAAAGAAGGAACTTCGCCGCAACTACGTAAATGACCTATGCGTTAAAAAACATACTGGTATGTATTGTGACTGGTACACCAGTGGTGCCAAAAAAAACAGCTGTAGCTTTTGTCGCTCTGACTCCCCTGCATTTATAAACCAGATCAAAAAATCATTTGGGAGAAGATTGAATGATTACTTTCGAGATTGGAAGCAAACTTTGTTCTCTATTTTGTGTAGAATGCGGTATAAGTCTCGGGATGGAAAACGGAAGCATCCCCGATTCCGCTATCTCGGCATCAAGCAGGTACACGGACGGGGACTCCTCTCGCAGCACAGATAACTGCCAAGCGAGTCACGGCCGGCTGAACTACCTGGGCACCAGCGGTGGAATCACTGGGGGCTGGTGCCCATGTTCGAAACCCGACTCGTGGTTGCAGGTGGATTTGGGATGGCGGCTGCAGGTGGAAGGAGTCATCATCCAAGGCAGCTTTGACCCCCTGGAGACCTGGTCTGAGTGGGTAACAGAGTACCAGGTTCAGTACAGTGATGACCAATCCAATTGGCAGTATGTGATACAGTCAACAGGGACTAGTCCACAGGTAAATAATCCATTGCATTTAGTAAAAGAAACGATGACGTCACTATGTGACGTCTATGCATCTTGGGAATATTTTCACAGCACTCAACCCATTGTGGAAACGGCGGCACAAGCACCAGCTGAGTCCCAACCCTGGGGCACAATTTCATATGCGTAACTGCCTTTCCGCGACATATTCTCGTTTACCCATAAAATATCAACATTCTATTCGTGTCCTAGTAAAAATTGCCTAAAACAGTTCAGAATGGGACAGTGCAAGTAGTGGAGGAAAACAATAATTGGTGCAGTGAAAAGGACTTGGTAATATTGTTGACTCCATTGTTTTTATTTACATTATATGTATTTCATAGACATTCCCAGGCAACATAGATCAAACCACCCCGGTCACCAGCATGTTTGACCAGCCGATCCGAGCTCGCTTTATCCGCATCAGGCCGACTGCATACAACCGTTGGCCGTCAATGCGTATGGAACTCATCGGCTGCAAAAGTATGTAAAATTTTCTTCATCACAGATCCTCTTATGGTCATATTTGTATTCAAATGCAGAATGGCTGAATACATTTCGTATTATTACAGAAGAAGACACATTCATCCGCCCTTCCACACTCTCCCCAACTGCCGTCTTTTTGACCATCCCCTCAGCTAGATCTCCACCGGCAACCACGCCACAGGGTGTGGTCTTTGTGTATTTAAAAGCTTGTGGGTGATTATGCACATCTGATCACCGTTTTAAAATGGCCAACAATGGGTGTTGGGGCTTCACAAAAAAAATACCCTTTGGTTTTTTCTTCTTTCTTTCGTTTTTTCGTACTCTTGTTTGACAATAATTATCCGCGGCTTTACTTGCAAACGGAACAACGCATGAACTTCAAAATTGGTATGAACATCAACCCTGGTACAGAAGTGTGCATACAAGTGCGACGTTATGATGACTTCATCAGGTATTAAATTTCGAGCAACTACTACAGACAAACATATTATTGCAGTGTTTAGTGGGGAATGTGAAACATAAAACAAACTAGAGATTCGCGTTTGTTGTTACAAACGCAGAGTGGTCGGGTAGACAACTATTTTACGAAACACTGTCCAGTTAAGTTATGAATATTTTTATGTAAGAACAAAGTATCAGGAAATTAAATCATTTCCAGGACAATCAATTAAATTTCAGTAAACATGTACACATACAAGTTATTTCTGGCTTGATAACGTCATTAGTCAAAAACGGGAAGTGAATACTGATTTAGTTATGAGTGGATGTTCATTGTGAAGTTAAATAACGTATGAAAATTTGGAAACTATAAGTGTATGTATTCATAACACCGAACTTCCGGTTTCATGACGTCACAGTGTTTGGAAGCAAAAGGTGAACATTGTAATGGTATCGTTATTTGGGCTAAGATATACGACATGGATCAAATGATGGAATTAAATTTAAAATATGATCGTTGGCATATTCTCATAAAAGTAACTTCCAGTCTGATGACGTCATGAGTTTGAAACCTTGCCAAGTTATCTGTGGTTCATCAAAGAATATCAAGGGTCGATTTGGTAAAATTTGAACCCATGGTTTTAAAAGTAAAGAAAAGAAACAATAGTTTATGTGCCGCTAGGGGCGCCCTTTCGGATGATGACGTCATCACACTGGGTTTTTTTTGTGTATGGCATTCCTCACTAAACACTTTCATAATATATGAGTCTGTAGTAAAATGCTTTCGCTTTTGAGTTATATTCAGTTTTTATTGCACTTTCGGTAACACCGGAAGTAAAGGTCAAGCGGTTTTGTGTCTGGGAACACAAAATGTTTCTCACGGCATAGTCTACAACCTCACGAAAAAACGAACACGATACTCTATTTAGTTCAAAAGATATAACGGAAACTATTTTGTCAAAATTTGTGTATGGCATTCCTCACTAAACACTTTCATAATATATGAGTCTGTAGTAAAATGCTTTCGCTTTTGAGTTATATTCAGTTTTTATTGCACTTTCGGTAACACCGGAAGTAAAGGTCAAGCGGTTTTGTGTCTGGGAACACAAAATGTTTCTCACGGCATAGTCTACAACCTCACGAAAAAAACGAACACGATACTCTATTTAGTTCAAAAGATATAACGCAAACTATTTTGTCAAAATTTGCCTTAACTCGCTTGTAATTTGATACCTGATGACGTCATGATGACGTAACAAAATTTTTAACATCTTCGTAACATGGTAATGTCAAGAAATCTCTCCAGGCAGCCATTTACACTGCCGTCAGTACCGCCAGACCAAATTGGCAAACTGTTCGGTGCCGACACAGAGTAATCGAGGATGCTTTTTGAAGGGAAAAATCAGTCCGGTAGTTTGTCAAATCCTGCTGACACACAGAAGGAAGCTAATCTTCCCGCTGATCCCCTGTGGGTGATTTTTGGTCCGAAACTGAAGCGCTTGGTTTTTTTTCTTTGAAGTTTGTTGGTTCTTATCTAAGTTGGCATTGCACCTACATTCATCTCCTCTGATTAATTCAGTAAACCTGGTTTTAAAAATTGGGTCAAACTGCAAATAGCCACGGCGATGTCCCATACCAACCATTTTTTCTTCAGTACCTATTTTAAGTAATTTCACGTGCAGTGCCTTTGATGTCTTGGGTCCAATCTGGACAAAATCTATATCATGAGAAACTGCCCTTTTTTTTCAAAAAAGAAAGATCTGGATTTGTGGACAGTTTTGCTTAAGTGTTGGGAGGAACTTGTTTCACAAGTTATGCTATAAAACTCTTGTGACACTAGGGTTGATTGCAAGGAATATTTTTTAAATAGGTCACTCTCTAAAATTGAACTTCTGGCCCCATATGTTCCGGCGTTTTATGGAATTCCTCATAATAGCTTCTATTTTCAGGGGCCTCTGGACACCATTAAAACAATTTCAGTACTGATCCATAGATTTTGCAACATGATGTACAAGGTCAATATAAGGCTATTATTATTCATTGCCGCTATAAAAAGTGCAGCACCAGCCCAGGAATGAGGCGATCGGGGGGGGCTTAATTTGCAAAAACAATCATGAATGGGTATACTGCAGTAATTGGGAGATTTGTTGTGTTCTTTGAGACACCGGAATTTAATGTTCCAGGCTAATTTGTGCGGGGTTCGGTTATTGCTCCAAGTTAATTGAAATTTACCGGTGGCATCATTTGGCATTGTCACGCATTGTGGTAATGGGGCGTCATACATGTAGTGGTGAAAATGTCCAATTACATGTATTACTTTTATGTGACATCTGTGAAGGCTCTCAGGCATGACTTCACGCTGTTGTGTGCCTTTACTTTGTAGAGAGTATTGTGATAACTTAATTGGCAGGCAGTGGGTAGTGAAATGTTTTAAACAAAGACGAAGGAGCTTCCTTAGTTTTCAGGTTTTTTCTCTAATATAATAGTTCATGTTAAGAGCCCGTAGACATAAATTCTGAGATCATGACGACTCCACAGGAAAAAGAAAGAAAGAATTCTGGTCACGAGCATCCCTAGAAGGGGGGGGGGGCGTGGAGGATATGACCCCCCCCCCCTTAATCGTTTTTGTCGTCAAAATCGTTGTCTTGTCGGCAACGTCAGCCCCGTCGGCAAATTTGCCGGATTGAAGAGCACCAGATTTTGTCCGATACTGTCCATGATAGTCCGATTTGAACGGCAGCCCCATAGGAAGACTGAAAACCCAATCCACATGTGGACCTGGCCAGGAATTGAACTCGGGCCATGGAGGTGAAAGGCCAGGAAGAACTTCTGCGCCAACCCGATTAAAACAGACAAATTGTGATCTGCAGTCTGTCAGGGAATAAAATTACAGTCAGGCTGCGACTGACATCTGCACTTTTCCCGTCAATATTTATGTATCTGATCTTCCAATCTCCAAGGAGATGGCACCATAACAGAAGAAAACGGGGATAAGTTACACGAACTTGCACGGCCTGCACGGCTAGCAACAGACACGCGTCGCAAGGATGCCGCTTTTAATAATAAAAAGTTCACACAAGGTTTTGTGATCATACCGTGAACCGTTTGGAAGAAATTTTGTTTTGTTTTGATGTCAGGCTAACGTCTTCATTTTGAATTCACCTAACTTTGACCTTCCGGTAGACCCGGAAGTAAAGGTCAAGCAAGTTCACGTACACAACAAAAAAATGTTTAGCGATTAATGGTCTATCTGATTACAGAATACAAACATCATTGAATATTTAGTTCAAGAGTAATAGGTGAAAATAATTGGTCACTTTTTCAGATAAAATCACTTGTAATTTGACACCTGATGACGTAATCATGTCGTCAAAGTAATATGCACCACTTCGGATGAGGGTCGATATATATTGAAAGTTACAAGTTCATACTATATACCGTTTAACAGAAAACCCGCGGAGAAGTATTGTCCGGAAAAAAGAGTGGTCGGGTTGTGCCCGACCACTCAATGATGACATCATCATCCGAAAGGGCACCCTCTAGCAGCAAATCAAAGACGGTTGAACTTTTTTAATTTAAAAACTAATGGTCAAAATTGTACCAAAATGCCCCTAGATATTTTTGGGAAAACCACAAATGACTTTGCAAGGCTTCGGAAACATGGCTTCAGTAGACCGGAAGTTTTTGGGAAGTTTTTGAAATTTTTTAATTTGTTTTTTATTTTTTAAATTTAAAAATTCGTGTTTAATTAATATATTCGTAGCATAAATAAGAAGCATCAGTGGCGGTTCTGGGGGGGGGGGTCTAAAATGTTGTCTAGCCCGCCCCCCCCCCAAAAAAAAGTCCATAAAAAATTGCACTAGCCAAATGTAAGAATGTGACGTACATGCGAACAGTCTTCCCCTAAATAAATAGTCGTGAGAAGGATGCATTTGTACACTTTTAGTTTATATATATTATAGTGTACCGGATTGTAGGATTTCATCAGCGCTCCCAATTAGAAATATGGCGGCTAGAACCGCGCCTGAACAGCATCCGGTACAATACGTTCACAATACGATACTAATTCTGTGACGTCAACAAACCAATTGAAACGGAGGAACATGTATTCTCTCTTAAACTAAATCAATATTTTCTTTGCATATTGTAACTGATCAAACGTCATCAAACCGGAAATAAGGTGTAGGTGTAAGTATAATGTATACTGAAATAAATCAAACACCAACAGATGTATTTTTTTTTCAACTTAAAAGTAATGGCTCCACTGGAAAGGCTGCATTTCGTGATCCTTTGTTGTCTTCAGACACAAAACCTATTCACAACTATATGGAAAATGTCCCATGAATTATTTGCGGGCTCGATCACGCTGTGTTTGCAGTGTCAGACAATTCTGGTTTAACTGAGGTCTTTTCATCTTATTACTAAAAAAAAATTGTTTAATCTGCAGGCAATAATCTATCTGTACCCAATACCGAATGAATGTTTTATTCGGCAGCTTGTCTAGCATACAATGAAATCATTATGTCCAAAATCAGTGTCGTCACAAAAACAGTTTTTTGGAGGTTTACGGGAAAATCGTCAAATATTTCCGGTTGATGGGAAAATCATGAAGTGGGTCGAATACACCGTTGACAGTTATAGCAGTTAGTGTCATGCCCATGATGCATACCATGAGGTAACTTTACCTTGAACGAATACCGATGGCCATGTTTACAAACGAAAAATAACGAAATGAGATCGTGCCTAAAAGAAATAACAAAAGGAAAGGAATCAGTTTAAATGTCGTTTGATAAGTAGTCCGTTCGTGCAAATGTCCATGCAGCATTCATCATCCACTAATGTACTTATACAAGGTCTGACGATACCTCCTCTCTTATGCACACAGTTACAGGTGATTCACTCGGGCGTCATAGTTCTGGAAACTTCTCATCTCCAGACAAAGACCATGACCAGACCGACGGTGAAAAATGCGCTGAGAAATTTCAGGGAGGCTGGTGGTACAAGAGTTGCGATAGCGCCATCAGCGACTACTTAACTAGCAATCTGAACGGCGTGTACTACAACAACGCAACAGTCGATGATTACATGGGGATACAGTGGGTCACTTGGAAGGGTAAACAGGTCTCTCTTAAATGGTCCGAAATGATGACACGACGCAGACCGTAACCGGTGATGGGAAGAATCTGTCATTTTGAAAGACAACGATTAAATTTGGGGTATGGGGGGGGGGGGCGCCAGGCCTTACTTTGGAGTATTGTTGATCGAGAAATGCACTTAAAATTCAACTTTTCTCGGCAAGAGCAAAAATGACATAAAGTCTAAATCGTCAGGTGCGTGGAAGAAAGTCGTTACTAGGCAGAACATGGGTCAAAATGTCGATTTCGGATTTTGGGGGTAATCAATAGAGCATGGAAATATCTTTCACTTGATATAGGCCTACATTTTGTCTCAAAGGGCTACGTCATACTGACGTAATTAACAATAACAGTTGCAGTTAAAAAGAATACAATGGTTACAAATGAAAAGTCAGCGGAGGGGAAGCGAAAGTTTCTCATTTCGGTAGTGACACCACGAAGTAGCACTCATATATACCAGTAAAAACTAGCTATTGGAGAAAACGGCATCTAAAGTTGAACGCCTTCACCCTTTTGGAACAGTTGTGGGTCAGAAAAACATGTAATGTATTCTAATCAGTAACCAAATGGTATTTGATGTTGTGAGCAACAGTAGTGATATCACTTTAATATACATTGTGTTTAATGTTTAACTGTATATTCAAGTATCTATTTATTAATAGGGTAATTATTTTACATTATACGGGATCCGACTCAGTAAAGCCAGTCACGTGAGAAATCACAAGAGCTACTTCCAAAGGGCAACAAGCCCTTTGAATCATCTTGCACAATAATGATTTGGAAATGTCAATGTGGCCAATGTTTCAATTCACTAAAAATGTTAAACTGGGTGATCTATAAACAAATACACATACTTTCATATCATAAACGTGGGTTCTGCTGAATCTGGTGTGTAAAAATATTGATTAAGAAAATATTTTAGTTTGTTGCAATTTGGTGAATGTTTTGGATATTGTGAATAATAGTACTGTTGGAAATTGTACTGCATAATGGACAGCGTGTTTAATTTTCCTAGTAACTTTTACTGTCAATGTGAACAAATCCATTAAAAACAGTCTGAAGTTGCCAGTGGTAATTCTGAGTTATAGGCACGTAATTAAACATACTATTTTACATCATCACTGAGATGTTGTTGTATATAAAAATGTAGTGCTGCGCGTTCGCATTTATAGTGGAAAAGTAAAAATGAGTGAATTACTGTCAAAAAAATTCTTGTTTTTTAAGGTTTTGGTCACATTGTACGTATTCTGAATTGTCAATACATCAATGGACGTTAGAACTATGATACTTTGTAGAAATAATCTACAGAATTTCGCAAACGGGCAACAGATTTTTTTTTTAAGTCGCGTCTGGATTAGGGCGACACGCCTTATTGGGGCGACAATTAGGTGTCACCCTATTGTTATACCCTTAGGGCAAGGAATTCTAGATTGATTCCTCGTGGTCCAATTAGTAAAAAATACAGAATTTCGTGGAGAAAGGATAAGGTACACTTGGGTTGGGTGACAGTTTAGGTTTGTGCACAAGTCTATGGGAGGTCGCCCTATTATAGCATTAGTAGAAATTATTATATTAAATGTTACTTGTTATTATGTTGGTGGTTATTACAAAAATTACAGACAGCGTGTTTGATATATTCATAGCATAATATATTCCATTTACATTTTATATGTTTGGAACAAAACAAATGAGTTTCCAAAGCTCATTTTGAGTTTCAAATTGTGACGGATGTTTTACTCTCATTATTATGACAAGTATGTCGAGTTGTGAAAAGCCTAGCTACACTTTGCCGGTTCTTTTACATACGAAAAATTAAAACACTTGAAAACAAAAGTGGCCCAAAAGTTTTTTACTCTGGCAGGGGGTTTTACAAGTCACTTGTGTGTCGGTCGGTCGGTCGGTCTGTCAGTCCCCGAAAATTGACCAAAAATATGTTACCAAAATTGAGCAAATGCCATGCCGTCATCAGTAAATGCACTCTAAAAATTGTTTGTGACAATTCGTAAAGACGTTTACGAAAATGGTGGAAACGGAAGCAAGGTAATGTGCAGCAATGATATAGCGACGTGGTATTGTCTGTATTGGTTGGACGTATCCAGAAGGAGGAAATGAAACTTGGCCAAAAGTATGGTGTTCCATATGTTACATCAGCGTCGCATTGCTTCGAAATTTCCGTATGCTTCTGCCGACTTTCCTAAACATTGTCAGGAATGTTGTTGGGTTTTTTTTTATAATATAAGATCAGGTGGTGGCGCTGCTTTAGGCACAAGACCTTTCGATATATCACAACTCGTGATGACAATCGATGTGCACAATATGGGCTTGTGACTCCAAAATATATTTGGTGACTTTGAATTCATTGAGTCCGATCATATTGCATGGACATGTAATGTAATTATAACATTGATATGTATAGAATATTTGATGGCTTTGAGGGAGATACAAGAATATAAGAAAGAGCAACGAGGAGTGCAGTATTGTTATAGCGAGCATGGGTGTCGCCAGTGCGGGGGGGGGGGGGGCAAGGGGGTCACTCCCTGGACACCACATGTTTATATCTGCTTCATCACACGTTTGTTTGCGATAAGAACAATACACGGTTGCAGGAAACAAAAAAACAGGGTTCAGGCGCGGATACCCCACCTCTGTCAAAAAAAAATTATTATTATTTTAACGTGTATGGAACGTAACCGTAAATGTAGCAACGGTATGTAGCTCCCAAATGTCTCGATAAATATATTTACTGATTGTGGGAGTGCTTTTTCTGGCGTCATCATTCGATTTGATATTCTACCTGGACTACATTGGACCATCAAGAGTGAGTTATGAGTCCAAAAAGGGGTAGAAATCCTTCCAAAAGCAATGTATCAGATCTCGAATCTACTGGTAACCATGAAGCTGGATCCATTCAACATGTGTCTTCACTTGAACAACAAAGACAAAAGGCACAATTGTCATCTTCACACGATGACATAACACAACACAAAGGGACGACCCAACAAGGTATCTCTTCTACACCAACAGCTAAGACTGTACCAGTTGACGCCAACAGCAACCCCAAACAAAATGCTGAACTTCGGGAACAGATTGCTAAATCTATCATCGACGATCCAGCTACCCTGAAAGCCATCGTTGATCCCATCGCTACACTCCTCGCAGACAAGATCATCGACTCTGGTCTCATGATGGGTAAGCTTGCAGATAGTCTAGTTGCAAGTAAGCTTTTTGTAAATAATTTCATCAATGGCCAGCAGACTATTTCCAACTTACCAGATATTGCCGACTCTTTTAATGACTACTTCTCTAATATTGGTTCCAGACTTGCTAACAAAATCCCTCCTTCAAATGTACACTTCACAGACTATTTGCACATCTCTAACAATTCTTCTCTTTTCCTTACACCAACCGACTCTGATGAAATCTTTCAGATTGTTCAAGATCTTAAAGGTGATACGTGCTGTGGGTTTGATGCTATCCACCCTTCTGTTGTCAAGTCTTCTATTCCTTTTATCTCTCATCAACTGGCTCACATCTTTAATCTCTCTTTTCTAACTGGATCTGTACCTTCTAACCTTAAGATTGCTCAGGTTACCCCTGTTTTCAAAGCTGGCGATCGCCATGATTTTTGTAACTATCGTCCTATTTCTGTTCTTCCCTGTTTTTCAAAAATCTTAGAAAAGCTTGTCTATAAGCGACTTTTCAAATTCCTTTCCCAATTTCATCTTCTTTATGACCGGCAGTTCGGTTTTCGGACCAGTTACTCTACTGATATGGCTCTGATCCAACTTGTTGATTCTCTGCCCAACTCTCTTTCTGATAAGCTATCTTCTATTGGTGTTTTTATCGATATTTCTAAAGCCTTTGATACCATCAACCACTCTATTCTTCTCTCTAAACTTGAACATTACGGCATTAGAGGCATCTGTCATCAGTGGTTTTCTGATTATCTTAACAACCGCAAACAGTTCACCACTATCAAACAATCTTCTTCTTCTCTTAAAATAATTGATCATGGCGTGCCTCAAGGTTCTATTCTTGGTCCTCTTCTTTTCCTTATATATGTTAATGATCTTCACTGCTCCTCTAACGCTTTGTCGTTTATTATTTTCGCTGATGACACTACTTTTCTTTCGTCTCATACAGACTTTGATTCCTTGGTTAGTAACCTCAATACCGAGCTTACTAAAGTTTCTTCCTGGTTTCAAGCCAACAAACTCTCTCTCAACTCTAGCAAAACTAAATACATGGTCTTCTCCAGGTCTCAGAATTGTTGTGGTAATGGAACAGTTAAAATCAATGATACTGCCATTAGTAAAGTCCATTCCACAAAATTCTTGGGTGTTACCATCGACGACAAACTTTCCTGGTCTAACCGCATTACTACTGTCTCCAAAGTCATCGGCCGAAACACTGGTGCACTTTCTAAGCTCCGCTCCTTTCTCCCATCTACCACTTTATTTTCTCTTTACAATACTCTCATTCTCCCCTATCTGAACTACTGCAATATTGTGTGGGCACGAACAAGCACTAACAAACTTAAATCTCTTATTACCGTACAGAAAAGGGCTATTCGTATTTGCACACTGTCCCATCCTCGTGATCACACAGCACCCTTGTTCGCCAGATTACACACACTAACAATCCCCGACATTAATAAACTTCAAACTGGTATAATGATGTACAAATATACTAATAACCTTCTTCCTCGCACTTTCTCCTCATATTTCACCTCAATTAACGATATTCATCAATACCATACTAGATCACATAATAACTACTACATCCCTCTTGCACGCACATCATACGTAATGAACACTCTTCGTTTTCATGGACCTCGTCTATGGAATGGACTCAGTCAGTCTATGAAATCGCAGTCCTCTGTTGGCCGATTTAAAACCACTTTCAAGAACCATCTTATCTCCCAGTATATAGCATAGTTTGCTTTGTCTTTTGTTGGTTTTTCTACATTCATACCGTTTGCTTTAATTGTGCTTTCTTTTGCTTGCATCATCCATTTTTTAAACTGTGTCGTTGTATCACTAGTATGTTTCGTATGTCCGTCTGTAAAGTTTATTAAGATTACGTCCACTCCGTTTGTTTGTCTGTTTCTGTTTCATTGTTTTGTTTTATTGTGTTTTGTCTTTTGAATTTAGTCTTCCTTTTTCAGTATTGTTTATATATATATTTTTTGTTGTGTTTAAGGCATTCCGTTTATAAGCTTCGGCTTCTTGTGTAATGCCTCCACTTAGTAGTTTTCATGTAACAATTGTTTTGTTTTCTAAAGTGCTTATTCATGTGGAAATAAATGTTTCTGAAATGAAATGAAAAAAAATATACAAATTCCTTAAAAATAAGTCGACCCCCCCCCGTGACACGCCCCCCCCCCAAAATATATAATGTCCGCCTGTTCAAAATATGGTACACCATTCTGTAATTTAGTGTTATTAATTATTATCGTCGAATTTGAACAGCGCCCCCTATTGAAATATGGAACCAGCCCCCCCCCCCCATTTTTTTTTAATTTACGGAGACCAAGTGCCCGGAAAAAAAAAAACCTGTGTACATTCAGATTTTTTTGCTGATGAACCCCCCCCCCCCCCCCCCCCCGCGAAAACTCCTGGATCCGCCCCTTGGGTTTTGAAGCATCGCTCATTGTACATACTTATATATAATTAATTCAGTTTAATCGAGTGTGATTGTTGTAGATTGTATTGTGTGCATTTACATGTTATCAACCCTGTCAGAACCAGTTAATTTTGGTTCTTTATGCATGGTAATTTACACATTTCTGGGCCGATTTTCCAAACGATTTCTAGAGATTCTAGATTTTTATTTTGTTCTCATCATGATTCTCCCAACCCCAACCAACGGATAACTCAAGAACTTTTCCGGTGAATTTGTAGTTGACCTTTAATGGCCCCCACATGAGCTTTGCTCTCCACTATTTGAAGACAAAAGTGTGTCGTCCCACCCTTGGGTCACTGCATCTAGGTTTCACGTATTACATCAGAGCATGTATATTTTGCGCGTGTGAAGTACATGTACATACATGATGAGTTTTCCTGGCTATTTTAAAACGTTCATCATTCAAATTCAACGTTACTTATATTCAAATTCGTCCATCAACACCGATTTAGTGCACTTCAAATGTTTAATGTCGTCTTTTGTCAGACACTTTTGAATTCAGTTCAAGCAAATTCAAACAAGGAGCACACGTTTTTGTTTTCGATTGCGTCTCGTCTACGCTAAACCTTGTTAGTCAGAAATCAAATTCGTCTCATTGATTTATGTATGACGAATTTGATCTCTGCATGCTGCCATTCGGTAACAGCTTAGACGAATTTGATCTCTAATGACGAATATTCTCGGTCCGGTGACTAAAGAGAGTGACCAAACTATGAAATCTAATGGTAAATGACTAACTATGTTTTGTTACAAGCGTATGAAACATTTCTTGGACAAAATTGAATGTTGGAGTTGGTAAATTTGAGGAAAAAATGCTTTAAAATAGCTGGGAAAACCTATATTATTGATCTCAGTTAACCTTTTTCGCCAATGACCTACTGATTGTCCCGCATTGTCTTTGCTTCGCAATTATCCTAGTGTCCAGATTTCGCGTGACTACCAAATAATAAAGGTTTTCTCGGCTATTTTTAATCATTTTCATTCGAAAGGACCGAATATTATATTCATATACGTCTAGCAACTTTCAATGCTCAATTTTGTCTTCTGTCAGACAAGTTCAAATTCAGTTGAAGCAAATTCACACAATAAGCACCCGTTTTCGGCCCGGAGTATTCGATTTCCTCTCATCTACGCCAAATCTTGTTATTCAGAAATCAAATTCGTCTAATTGATTTATACAAGACGAATCCGATCTCTGCATGCTGCCATCCGGCAACAGCTAAGACGAATTTGATGTGTAATGACGAATATTGTCGAGCCATTGACTAAAGAGGGTGACCAAACTCTAAAATTGAACGGAAAATGACTAAAATTGATTTTTTGAAAGCGTGTGAAATTTTTCGTGGACGAAATTGAATGACGGAGATGTTGAATTTGAATGAAAAATCTGTTAAAATAGCTGGAAACCTATAATAACCAAACTTTAAACACACGGGTGTACAACATCAGACAACATTTGGGGCTGGTAGGCCTAAGTTTCCCCTCAAAAATAGTTAAGGCGACTCATTAATGGCTTCATTTGGCTGAACTGTGGCTACCACTAAAGGTGGTAGTCTCACTTGTTGTCAAAACATATTTTGAAAAAGTAACATGTTATGTACTTGAGCCATTATTACATCTGCTCAGTTGGTAACCGGCACTGAATTTGTGGGGCTCCAATTGCAAATTGATGCGAGGATTTATACTTATTTAGCTTTCATAATACACGACTTTAACAAACGAGCTCTCAAAAGTAAGATAATCATGCAGAAAAAAAAGATGAGAATTAAACAAAGCTTTTTGCGACGATAGGGGACATAAATTTGGATTCCCAAATCGCAGTTGATTACCTGACCGAAAACAGGCCAATGAGGCCCCGCTTCTGATAGGGTGAAATTCATGATAGATATGGAATTAATTAAATGTCGTGTCACATAGCTCTTTAAATACGACTGTAGTTGAGATGTAAAATTGTTCAGCTTTTGTTGACGTGCATTCTAAGGTAATGTACAACATTTGCAAGCATCGAAAGAGTGAAACTACCAATTTATTATGAATCACCGTAGTAGGCTGTAAGTAAATAATAAATCATTGCACCTGGTACGCTGTCATTGTTAAGAAAAGTGGAATTTTTCATAACTTTCCAACAATGGTTAGGCCAACCATCGTTGAAAAAGCACTTTCTTTAAACACTACCCCAATTGCAACGGACACAAGTAAAATACCTTTTCATGGACATATGCCAGCTAGTCTAGTTCTCTGACCTGATAAATCCCTGACGTCCATAAAATGTCCCGATTCAGTTGAAGCGTAGGCAAAGGGTCAGGGAATCCGACTACAAGAACGGCATTTTGTTTACTTGTTTTTGTTTTCTCCGGAATTTATAAACACAAATTTTTAAACCGGTCAGTGGAACGATACTTGCTATAAAATTCTTACCCCAAAATTACAGCCAAATCCAAAGTTGTACATTACCTTTCACATTTCCCATTTCATATTAAATGTTAAAAAGATAGTTAGCAAAGTCTTGCAAAAAAAGGAAAGCCTTATTCATAATAAGTGTGACGTCGTAAAAATGTGACATTTGTCGAGTAGAACAAGAAATTTTAATCTGCTTTTAAGTGTTTTATTAATCATGTTAACAACAATAATTATTCAGAGCGCAATATTATTTAGAACGTATTCACTGTTGGCCTTTAAGTTAAATGTACAATTTAGAAAATGATGTATGTATGTCCTTGCCTCATGGATGATGGGTTTCTCATAAGTGACTGAATTTGATCAATATGAAGATACCGTTTTGAAGTTGTACTGCACTTTAGACGGAACTTGTTGCCATGCATTGTCAGTATTGAAAAACATACTTTGGCTGTAAAACGAAATCCGCTTAATGGCAATCCACTGGTTGCAGGTTCAAAGCCCTCTCCAGGTAATTTCTTGTTTAAATGTAAAATAATTAAAATGCACCCAGTCAGTTTCGCCGTGTTGATTAGGCCAAAATAAAAAAATAAGTCGGTCTCTGGTCAGCGCGCGCGTCGATTTTAATCATGCGCGTCGATCTTTTTTTTTTCCAAAATGTTCCGCGGTAGCTCCAACAGAGCCCTCTATTTCCGCCCTCCTCAATTTTTTTTTACCAAAGAGCACCGAGGAATGGGAAATTGCACCAAAGCAAATGATTGAAAGCACCAAGGCAAATTATGGAGGACACCAATGTACATGAGAACACCAAAAAAGCAAAATAGTACCCCACCTTGTCTGTACAATCCAAGCTTGAAGAAAGACAAAAAAAAAAGCGTGGCCGCGTCAATTCCGGAACTTTGGTCTGACCAGAGACCGATTTTTTTTTTTGGCCTTATTTGAACATTAATTTTTTAATTCAAAGCCGTATCATCTCTGAGTGATCCAAATTTTCTATTTTCCGGGTTTGCAGTATTGCTAATGTTGCTGGCTTTGTGACTTGGGGTATATGCCAATGAACAAGAACAGTGACAAAATGGGGAGCTACCAACATGGAACTGGATAGCTCAGTTGGCAGAGCAATGGAACGGTAATCCGGGGGTCGCAGGCTCAAACCCCGTTACACAAAGCTACTTTGTTCAAATTTAGATGTTTAATTTACTTTAAAATTCCCCGAACTACGATACAGTGAAAAGCATGGTAGAAAATTATTTTTTTTCTCTTTTAAAGGGCGCATGAAATTTAATTTGTTGAATTTAATTCTGGAAAATGCACCTTTGTCTCCCATTGAACTTTATTTTCAATTTTCATTTTGCCGTTTTCAAGGGTATTTTGGTGC
This sequence comes from Patiria miniata, assembly GCF_015706575.1. Lineage (NCBI taxonomy): Eukaryota > Metazoa > Echinodermata > Asteroidea > Valvatida > Asterinidae > Patiria > Patiria miniata. The sequence goes on from NW_024037069.1 coordinate 561,220, forward strand.
CTTTTTTTTATGCTTATGCAAATTTCCATATTCATGAGCAAAAGCGTGATGTCATATCAGGCAGAACCTTTAATGTTGCAATTGGTTTGTGCACACAAAGTTGCCAGAATTTTGGATATTTCGCTGTTGAAAGTATTCTTTTCTTCGGTGATTCGTTGTTGTGTTAGTACATGGCAGTAAGCCAATGAGCAAATCTTTCTCATAAATGTTATCAATGAGCAGATGTTGGGGTTCACATTTGTACACAACACCCTTAGACTGAACGGTGTCTCCATGAAATGACATTACGGCAACAGCGCCCTCAGTTGTTCCAAAAGCTTAGAAACTTTAGATGTTTGAAGAAATGCACTTTTGAATAAAATAAACCAAAAAGGGATGTCAAATAGTTTCACACATTTAAGAAGAGTAAAAAGTAGCCAAAAATGTGTTTCTCGGAAAAATCATTTCATGAACCCTTTGAAAAGCACGATGGAACAGAAGCCTATGCGGCATTGGTATTATCTTTCAGATTATATATATTTCTTGAGTGTTTAAAGATATAGTCCGTCATTTGTGCATTTTGTTCGTTTCAAGCAACAAAAGTGTTCAAAATCTAATGAGGATACTGAACAACTAACCTGATGAAGTTTCAGCTCAGCTTCAGCTGTATATTTTGAGAAAAACAGCATTCTAGGATCTCAATTTGAAATCAAAAGTTGCTGAATCATGTTTTTAATTGTTTTGAATTGCAGCTATACGCGATGTCGCGCACTGATCCGACGAATTATAGCAACTGCGCGCACCTGTGCGTCGTGCCAATGCTTGCGCGCGCTGCGCCGAATAACAAAACGAACTACTAATTTAAATTTTCCTACGGTGCGTCTTAAAGCTATAGTCCATCATTTGTAATTAGTTCATTTTGTTCGTTTGAAGCAACAAAAGTGTTCAAAATCTAATGAAGGATACTGAGCAACTAACCTGATAAAGTTTCAGCTCAGCTTCAGCTGTACATTCCGAGAAAAGCAGCGTTCTAAGATCTCAATTTCAAATAAAAAGTTACTGAATCATGTTTTGAATTGCAGCTATACGCGGTGTCACGCACTGATCCGACGAATTATAACAACCGCGCGCGCGTGTGTGTCGTTCCAATACTTGTGCGCGCTGCGCTGAATAACAAAACGAGCTACTAATTTAAATTTTCCTACGGTGCCTCTTAAGAATCACCTTTGGAAAGGTCTTCTTTCGTTGATTACTTCAAAATGACAGTTTCCCAGAAGGAATAATTTCACAGGGAGTTTAGTTCCCTTACTATCTTTCAACCAAGTTTGTTTTTCAATTAATTACGCCAGTTACTTTTCGGATGGCTGCAAATGATGGACTATAGCTTTAAGACGAACCATTGGTAAAGGCCTTCTTTCGTTGATTAATTCAAAATGAAAGCTTTCCTGAAAGATTAATTTCACAGGGAGTTTAGTCCACTTACTATCTTTTAACCAAATATGTTTTTCAACAATAATACGCCAGTTACTTTTTCGGATGGCTGCAAATGATGGACTATAGCTTTAACAAAAAGTGTGTGTGTTAGTAGAATGTGTATGTACTTGTTCATTCAATCATTTTAATCATTCAATTTAATCGGTTCGGTTTTATTCAATTGTATTCATTCAATTCAATAAATGTTACGAAATCGCGAAATCTTTTCCCCAGATGTCTGTTATTGTCAGATGAAGAAGTTATCGATTCAATGTTGCTGATATTATGCAACAATGCCTCTTTACCGCGGACGGCGTTAATCCCGGGGAGGGGGTGTGTGGGGACAACCCTCCGTCCCCCTCCCCTTTCCCCCTCCCCCTCACTACTTGCATAGGATATGAACAACACTCCTGCTTTTCCAATTGTCCAAGCTGCTATGCCCCGTCTCATTCCCGGCTCCCTCTCCCCAATGATGACATTATGATAAATCACCGTTCAAAGTGTATACAATTTCTTCCTTGCCGATATTTTTAGTGATCTGTTACACGGTACCCTGTGAAGACATGGGCACAATAGGGAACAAAATATTGCATACGTCTCCACAGGGCAATTTCTATAGATGAATACGTCTCCAGAAGGTTATCACGAAATTGGTATATGGATTTAACTTTTAAAAAAATATAGGAATTTCCAAGGTTTATTGATCGGTCGCAAATTGAAGTATTTTATGTAAGGATAGTCCAGATTTTAGCACAGGAAATTCATTTTGGTTGAAATATGAGCATTTTGAAAGCCTCAGTACACTTTTAAACTCGAAAACTTTAGTACACGAGAACAAAGAAATTACTCCACAAGGATTCCAATTTCAGTATGGGTGCACGTAGAACAGATTGCTAGGGTGTATGCCCACGTTTGGTGAGTATTGTATGTTGTAAAAGTGTGTATCCGGTAGCCCAGTGAGGTTTAAAAAAAAAACGTGTACATGTATGAATCTGATTAGAAAAACAAACTTTTTTTAAGAGACTGAAAGGTTTTTAACTTGATCAGAAATCTTTAACATAACATGCATAACTTCCGATAGCAAGGATTTTTTTGTCTGCAGATGAGTGGAAGAGCATGGTCTTGTAGTATGCTTTTTTTGGTGTATCAAATTGTGTTGGTTTTTTTTCAAAGGGGAAAATGATCAATCCCGGCCAATTTATCTTTCATCCTGTGTTATGCTGGGAAAAAAACACCAAACTCTGCAAAAAAAATCGACACACCATAGGATCTCGATCCATTGCATGTTTCAGGCCTTCGGTCCGGTTCCTTGTCATTATCTAGCTCTCTTGAAAAATTCAGGATCCTGACTATAACGTCGTAATGATAATGTGGTATTTGTTGTTATTGCATTAATTCGCAAAACAATGATAGTGTGATATTTCCAAAATGTAGGTCTATTATTGCGTTATTTCACCGTGTACTGTATCGCATTATTTTGCAAATCTCCTGTGTGTTACGCAAGACTTTTGCGTCGTTTCCCGACAGAGACGTTAAAAAGAATATTAATATTATTATTATCATTATTTTACTCTCGTGGTGCGTTACTTTTCTTGTAATTACTGATATCACCACTGTGACAGAGAAACGATCGACCCAATTTATTTCATCATTATTATATTATCAAGACCATCGCTTTGTTAAATTGGGAGCAATTTTACACGTCATTTCCTTTCAATCCATTTCCAATACGTCTACTGGATTTTTTAAAATGTTCGTCAGTACCCAGGGGCGCCCTGGGTGCGTAGAACCCCCCCCCCCCCAAAAAAAAATCTAGAAATAAAAAAAGTCTAAAGGAGTATTCTTTCCGTTACCTGGTCAACCTATTACTTTCACATGTGTGCCCCCTCTCCCGGGCGCCCCGCACCCCTTCTGGTAAGACACTATGCACTGTGTATATACTGTATAATTTTGTACAAAATATAATAATTGAATAACAACTATAACATTTTTCACCACACAATAGCTCATTTACTGTACAAACTGCAAGGAATGGGCGTTACATGCAGCGTACGTATGCTTGTAATACAGCACGTACGTTTGTTTATGGTGTATTCGACGATTTTCTTTTGTTCCTCTTCCCTTTTCCTTTGTTTGTACTCAAACTTTTCCCCAACAGCTCTCGTCATTGGTACACGTTTTCTAATCGTGGTCGTCCTCGATTTGGTTCCTGTCCTCGTTTCACCGATGATGTTGCACGCGTGTGTCCTCGATTTACACCACAAACAAACGCAGGTATACATTGTGGGCCTACATACTTTCAAACTGGCGTGACGGCACGGTCCGATGTTGTGACCAAGCCTCCTCCCCACTTGTAATCCTGCGTACGGGCCTGCTATAGTTATGTCCTCAACGAATCATATCACGACTTACATCGTTCTCTTTTTGATCGAAACAACCACGCTTATGTACACACGGTTTATAAAAGATGTCAACTCGACAGCCGATTCGTCTACCAACCGTATTAGTCATTATGGTTGCGAAGGCGAAAGCGTGCCGGTTGTCAAGCAAAGCCTCCGATTGCGTACTTAGACGCTGTAACGAGCAGTGAAATTCGTGAACCCCCAAAACATGGCCTTTTGAACGTTGTGTTCCTCAGAAAATATGCTCAGTGTTCCTGTATTAGACCCACTTACATGTAGTTTCATTCAAATAAAGTGTTACGTAACCATTAGAAATCGCCCTTAATTCGCAACCACATGGCTGGTACATATTTAATAAGGGAGGATACTTTGCGTCCAATTACCAATCTACAAGATTGGTGGTAATATTGTTGGGCTCGTTAATAAGTAGACTGTAGGATGAATGTCCACAGCACGCGTTTAAGTCAGCGTATTTTTTCCATTTAATTATGACAAAATAAACCTCACTCGCCTGAAATATGACAGACACTGATTCAAAATCGATCTTTTCGTGCAAGAAAACAGAATAAATTTTGCATGGAAAAACATGAACACAAAAAAAGAGAACGGAAATGACACGCTAAATGCACAAGTTTATCACAGTACAATTTCACATCATTCTGTCTACAAAAGAAAAGAACATTAAAATACATATTTGATTTTGTTACTAGTTATTATTGATGGCACTATCAGGCTTCACTACTGTGCAAAATCCTAAATATGTCTCAGACTAAACGTGTGAAAAACGTGGGTACCAAACAAGTATTTAAAAGCTAATCACCCAACCCGAACATGTTGGCATTATAAAACCAACATCTTTGACTGACGCATTGACAGACTCAGGATTGCTGTGTAACGCCAATAAATGGGCTAAATGGCCCATGGGTGTAGCTACACCAGATGCAATAAAAGACTTCATTGAATAGTCATTCACAAATCAATTTTATATATTGTTTATACGCCCTGTAACCAGCTATACAAAGCCCCCTGCCTTAATTTTGTGTTTATTTTGTATTCCGATTTGAGATTATCGATCCCATCAAAAAAAAGCGTTCCCTAAACCCCTCAATGTTTGTGTTTGTTTAGGGGGTCTATAGTCTCACTAGAATCAGTCAGAATTCGCAATAGAAAGAGTTCAATTTTTGATTACGAAATTAACGATGCTTAGTCAGCCATCCAGTTTTTACATTCATAAGCAACTCCACGATGGACATGTTCAGCCATTTTAGCGTGCCCATTAATAATTTTCCATTCGTCAGCCTTATTTTCTATGTCATTCATTTGAACCAGGTGATCTACATGCACACTTGTCAAAACCATGACAACCATTGTAAAATTAATGGCCTGCACTTAGCGGGTATAAACCCAAAGTCAGCACTTAAACCATTAAAACATTAATATGTTGGTTTGGCTTAAGTATACCATCACCATTAGTATAGTTCTCAATGTGTCATGCATGATGCTCCAAATTGGTTTGCACGTTCGAAGAATTCATCAGTCCATTCGGACATTTGTCATAATGGCAAATATTATCGTCCCATTTAGCAAATTCATCAGTCCATTCGGCACATGTGTCATACCACTTGGTAACATCTTGTTTCGTTCTGTATTTAAATTCATCATTCCAATCGACCTCGTTGAATGAAACTTAGCCTTAAGAAACGACGAATTTGCTGAATGCAATGATGAATTCGCCGAGTGGAACGATGAATCTGATGAAGCAAATGAGCTATTTAAAGCTGCTTCGGGGTTCCATTAAAACGGCCTGCTTCGATTTCTTATTGTTTGTTAATGTACGTCTAGTGATTTGGATTTGAATATTGTTATTAAATCTACGTCTAGCTAACTGGAAATATTTATACCTGGAAATATCTTTTTTATGATGGAACTTTTCCTAAAATCATCAAACCACGGATTTTAGTCACAAAGGGATGACGTCAAAGATTGCGGTCGGTTATTGGTACACAGTTTGGAGTCGAGTCCTCAAATCCGAGTAATGTGTTCTCCGAGTACCTAAGGGGCCGAGTAGAGGGCCGAGTCCAAGTACACTGTGACAAGTCCGAGTCTGAGTCCAAAGCACCGAGTACGAGTACATTAAAGTACTTTTGGGCCGAGTTCAGGGCCGAGCCAAAGTACACTGTGTGTGACGAGTCCGAGTCCGAGTCCAAAGCACCGAGTACGAGTATGCAACACTGTTGGTACAACACTGAAGATAACTCACACACACAAAAACTTCATATTGACTGACCGTTATGGTTTTGCTCCAGAGAGACGGAGCTTACCCCAAAGAACAGCTAGCGTCTGATTTTTCGAAACACCTCCGTGCAGTCTTTCCTGAATCGTTTGTTTGCCAGTCCGTAAATCAATGGATTAATGGCACTGTTGGCATAGATGATGCAAAACAGCCAGTCCAATATAGCCTGAGTGAGAAATGCACTTTTAGTGTCTATGTTGCTATCTGTCAAATAAGCAATTTCGATGGCATTATAAATAAGAACTGGTAGCCACGTCAGCAGGAGCACCACACTGGTAACGAAGAGCATTTTTGTTGTCTTACGCTGTAGGACGGCGCCGCCCATCCTTTTAGGGGCATGTCTCCTCACAGTGTCCGGCGTTGCTTCATGGTGGTTCATGTCCCCGCCGTTACTACAGCCTTGCTCTGATAACTGGGAAACGCTTTTCTGGCCAACTTTGGAATCGCGCTCGGCAAGATTCACCATCTTATCATTTGTATTTTGGGGCACCTCAAGAATGTCCAGCCTTGAAGTAGATGCATGATGAGTCGTATAGCTGGTGCTTGCCAGATTGATAACTGTCGACACCTCGTTGTCGACAACAGACGTATTAGCTTCGAGTCTAGCTAGAGCTTCTGGTATCAGTTGTGTCGAACATTTGCTGTGGATAGCACTCAGTTGATCTTTCCTTGGCAGAGCGCATTGTGTCGATGGTATCGTTCGGTCCTTGTCGATCTTGGAAGCGGCCCGATCATCTTGCGTCAATGTGCGTTCAGGGATTGCACCAACTCTTACATGTTTCAAGATCCTTGCGTAGACTTTCCCGTAACAAAGCACAATGGCTATAAGTGCAATTAACACAGCAATGGTTTGGAAAATTGGCACAAGTAGGCCTATGCCTAACAGCCTATACGGGCACAGCAGGAAATCGTTGATGCCTTCAGGAATATTTCCTATAACTGAGATCAGCACGACAACGAAAACAGCTACCTTTGCCCGTCTTGGCGTGCAAAACCGCCTTTGTGGCCGGCATATGCAGTCATAGCGATCCACAGCAATCACAGCGGTAATACCAAGGGAAATAGCTATGCCAATTGTCTCGAATGTACCAATCAACAAGAAAATTAGGTGTGTACCGTTGCCTCCACATTCGAGAGCAAGTTCCGCAATGTAAACCGACTGTAAAAGGCAAACGGACAGATCAGCCCAGGCTAAGGCCATGATCAGAACGTGGGTGCTGGTTTTACGTGCCTTTGTCCAATAGACACGCAGGATCAGGCAGTTACCAGGTACTCCAAATACGAAAACAGCGGCTATAAAAAACAACGCGAACTCAAAAATGCCAGTGTCACAGGAATTATCAGGCACGATACTGGCGTTTGGATCTGAACAGTTAGCCATAGTAGAACTTCAAGTTCATCTGCACGAAGAGTAGCCTCTCAATACAACAACGGCTATTCCAATAGCTTTCCAAACAGCAACTGTATCTTGTAGGTTTCGCATATATACTTCACCATACAGACTCCAGTGAGAAGAGCAATTGGACTAAGTGCTCCTTCATTAGGATGCACAACACGCAGCACTTTTCATCACCGACAGTAAATTAAATGACAGCTTTTAACAAGCATATATATGGTGATGACAGTTTCTATATGCTTGTCTCCGACTACAAATCATTAAACCTGACGTGAAAAGATTGTTGCCATAGTAACACGGAGCTTGCGTCTCTGCCGCGTACACATGAGTTGGAAAAAAAACATGATCCACTCGGCTCAATTTTCAAATTTTGTTATTTTTTTGTGACAAAATTCAGTTTGCAAACTTCAGAAATACTTGAAATGGCTTTTCAGGTACCAGTCCTCAAGCATGGGTCAGTGTTGGGGGCGTGAGCTTGTTATCTTGATTCTGATTGGCCAATATTGGAAGGGAAGTAAAACGGTATTCATGAGTAATGAGATTGGTCTCTAAAAGGCATCCTCCAAATTTTCTTCGTTCTGATTTTTCTTTTTTTAAAGCATTTTTCTTTAATGGTTATATTTCAAATTACCTTTGTCACTATTAGTGAAAATATGATCACTGAATTCTTGATATAAAAAGAGGAAAAATCAAATGAAAGTGTTAACTGGTTCATAGCCCCATAGGTGTGTGCACAAATGGCCATGTTTGTTTGTCATCCAGACCCATGACGCATTGTAAATAATTATATAGGCCTAGGCATATCGAAAACATAATCTCCTGAACACGCACTGCAGACGGGTAGGAAAGGTAACGTGAGAACGAAGCTGAAGCTGTACATTGTGGTTGTAGTTAGATCTTGATACATAAGTTGTTATTAGTCTCGACCAAACTGTTTTAAAGGCCCAGAAAATTTCCAATCAATAGTGCGTATCCTCCTTATCTTGACTAGAAGTCGCCATCTTGGGTGCGTATCAGACGGGTTACACCAAAGGTTACGCATATACTCCGTGCTGAAAGAAAACAGTACAGGGATATTAGCCGCTTGGCTGTTTTTTGTGTGTTGCCTTCATGGATCAGTGAATCCATATACAATTATTGTTATACAAATATTGAGTGGCTCAGCGTGGAATGGGAGGAATATTATCGCAAGGTAAAATCTGGACTTTTCCATTTCACGAGGCGAAGCCGAGTGAAATGGAAAAGTCCAGATTTTACCGAGCGATAATATTCCTCCCATTTCACAATTTAAAGCCACTCAATATTTGTTTTATATAACTGACATATAGATCCTTGTCATTTGATATATTTGAACTTTTATTTCAATACAAACCTGGAGGAAAATGTATTTGTCTCTTCCAAACCACCCCTTCACGAAAATGTTTGAACCCAACGCTGTAGCGCTGGCTCTTTGGAACAATACGCGCTACGCGCAACGCTGCACGCGCACACCAGCATGCATTTGCACACAAATACCGAGTCATGATCCTAACTGTTGAATAGTATTTCCCATTCCCCATGGGCGGATAGTACTTTTTGAGCCGTGGCATGAATGGGAGCAATAACGAATGCCACGTGATGTGAGTTCCACCAATCAAATGACTAGGATCTGTATGTCAGTTATATAAAATGGTTTATTAATTTCTTTTCAGCGATGCTCATGACATTTTGGAGACATGACAAGGTAGAATGCATGAGGCAATTAATGGTTGTGCCGTCTTTTGTGTATTTCCACGGAGTTACTGCATTATAAATGAAGGCAGCCCGCACTATTTTGAGACAGGAAAAAAATTATACAATTTTGCCAAAACAGCTTGCCAATGTACCATATTTAAATATACTAATAAAGTTTATAGTGGCCCGTTGCCATTTGTTTAGATATTCATTTGGAATAAATCTAACGCTTGCCTTTCAATTCGACAGTTGTGTGATTGTTTGTTGGTATCTTCGAAGTACAACTGTAAAACATATACTGCACCCAATTTGGTCGAGCTTGATTCTCTCGTATACTAACACCACGAACCACCGAGGTGAATCAAACACCAGCTGATTTTATCGCAAACTATTTGAATGGCCCATTATGCAAGCTGTACATGTGATTGTAGTTTGATCTTGATATAGTAGACGGTTGTGTCCGCTTGACTAGAAGTCGTCATCTTGAATTGGGTGCATACCAGTCGAATTATACCAAGGTTAAGTGTTCTCTGTGCTAAAAAAAACCCCACATTACAGGGAGTTTTATCAGGCGCTTTTGGAGGTTTTTGTGTTGGTTTCACGCAGTTGCATATCCAGCATCACCATCATGCCCCCTGTTCCCCCTCCCCTTCCCCTGCATACGCCACTCTTCACGCATCGATGAATCCATAACATTGTAATGGTTAATGAAAACTCATTAATATCTAGTCATCGATGCTCCAGTTGACATGCAGGCTGAATGCAGGCAAGTAATGGTTGAAACAAACGCTGAAAGTTGCATATTTTTGTGCTAAAAATAATTTTGATATTTAAAATTGGAAAAAATAGGCTTGGGTACGTCCATTTTCTTCAGAGCTGTAACACTGGTGTGTTTGCAATATCTGTCAATCTTTTTCAAGCCTCACAAATGTTTATAAGGTTCCTATCCATTATGGTGTGCAGTAAAAAATTGCACTATTGCCTCCTTCACAAGTTATAATGTCATCCTTTTCCCCCAACTTCCAATGGTCGGTAACGGAGTCATGCTGAGTCACGCTATTGATATGCTAATAATGCGCCTCGTCATTGTTGCGGCAAAATCGGCCAACCTGAAATCTACGTGCCGTTTTGGTCGTCAGAAAAATCCTAGTCCAGCGACATTTATCTTGAAGATAGTTCAAGGTGTAACACTAGCGTTTTCAAAACAGATTGAGCTGAAATTCGGAATGTATTTAGATTATATTAGTGTTGAACTACTCGTGAAATAACAACTTGTGAGGATTCCTAGAAATTGAGATAAGTAAAAATTCGGGCACCTTTTCGAAAGATTTTCCACGATTTTTAGGTGACTTTTCGGCATCAATAACGGCGATTTTTTTACTATATTGCTTATTTAATCTACATCTGGTTTTTTTTTATTCAGGGGATAACATTTGTTGCTCTTCAATCAGTTAACATCCATTAACAAAATAATAAATACAATATTGACTAATAATACAGCCCTTGTAGTGATAATCAATGACAACTTAAACGTGATTACGAATTCAATCTACGTCTGGTTAACTGGAAGGATCTTTTCCACAAAGCATCTGGAGAATATCTCTAGACTTTCATGGAAATATCTTTTCCTAAAATCAACAAACCGCGGATATTACTCACAATTAAAGGGATGACGTCAAAGGATTAGGGTCAGTTCTCGGGACATCATTGACGATAACACACAAACCTCAACTTGACCGACCGCTATGAGTTTGCTCCAGCGAGATGGAGTTAACCCAAAAGAACAGCTAGCGTCTCATTTTTCGAAACACCTCCTTGCAGTCTTTCCTGAATCGTTTGTTTGCCAGTCCGTAAATCAATGGATTAATTGCACTGTTTGCATATATGATGTAAAACAGCCAATCCAATATCACACGAAATGTACTCTCAGGGTCTATGTTACTATCTGTCAAAAAAGCAATGTCTACAGCATTTTTAATCAGATCTGGTATCCACGTCAGCAGGAACACCACACTGGTAATGAAGAGCATTTTTGTTGTCTTACGCTGTAGGACGGCGGCGCCCATCCTTTTAGGGGCGTGTCTTCTCCCGGCGTCCGTTGCTTCACGGTAGTTCCTGTCCCCGCCCTCATGTCTACAGCCTTGCTCTGAAACTGCTTGAGAAACGCTCTTCGAGCCAACTTTGGAATCACGCTCGGCAGGATTCACCAGCTTACCATCTGCATTTTGGGGAACTTCAAGAATGTCCCGCCTTGAAGTAGGTGCGTTAGTCGTGTAGCTGGCGTTTGTCAGATTGATAACTGTTGATACTTCGTTGTCGACAATGGACGTATTAGCTTCGATGCTAGCCGGAGCAGCTGATGATAGCGCTTGTGTTGAACATTTGCCAATGCGTTCAGAACCTTTTCCTCTTTTGGTTATGTGACTATTGGTAGCACTTAGTTGACCTTTCCTTGGCAAAGTGGGTTGTGTGGCTGGTGTCATTTGGTCCTTGTCGATCTTGATGGCAACCTGATCATCTTGTGTTAATGTGTGTTCAGGAATGGCGCCAACTCTTACGTGTTTCGAGATCCTCGCGTAAACGTTCCCGTAACACAGTACGATTGTAACAAGCGCAATTAAGACAGCAATGATTCGGAAAATTGGCACAAGTAGGTTTATGCCTGACACTGACGGCTGGCACAGGTAATATTTGATGCCTCCAGGAATACCTAATATAACTGAGAACAGCACGACAACAAAAACAGCTACCTTGGCCCGTCTTGGCGTGCAATACCGCCGCTGTGACCGGCATATGCAGTCATAGCGATCCACAGCAATCACGGCGGTGATACCAAGCGAAACAGCTATGCCAATTCCCTCGAATGTCTCAATCAACAACCAAAAAATGCGAAGACCATCTTTGCCGCCACATTCGAGAGCATGTCCCACAATGTCAATAGGCAAGATAAGGCAAACGGACAGATCAGCCCAGGCTAAGGCCATGATCAGAACGTGGGTGCTGGTCTTACGTGCCTTGGTCCAGTAGACACGTAGGATCAGGCAGTTACCAGGTACTCCAAATACGAATACCACGATCCTGACAAACAACGTGAACGCAAAATGAATGCTGCTAGTGTCATAGTTTTCAGCCCCAGATATAAAAGGTACAGTACTGGCGTTGGGAGCTGAAAGGTTAGCAATTATGGAATTTGAAGTTCACCTTAATCGCAGAGGAACCTAATTGATACCACAAGAAGCTATTCCAATAACTTTCCAAAACAGCAATGGGTCTTGTAGGTTTTCACATCTCACTTCGCCCATAAATACTCTCAAAAAAGAACAAGAAGAACTGCTTATCATATCAGGATGCACAGCACGCAGCACGTTTCATCACCCACAGTAAATCGAATGACAGTTCTGTATCTATCTGCTTATCGCCGACTGCTATCATTAAATAGACAAATTATTGTTGTCATACAACATATGGAGCTTAGGTCTCCATTCCTCCTCATTACGGAATGCGTGGCACTGGAACACAGCCAGTGGTATATATCTTTATGAGCAAGACAAGTAAAGCCTCGTAAATTTAGCCCATGAACACACAAAGTACCGTTCAAGTGATTCAGAATGGCTATTCACTGGAAGTCGTTATTTTTTAATGTGACAATCATGTTTGCATAATGAGCCGGATGTAGCCCAATCAATGGTATCATCGATTTAACTATTAATGCAATGAGAATAAGAAATATAGTTTTTTTTAAAAAATATCATTTTTCAAACTTCAGAAGTGCTTGAAATGTCTTTCCAGGTACCAGTCCTCAGGCCAAGAGCAGCGATTGTGATTGTTCAGTGTTGAGGGCGTGAGCTTGTTATCTTGATTCTGATTGGCCAATATTGGGAGGGACGTAATACGTAATATTCGTACTCATGAGTAATGACATTGGTATCTAAAAAGGCATCCCCTGAAAATGTGTTAAAGAGAAAAAAAAAGGAAAAAAGATGATCACTAATTTTTTGATATATAATAAGGAGAAATCAAATGAAAGTTGTAACTGCATGGTTCACAGCCCCATAGGTTTATGCATAAATTGCCATGCTTGTTTTGTCATCCACACAATGCAACTTCCGAAAAAAAGGTTTAAACTCCTGAAAACGCGCAGTAGGCGGATAGGAAAAGGTAACATAAGAACTAGAGCTGTACATGACATTATGATAGTAGTTAGATCTTGATACATATTAAGTCGAGCTTCAATCTACGCCGGTGTCCCCTCCTTATCTTGACTAGAAGTCGCCATCGTGGGTCGATAAGCACGATACGTGACAGAGGGGTATCCCCCATGTCCAATACCCTACACCTAGACTATTGCTACATAGCACACACACCCCCATATATCTCAAAAGAATTCATGAGATTCTGATAACACAATGACTAACACAAAAGACGGGGAGGGATGCGTTCCCTCTGTCACATATCTTGCTATTATGTACCAGACGGGTTATACTAATGGTTACGCGCACTGTACACAGAACAGGGAGTACAAATAGCCGCCTTGGATTTGTGTGTGTGGGTGTGTGTGTGTGTGTTGGCTTGAATTGGCTTCACGCATCAATGAAACCACACAATTGTAATGATTAATGAAACTTCGTTAATTTCTTGTCATCGATGCTCCATTTGACATGTTGGAGACAAGACAAGGCAGAAAGCAGGCTGCAGTTAATGGTTGTATTTCCCCTGAGGTCGGCATGATAAAAGCAGCTCGCAATATATTATTTATACCAGGGAAAAAATATGATGATGAGAAGAAAGCCCTCGCCAATGTGCCATTTTTGAACATACTAATAAAATTAATAGCGCCTCGTTGCCAGTTTCTTTTTTAGATATTAATTTGGAATAAACTATTAAGGCTTGTCTTTCAATTCGACGGTTGTGTTATTGATTAATAGGAATTGTGGAATATTACAGGAACATAGGAAAGCACAAAGCATTGTCCTCGGGAGTATACTGTAAAACACGTCCACACAGTTTTTCCCCCTCTCTGGAAAACAGGTTTAGAGGCATTTTGGGGTTTATTCGTGGCAAAATGAAGAGAAACACCGAAGGGAATCATAGGAAAAAAATTGGTTGAAAGAGTTTTCACAGTGTGAGTAAAATGGCGGACCTGCAATTTCTATAGCATTACTAATCAGATCTGGTATCCACGTCAGCAGGAGCACCACAATGAAGAGCATTTTGTTGTCTTACGCTGTAGGACGGCGCCGCCCATCCTTTTTAGGGCGTGTCTTCTCCCAGCGTCCGTTGCTTCACAGTGGTTTGTGTCCTCTCTGAAACTGCTTTGGAAACGCTTTTCAGGCCAACTTTGGAATCACGCTCGGCAGGATTTACCAGCTTACCATTTGCATTTGGGGGAGCTTCAAGAATGTCCCGCTTTGACGTAGGTGCATGAGTCGTATACCTCGTGTTTGCCATATTGATAACTGTCGACACCTCGTTGTCGACAATAGACGTATTAGCTTCGAGTCTAGCCAGAGCATCTGATGGCTGTTTTGTTAAACATGTGCTGTTGTGTTCAGAACCGTTTCCCCTTTTCGTCACATGATTATGGATACCACATAGTTGACCTTTCCTTGGCAAAGTGGATTGTGTCGACGGTATCGTTCGGTCCTTGTCAGTCTTGATAGCAACCATTTCATCTTGCGTTCAGGAATGGCGCCAACTCTCACATGTTTCGAGATCCTTGCGTAAACTTTCCCATAACACAGCACGACGGTTACAAGTGCAATGAAGACAGCAATGGTTTGAACAATTGGCACAAGTAGGTCTATGCCAAACATGGGCGGGTGTAGGTAGTTGCTGATGCCTTTTGGAATACATAATATAACTGAGAACAGCACGACAACGAAAACTGCTCCCTTGGCCCGTCTTGGCGAGCAATACCGCCGCTGTGGCCGGCATATGCAGTCATAGCGATCCACAGCAATCACGGCGGTGATACCAAGCGAAACAGCTATGCCAATTCCCGCAAATGTCCCAATCAACAACCAAAAGATCAGGAGTCCATCGTTGCCTCCACATTTGAGAGCAAGTCCAACAGTGCAAATAGACATGGAAAGGCAATCGTACAGATCAGCCCAGGCTAAGGCCATGATCAGAACGTGGGTGCTGGTCTTACGTGCCTTGGTCAAATAGACACGCAGGATCAGGCAGTTACCAGGTACTCCAAATACGAAAACAGCGGCTCCGACAAACAACGTGAACGCACGAATGCCAGCGTCATATGAGTTTTCAGCCCCAGATATGAAATGCGCAGTCTAAGTACCGGGGTTGAGAGCTAAAAGGTTAGCCATGATGGAACTTCTGCATCTCTTTGGAACTCCTTTTGCGTAGTGGCTGTTTCCCTCCATCCCATGATCTGACCTCTTTTAACAGGAATACAACTCCTTCCTTCACCTTTCCCGATAATTTTCTTCTCTTTTCATCATACTTTTCTTCTCTGTAGCCCTTTGCCAAGAGTGCTTTTATAGCCTTGCTTGGGGCGATATTCTATATAAAGGAAAGGGTTAAGGGTAACTGTAACACTCTCGTTAAGTTTCAACCGGTGATCCCATCCCAAACCATTATTACCCTCATCCGTTCAATCCTTAACAGATAACCCTTACCCTAACTCTCACTACATGTACATCGTTTTAAAGAATAAATCATAGCTTGTTCTCGGGCTGTATCTCCCAACCTTCCCTTTGGACGCACTACACGCTTCTTAATCCATTCACATCCGTAACCAGTCAATGTTCCCAGAGCAAATTCATCTGGTTTCTTCCCGCGCACTGCCACACTATGAAACTCCTTATCCCTGTTGATAAGTGGCCGTCCCGGATCAAGTGTAATGTCAATACGCGTACTTGAACTTCTTTCTACATGAAGTATACTCTTAGATATCTTGTGATGGGTGGCTCTAGTAATCTCATAAAAGCAATGTTACGGTTGGCAAGTTTTCACCGCTAGCAGTCTTCCAGGGTGCCATTGCGTGCTTGACATATTGCCATAATAAGTGAGTGCGTCAGCTTTCCTTGTGAGTTTGCAATAATGCTGACGATTTATCAATCCACCTTTCTTCTTTGATTCCAAGACTTTAAGGCATTTGAGACGAGAGACTATTTGTCTCCATATTTGTTTTGGCATTTAAAGAAGGGTTGGTCGAAGGGGGGAGGGGCGGGGAATTACATCGCACCCGTGAAGATGTGGTACAGAGTGGGGAGAAATTGCAAAATAAGGTGGGCCTGGGGCATTTTGCGTTCATTGCAACTTATTAACGTTTTAACTGTAGAGTCATTTTAATGTAAGACATACCCGACTGTATATTATACATTGACTGATACGAGTGTGGTAAAACCATTAAACCCTCAATGCAGAGCAAAGTACTTTTTTCCACTACAGTTTGCGTAATTTTTTTATTACCCCGAAATTTCTCTGTCACAAAAATCACACAAGTTCCACATTCAAATATTAGGCTAACAACATGTGCAAGCATTTTAAATAATCGGTTGAACCATCATGACCCAGAATTTCATAGCTAGCCAATCACCAGCCCCAGTAACAAGAACTATCTCTTTATGTTATTCACTCCCTGGGGTAGAACGTCCCTGAGTCGGCAGGGCAGGCATAACCAATAATTCTGATACAAGAACCGGCGATGAAGCTGCGGTGACTGTTGTTTTCAATCCTCAAGACATCAAGGAATGATGGCGAATGCAAAGATGAATCTGACGAAGCAAGTGAGCTATTCAAGGCAGCTTTTGCGTTCCAAACAAACGAGCTGTTTCGATTTCTTAAACAGTTTACCCTTTCATATTGGTCGAGAGCCTTCGGCTCGGGCTATATTATCAGCGTTCATTACCCCGGCCGCCGGTGATCTTAAACAGACTAATTTAAAACCGGCCAAGCACACATTTTGTTCCCTTATTAATCTACCTCTGGTCAATCAGACATTAATAGCTATATTGTCTACTAAATCTACGTCCAGTTTCTGTAAATCTCATAGAAATCTCTTTTCCTGAAATCAACAAACCGTAGATTCAGTTAGACACAATTATAAGAGATAACTCCAAATCATTAGTAAGAGTCCGTTCTCTTTCGGTACAACACGGACGATAACACACGCGAAAAAAAATTTGATAGACCACTTTGTTTTTCTCACGAAATATGAGGTTTCACAAAAATGACAATTTTAGCGTCTCGTTTTGCGGAACACTGCGACGCAGTCTTTCCTGAATCGTTTGTTTGCCAGTCCGTAAATCAATGGATTAATGGCATTGTTGATAAATACCGTAAAAGACAGCCAGTTTAATGTAATGGAAAATGTACTCTCAAGTTCTGTGTTGCTACCTGTCAAATAAGCAATTTCCGTAGCATTTTTAACCAGATCTGGTAGCCACGTCAGCAGGAACACCACAGTGGTAATGAAGAGCATTTTTGTTGTCTTACGCTGTAGGACTGTACCTACCACCCTTTTAGGGGCGTGTCTTTTCCCAGTGTCCGTTGATTCACGATGGTTCGTGTCCCCGCCCTTACTACAGCCTTGCTCTGAAACTGCTTGGGAAACGCTTTCCGGTCCCACTTTGGAATCTCGCTTGGCAGGATTCACAAGATTTCCATTTGCATTTTGGGGCACCTCAAGAATGTCCAGCCTTGAAGTAAATGCACGATGAGGCGAACAGCTGGTGTTTGCCAGATTGATAACCGTCGACACCTCGTTGTCGACAACGGACGTATAAGCTTCGATTCTAACCGGAGCATCTGATGGCGGTTGTGTCGAACATTTGCTGTTGCGGTCAGAACCGTTTCCCCTTTTCTCCATATGATTATTGATAGCACTCAGTTGATTTTTCCTTGGTAGAGCGGATTGTGTCGATAGTATTGTTCGGTCCTTGTCGATCTTGGTAGCGACCTGATCATCTTGCGTTGATGTGCGTTCAGGGATGGCACCAACTTTCACATGTCTTAAGATTGCTGCGTAAACGTTTCCGTAACACAGCACGATTGTTACAAGTGCAGTTTACACAGCAATGGTTTCAGAAATGGGCACAATAAGGTCTATGCTTAACACAGACCGAGGGTACAGGTAATCGCTGATGCCTTTGGGAATACCTAATATAACTGAGATTAGCACCACAACGAAAACAGCTACCTTGGCCCGTCTTGGCGTGCAATACCGCCTTTGTGGCCGGCATATGCAGTCATAGCGATCCGCAGCAATCACAGCGGTGATACCAAATGAAGCAGCCACACCTATTCCCCCGAATGTCTTAACCAACACCCACAAAATGAGTTCATCGTTGCCTCCACATTCCAGAGCAGTTCCCGCAATGTCAATTGGCAAGATGAGGCAAACGGACAGATCAGCCCAGGCTAAGGCCATGATCAGAACGTGCGTGCTGGTCTTACGTGCCTTGGTCCTATACACACGCAGGATCAGACAGTTACCAGGTACTCCAAATACGAACACCACGGCTCTAACAAACGACGAGAACGCAAGAATGCTTGTGTCGCATGGGCCATCAGCCCCAGGTGTTAAAGGCACAATACTGGCGTTGGGAGCTGAACGGTTAGCCATTGTAGAACTTGAAGTTCACTTGCCGGAAGAGGAGCCTCTAAATACCATGATCTATTCCAATAAACAGCCACTGTCTTGTATAGATTTCACATCATAATTTATACTTCACCATACAGACTCTCGGGAAAAGAGCAATTGGAGTCAATTGCTCCTTCATAGGGTGCACAGCACGCAGCCCATTTCATCAACGACAGTAAATCAAATGAAAGCCTTGAACAAACACACATACTGACAGTTGCTTTGTGCTTGTCTCGACTATTAATCAGTAAGCCTGACATAGACAAATCGTTGCCATGGTAACATGGAGCTTGCGTCTCCGCCGCGTGCACATGATTGGAGAAAAGAATATTGTAGCGTCGGAGACTACCGCCCAACTGAGGGCGCTATACACCTTCAACGGCGCGGACTGGGGCCCCTGATACACAGACTGTAAAACCCGTTCACGGGACACTTTTGTCGTGTGTTGAAATTCCCACTAGTTAGTCAAATGTTGAGAGTTGAGAAGTGTTTTCGTATTGCTGTAAAGTTCTGTGGAATATAAAAGAGCATATTTCAAAGGAATATTACCTGTGTTTGTTCTTTTTGACTGTGTGGTAAACAACCCCGAGGCTACACGCTACAATATTCACTCGGTTCAACTTTAGAGACACAACAGCGTGACGGCCCAACATCCAGGGTATAGCAAGGAATTGTGGGACATCAATATTTGTCGGATTGTTCATTTTTCTTCTAATTCTGAGCGGGGTCGTGTCCCGCACAACTCCTCCTCGTTAAGGAATGCCTGGCAACTGGAACACAGTGAACCTAGTTTATGTAAGCACAGAATTTTATTCAATTGATTCAGAATGGCTAGAAAGGTTTTTTTTTATGTGGCTAGCTGGTTTATACATAGTCTATGTGATAGACGCTGGCCCTGGCGAAACCGACCATGGTCTATTATACGTAAACAGATTGGGCGATTAAGTATGCACCTAGACTGCGTATAACCTCCAGAAACTGACCAATCAACAGGTACCTTCAGTACGCGCTTAATTCGAGCCCTCCGCGTGCGTAAACATCACGCCGACGATGAGTAACATTTTCGTACAGGTTGTTGTATTACAAAAACGCGGCATTGAAATCGACCAATCACAATCTTAGTCCTGATTTCGGAATGAAATGACGTCACGCATTCCTAGGTATATCAGACGTTATACAGGAGAATTGGCTCCTAGCCCATTCATTGGCATTACGGGTATAGTCCAATACAATAGCACAACCCGGACCCCAAAGGTTGGTCGGTCAGTCTGTCAATGATTAGATAAATAGGTACAAAGATGACACTAGTGCACTCTAGATGGGACCGGAAAAAATTGAAGAAAAAGGGGGGGGGTGGAGGTTAGCCTCACGGTTAGAGGGTAACTCTAACCCTATCCGTTAATCTTTAACAGCTAATCATATCCCTAACCTTAGAGTTACCCTTTAACCATGAGGCTAACCTCCACCCCCCCCCCTTTTTCTTCAATTTCTTCCCCTTTTTCTTCAACTGTCACGGCTGACTGACTGACTGACTGACCCCCCCCCCCCCCCCCCGACTGACTGACTGACTCCCCTACTGACTCCCCGACTGACTGGCTGCCTGGCCGCACTTTGTGAGCTGGGAATTCTATCGTATTGGACAACCCGTAATGAAAATGAATGGGCTAGATCCGGCCCATTGTGCAGACCAGATAGATACATAAAAATTGACTTCCAGTGAATAGCCAATCTAAATCAACTAAATATAATTTTGTGGCCAATTGTACGAGATTTACGAGGCTTGTTTTGTCTTGTTTATACCGATATTACCACTGGCTGTGTTCCAGTGGCCACTTGTTGAACCACTAAAAGGAGGGGCGTAAGGACACGCCCCCGCTCCGAATTAAAATAACAATAAATGAGCTGTCCAAGAAATGTTCCCAAAGTTACTTGCTACCCCGGATATTGGGCCCTGTCACGCCCTAAATTGTGTCAATACTCTTGTGTATATAAGTACTTCCTGGCGAGTATAATCTTTCTTCCAACTCAATGCCCCACACGCCGCATAGACGCAAGCGCTATGTTACCATGGCATCAATTTGTCTACGAATCACAATGGACGGAAAACGTCTGCGAGTGACAGCACCCATGATGATGATAATGATGTGAGGTTTAATGATTAGCAGTCTAAAGGAAGCAGATCGGACCTGAGTGCTGTCATTCGATTTACCTCCGGTGATGAAATGTGCTGCGTCCTGTGCATCTTGACGAAGAATTTCTTTTCCCGAGAGTCTGTGTGGTGAAACATATGATGTGAAACCTACAATACCCATTGCTGTTTTGGAAAGTTATTGGAATAGCTTGTGGTACTTGAAGGCTCCTCTATCATTAAGGGGAACTTCAAGTTCTATAATGGCCATTCTGTCAGCTCTCAACACCAGTGTCGCGCCTTCCATGTCTAGGGCTGATAACTCATGTGACACTAGCATTCTTGCAATCACGTTGTTTGTTAAAGCCGTGGTATTTGTCTTTGGAATACCTGGTAACTGTCTGATCCTGCGTGTCTACTGGACCAAGGCACGAAAGACCAGCACCCACGTTCTGATCATGGCCTTAGCCTGGGCTGATCTGTCCGTTTGCCTTATCTTGTCTATTAGCATTGTGGGACTTGCTCTCGAATGTGGAGGCAACGGTAGAGACTTCAGTATGCTGATCACGACTCTTTGGGATATTGGTATAGGTGCTTCGTTTGGTATCACCGCTGCGATTGCTGCAGATCGCTATGACTGCATATGCCGGCCACAAAGACGGTATTGCACGCCAAGACGGGCCAAGGTAGCTGCTTTCGTTATCTTGCTGTTCTCGGTAATATTTAGTATTCCTGGAAGAATAAGAAATTACCTGTACCCGCCCATGTTAGGCATAGACCTACTTGTGCCAGTTGTCGAAAACATTACTGTGTTAATAGCACTTGTAACAATCGGGATTTGTTACGGAAACGTTTACGCAGCAGTCTGAAGACATGTGAAAGTTGGTGCCATCCCTGAACGCACATCAACGCAAGATGATCAGGTCGCTACCAAGATCGACAAAAACCGAAAAATACCACCGGCACAATCGGCTCTACCAAAGAAAAATCAACTGAGTGCGGCTATCAATAACCATATGGCGAAAAGGGGAAACGGTTCCGAATGCAACAGCAAATGTTCGACACAACCGCCATCAGATGCTCCGGTTAGAATCGAAGCTAATACGTCCATTGTCGACAACGAGGTGTCGACAGTTATCAATCTGGCAAACACCAACTGTACGACTCATCATGCATCTACTTCCAGGCGGGACATTCTTGAAGTTCCCCAAAATGCAAATGGAAATCTTTTGAATCCTGCCGAGCGAGATTCCAAAGCGGGACCGGAAAGCGTTTCTAAAGCAGTTTCAGAGCAAGGCTGTAGACATGAGGGCGGGGACAGGAACCACCGTGAAGCAACGGACGCCGGGAGAAGACACGCCCCTAAAATGACGGGCGGCGCCGTCCTACAGCGTAAGACAACAAAAATGCTTTTCATTACCAGTGTGGTGTTCCTGCTGACGTGGCTACCAAATCTGATTGCTAAAGCAATACACATTGCTTATTTGGCAGGTAGCAACATAGATCCTGAGAGTACATTTTACAATATATGGAACTGGCTGTCTTTTTCCATATTCATCAACAATGCCATTAATCCATTGATTTATGGACTGGCAAACAAACGATTCAGGAAAGACTGCGTAGCAGTGGTTTCGCAAAATGAGACGCTAAAATTTTCTTTTTTTGTGAAATCTCATATTTCGTGAGCAAAAACAAAGTGGTCTGTAAATTGTTTATTTCGTTTTGTCCGTGTCATAGTCAGTGTTGCACTAAAAAGGAACTGACTCTAATCATTTAAAGACATCTCTTATAATTGCGACTAAAATCTGCGGTGTATTGATTTTAGGATGTGAGATTTCTATGATAGAGTTATAACGACGTAGATATAACAGACAATATTCACGTTAACATCTGATTGATTAGACGTAGATTATTACACAAGAAATAGAAACAGCTCGTTTATGCTAAAGCTGCCTTAAATAGCTCACTTGCTTCGTCGTATTATTCATCATTCTATTCGTCAAATCCATCGTTCCATTCGGCATATCATCATTTCATGAGGCAAAGTTTCGTTCAACATGGTTGGTTGGAATGATGAATTTATACACCGAAGCGAACGTGATTTTGCTAAGTGGAATGACAAATTTGCCGAATGGAAGATGAATTTGCCGAATGGAATGAAGGGCGGGGACACGAACCACCGTGAGGCATCGGACACTGGGAGAAGTCTCGCACCTAAAAGGGTGGTAGGTACAGTCCTACAGCGTAAGACAACAAAAATGCTCTTCATTACCACTGTGGTATTCCTGCTGACGTGGCTACCAGATCTGGTTAAAAATGCTATGGAAATTGCTTATTTGACAGGTAGCAACACAGAACTTGAGAGTACATTTTTCATTACATTAAACTGGCTGTCTTTTACGGTATTCGTCAACAATGCCATTAATCCATTGATTTACGGACTGGCAAACAAACGATTCAGGAAAGACTGCGTCGCAGTGTTCCGCAAACGAGACGCTAAAATTGTCATTTTTGTGAAACCTCATATTTCGTGAGCAAAAAACAAAGTGGTCTATCAAGTTATATTTTTCCGCGTGTGTTATCGTCAGTGTTGTACCAAAAGAGAACGGATCTTACTAATGATTTGTAGTAATCTCTTATAATTGTGTCTAACTGAATCTACGGTTTTTTGATTTCAGGAAAAGAGATTTTAAGAGATGTACAGAAACTGGACGTATATTTAGTAGACAATATAGCTATTCATGTCTGATTGGCCAGACGTAGATTAATAAGGGAACAAAATGTGTGCTTGGCCGGTTTTTAACAAGTCTGTTTAAGATCACCGGCGGCCGGGGAGCTATGGCCGACTCCATATGCCACATTGGCTGCTACTAGTGTGGTCAAACCATTAAAAGCCTTGGCCTCGAGGGAGAAAAATACGTTTCTGGAGTACACTTTAAGTACTTTTTTAATTATTCCAAAAAATTCGCTGACGATGACTAGAGCAGGCTAGTCGAAACGTTGAGACCAAAGACAAGTTCGTTTAGAACTTACAGCAGGACTGTTCTTATCAGAAAAAAAAACTACTTAGCAAAGTTGATAATAAGCAGGACAAGTTCTTTTCAGAACTAATATCTGCTTAGCAGTAGTTATTACCACATGCAGTGGCGTCGCCAAGGGGGGGCCGGGGGGGGGGGGGGCACGTGCCCCCCTGGAAAACCTAGTGCCCCCCGAGTGCCCCCCATCAAATGCTGGTGCCCCCCCCCCTATCCTCTGCAAAATTCTGCACGTTGTTAAAATCATTACCTCAAAAATAGCAATTTCTGGAGATATCTTCAGATCGAATTTAGCATCAAATGTGGCACCATTTTGCATCTTGCCCATCCTCCGTATGCGAAAATTTTCCAAAGGGGAGGGGGGTACCCCCTCCCCTTAGACCCCTCCCCCAGGACGGCGATCCGTATCCACCTAAGTGCCCCCCCCCCCCCCATCAAATGCTGGTGCCCCCTATCCTCTGCAAAATTCTGCGCGTTGTTAAAATCATTACCTCAAAAATAGCAATTTCTGGAGATATCTTCAGATCGAATTTAGCATCAAATGTGGCACCATTTTGCATCTAGCCCATCCTCCGTATGCGAAAATTTTCCAAAGGGGAGGGGGGCACCCCCTCCCCTTAGACCCCTCCCCCAGGACGGCGATCCGTATCCACCTAAGTGCCCCCCCCCCATCAAATGCTGGTGCCCCCCCTGTGCCCCCCAGACTGAAAAGTCTGGTGACGCCACTGACCACATGGTGTTACCGCAAACCGAAACGATACCGATACCCCACCATGCAAAGCCTCAAATCTTATAAGATATTTTTTTCTTTTAATAACAAACAACTACTTTCTTCTGATTGTTGGGCATCCGCAGCCAATCGGTCCAATCCTTACGATCGAAATCCCTAAACCATAGACATCTTGGGCTCAACAATTTGAACTTGTAGTTAGGAAATGTGCAAGAAAATTTCCAACCTATTTCATATTGTGGATTTTGATTGAATTTATCGGTCACGTCTCAAAGCCAAGTAGAACCTGTGGGTGAATTGAAGCGTTATGAACAGAAAATGTTGACTGCTTTAACTCGTGGTGTAGCAAAACTAGCCTTGTTGGTTAAAAAGGTTGGTTAAAATTTTAACCAACGTTGTGTAAAATTGTCAAATTTTTCCCAACATTTGCCCAACGTTGGGCACTTTTGCCCAACGTTGGTTAATTTGTTGGGCTGTTCACCTGTTAAGCAACAGTTGGTTAAAAGTAGTCAATTTACCCAACGATGGTTACAATCGGGTAAATTAACCAGTATTTGGTAAAAAGACAACTTTTAACCAACTTTTGCTTAACAGGTGAACAGCCCAACGGTTGGTTAAAAAAAATTAACCAACGTTGGGCAAAATGACTCTGTGGTGCGATCTGAGGCAATTTCTGACCACTTTAACCAATGGTAGTGTACGCAGTGCCTGCCTTTATTGCGACGTCACTTTAAAAAAATTGGGTTCGTTGGGGGGGGGGGCATGGCCGGCCCTTGATTCCTCGATGATCCTTTGAGCGTTCCATTTTCCTCGGCCATGCTTCGGGTAACAGAACAGTCCACCCATCCATCGATAACCCAGGGAGACATTGTACTATACGCCACTCTAAACAGTCAATATTTGTACAATATGCAGTCGTCTATACATCAAAATTTAAGGACTTTACAGGCAAAACATTATTAAGCTGAAAGGTGCAGTTACGTCAAATGTCTCACCTCACCTTGCACTTTTTTTCGGTTTGCTCCTTGAGCCTTTACAATAAACACAACTAGAGATAAGCTCACAATACGCACTTCGGTATCTGCACGGTTGTGAACCCCCCCCCCCTCCCATTTTCGAGGAATCCTTCTTCAAAGGTAAAACAGAGATTTAAAGTCTCTTGTCTGAGATGCCCAAATGTCTTTGAATCAAAGAAAAAGGGTGGACTGATAATTCGTCAGCATTATCGCAAACTAACAAGAAAAGCTGACGCACTCACTTATAAAAGCCCCTGTCACACTTTCGCGTATCCTAATTCCATATGAGTTCCTTGTCAAAATTTTTCAATACGCAGCCGTACGCTCAAAACGTCGAAATTTTTTGAATACTTTGACTTATGTGCGACGCACATCTAGCGTACAAGTAACAAATTCAGCGCATCCATTGCGTATGAGATTCGTATGAGTTGCGTATGCAGTGCACAACATTATTTTTCGGGCTGCGAATAGGTCAGTATGCAGTGCGCATGCTGAGCGTATTCCGGACGCACCCGACTTATGCCGACCGCATGCCTGACGCAATACGTCGGCATTCGCTATGAGTTCGTTCAGCGTGCGTTGTATCTGCGCTGCATGTACGCTATGTATACGTCCAATATAGGCGGCTCATCATGCTGACGGGGTGCGTGCCGGGAGGTCAGCGTATTACTGCGTATGAACCGCTTATCCCCCACGAACACATAGCGTACTCGTACCGTGCTCGACCGATGCGGGACCGATGCGCTGCGTAGTTATAACTTATGACCTGCGTAACAGCGTACGTAGCGTAGTTTTGTGCATGCCCAAAACTATCCAGCGTACTGGGCCGTACCATGCGTATGCCTGCGTACATAAAACTTACACGAAACGATAGAGATGCATATGAGGTGCGTATTGTGCGTACGACTGCGTATGAAACAAATGTCAATGCGCAACTCATAAGGAATTAGGATACGCAGAAGTGTGACAGGGCCCTTATTAAGGCAATATGTAAAGCACACTGCACTCTTTAGGAAGACTGCTAGCGTTGAAAGCTTGCCAACAGGACCATTTTTAATGAGAGTCATCCATCACACCTATCCAAGAGCCACTCAAAGTGAGCTAGGGCTACACATAGAATGGATAAAAAAGGGAAAATAAGTAATACTTCAAGTAGGTCTAGTAAGATAAGTATTCACGTTACACTTGAACTAGGACAGGCAGGTAAAGATCGAGTTCCATAGTTGGGCAGTGCGCGGGAAGAAGCTGGATGAATGCTTCCTAGAATTTGCTTTGGGAACAATGACTGTGGATGCGATTAGATGAAGAAGCGTGTAGTGCGCCCAAAGGGATGGACAAAAAAAATCGACTGATAACTAATTGTTTTGACGGAAGCAGTGAAAGTTGGGGTACGGGTTATCTGTTGAGGATTGAAAGGACAGGATTTTTTAGGGTCAGTTTGGGATTAGATTAACGGTTGAATAGCTAACAGATAGGGTTAGAGTTTGCCTTTGACCCTACCACCCTTTTTAAAGAATATTTTTTTGGCTGGTCCAAGAGGGCCAGCCGAGTATCACCTTCGTACCTATGTAACCGACCGACCGACTGACTGACTGACTGACTGACTGCCCGGCTGACTAATTGACCGAGTGACTGACGAACTAACTCACTGAGTTGATTGATTGACCGCCTCACTCACTGACTAACTAGCTCCCTGATTGACCGAGTTACTGTTCTGAAGTCTCACCAAGGCCACGTGCATGAACAGTTTCCCACTATTCATGTTCTGAATCCATTGAATAGACTTTACTAAGCGTTCCTTGTCTCTGGTTGAAGTTAGTAAAAGACGACTTTACATTTACTTAACGCTCTGTGTAAGACACCTCGCGAACAGGGCTGAGTAGGTCATTTGGAACAGTATCTGTCTGTTATTTCGAAGCTAGCGTGTTTGATTCCGCAAACACTATAATGTCTGACCTATGCTCCTCAATCTCTGTCCTATTTTTTAAGGTAAATGAAAACCGAATTAAAATTCTCAAAAGGTTCAACGCGTCCTCATCTCACATTGGAGCTTTTTTTTGCCAGCTGACGCAGGTCAGCTTTTTCGTGTGTGCATGACCCTTGCACACCAAAGTCTCCCACAGTAAGCAGCCCAGAATGCATTGCGTTTCCGTACAGATTATGGTACAATGATGCACCCCTGTATTAAAGTTCCCCTCGATACTAGTGCTAAATGCCCATACTTCAACATTCCTGTTAAAATACTGAAAACTCTCCCAGCTTTTAAAGCTGAACAGAAACGTGATGATCAACATTTCATCTTTCATTTTTTTTTAATTTGTGGTGGGATGCAAATTGACTTTTCGAGAAATTCTCACCCCAACACCCTATTTTTCCCAAAGCGGAAAAGTAGCCATCTTGAAAACCAATCCCTCCTGCCCTCCACAACACGGAAAACTAACGCCAAATTCGAGCCCAATTGCATCAAAAATGCTCAGAATTTGAATCCCATAGTCCGGGCAAGAGGTTCATTGCCATATCTCTTCAATTCCCCTATTTTATGGCTCTCAGAACTCTCTAATATAGAATATTTTGAGGGTATAACTTTTATTCATGAGCTCGGAGGATGGGTTAGTCCTAGTCTGGTGTGCACGCACAAGCGTTTAACCCCAACTAACGGCCTTTTCATAGAGGTTTGTATAGTTTCTTTTCACTTCGATTTGAATCGGAGTAAGGCAGGCGGGTGGGGGATAGATGACTTATTCATGAAGAAACTGTTGAGGTAATTTTCCGGTGTCGTATGAAACTTGGACTCCGATGAAATCTGTTCTCTTATACGGTTCTACATCCTTGAAGGACATTGTGATATTTATTAAACAAAGTGATATTAAAATGGTTTAACACTCTGAAAAATCCCGAGTCAGATTAAATCCCGTCAAACTGACACTTTTCCGTGTCAAAGTGACACTTTTCCGTGTCAAAGTGACACTTTTCCGGGTCAAAGTGACACTTTTCCAGGTCGAAATGACACTTCTCTGGATCATTTTTCGGACCATTTGACCCGGAAAATTGTCAATTTGACCCGAAGTAGTATCACTTAGTCTTATATGACCCGCATTCCGCAGGACATGCATATCTGACCCGGGACGTTTTAGATAGAGTGAAGATATTTTACTGGAGATATTATGCTCGAAGATAGCGATTAGATGCTTCAAGGCACATATTTCAAGTTCTTTGCTAACTTCTACGGTTTCTGCATTAAAAAGGACATTTCAATTCCGACAAAAAAATAACAGGCTACGAAGAGATAACTTTGGTCGCAGGAGCTCATACCATGCCAACAGCATTTATTCAACAGAAATCTTAAAAGTGTGATTACAATAATTAAGACCCACCACCCAGAACGACTTTTCATGCTTTTGTTTAGTTCAGATATAGCGTATGATTTTTCTCATCTGCCTACAGGTCAGTTTTAAGTCTTCATAATTCACTGTATAATATCTTGTAAGTGACAACTGATTTCAGCAAGCTGTAAAGAAAGGCCTATGTAATAACAAGACAACATGATAAATAAATGCGATGCAAAGAAGGAAGTTGTGTCAGAGAAACTCGCAGTGGTAGCTTCACAATCGTGACACCCATCGGGTGTTGTTGTTCATTTCCAGATAAAGATTCAGACTAGGATCAGATTAAATAGTAATCGAGAAATATGTCATTAATTTACTCACGGGAGTTAGCTTTGTCAACTTTTATTCCTTGTGGGAATTTCAATTACATGTAGATGCAAAAAGTCTCATTTAACTCGAACAAGGCAAAGACAATACAACTTAATCCCTACACCGTAATAAATAATCAATTGCGACTTCATCATCCCAAGGCTGCTGGCATTTGGAATCTGAAATGAAGACCAAAACAAGAGAAAATAAAAAATTATTTCATTGTTAAGCTCACACCAAACTCGTTGGATGAAAAAAAATAGGAAAAAAATAAAACCGTTTTTGGTATTTACGTCCTTTGAACTTGCTTAAAATGTCAGTGCTAGAAATCACATGCACAGAAACTAGTACAGGAATGTTAAATGTCTATAATGGTGTCAAATCTAGCCCAGGTTGGACGATTGTCTTCATTGCATTACGACTGACGTCCAGGTTCTTAGACCTCTGTGTAATACGACTCAAAAAAAGAAAATTATTGTTTTGGGCACTTAATATCGTGGACTCCCTCTGTACGTAGGGAGGTAAGGAAGTCTACTAGGTTACATTGGTTTCAAGGTAAGTCCATTACACCAAAATGCAGTTTTGAATGACAAATTTTCCTCTGTTTGAGGTTATTATTTCCTTAAACGGGTGCAGCTAAGTTGAACGATTATATCTGTCATTCCGTGGGCTCACTAGCTATGGCCAAACAAAAAAGTCTCCGGTTTCAGGTATGCGCCCGCGTCGCCCTTGCCATGCGCTTCGGCAAAATGAAAAAAAGTTTATCTTTCCAATGTAAGATGATGTCTCAAAACTGCCAAACTCACTGGTTTGACTGGAATCCTGCAGCAGCACAATTTTAACATGTTTTTAGATGGGGTTATGATCGAGTATAAGCTTTATGTGGCCTCTAGGGACTCCCATTGCACTAAATTTAGTTGGGCACTATTTGCAGACATCAGCCGACATTTGAAGAAAAAAACGGGGGAAAAAAGCCGCGTCGCTGCACCACTTTTTGGGGCAAGCTTCATACCAGAAACCCGGAGACTTTTTTAGCCTAGGTTGAACGCCATTAACAAAAGTGGGTTCACTACTCGACAAGCTTTGCTTTTTAGAGACCCGCATCCATTAATATAACGACTGTCAACTTTTCGGAAGAAGCAAAAATTACCTTCAATATTTTGCCATTCTCTTGCGAGCAAAGTCGCACTTTCCCCATGGCATGCAGGTCAAGCCGGGATCGCACATTGGATAATCAAAACCACAGGCTGAAAATAAAGCAGTTGGATACGAAATGTTAGTGTTACCACACGATAACACTGTGCATCAATACATTGGCAGCGTGTTTAATGTGAACATTAAAACTGATTAATTAGCTCGAAATTAAGAATAAATCAACTGCAGAAACTTACGCGCTCCTGGATATTGCTTCACAGCAACCTCGTCGGCTGAAAGGAAAGAGAGGCGGAACAATTATTTTATTGCTGGTCAGTGCGTCATTTTAGATAAAAAAAAAATCACAACGCTAAATCTTACACATATAATGACAAGGATCTCTATCGGAACATGGTCGAATGTCCATTAAAATGTGTCAGTACTTTACTACTGTACTGGCCCGATTGGCGGATTGCATCGTAATGTTAAATAGATGTCGTTTAACTAAGCTGCATCGGTTAAAAGGGAATAACTTCAAAAAGAGGAAAATAATCCTAGAAACTTCGCCGCTTGAGCTGACGAGCAATAGACGGAGAACATGTCGACTGTTCACTTTTTATGTTCACTGCGTTACAGATGCGTCCCCCGCGCTCCTCAAAAAGGAAACGGGACACAGCATTGCTTTCCAATGATTCTATTAAAAAAGTGTTACATCGGTTTCGAGGTAAGTCAATTATAGTGAAATGCAGTTTTGAATGACAAATTTTCCTCTTTTTGAAATTATTATTTCCTTCAACGGGTGCAGCTAAGTTGAACGAAATATATCATTACGTGGGCTCACTAGCTAAGGCCAAAACAAGTTTCCGGTTTCTGGTATGCGCACGCGTCGCCGTAGCCATGCGCGTCACGTCGGCAAAATGAAAAAGTTTTTTTGCCAATGTAAGATGATGTCTCAAAACTGCCAAACTCACTGGTTTGACTGGAATCCTGCTGCAGCACAATTTTAACGTGTTTTTAGATGGGGTTACGATCGAGTATAAGCTTTATGTAGCCTCTAGGGACTCCCATTGCACTAAATGTAGTCGGGCACCATTTGCAGTCATCAGCCGGCATTGAGAAAAAAAACGGGGAAAAAAGCCGCGTCGCCGTACCACTTTTTGGGGCAAGCTTCATACCAAAAACCGGAGACTTTTTTTTGGCCTAAGTTGAACGACATCTATTTAACAAAAGTGGGGTCACTACTCGACAAGCTTTGCTTTTTTGAGACCCTCATCCACATTATTGTGATCTTATGATTGTCTTGACATACTGCTTTGTATTGCTATGTGGTAAATAAAGTAAGATTGATTAATTGATTGATTGATTGATTGATTGATTGAAACAGCCCCCCCCCCCCTTCCGGAAAAAAAATATAATAACGACTGTCGAGTCAACTTTTCGGAAGAAGTAAAAATTACCTTCAACATTTGCCATTCTCTTGCGAGTAAACTCGCACCTTCCCCATGGCATGCAGGTCAAGCCGGGATCGCACGGTGGAGAATCAAAACCACAGGCTGAAAATAAAGCAGTTGGATACGAAATGTTAGTGTTACCACACGATAACACTGTGCATCAATACATTGGCAGCGTGTTTAATGTGAACATTAAATCTGATTAATTAGCTCGAAATTAAGAATAAATCAACTGCAGAAACTTACGCGCTCCTAGATATTGTTTCACAACAACCTCGTCGGCTGAAAGGAAAGAGAGGCGGAACAATTATTTCATTGCTGGTCAGTGCGTCAGTTTAGATAAAACAAATCACAACGCTAAATCTTACACATTATAATTATATACAAGGATCTTTACTGGAACATGGTCGATTGACCAATGTGTCAGTACTTTACTACTGTACTGGCCCGATTGGCGGATTGCATCGTAATGTTAAATAGATGTCGTTTAACTAAGCTGCATCGGTTAAAAGGGAATAACTTCAAAAAGAGGAAAATAATCCTAGAAACTTCGCCGCTTGAGCTGACGAGCAATAGACGGACAACATGTTGACTCTTCACTTTTTATGTTCACTGCGTTACAGATGTGTCCCCCGCGCTCCTCAAAAAGGAAACGGGACACAGCATTGCTTTCCAATGATTCTATTAAAAAAGTGTTACATCGGTTTCGAGGTAAGTCAATTACAGTAAAATGCAGTTTTGAATGACAAATTTTCCTCTTTTTGAAATTATTATTTCCTTCAACGGGTGCAGCTAAGTTGAACGAAATATATCATTACGTGGGCTCACTAGCTAAGGCCAAAACAAGTTTCCGGTTTCTGGTATGCGCACGCGTCGCCGTAGCCATGCGCGTCACGTCGGCAAAATGAAAAAGTTTTTTTGCCAATGTAAGATGATGTCTCAAAACTGCCAAACTCACTGGTTTGACTGGAATCCTGCTGCAGCACAATTTTAACGTGTTTTTAGATGGGGTTACGATCGAGTATAAGCTTTATGTAGCCTCTAGGGACTCCCATTGCACTAAATGTAGTCGGGCACCATTTGCAGTCATCAGCCGGCATTGAGAAAAAAACGGGGGGAAAAGCCGCGTCGCCGTACCACTTTTTGGGGCAAGCTTCATACCAAAAACCGGAGACTTTTTTTTGGCCTAAGTTGAACGACATCTATTTAACAAAAGTGGGGTCACTACTCGACAAGCTTTGCTTTTTTGAGACCCTCATCCACATTATTGTGATCTTATGATTGTCTTGACATACTGCTTTGTATTGCTATGTGGTAAATAAAGTAAGATTGATTAATTGATTGATTGATTGATTGATTGAAACAGCCCCCCCCCCCCCTTCCGGAAAAAAAAATTATAACGACTGTCGAGTCAACTTTTCGGAAGAAGTAAAAATTACCTTCAACATTTGCCATTCTCTTGCGAGTAAACTCGCACCTTCCCCATGGCATGCAGGTCAAGCCGGGATCGCAAGGTGGAGAATCAAAACCACAGGCTGAAAATAAAGCAGTTGGATACGAAATGTTAGTGTTACCACACGATAACACTGTGCATCAATACATTGGCAGCGTGTTTAATGTGAACATTAAATCTGATTAATTAGCTCGAAATTAAGAATAAATCAACTGCAGAAACTTACGCGCTCCTAGATATTGTTTCACAACAACCTCGTCGGCTGAAAGGAAAGAGAGGCGGAACAATTATTTCATTGCTGGTCAGTGCGTCAGTTTAGATAAAACAAATCACAACGCTAAATCTTACACATTATAATTATATACAAGGATCTTTACTGGAACATGGTCGATTGACCAATGTGTCAGTACTTTACTACTGTACTGGCCCGATTGGCGGATTGCATCGTAATGTTAAATAGATGTCGTTTAACTAAGCTGCATCGGTTAAAAGGGAATAACTTCAAAAAGAAATGCGTGCCCCGTGTTCTTCAAAAAGGAAACGGGACACAGCTTTGGTTTCCAATGATTCTATTAAAAAGGTGTTCCATTGGTTTCAAGGGAAGTCAATTACGGTCATCATTGTGGAATAATGATTGGAACTTGGTAACAAAAACATCCTGTTGTTTACCATAACGACTGTCATGAGTTTATAGCATCCTTGTTATATTCTGGAATTCAGCTGTACTTTCAGTCAGTGACCTTTTGTATTTTTTTTCTCTTTTGTACCTTGTTATTATAGTTGTTGTACATGTACGCCAATGTGTAAAATACGGAACCAGCCCACGTCCAAGCATTTGCTTTTTGCCTGGTATTTGCCATTGATCACCCACTGTGCAATTTTTGTAAACAACTGTATAATGTGATGTATGGAAATAAAACAATACCAATACCATAACCAATTCCAGGGCCCCCAATATTCTAGGCTGTACGGGAAAAGAATGTGACAGGGAACATGCTCAATTCTAAAATTCATGTTTAATATTTTGCTTTCAATTAACGGGAAAACTACTTCTATTTTTCATTTTGGCCATCTTCAATCAGAAGCGACCATACAGCTACATTTTAAATTAATGTAGCGCCATGGAACCGACTTACTTTGTGCAAGGGCGGATCCGGGGGGGCCAAAGGGGGCCATGCCCCCCCTCCAAAAAAAACCCGAAGCCAATTGTTTGTTTTTTTATGTGACGTCGCAATAAAGGCAGGCAATGAGTACACCACCATCTTTTCCTCAAAAAACATTGGCTAAAGTGGTCAGAAATTGCCTCAGATCGCACCACAGAGCATCGAGAATCCAAAAAATTGTGGGGCCCTTAGGCGGGCCCCGAACCCCACGCCGTAATTTTTTGAGACACTTTTTAAGAGACACAATTTTTTTTTTGGCCCCCCCAAAAACAATTGTGTTCTGGATCCGCCCTTGTCATTGTGGGGCCGCAAATAAGTCCAACCTTTTAAATCAACAATTCAATCAACTAAACGTCGGTCGATTTTGATGTTTCTTCGACTCCACGGAAAATAACAATGGGAGTGTTCGGGGTGAAACACAAATTAGCACGGGGATTTGATTATGGTCGGAGGGAGGCACTCTCTCAAAAAAAGAAATGACGGACTGAAGCTTAAAAAAGAAGGGGAAAAAAGGAAATGTTACCTTCATTAGTTTTAGCCGAGAGGACAGAGCCCAGGCACACCAGAACGACCAAACAGATATAAGCCTTCATCTTGACTGCATAAAGATACGGTAACCCAGAATAATACAAATATACACAACAAGAACGGTACTCGTTCCATACCTGCATCGGGCATCAATTGTTGTTTGAATTGCTTGAACTGAATTTTATACTGTCACACAAAAGACGAAATTAAACGTTGGAAGTGCACTAAATCGACAGTGATGGGCGAATATGAATATTAGAAACGGTGAATTCGAATGATAAACGTTTTAACATAGCCGGGGAAACCTACATAATCTAATTTCATCCACTCATAATTTATTAATTTATTCTTTTTGTTGGGGGATGTAAACCTGCACAGTTGTTACCCACCCGTATACACAAGAAGAATGGTATTTAGATTACATAGATTTGTTCAATCTGTACTGAATGAGCATTAATTACTTGTTTATTTTTAACTGACCAAAACGAGATTATGAGCACATGTACAGGCCGGTTAGATAATTGTTGTATAACTTTTAACATATCAAAAGCCTCATCAAATTGAAGGACCCACTTTTTTGTCTGAGAAAATGAATGTATATTCCCCTATTTGGAAGCTGTGAGAGGCACTGCAGCATTACCACTGCAATTTGTTTAAGCTGAAACCGTTTAACCGATTTTATTATTTTGAATCTTGTTTTAAGAACCGATTCCTTATTTTGTTGTTGCTCTGTCCGTGAAACCACAAATAACCCAACGGTCCACCCGCTTCCTTTTTGAGGCTGCATCAAATTTGCATTACTTTTTTAAATTTCAGGAATAACATTTCTTAGAGATGGTTCAGAAGTTCAGATGCTCCACCAGATGCCACGCACTTATATTATTTTTGAAAACATGTTACCCTGAGATAAGAGTTCACAAAATTATTCTGATCTGTGGTTTAACCATACCAATCGATGTTCAGCTAATACATAACCTGTAAACATTCGATCTTAAATGTAAAGCGTGATCATTTCATGTTGGACCAGTGGCGTAGCCGGGGGGGGGGGGGGGGGGGGGCGGGGGGGGCCCCCCAGTCGCCCCCCACTGAGATTTTGAGTTTGTAAAAAAATTATCATTGATCTACATAACGCCCCCCATGAAATGTTCCTGCCCCCCCCCCCCAAAAGAATCCTGGCTGCGCCACTGTGTTGGACAAAACTGTAACGAAGATATTTTGGTATCCCGATGACAAATAACAAAAATCTAGAATATATTAAATATATGAAAGAAGTGTCATTTAGCATTGGCCGAGTTTGGGCGGGTCTTGTTCTTGACACGGGTATATAGTTACAAACAACGACGGATAGGGGCATGGTGTGAGATCCTGCTCCGAGTACAGTGCTCGTGGGTCGTGTTCTCGCCGTCGAGCGCGAGAACAATAATATTCGCGTCAACTTGACAACAGACCGCCGGCCCGAACTCGGAGTCGGACAGCCATGGAGTGAGAAAAGGTTTCTGACTGTGTCAATAGGGGGCGCTGTTTCTTCTTTTTTTTCTCATGTAGAATTTTCGGCGTTTTTATCCCAGATTTTCTCATTCCCGAACAAACTGTGGATCGGGGAACAAAGTTTTTTTCGATATGATACACCATAATCTACATGTCTGTGAAGTTTTATAAAATTCGGCGAACCAGACCGCGTGGCGAGCGAAAAAAAGGCCTCGTCCCATGGACTATGAACGAATGTCAGCTTAACGATCTGAACAACCCAGTCAATAACTGGTCATTCTGATGGACTCAACATTAACAGGAACCAGTTGAAACCAACTGAACAGACCTGTAATAACTAGTAATCCTGATGAAATCAACAGGAACCAGTTGAAAAAAACTGAACAAACCAGTAATAACGGGTAATTATGTTGGTATCAATGGGAACCAGTTGAAACCAGTTGAACGAACCAGAAACCTACTGGTAACTCTTATGGAGTCATGTATTGTATGTGACAGGTCTGTAAGACGAGCGTTTGGCATCTACACACAGGCTAACGCAATGTAAACTGTCGCTTCGTACGCGTAATAGCCGTGAAAATTAGGAAGGATGGATTGAAATTACTCACAAAGTAAGTTACTTACATGAAGTTGACGCTGTTGTGCTCCTGATGTAGAGATAAGCTTGCTAGTTGACGACAATCGCCGGAATGACTATTCGAAGAACGAGACAGACTTTTTATACTTTTTGGAGATGTAAATGGACGGTGCAGAGCTTACGATAGTGGTAACGAAGGACCGATAGCGTGAGAGTGGTATCAGCAGACGTTCGTGATTGGCTGAAAATTATAAGATGTGAACTCCATTGAAACACCGATCCATTGAGCCCCACCCACGATTTCTTGACCAATCACAGCTGCGATTTAAGACTGACATGCGTGCACTAAAGTCCACCATGCGTGTGCGTGCGTTTGACGCACGGGTTGGCACGTTGGATGGGGTCACGTGTTGTTGCCCGCGTGCTCAGTGGGCGGGGCTTAATGGATTTGTCTATTGATCGTGGTTTCTTGGTTGATGACTCATCAAAAAACTTCATATGACTCCTAAAAAAACCTTCACTTTTGGTCCAAAAAATGACAAAATATCAATAAACCATTCGAAAAAAAACCCAATGAAGCGATGATCTTTAACGACACCAGAATTGTCATCAGAAATCCTTAAAGTTAAGACTTTCTGTAGTGGATACAAGGACAAGCACATTTTCCATGTACCTTTTCACAACTACTGGTCTCATTTTCATCGGTCTTGTCTTGTATTTGAACCGGGCAGTTTGGAGAAAGACATACTGTAGTATTACCTTTGAATACCCTAGAGTGGGTGAGTTGAGACACGAATTATACAGGCATGGGCGTCGCCAGGATTTTTTCTAGAGGGGGGCAAAAAAAAAATTTTGCCAAAAAATGCTTGTATTTCTCAACACATTCTCGATTTATCAGTTTTAGAGGGGGGCAGGGACATTTTGCCCCCCCCCCAACTCATTAAATTTACAGCACTTTGTCTTCGCGCCTCTTTTTCTTTTCTTTTTTTCCCTTTTTTTTCTTCCTTTTTTTTTTTTTTTTTTTTTTTGCTTTTCCAGGGGGGGCAAGTGCCCCCCCCTTGCCCCCCCCCTCGCGACGCCCATGTATACAGGGGCGGATCCAGGAATTTTCGCGGGGGGGGTGTTTCATAAGCAAAAAAATCTGAAAATGTGCACAGGTTTTTTTCTCTGGACACTTGGCCTCCGTACAATCAAAAACTGGGGGGGGGGGGTTACCATATTACAATAGGGGGTGCTGTTCAAATTCGACGATTATTAACACTAGATTACAGAATGGTGTACCCTATTTTGAACAGGCGGACATTATACCAGTATAATTTTTTAGCGGTGTCACGGGGGGGGGAACTTATTTTTTAAGAATTTGTATGGTATATTTTTTTTTGACACAGATGGGGGGGGGGGTTGACCCCCAAATCCCCCCCCCCCCCCGGATCCGCGCCTGATTAAAAGTCATTTGTTTTATGTTATTTTCGACTCGTTTTACCTCGTCGAAATGTATCCTCAATCCTCCTATTTCTGCACAGATAGGGCTTTGCAACCCAGTAGCTTAAAAATAGCAAAGCAAACACTCTTTTCCTCAACAAAACTTATATTGTTGGCTTACGATCATCTACCGTACCAATTAACAAAGCAACATCTCTTTATTTGGGGCAGCAAGCAGGGGAATTCCAAAGCGTGCAGTTTCAGCGTTGTAGAAATGAATCCTGCCTAATTCCGCGCAGGGGAAGCTTCATTAAAAAATATGTGCTGTCCGGGCCATGTAACTCAATATAAACATTTTTATTTAAAAATAACTTAGACTTCATTGTTTGCCTGAATTCCAGGTAAAGCCTTCAATTTCCACATTTTTTTTTCGGCTGCTGGTTAAAAGTTCTTGCATCGGAGGATACGATCCCAGTGAAAGTATGTCATTTTTTAGGATGCACGCCTTGCAAAATATAACTTAACCCTAAAGGGGCCGGGTTATTTTGACCATCTCTCAGCCGGGGGTGCCGCCCCCCCCCCCCCCCGTAAGATCTTGGCCATCGAGTGACGAAAATTTTTGAAACTCTGTACATGCATAGAGCAACTCTTCATAAAGATACCCAAGAAATTTCATGACTATAGGTCAAAGGATTTTTGAAATATGGCTAATTAGTTTTTCATATGTACGAATGGTAATTCTGGTCTGTGTACACGACGTATATGGGAAAATTCAGTTTTCACGGCGCATAGCGCCGGAAAAAATTTCGCTGCGCGACAACCCCTGGTCTGATTTTTATGTTTTTGGTATCAAAAGATGCGCAAGGCTTGAGGCTAAAAAGTCATAACAGCTCGGGTTGCGAAAACAATAATATTTTAAAGGCTATCGCGGAAAAAGTCGAGGGGGGCGGATTCCGCCCACCCGGCCCCTTTATGGTTAAAGGCGAATGCGCAGAAATAGGAGTGCGTAGCTTTAGGGGGTCTGACGATACATTAACTTTGCATAATGTGTGTGTTCGTTGTATTTCGTTTAGTGTGTGTAGTGCTATGCACACCCATACATGCATTGAAGTACATGTAGACATGGTGCACATGTATTGTACTCGCATTGTAATCACAATGTATTGTATGCACATGTGCATTATACATGTACATGTATTTGTGAATCTTTTATTTATTTATTTATTTAGGGTGTCTTTTCTAGAGGTGTCTTTTTTAAGAGGTGTCTTATTGGAGTCTTTTTGAGTGGAGTCTTGTTGGGAGACACATGACCATGACAGAATAAATTGAGTTGCTGAAACTGATTGAGTCAGAGTTTTCTGTGGGTGTCCTATCAGCCTGCCTCCCTGCCGTCGCCTGACCAGGGATTCAGATCCCTACCCCCGTTGCTGTACACACATCGACAGTCCAGGAACTACGCAAGTAGTGACCACCACATTTCAAATACTCTTTAGATACGTTACCTCATGTTCATATTGCTTGAAAATAATTGCAACTCCAACAGAATCTGTGGATATTTTGGTAAGGACTGGTCCCTATAATAATAATTTGAGACCTTTGATGACATGCATACACCCTGAAAGGGTTTCTGTGTTGGACTATCAGAGGCAAAGGACAAAATTACAATTTAATCTAGTCATTGTGTAATGAAAAGACACGTCTTCTATGTCACAAGAGTTGATTAAAAGTCATTTCCTATAATTATTCTTATCAGTAAAAGGTAATTTTGGAAATATTTACCATGAAACCAGTAACTCTAAACTAATCGTTTCGACTTTACAGTTAATATTAAAACAAAGTATTTTACACTACATACTCAGCTGAGACCCCCCCCCCCCCCACACCGTTTTGTATAAGTCCCGTTTTGTGACGTATCTGGCATTGGCATATTATCTTTCATGTGAACTGTGTGTTATTATCGACAAGGGCGTACTACGAACTATTGTAATGTTCAAGTTATCTGTGATATGCAGGCATGTGTAATGAAAGAGAAACTGTTCATGAAACCCACCTTGGATGGTGACATGGGAAAATAACACAGAAACACATAATATCTACTTCATTGTGTTTCATTTACACCATTTCCCGTTTCTTCGAATCACCCTGAACCCTTCCCACTCCCATCGGCATGAGGGTCGCCGGAACTTTGTCCAGAGGCAGCTATGATTATTTGACACTTGGGGCGCTGTTCAACTGTAAACGGAGACGTATCTTAGAGCACGGATCTGACATTTTAAGGCCCCTTTTTGCAGTTTTGTCAAAAATTCAGAAAAATAAACAGTATAAAATGACTTGGACTATCTTGTTCTCCACCCCCCCCCCCCCCGGCCCTACACAAGTGACAATATCCTCTTTTCCTCGCTATCCCGCATTATAAAATGCAAGGACAAAAATTCCAATGCAGTTATTAGTTCCCTTATAATTTCAGGGGAGAAACCTGCTGGTACATCATCCAAGACGCTTTGGATCCCTGGGATCTTCACTTGGCGTCGGCTATATCCATGCATGATAATCTGCAAAGCCTTGTAATTATTTGAATGCACTGGTAAAGTCCTCTTAATTAAATAATTGTATTTCCTAAGGTAGAACTTGACCCATTCATTAAAAAAGTTACAGAAGTATGCCTGTGCTCTTAATTTTTCCCCTAACGAAATTTGAATTTGTATGTTACTGTGTTCAGGAAAAACAGCTTTGTTTCCGATTTGAGGAGTCTGCAGCCCTCGCAAAAGGAAGTTTCTGTTTTGCGCGTAAATGAACCCGCCCTCGAAAAGCCGAATCATTGTCGAGCCGCAAATAATTCAAACTTGATGAAGAAAACAATTCAATAACTAATTTCGATCGATGTCCCATTTAAAAGTGAATAACTTTCACGTCGCTATATAGGTGGACTACTTCGATCGATGTCCCATTTAAAAGTGAATAACTTTCATGTCGCTATATAGGTAAAAAGCATGAATATTACATCTTTTTTCGGTTTCACACTCGAAATGGATGTTTAACGGCTTTGGACTGATTTTTCGTCCTCGCAATAACATAAAAAAAGAATTATTCTAAATAGTTTGTTAATGTAGCAAAAGCCAATCAAACAATAGCAATTATATATACCAAGGGCTTCCCCTGAGGCGTATCTGAAAAATGGCCCTCTTCCACTTGAGGCCCATACCCCCCCCCCCCCCCCCCCCCCGTGAATCTCCTACCTTTTCAGAATTTATTGGACTAAAAGGAGCAGCCGCAGCGTTGGTATTATTTAAAATCGTTGAGTGCCCTACTTCAGAAATTGAGTCTCCTAAAGCGTACCCTATTTTCGAGTTGCAACCCCCCTCCTCCCCCCCCCAAAAAAAACCTCCGGAATCTTATTGCTGTTCTATTCAGCCGAATTAAGCCGATTGTGGGGGGGGGGGCGACAGCCCCCCAATGAAACCTTGTCGCCCCCCCAGTCGCCCCCCCCCCCCCCCCCACTGAGATTTTGAGTTTCTAAAACAAATTATCATTGATCTACATGACGCCCCCCCCCCCCATGAACGATTTCTTCCAGAATTGAAGGTCAGCTTTACCAGTAACCAGTATTGACGTTTCGGCATCGATGAAGTGTCGTCTTCCGTTATAATTTAACATTTCAATCATACCGAGCATATTTTCTGAGAAACATAACGTTCAAAGGCCATGTTTTTTTGGGGGGGTGCATGGATTTCACGGCTCTATTATAGCGTCAAAGTACGTAATCGGATTAGCTTTGCCTAACAACGCCAGAAGATATGCCCTAGCGACCACGTGACTGTTTCAATAAAAAATAAACCTTAAAATGGATGGCAAATAATTTCATCCAATAAGAGGAGTAAAATGCACAAAAATGTTCACCGGTAACATTCGTTTCATGGGCCCTTTCAGTAGGCCTGTTATATTTTGGTAGTAATACTTATACCAAAACAATGTAATCATTTGGACATGTATGTAGATCACGCGCTTCGGCAGTGGTGTATCTAAGGTAAAAGTGCACACACGTCCCACTAGAGGCATGTGCCTTACGTGCGTTCCTCACCAGCTCAGAATTCAGAGGAGGTTAAAAGAAGGGTGTTCTTTATTACTTGGCAAAAAACCCTTGAGTTTCCCACTCCAGAAAATGAGGCTCCAAAGTGTCTCACGCAAATTGGACCCCGGTCACGTCACTGTCATACTTTCTTTTTCAATCCCCCCATCAAAGTTTTAGTTTTTCTGTTTCTTCATCGGTCACGAACTGAAGCCAGTTCCAGCTGATTAAGCAGCAACACCTTTCTGTTAATCACACTTTTGTTGGAGTTGCTGGCAAGATTTAGACCGGCCACGAAAGGCGAAAGAAGTTGCTGGCAAGATTTAGACCGGCCACGAAAGGTGAAAGAAACCATATTTTCATCATCGCTTATCAGTTTGGTATCAAGGACAAAGTCTATTCTTCTGCAAAACATTTGTAAAAAAAAAATAAAGATGTATATTGCTATATCCGAGTTTCATCCAGAGAAAACGAAATAAGGCCATGCTTAGTTATGGAATAAACAAACTTTGTCGGCCCGACTGTCCTCCGCCCATATCAAAAGCGATAAAGTACGGGGAACCAGTCTGCTGGCATGGCGGATTTGTTTTCAAGTGCAACTCCTAATGAGGAACAAAAAATGATTTCGTTAAAATATATAAGACTTACAATTTTTGAAAAGTGTATTGAGAAAGTAAATTTCCAAAATGATCCTTAAAAAAGGGTAAAAAGTAAGGAATTGCTTACAAGTAACTCCGAAATTTTAATTATATATGTCGAGTACAAGCGAGAAAATGGACAAATGGTATGGATAAGTCCTTATCCATAACCCCCCCCCCCCTTCCGGCCATTTTTGATGCCTGAACAATTCTAGGGATTTTCTTCATCCTCTTGTGCCCAAGCATCCGTCAGAACTCTTTGATGCAAGACGCGCATTAGGGTGCGATTCCAATATCACTTTCTATACTTAATCTTTCATTGATCATGAAGCTGCTATAAGCAAGGTCATTATTGATTATAAGTAGTATTTCAAATTACCAGAGGTAATCCTTGTCAGTGTTTTTCCTGGCATGAAAGCTTATGAAAGCCAGTGCCCTTAATGAAAGCCAGTGAACGTTTCGTTCGCACGCCCGTAATAATTGCTGGCAGGATTAAGGGTCACAGCAGAAATCTACTCATCTACTACGGTAGCCCTGACACTCCCGAGAAGAGACCCAGGGCCTACCTTGCAACACTTGGGTCCGGGTTTGTCGGCTAGAAGTTGACCACAAGACACTAGCGCAACAGCTGTGGCAGTCTGCATCTGATCGCTTGGTCTGGGCGGCTCAA
The DNA here is from genome assembly GCF_015706575.1 of Patiria miniata. Classification (NCBI taxonomy): domain Eukaryota; kingdom Metazoa; phylum Echinodermata; class Asteroidea; order Valvatida; family Asterinidae; genus Patiria; species Patiria miniata. Next base: position 605,277 of record NW_024037069.1, read on the forward strand.
TGTCCCCATGATCGATTAGGAGAATGATGAGGACGGTAGCCCGACAAAAAAATTGTTGCCAGTCGCCATTTTGAATTTTGAGGTCACAATGGTCCCGAAACGTAATGAATACCATTTTAGCAGATTTATCATGCCAGAAATAGTAGGAATCGACACTTCACTTATCAATATGGCTCATCTGGTTCCCTTGATATCACTTCTTCTTTTTATTTTCAATATGGCGTCGGCGGCCATTTTGAAAAACGTGCTATAAAAAAGTTTGCCGTCACTTTTGGGAGGTGTATAGGAGCTATTTTTTCTTCAAATTGGTCCTATTTGTCAAATCCATTGAGAAAAAAAGGTATTCGCAACATTGTCACGGATTCCAGGAAAATGACTCTACTATACAGTCCTCTTTGCTGACTGACTAACTGACACCCCCCCCCGACTGACTGACTGACTGACCAACTGACTCCCCGACTCCCTAACTGACTGACTGATTGACTCCCCGACTGACTCCCCGACTCCCCGACTGACTGACGTGACTGACTCCCCGACTCCCCGACTCCCCGACTGACTGACGTGACTGACTCCCCGACTCCCCGACTGACTGACTGACTGACTGACTGACTCCCCGACTCTCTCCCCGACTGACTCCCCAACTGACTGACTGCCCCCCCCCCGACTGACTGACTGACTCCCCTACTGACTCCCCGACTGACTGGCTGCCTGGCCGCACTTTGTGAGCTGGGAATTCTATCGTATTGGACAACCCGTAATGAAAATGAATAGGCTAGATCCGGCCCATTGTGCAGACCAGATAGATACATAAAAATTGACTTCCAGCGAATAGCCAATCTAAATCAACTAAATAAAATTTTGTGGCCAATTGTACGAGATTAACGAGGCTTGTCTTGTCTTGTTTATACCGATATTACCACTGGCTGTGTTCCAGTGGCCACTTGTTGAACCACTAAAAAGGAGGGGCGTAAGGACACGCCCCCGCTCCGAATTAAAATAACAATAAATGAGCTGTCCAAGAAATGTTCCCAAAGTTACTTGCTACCCCGGATATTGGGCCCTGTCACGCCCTAAATTGTGTCAATACTCTTGTGTATACAGCGTGTCCCAAAAAAATGTCCCTCTCATAGAACACAGAATAATTACCAAAATCAAGTTTTATACTCAATTAAGTTTACATATTTAGAAAGCCCACTTAATTTTGTAGTTCCTGTGGAAATTTCAAAGGTCTCGCTTCATTGGTTTTGAATACACAGGCTCTTATGTAACAGCAGTGCTTTTCGGCCCATTCCAAGTTTGATAAAAAGAAATGCACACTACAGACATACCATACCTTATTCCATGCTTCACTTTTATTTCAACAACTGTGTTCTTGTTTTTGTTATTAAGTAACTAAAGTCAACTTCATTCACTTTTTTAAATGAAAACTAATCAAAGTTCAGTTCACTGGTCGTGTTTGCTTTCACAGGGTGTGTTCCACTTAGTTCAATAGGAAAGAAAGACAAGGAGAGAATCAAAGTCTATTCACAGCATTCTTATTTTAATTACAAAGTCCTGAACTTGCTCAGCTGAAGCACCTGTTCACATTTCTTATTCTTCATTCCTTCAACAAATCGGCTAAAGCTCTTACATAACACTTATTGATGAAAGTCCAAACATCTCCTATAAAAATCCTTCTATTGATTTCTGTTAACCCAAACTTGGAAATACAAGAGAGGAGTGAATGCAAAAGCACTACAGTTGATTTAAGACATTTAAGGCAGTGCAGAAAATGTAGCACTGCAAACTTGGAATGGGCTGAAAAGCACTGCTGTTACACAATAGACTGTGTATTCAAAACCAATGAAGCGAGACCAATGAAATTTTCACAGAAGTTACAAAATTATATGGGCTTTCTAAATCTGAACACTAAATTTAGAATAATACTTGATTTTGGAATTAAATTAGCAGTCTATCAGAGGGACATTTTTTTTGGGACACGCTGTATAAGTACTTCCTGGCGAGTATAATCTTTCTTCCAACTCAATGCCCCACACGCCGCATAGACGCAAGCGCTATGTTACCATGGCATCAATTTGTCTACGAATCACAATGGACGAAAAACGTCTGCGAGTGACAGCACCCATGATGATGATAATGATGTGAGGTTTAATGATTAGCAGTCTTAAGGAAGCAGATAGGACCTGAGTGCTGTCATTCGATTTACCTCCGGTGATGAAATGTGCTGCGTCCTGTGCATCTTGACGAAGAATTTCTTTTCCCGAGAGTCTGTGAGGTGAAACATATGATGTGAAACCTACCATACCCATTGCTGTTTTGGAAAGTTATTGGAATAGCTTGTGGTACTTGAAGGCTCCTCTATCATTAAGGGGAACTTCAAGTTCTATAATGGCCATTCTGTCAGCTCTCAACACCAGTGTCGCGCCCTCCATGTCTAGGGCTGATAACTCATGTGACACTAGCATTCTTGCAATCACGTTGTTTGTTAGAGCCGTGGTATTTGTCATTGGAGTACCTGGTAACTGTCTGATCCTGCGTGTCTACTGGACCAAGGCACGTAAGACCAGCACCCACATTCTGATCATGGCCTTAGCCTCTACTGATCTGTACGTTTGCCTTATCTTGTCTATTAGCATTGTGGGACTTGCTCTCGAATGTGGAGGCAACGGTGGAGACTTCAGTATGCTGATCACGACGCTTTGGGATATTGGTATATTTGCTTCGTTTGGTATCACCGCTGCGATTGCTGCAGATCGTTATGACTGCATATGCCGGCCACAAAGACGGTATTGCACGCCAAGACGGGACAAGGTAGCTGCTTTCGTTATCGGGCTGTTTTCGGTATTATTTAGTATTCCTGGAAGCATAAGAGATTACCTGTACCCGCCCATGTTAGGCATAGACCTACTTGTGCCAATTGTCGAAAACATTGCTGTGTTAACTGCACTTGTAACAATCGGGATTTGTTACGGAAACGTTTATGCAGCAGTCTTAAGACATGTGAAAGTTGGTGCCATCCCTGAACGCACATCAACGCAAGATGATCAGGTCGCTACCAAGATCGACAAAAACCGAACAATACCACCGACACAATCGGCTCTACCAAAGAAAAATCAACTGAGTGCTATCAATAACCATATGGCGAAAATGGGAAACGGTTCCGACCGCAACAGCAAATGTTCGACACAACCGCCATCAGATGCTCCGGTTAGAATCGAAGCTAATACGTCCATTGTCGACAACGAGGTGTCGACAGTTATCAATCTGGCAAACACCAACTGTACGACTCATCATGCATCTACTTCCAGGCGGGACATTCTTGAAGTTCCCCAAAATGCAAATGGAAATCTTTTGAATCCTGCCGAGCGAGATTCCAAAGCGGGACCGGAAAGCGTTTCCCAAGCAGTTTCAGAGCAAGGCTGTAGACATGAGGGCGGGGACAGGAATTAATTAACCATTACAATTCGGGCGATTCACAATGCAGTGCGCCACCAAGAGTTTGCCACGGAGAGTTTGTTTTTCCCAGTGCACTGTGGGAGATGGTCGACAAATTTGCAGCGCGGGGCATTTGAAATTGTTCGTTTTTTTCCGGTCAGTAGTTTCGTAAGCGTATGATTCGAGTATATGTTTGCCCTTTTCTTTTCTTTTTGTCAATATGGTGTTTTTTTCTAAGGCGGCAGAACGCTCTGCCCCAATCTAATGCAAATTAGTTCAAGTTGTCTACTGACACTCGTTCAATTAAATGGGCCATGTTTTGTCGACCATAAACCTGAAAACCGGACTCTCCATGGCAAACTCTTGGTGGCGCACTGCATTGTGAATCGCCCGAATTGTATATGGATTCGCTGATCCATGAAGGCAACACACAAAAAACAGCCAAGCGGCTAATATCCCTGTACTGTTTTCTTTCAGCAAGGAGTATATGCGTAACCTTTGGTGTAACCCGTCTGATACGCACCCAAGATGGCGACTTCTAGTCAAGATGAGGAGGATACGCACTATTGATTGGAAATTTTCTGGGCCTTTAAAACTATTTTCACTAATTGTGACATAGGTAATTTGAAATATAACCATTAAAGAAAAATCAGAACGAAGAAAATTTGGAGAATGCCTTTTCGATACCAATCTCATTACTCATGAATACCGTTCTACTTCCCTCCCAATATTGGCCAATCAGAATCAAGATAACAAGCTCACGCCCCCAACACTGACCCATGCTTGAGGACTGGTACCTGAAAAGCCATATCAAGTATTTCTGAAGTTTGCGAACTGAATTTTGTCACAAAAAATAATACAATTTAAAAATTTAGACAAGTGGATCATGTTTTTTTCCAATTCGTGTGTACGCGGCAGAGACGCAAGCTCCGTGTTACTATGGCAACAATCTTTTCAAGTCAGGTTTAATGATTAGTAGTCGGAGACAAGCATATAAAAACTGTCATCACCATATGCTTGTTAAAAGCTATCATTTAATTTACTCTCGGTGATGAAAAGTGTTGCGTGCTGTGCATCTTAATGAAGGAGCACTTAGTCGCCGAGTGCAAACCAATTTGGAACATCGTGTATGACACATTGACAACTATACTAATGGTGATGCTATACTAAAGCCAAACCAACATATTTATGTTTTAATGGTTTAAGTGCCGACTTTGTGGTTTCCCGCTAAGTGCAGGCCATTAATTTTACAATGGTTGTCATGGTTTTGACAAGTGTGCATGTAGATCACGTGGTTCAAATGAATGACATAGAAAAATAGGCTGACGTATGGACAATTATTTTGACTGTCAGATTAATCATCTTCAACGAGTACAGAATGCCTGCGCTCGACTTGTTTTTAAGTCTTATAAGTATTGTCATGTTACTCCATTAATGGTTGATCTTCATTGGTTTCCAGTGAGGTTTAGGATTAATTTTAAAATTCTGTTGTTGACTTATAAATGTTTTTATGGTTTAGCTCCGGTTTACCTTAGCCAACTTATCATTAAGAATCCCTCATCCCGTTACAATCTTCGTAGTTCTCACGATGACACTCTCCTGGGCTACCCTTTTCGCCGTACCAAAGTTACCCTTGGGGATCGTGCTTTTGTTAATGCTGCCCCTACACTCTGGAATGCCCTCCCGATTCACATTAGGAGAGCTAACAGTGTTAATAACTTCAAGTCTCTGTTAAAAACTCATCTTTTTAAGTTGGCCTTTTACTGATTTTATTGTTATTTCTTTGTATTTTAACATGTGAAATGGTGGGTCATTCTAAGCTTCTTGCGAGTAATTTTTTGCTGTTACTTTTTTATTTTTAATGTGTGTAATAGCGCGTCATGGTAAATTTTTAGAGGGTCTTTTCTTGTATTTCAATTAATATTTTAATGTACAGCGCATTTGAACAAAATCATATTGGAATTTGCGCTTTATAAATGAATAAATTATTATTATTATTATTATTATTTAATGGGCACGGAACATGTCCATCGTGGAGTTGCTAATGAATGTAAAAACTAAAAAATTGGCTTGCATCTTTGTTATCATGGATGGCTGACTACGCATCGTTAATTTCGAAATCAAAACTTGAACTCTTTCTATTGCGAATTCTGACTGATTCTAGTGAGACTATAGGTCCCCCTAAACAAACACAAACATTGAGGGGTTTAGGGCACGCTTTTTTTGATGGGATCGATAATCTCAAATCGGAATACAAAATAAACACAAAATTAAGGAAGGGGGCTTTGTATAGCTGGTTACAGGGCGTATAAACAATGTATTAAATGGATTTGTGAATGGCTATTCAATGAAGTCTTTTATTGCATCTGGTGTAGCTGCATGTGCTACCGGCCATAAGTCTGTCAGCGAGTCTGTTTGGTACACACGTTTTTTTCACACGTTTAGTCTGAGACATATTTAGGATTTCGCACAGTAGTGAAGCCTGATAGTGCCATTCATAATTACTTATAACAAAGTCAAATATGTATTTCAATGTTCCTTTTTTTTGTAGACAGAATGATAGTGAAAGTGTGATAAACTTGTGCATTTAGCCTGTCATTCCTGTTTTTGGGGGTTAATTTTTTCCCCTGCAAAACATATTCTGTTTTCTTGTACGAAACGATCGATTTTGAATCAGTTTCTGTCATATTTCAGGCGAGTGCGTTTTGTTTTGTTATAATTAAATGGAAAAAAATACGCTGACTTAAACGCGTGCTGTGGACATTCATCCTACAGTCCACTTATTAACGAGCCCAATAATATTACCACCAAGCTTGTAGATTGGTAATTCGACGCAAAGTATCCTCCCTTATTAACTATGTACCAGCCATGTGGTTGCGAAGGGCGATTTCTAAAGGTTACGTAACACTTTATTTTGAATGATACTACATGTACACACACATGTTCACGTTGGTGGCGGGCGAAATCTTTGAAAATTCATTTCTGCCGTTTAGAAGACCGTATCTTCATGCAACTTTCAGGGTTTATCTCCCTTATAGTGACCCAAGTATGTGCTAAAAATCATTGTGATATGTTCAGTACTCTTCGTCGAAATTGGAAATATAGGCCTGGTACGTGCATTTTGGAAAGTTGTAACAATGGCATTTGCAATATTTTTTAAATCTTTTCAAGACTCACGAATATTAATCATTTTCCTATCCATTATGGTGTGCAGTAAAAATTCGCAGAAGAGCCTCCTTCACGAGTTATATTAATTGATGAATATCACCCTTTTTGCCGGCTTGATCCACTGGTCGATACCAAGTGGCGCTAATGAATATGCTAATATGCCCGTCGTCATTGTTGCCGGGCCGGTCAACCCTAGCGCGAGCGCCTACGGCGCTTTGCTGAACAATGCACGTGGGTCGAAATTTTCCTAGGAGATGGTTCAAGGTGTAACACTAGCGTTTGCAACAACATATCAATCTGAAATTCGGAATATACTTAGATGATACGAGTGTTCAACTACTCGTGAAATAATAACTTTCGGAAATTTCTAGAAGTTGGTATAAATACATAGATTTGGGGAAGTTTTCGAACGATTTCTTCCAGACTTGAAGGTCAGCTTAATTAGTAACCAGTATTGACGTTTCGGCATCGATGACGGCGATTTTTTTCAGTGACATGAAGTTTAGAATTTCTTCTTCCGTTATAATAACATTTAAATCATTACTGAGCATATTTTATGAGAAACACAACGTTCAAAAGGCCATGTTTTGGGGGTTCACGAATTTCACTGCTCTGTTACAGCGTCTAAGTACGCAATTGGAGGCTTTGCTTGACAACCGGCACGCTTTCGTCTTCGCAACAAAGTGACATCTTTTATAAACCGTGTGTACATAAGCGTGGTTGTTTCGATCAAAAAGAGAACGATGTAAGTCGTGATATGACTCGTTGAGGACATAACTATAGCAGGCCCGTACGCAGGATTACAAGTGGGGAGGAGGCTTGGTCACAACATCGGACCGTGCCGTCACGCCAGTTTGAAAGTATGTAGGCCCACAATGTATACCTGCGTTTGTTTATGGTGTAAATCGAGGACACACGCGTGCAACATCATCGGTGAATCGAGGACAGGAACCCGGAATCGATGACGACCTCGATTAGAAAACGTGTACCAATGATGAGAGCTGTTAAGAAAAAGTTTGAGTACAAACAAAGGAAAAGGGAAGAGGAACACAAGAAAATGATACGGTCGATTTACACCATAAACAAACGTACGAGCTGTAGTACAAGCATACGTACGCCGCATTAAACGCCCATTCCTTGCAGTTCGTACAGTATATGCTATTGTGTGGTGAAAAATCTTAAAGTTATTATTTAATTATTATATTTTGTACACAATTATACAGTATATACACCAGAAGGGGTGCGGGGCGCCCGGGGGAGGGGGCTCACTTGTGAAAGTAATAGGTTGACCAGGTAACGAAAAGAATACTCCAAATATAGACCTTTTCTATTTCTAGATATTTTTTGGGGGGGGGGTACTACGCACCCAGCGCACCCCTGGGTACTGACGATCATTAAAAAATCCAGTAGACGTATTAGAAATGGATTGAAAAGAAATAATGTATAAAATTACTTCCAATTTAACAAAGCGATGGTCTTGATAATATAATAATGATGAAATAAATTGGGTCGATCGTTTCTCTGTCACAGTGGTGATATCAGTAATTACAAGAAAAGTAACGCACCACGAGAGTAAAATAATGATAATAATAATTATAATGATAATAATAAAAATTTATAATGTGCTTTTTGCATATAAATGATCAAAAGTGCATTGCAGAATCAACAATAAATGCAACTACTTCATAATGATGCCCAATGATACCCAACAAGTCAGTAGCAGAATCAAAGTTGCCATGTACGCCGATTCACACTAAAACATAACAACGATTTTGATAACCCAAAAAACAAACTTCACAATTTTGGGACCTAATCGCAAAAAGTATCAGGTTGGCGTAGCGGTACTTTCACCGCTGTGACCCGGGTTCGAATCACTGGGCCAATGTGTGGATTGGGTTTTCAGTCCCTACCTGATTTAGTGGGTTTTCCCTAAATTATCATTCTGGGCTTTTCCTTCTTCCACTAAAACTGCAATTTCTGTCCACATCTTCCACCGAGGGGCCCCACTGGAAATAAGTGGAATGACTGTCGTGGACTATTCCGGCCAATTGCCGAATATATATTAATCATCAAGTAACTTGCCCCAAAGTTAGACGACACATTTTAGCGGTGTATTTGGATGCCAGTCATTGTTGCATTAGGTGTTTAATTACCCAAAGAACACTCGTACCAAATTTGAAAGAATTTGAATAAATAAGATTAAAAAGTGTGTTACTGTTTTCGCCACCCAAATGGACAACAGGGTAAAGCGCCCTCTTGTGGTGCTGTATTCTTTTGTACCAAACAAATGATGTTTGAACAATTTATTCTATTGGGACTTAATACAGTTTAAAAATACAGATATCATATCTTACCCTTTCTAAACGTACCTATCCCTTACCCAAACACAATCCTGACCCAAAGCCATAAAACTAAACAGGGGTGCAGAAAAAGTATAAACTGTAGTGGCAGAAAGTATGCGAGGGGGGGTTTCCATATCTGAGCAGCATATAGAGGGCGGGCTATACTGAGCCGATTAATAGACTGGTTCTAACATATCGTACAATGTACACTATGAATTTCAACACCGTGAATTTGTTGTGAATAAAAGTTTTGCCGTGAAAAAAAAAATCACGGCGATTACACGGCGGATTATCGAGTGAAATCGCCATGAAATTAATCCCCGGCGTGACCCCTCGAGGACAAATTTAGGTCAAGTAAAACCGCCGTGAAAATACAATGAGTTCCTCCATGGGTCCCAGCTCATTAACTTTGCGGTTGAGTAAATCCGCCAAGCAGCTTTACAATGCGGAGTTAATCCCCTCGTGAAGTATGTACCGTTACCTACTAATCAAACCGGGAATGCTAGCTTAGCCCAGCTGGTGTCTACGTACGTACACATTGTTAAGTAGAGAATGAAGAGGACGTCCATATTCATTCAATCTTTATGATTTTTACACTTCATGAAAAAAAAAATCGAACATAAATGATACAGATTTCCGAAATACACGGGCCCGATAGGCCGAGCGCTGGAATTAATTGTTGTCCAATACGCAGACAAAATTCTCGATCCCATTTTCAGCCGCCAATACACACAATATTATTTCATCTCGCCATGCAATATCTTGACGAAATATTTCAGACACATGTGATCAAAACATGACATCGAAGCCATGCCGCCCTCGCGCTCTTCTTGTTGTACAGAACAGCTGTACGAGTTCCGTGTGGCATGCAGTGCCCGCCACCATCGCCATGTGCAACATGTCATCGCCATACACTGGTTCCCACCGCGTGCTAACAGAATCAAAGCTATGATCAAGGACCGGAACCAGTGACTATGGTCTTATGCATACATGTTCAGTACATCATGTTCATTTTTGTACGTGTACACCCGGTACGTACGTACACATCGTAAAAAAATACCGAACATCGATGGAGAAAGGAAGTTGCTGCGAATTATAAACTCTCAGAACGTGATTTCTCTTTTCTGTATATGCGTGTAAATGTTTAAACGTATTTATACCGCTCGTACTTTGAAGCGAAACAGCCGCGTGTTTCTGCAAAACTTTTCGTAGTCATGACATTGCGTTATTTATTTGGTATCGTTCTCCTTTGATTTTGAATTTTTAGAAAATATCTACCTTTAAACTTAAAGACCCCCACATTTGCTACAAATGTATCAGTGTTTCTAAAGGTAAACGTTTTTTCTTTTCGCCCACGCTGTGGCTTCGCAAGTTGTTGAATGACGACATAAACAGGTTTGACAAAAATCCTGGGGAGAATCACATCGGTCCTAGTTCTATGGTTTTACAGTACGGTGCAAGGAAACTCCACGTGCGTGCTAATCTCGGGGTATCTCCGGCGCCGTGGGATGTGCGGGCGGGGCGGCCGCGGCCTGGCTGCTGGCCAAGGCCGGGTAGGGGACAACTTCGTTGTGCGCGAACACACGTCGAGTAGGCCTACCTGTTTCTACATTTAGTTTCTACAAAAAATATCTTTCGAATTCAAGACAACAAATGTAGTGACTAGATAGTTTTCATCACAGACAATGAGTATGTATGTTCCAATTGGAAGGTAACTGTGATACAAACCAAAACTTTATAAATGCGGGAGTAATGGGTTTCGAGAAGGACCCGGTAGAGGACCCCGATCGAAACATCATCTTGGGGCCCAATGCTTACAGTTGAATTGAGATTCTCTCTGCTGGTCTTTCTCTTTTCCATTTCTTTTCAGATTTTGGAAGAAACGCTCTGACAATGGCATCAACCCTCAAGTTTATGAAATTCAATATATTTAGGCATAAACTTGTGGTTGGGTACAATTCTCGCCTGTTAAGAGATCACGAGAAGAAAGTTCCGTCGATTTCTTGGGCCAAAGTTTAAGTATTTTTCTTTCATTCCATTTCAGAGCTGTAAGCCTTTTTGACCAGTATTTGTGTGGAGCAACCGTCAATGGGGATTTAGGATTGGTTGAAGTTGTCAAACAAGGCTGTTTGTAGACTTTCCGCATTTACTGATAAAACATCGCGCCTTCTCAGCTTAACTTAAGTTCAAGTTCTTGACTTGGCATGCTTGGTCAAGGTCAATGACACTAACTTGTTTAGGCCTACTTTTTCCGTCTTCCTGCGGAAGTCGCGCATCGTTTGAAAAAGGCTTGAAAGTGGGCAAGACTGTTGACATTAAACGTACGGTATTGGCACATATATGGCGAGCCAAAGTAGCATTTATATAGCATTAGCAAAGTCATTAAAAAATTTAGTGCTATCGACGATGTCTGTTATGTTTTAAAAGATATCTTTAAATGATTTAAGTCGTGACTTTCAATTCGACGGTTGTGTTATTGATTGATAGGAATTGTGGTATATTACAGAAACAAAGGAAAACACAAAGCATTGTCCTCGGGAGTATACTGTAAAACACGTCCACACAGTTTTCCCCCTCTCTGGAAAACAGGTTTAGAGGCATTTTGGGGTTAGTTTTATTCGTGGCAAAATGAAGAGAAACACCGAAGGGAATAATGGGGGAAAAAATTGGTTGAAAGAGTTTTCACAGTGTGAGTAAAACGAGTTTTTTTCACAAGTTTTTTTTAACTATACGAAAACAAAGGAACGTCCACACTTCGTCGGTGTACGAGTGTGTACACTTTTTGCGTGATGCCTGGGAGGGAAATACATGACGCTCTGTGACACCGGGCACACAAGAAGACGGTTCACTTGTGTTCTGTGTTTGAGAATTGTCTGAGCGCGATTTGCACAAAGTCGTATGAACTGTGCTGAGTTGACGCTGGAATGTAAAGCTGATGTGTTGCATATACAAGCAGGGTGACCGTTTTAGCCGAATTGCGGCTAAATTTGGCATAATTTTTGGGGACTAAACGAGTTTGACAGAAATTTAGCAGAATGATTTTTTTCCCATCAGATTTCTAGCAGAATTCTGTAAAATTGCCAATGCCATTACCTTACGGTCACCCCGAGTACAAGGCTGCATAGCTGTATGTTGCTGATACTGGCTTGCATGGTTGACGCGTAGCGAGTATAAGGCTGTACTGCTGTACGGTACATTGTTATGCTGTTCTACATTGCTGATGCTGTTGCACATTGCTGATGCTGTTTTACATTGCTGATGCTGATGTACATTGTTGACATTGTGGTGTATTGCTGAATTGTTGTGCATTGATAATGCTGTTGTGCATTGCTGCTGCGAGCAGTAAGTTTGGATCATTTCCCCAATAAGAAAGCACCCACACAATAAAACAACCACGCCAATCAATTCCAATTACTTTACCTTTATTGGTTATTGCTGAATAAATGATCATTGTTGCTTGAGGTTACTGAATATCTGTCTTCAGGGTGTCTTCGTTTACAGGTCTATTGTGCAATTAACAGAGATTAATTAACTATCATTTACAATCGGCGGACCTGCACCCTTAGCCTTGAGGTCGCTCTGAATGGTCTCTCGTCTAGGGAAGAGCCTAGGTTTGTGAAGATCTTATTCACCTTAAAAGGTGTCAGACTTGGTTCTAACAGACTTGCGTTGGCCCTGGAAGTTTCTGCCACAATACTTTTGGGATAAATGCAAATCATCAAATGAATGGAGGGTGGCGACCAAGTCCAGTTTGCACAAAATTTTGGGAAAAAGTTTTTGAAAAATTTTAACTTCTAAAAAAAAAATTGTGAGCCCCCCCCCCCAAAAAAAAACAAATCCTGGGTGCGCCACTGACCAAGTCCCGAGTTGGTGTAGTGAGGCTGCACCCTCAAATCGCGTCGCATCGCATCGCCTTTAAATGCGAAATCTTTGTACCAAACAAACGAGCCTTCTCCCTATATATACTTAATATGGCAAAACACACTGAACAGTAGATTGTAAAAGTGTTAAGACAACTGGAATTTTCGTTTTCATCAAGACGAAAAACGAGTTTCTTGGCTGATAATTTTCGCTGTTTTCAATTATTATTATTACTGGATTCACTAGTTAAAGCTCACTAGGAATCGTATGGGCGTTGTATTTACTTCATGGAGTGTGGATGCACAGCGTACGTACATTTTGCAATTCTAAAATAAGAAGCTTCTCTCAAGATTATCTCGTGTAAAGCCATTAATACCCACGTGCAGAGAAGGTACTTTTTTGCAGTACGAGTTGTTAAATTTAGTAATACTACGAAATTTCTCTGTAAAAGCAAGTTCCTCATTCAAATATCAGGTAATTACATGTGCATGCATTTTTAAAATCGGTTAAACCATTGACTCAGAATTTTCTAGCTAGCCAAGCACCAGACCCAATAACATGTACAGGGTGAGTCAAAATAAAAGCGGAACCCAAACCCCCCAAAAATGATATATTTCATATTAAAAAAATTGTAGCACCAACAATAATAAAGACTGGAAAGCCAATTTCATAAGCTACTTTTAGATTAAAAAAAAATACTGACATTGTTCAGTCCGTTTATCACCATTTAGACACAATGATCCTAAAACCTCTTTCGTCCAAAAAATGCGATTTCAAGAATCGTCGTCACAATTGTCTTCAAACATCACCAGCAGTTTAAAGTTAAACATATTCAACAAAGTCCTTTTGAAGGCCCGTCTTTTCGAAAAAATGGAGATTTTATATGCCATTTTTTCCTAACCAGGGTTGTTGATAAAAATATTGTGTACTACAGTTGTTGACAGTTGTTGAAACAAGCATTCTGTGTCACTTTCTTTGTTGTTCCAAACAGTAAGAATACACACTAAATATCTTCATTTTTCGGGACGAAACAGGTTAATTTAAGGGTCATTGCGTTTAAATGGTGATATTCATTGAACGGATTGAGCAATTTCAGTATTTTTTTCATCTAAAAGTGGCTTATGAAATTGGCTTTCCTGTCATTATTATTTTTGGTGCTACACATTTCTTAAATATGAAATATAATTTTTGGGGTTTGAGTTCCGCTTTTTTTACTCACCCTGTATCATCTCTTTGAGTCATTATTAACTCCCTGGGGTAGAACGGTCTTGAGTCGGCAGGGCAGGCATAACCAATCATTTCAGTATTTTTTTCATCTAAAAGTAACCGGCAATAACCTTTAGTGACAGTTGTTTTCAATCCTTTGAGCTCAAGACCACTGTTGTATGGGTGACCAGGCTAAATAACCAACGTACGTACGACAACGTGCAGTATTAATACAACCGTGTATACGATGCAAAATTGAAGTGGTATTATGTATATATAACCGAAGGTTTAAAGCAAAAATTAGTTTGTTAGTGTGTGTCTTTCGGGACATTTTTCTCCATAATACTACATTTGTAGTTTTCACTGTGACATGTTTTGCCGTTCGTTTATGCTCTAAATTGGTTTGCACTCTGAATTGAAGTCGGTTGAGCCCAAATGTAAGGAACGCCAAGGCTGCCTTTAATACGTCATATCACTCGCCTAGTCAAATATTTTCAAGAAAAATTTCCGGAACATTTCTTTTTCATGAAAACATCTTTTCCTCAAATCGGCAAAACCCCGGATTTTACTCACAATTATAAGAAATGATGTCAAATGATAGGGTCAGTTCGTGGTACAACGATGACGATAACACGAAATACATACTTCAACTTGACCAACCGCTATGGTTTTGCTCCAGCGAGACGGACTTTACTGAAAAGAACATCTAGCGTCTCATTTTTTGAAACACCTTCTTGCAGTCTTTCCTGAATCGTTTGTTTGCCAGTCCGTAAATCAGTGGATTAATGGCATTGTTGATGAATATGGTGAAAGAAAGCCAGTCCAATATTATGCGAAATGTACTCACTGGGTCTATGTCACTACCTGCCAAATAAGCAATTTCCATGGCATTTCTAATCAGATCTGGTATCCACGTCAGCAGGAGCACCACACTGGTAACGAAGAGCATTTTTGTTGTCTTACGCTGTAGGACGGCGCCGCCCATCCTTTTGGGGACGTGTCTTTTCCCAGCGTCCGTTGCTTCACAGTGGTTTGTGTCCTCTCCCTTACTACAGCCTTGCTCTGAAACTGCTTGGGAAACGCTTTTCAGGCCAACTTTGGAATCACGCTCGGCAGGATTTACCAGCTTACCATTTGCATTCGGGGGAGCTTCAAGAATGTCCCGTTTTGACGTAGTTGCATGAGTCGTATACCTCGTGTTTGCCAGATTGATAACTGTCGACACCTCGTTGTCGACAGTGGACGAATTAGCTTCGAGTCTAGCCAGAGAATCTGATGGCTGTTTTGTCAAACATTTGCTGTTATGTTCAGAACCGTTTCCCCTTTTCGTCACATGATTGTGGATACCACATAGTTGACCTTTCCTTGGCAAAGTGGATCGTGTCGACGGTATCGTTCGGTCCTTGTCAGTCTTGATAGCAACCTGATCATCTTGCGTTAATGTACGTTCAGGAATGGCGCCAACTCTCACATGTTTCGAGATCCTTGCGTAAACTTTCCCATAACACAGCACGACGGTTACAAGTGCAATGAAGACAGCAATGGTTTGAACAATTGGCACAAGTAGTTCTATGCCAAACATGGGCGGGTGTAGGTAGTTGCTAATGCCTTGCGGAATACATAATATAACTGAGAACAGCACGACAACGAAAACTGCTCCCTTGGCCCGTCTCGGCGTGCAATACCGCCGCTGTGGCCGGCATATGCAGTCATAGCGATCCACCGCAATCACGGCGGTGATACCAAGCGAAACAGCAATGCCAATTACCGCAAATGTCTCAATTAACAACCAAAAGATCAGGAGTCCATTGTTGCCTCCACATTTGAGAGCAAGTCCCACAGTGCAAATAGACATGGAAAGGCAATCGTACAGATCAGCCCAGGCTAAGGCCATGATCAGAACGTGGGTGCTGGTCTTACGTGCCTTGGTCCAGTAGACACGCAGGATTAGACAGTTACCAGGTACTCCAAATACGAAAACAGCGGCTCCGACAAACAACGTGAACGCACGAAAGCCAGCGTCACATGAGTTTTCAGCCCCCGATATGAAATTCGCAGTATAAGTACCAGGGTTGGCCAATAAAAAGGTTAGCCAATAGTATGGATTTTGAAGTTCACCTGCACGAAGAGGCGCCTTTAAATACCACAAGCTCTTCCAATCACTTTCCAAAACAGAAACGGATCATGCAGAGGTTTCACATCCTACACTTCACCATGCAGTCTCTCGGGGAACAAAAACACTTGGTCTATATTGCTTTTTCGTCAGGATGCGCAGGACTATAGCACATTTCATCACCGACGGTAAATCTAATGACAGCACTTAAGTCATTGTTTGTGTCTGCTTGTCTCCGGCTGTTTATCATTAGACCTGACATAGACAATTTGTTGCCATGATCACGGAGCTTACGTCCATACGGCGTGTCAAGACGCGCATAATGGGTTGGAAGAAAGATTACACACTGGGTAGAACTTCATAGACATGTGACAGTCGTGAAAATGTATGTTTATTTTTAGACCCCCCCCCCCCTTTTCCTTATTTATTAAGCCTAACTCAACCCGGTTATGTAATCTTTTCTTTTACTTACCTTTGTAAATTATTTAAATTAGCGAAGCGCCCTCTATGTTTGTTCTGGACTTCGCGCGCTTTCACCTCCTCTCATATTATTCTTTATCAAAGACTCTACCACATCACTTCGTCTTCGCTCTTTACAGGTAAATAATCTTTCGCTGTAATTTTGCTTTATTTTTAACATCCATAATATACTTAGGCCAAAAAAAACTTCGGTTTATGGTATCTCACCCATACACTCTAGCTGCGCCGAGATGTAGAACAAAGAGCTACTCTAATTGCTTGATCCCACGTTCTGCATCTCTTTGGGAAGAAGTGGCTGTTTCCCTCCATCCTATGATCTGACCTCTTTTAACAGGAATACAACTCCTTCCTTCACCTTTCCCGATAATTTTCTTCTCTTTTCATCATACTTTTCTTCTCTGTAGCCCTTTGCCAAGAGTGCTTTTATAGCCTTGCTTGGGGCGATATCCCATTTAAAGGAAAAGGGTTTAGGGTAACTGTAACGCTCTCCATTAATTTTCAACCGCTGATCCCATCCCAAACCATTATACCCTCATCCGTTCAATCCTTAACAGATAACCCTTACCCCGACTCTCACTACATGTACATCGTTTTAAATAATAAATCATAGCTTGTTCTCTGGCTGTATCTCCCAACCTTCCCTTTGGACGCACTACACGCTTCTTAATCCATTCAAATCCTTAAACCAGTCATTGTTCCCAAAGCAAATTCATTTGGTTTCTTCCTGCGCACTGCCACACTATGAAACTCCTTATCCCTGTTGATAAGTGGCCGTCCCGGATCAAGTGTAATGTCAATACGCGTACTTGATCTTCTCTCTACATGAGGTATCACTCTTAGATATCTTGTGATGGGTGGCTCTATAGTAATCTCATAAAAGCAATGTTACGGTTGGCAAGTTTTCACCACTAGCAGTCTTCCAGGGTGCCATTGCGTGCTTGACATATTGCCATAATAAGTGAGAGCGTCAGCTTTCCTTGTGAGTTTGCAATAATGCTGACGATTTATCAATCCACCTTTCTTCTTTGATTCCAAGATTTTAAGGCATTCGAGACGAGAGACTATTTGTCTCCATGTTTGTTTTGGCATTTAAAGAAGGGTTGGTCGAAAGGGGGAGTGGCGGGGAATTGCATTGCACCCGTGAAGATGTAGTACAGAGTGGGGAAAAACTGCAAGATAAGGTGGGCCTGGGGCATTTTACGTTCATTGCAACTTATTAACGTTTTAACTGTAGAGTCCTTTTAATGTAAGACATACCCGACTGTATTATTACATATTGACTGATACTGAAGTATTTTTTTGCACTACAGTTTGCGGAATTTTTTTATTACTCCGAAATTTCTCTGTCACAAAAATCACACAAGTTCCACATTCAAATATTAGGCTAACAACATGTGCAAGCATTTTAAAAATCGGTTGAACCATCATGACCCAGAATTTCATAGCTAGCCAATCACCAGCCCCAGTAACAAGAACCATCTCTTTATGTTATTCACTCCCTGGGGTAGAACGTCCCTGAGTCGGCAGGGCAGGCATAACCAATAATTCTGATACAAGAACCGGCGATGAAGCTGCGGTGACAGTTGTTTTCAATCCTCAAGACATCAAGGAATGATAGAATGGTGATTTGGCGAATGCAAATATGAATCTGACGAAGCAAGTGAGCTATTCAAGGCAGCTTTTGCGTTCCAGAAAAACGAACTGTTTCGATTTCTTAAACAGTTTGCCCTTTTATATTGGTCGATATATATCAGCGTTCATTCCCACGGCTGACGGTGATCTAATTAAACAAACTTGTTTAAAACCGGCCAAGCACACAGAATCTACGTCTGGCCAATCAGACATAAAAAGCTATATTGTCTATTAAATTTACGTCCAACAGTTTCTGTACATCTTATAGAATCTCTTTTCCTGAAATCAACAAACCGTAGATTCAGTAAGACACAATTATAAGAGATTACTCCAAATCATTAGTAAGATCCGTTCTCTTTTGGTACAACACTGACGATAACACACGTGGAATAAAAATTAATTTGATAGGCAACTTTGATTTTGCTCACGAAATATGAGGTTTCACAAAGATGACAATTTTAGCGTCTCGTTTTGCGGAACACTGCGACGCAGTCTTTCCTGAATCGTTTGTTTGCCAGTCCGTAAATCAATGGATTAATGGCATTGTTGATAAATACAGTAAAAGACAGCCAGTTTAATGTAATAGAAAATGTACTCTTAAGTTCTGTGTTGCTACCTGTCAAATAAGCAATTTCCATAGCATTTTTAACCAGATCTGGTAGCCACGTCAGCAGGAATACCACAGTGGTAATGAAGAGCATTTTTGTTGTCTTACGCTGTAGGACGGCGGCGCCCATCCTTTTAGGGGCGTGTCTTCTCCCGGCGTCCGTTGCTTCACGGTGGTTCCTGTCCCCGCCCTCATGTCTACAACCTTGCTCTGAAACTGCTTGGGAAACGCTTTTCAGGCCAACTTTGGAATCATGCTCAGCAGGATTCACCAGCTTAGCATTTGCATTTTGGGGCACCTCAAGAATGTCCAGCCTTGACGTAGATGCATGATGAGTCGTACAGTCGGGGTTTGCCAGATTGATAACTGTCGACACCTCGTTGTCGACAATGGACGTATTAGCTTCGATTCTAACCGGAGCATCTGATGGCGGTTGTGTCGAACATTTGCTGTTGCGGTCGGAACCGTTTCCCCTTTTCGCCATATGATTATTGATAGCACTCAGTTGATTTTTCTTTGGTAGAGCCGATTGTGTCGATGGTATTGTTCGGTCCTTGTCGATCTTGGTAGCGACCTGGTTATCTTGCGTTGATGTGCGTTCAGGGATGGCACCAACTTTCACATGCCTTAAGACTGCTGCGTAAACGTTTCCGTAACACAGCACGATTGTTACAAGTGCAGTTAACACAGCAATGGTTTCAGAAATGGGCACAATTAGGTCTATGCTTAACACAAACCGAGGGTACAGGTAATCGCTGATGCCTTTGGGAATACCTAATATAACTGAGATTAACACCACAACGAAAACAGCTACCTTGGCCCGTCTTGGCGTGCAATACCGCCTTTGTGGCCGGCATATGCAGTCATAGCGATCCGCAGCAATCACAGCGGTGATACCAAATGAAGCAGCCACACCTATTCCTCCGAATGTCTTAACCAACACCCAAAAAATGAGTTCATCGTTGCCTCCACATTCCAGAGCAGTTCCCGCAATGTCAATTGGCAAGATGAGGCAAACGGACAGATCAGCCCAGGCCAAGGCCATGATCAGAACGTGCGTGCTGGTCTTACGTACCTTGGTCCAGTACACACGCAGGATTAGACAGTTACCAGGTACTCCAAATACGAACACCACGGCTCTAACAAACGACGAGAACGCAAGAATGCTTGTGTCGCATGGGCCTTCAGCCCCAGGTGTTAAAGGCACAATACTGGAGTTGGGAGCTGAATGGTTAGCCATTGTAGAACGTGAAGTTCACCTGCCGGAAGAGGAGCCTCTAAATACCACAAGCTTTTCCAATAAACAGCCACTGTCTTGTATAGATTTCACATCATAATTTATACTTCACCATACAGACTCTCGGGAAAAAAGCAATTGAACTAAATTGCTCCTTCATAGGGTGCACAGCACGCAGCCCATTTCATCAACGACAGTAAATCAAATGAAAGCTTTGAACAAACACACATAGTGACAGTTGCTTTGTGCTTGTCTCGACTATTAATCATTAAGCCTGACATAGGCAAATCGTTGCCATGATAACATGGAGCTTGCGTCTCCGCCATGTGCACATGAGTTGGAGAAAAGAATATTCACTCGGTTCAACTTACAGACACAACAGCGTGACGGCCCGACATCCGGGGTATAGCAAGGAATTGTGGGACATCAATTTCTCGGAATGTTCATTTTTCTTCTAATTCTGAGCGGGGATCGTGCCCCGCACAGCCCCTCCTCGTTACGGAATGCCTGGCCACTGGAACACGTACAGCCAGTCGTAATATCTATATAAGCAAGACAAGGAAGATCTCGTGAACCTACTCTATGTTGGCACAGAATTCAATTCAATTGATTCAGAATGGCAAGAAAGTCTTTTTATGTGGCTAGCTAGTTTAAACCTAGACTATGTGATAGACCCTGGTCCTGGCGAAGCCGACCATGGTCTATTATACGTAAACAGATGGGGCGATTAAGTATGCAACTAGACTGCGAATGCCCTCGAAAAACTGACCAATCAACAGGTGCCTTCAATACGCGCGTAATTCGAGCCCTCCGCGTGCGTAAACATCACGCCCGCGATGTCAAGTAACATTTTCGTACAGGTATTACAAAAACGCGGCATTGAAATCGACCAATCACAATCTTTATCCTGATTTCGGAATGAAATGACGTCACGCATTCCTATATATATATATCAGACGTTGTACAGGAGACTTGGCTCCTCTGATAACAGGTGATACTCAGACTAGTTTATGCAAAGGGCCTGATCTAGCCCATTCATTGGCTTTACGGGTAGTCCAATACAATAGCACAACCCGCACCCCAATGGTTGGTCGGTCAGTCAGTCATTGATGAGATAAATAGGTACAAAGCTGACAATAGTGCACTATAAATGGGACCGGCAAAATTGAAAAGAAAACGGAATGGAGGTTAGCCTCGGGGTTAAAGGGTAACTCCAACCCTCTCCGTTAACCTTATAACCTTAACCAAAACCTTATACCCTAACCCTTTGCGTTCAATCCTTAACAGATAACTCTTACCCCAACTATCACTGCATCCTTTTAAAGATTAAAGGTATAGTTCATCATTTGTAATTTGTGCATTTTATTCGTTTGAAGCAACAAAAGTGCTCAAAATCTAAAGTAGGGTGCTGAATAACAAATCTGAAGAAGTTTCAGCTCAGCTTCAGCTGTATATTTGGGAAAACAACATTCTAGGATCTCGATTTTAAATCAAAAGTTGCTGAATCATGTTTTGAATTGGGCCAGAATTCAGCGTCCGAGACACGTTCTCAATCGCCGATTGCAGCTACGCGATGTCGCGCACCAATCCGACGAATTATAGCAACCACGCGCGCGTGTGCGTCGTGTGAACGCTTGCGCGCGCTTCGCCGAATAAAAAAAAACCCGAAATACTAACGGAAATTTCCAACGGTGCTTCTTAAGTCGTACCGTTGGAAAGGCCTTCTTATCGTTGATTTTTTTCAAAATGACAGCTTGCCAGAAAGAAATTTTACAGGGAGTTTAGTCCCCTTACTATCTTTCAACCAAGTATGTTTTTCAACAATAATCACGCCAGTTACTTTTTGGATAACTGCAAATGATGGACTCTGGCTTTAAATCAGAGCTTGTTCTCTGGCTGTATCTCCTAACCTTCCCTTTTCCATTCACATCCACAATCAGTCACTGTAAAGCAAATTGTAATTAAGGGGTATTCATCCGATTTCTTCCCATATACGTACTGCCACACTATGGAACTCATTACCTGTATCCCCGATTCTCTGTTGATTATTAGCTGTCCCAGATCAAGTGTAATGTCAATACTTAGCTTCCTTCTACTTGAACCATTATATTTGTTGTGGTGGGCAGCTCTAATAAAAACAGTTACAGTAGTTGTTGGCAAGTTTCACCGCTAGCAGTCTTCCTTATAAAGGGTGCCGTGTGCTTGAGATATTGCCGTAATGTGTGAGTGCGTATGCTTTCCTTGAGAGTTTGCGATAATACTGACGACTTATCAGTCCATCCTTCTTCTTTGATAACAATACTATTTTCACTGCAACTTATGAACGTTTAGCAGTAGAGTCCTTTAAATGTAAGTCAATGTGAGTGTGGTCAAGCCATGTGAGTGTGGTCAAGCCATTTAAACCCTCGATGGAGAGAAAGTACGTTTCTGGAGTACACTTTAAGTACTTTTTTAATTATTCAAAAATAATAATATAATATTAGGTAATACGTATAACAGGTACAACATGTGCAAGCATATTTAAATTCGGTTGAACCATTCAACCATAATTTCCGAGCTAGCCAAGCACCAACCCCAGTAAACAAGAACCATCTCTAACGGCCTTGAGCCGGCAGGGCAGGCATAAGCAATCATTTTGACACTAGAACCGCCAATAAACATTCAGAGGCAGTTGTTATCAATCCTTTGCGATATACTGCACCACAAACAGCCTCAAGACCATTGTCGGTTTGGGTGGTTAGGCTATTAAAATACCCAACGTACTGCAAAGTGCAGTGTTAATACCACATTGTACCAGAGTTGTAACGAGTCACTGATTTTTGTGACTCGAGTCGAGTCATTGTGACTCGAGTTGAGTCATTTTAAAGAAGTGACTCGAGTCGAGTCGAGTCATTAGGTCAAGAAGGTCGAGTCGAGTCGAGTCATTTGCACGCAGTGACTCGAGTCGAGTCGAGTCATTTATCCGCAGGGACCCGAGTCGAGTCGAGTCACCATAAAATGTGACTCGATCGAGTCATTGACTCGAGTCAATGCAACTCTGCCGTGTACAATGCAAAAATGAAGTGGCATTATGTACTGTTGGTGTTTGTCTTTCGGGACATTTTTCTCAATTATAATATACATGTAGTTCTCATTGTGATCATGTCATGTGTTGCGTACGTTTATGCTTCAAATTGGTTTGTACTCTGAGTCGATGTCGGGCAAGCCCCAAATGTACGAAACGCCAAAGCTGACTTCAATACGTCATTATCACTTGACTCGTCAAGCTTATCATTCCTTTCGGCAAATTCTTCAAATCAAATCAAATCAAATCAAATAATCTTTATTATATCCCACTGGGGTAATTTAAAATGCTCGCATACAATAACAACATCGACACATTATAAAACACAGTTACATATACAATTGCACGAACAATCAAAACGAACAATCAAAATGATAAAAATGTCCTTATATAATATCACATTAACGCTGGAACATAAGATTGTGATGTTTTATTGCACGAGGAATGAAGGAGGATGGATGTCAGTTTGTCGCAGCATAGGGCACCGCATACGACCAGACCTTGGGATCAGCTGTTCAGCAAGCCTATCTTGAAGTGGGTGATTTTTGTCATTCAGTAGCATAGTGAGCTTGCCGATCACCAGATCCTCATATGCTGTGTCCACTAACGGCCGCGACTCCCCAATAATCCTTCCTGCTTGTTTTATAATTCTATCTATGCGGTCTTTTTCACATTTCCCAACATTTCCACCCCAACATATCAGACAGTAGCCCCAAACACTAGCAACCAGAGTTTCATAAAAGTTGCCAGAATTTTACGATCAACATAGAACGAATTTAGTTTCCTAGGGCAGAACATGCGAGAATTATTTTTTTTCACAATGAAATCCACATGTTCATGCCGTCTCAATTCATTGTCAATTACGACACCCAGATATTTGTAACATGTGACACGTTCTACAACACTGCCTTTCAAGGTAACAGGTCCTGGTAGGTGAGTAAGATAGCGTCACTACAACTACGATTTCTCTGATAGGCAAACTGCATAGGGTCTATAAAACTAGATACAAAACCACCCAGAACACTCTTAAACAATCGTTCACACACTTTCATTGGTATGGCTGTTAAGGCCACTGGTCTGAGATCATTCATGCATGTAATATTAGAGTTCTTGGGGATAGGAATAATACATGAGCACTTCCAAAGTCTTGGAATGGACTGGGTACTAAAAGACAAGTTAAAAATTACAGTAAAAATTCTTGAAAGCTGACTCGAACATGATTTTAAAATCTTTGCAGAAATTCCATCTGGCCCAGCGGCCTTGGAAGTATTTAGTTTTAGAAACTGACGACGCACATCTTGTTCAGAAACAATCAACTCATAAGGATCGGAATCATTTTGTAATATTTCATGAAGGTTTTCAACTTGAGCATGAAAATCACACTGATCAAAGCGGTTATAAAATTCATTTAACTGATTTGCATATTCAACTGATGTGTCCGGCAATTGAATATTCTTCTGGATCCATTTGAATATCCACTCATAAGTCTCACTCCCTCCCAAACCTTTTTCATATTATTCTGTGTCAAAGTCTGTTCAATTTTATCCTTGTATCTAACTTTCTCTGCTTTGATGACACGCTTTAGTTCCTTTTGAATTTCCTTTAGTTGTATCCTGTCACCCTGTCCGAAGATCTGCTTATTCCTATTTATCACGTCTTTAACTTACTTTGTGATCCAGGGTTTGTTATTTGGGTAGAATTTGACCTCCTTCGTGGAAATAGCATTTGCGGTACAAAAATTAACGTAGCAGCTAATTGCGTCTGTAAGGTCATTCAAATCAGGGTTGGCTTCAATGAATACGCCCCAATCCGTGCATTCCAATGACGCTTGCAATTCACTCAAGGCATCTGAATTCAATTGTTTAATCGACACAATCTTTGGTTTCTGACGCTGCACTAATGGTCGATACTTCGGTGACAGGAGCACCAAGTTATGGTCGGCTTGTCCCAGCTGAGGGAGAGGGGAGGCAGTATACGTGCCTTTTACGTTCGAATAAAATAAATCCAGGGTTGCCGTGCCACGTGTAGAGCAGTTGACATATTGGTGATACTGAACACTACTCTCCTTTAATGAGGCATGATTGAAATCGCCATTAATGATAACCATGGCATCTGGATTAGACCGTTCAATATCATGAATAGCTGAACACAATTCATCGGCACCCTGCTTGGCAACTGACCGATTAGGAATGTATATAGTTGAGTAAACTACATGAGAAAATTCCCGGGGTAGGTAATATGGGCACAGACTGACCGACAGAATTTCCAAGTTGGGGGAACAGGAATGGCGTTTAATCACAGCAATATTGGGATGACACCATTTCTCATTAACGTAGAGACAAACTCCACCACCACCAGCCATCTCTGCATCGTTTAGGATCCTATCCCCTCGCAACAGTTTAAACCCATCTATTGCCACATGACCATCACTATCGGTGTACTTAAGCCAGGTTTCAGTGAATGCCATGAGAGAGATGTTCCTGTAATCTTGTAAATACCGGGTATTTGCCTGAAGCTCATCCCTTTTATTTCTCAAGGACTGTACATTGCCCACTATAACTGAGGGTAGATACGGTTTGAACTTACGTTTCCGCATCAGTTTTTTTACTCCACCAGCTTTGCCACGTTTTTTTACGTCGCATACCTTTAGGTAAGTCCACATTCAATAGCCAAGCATTGTCATGCAAATGTCGGGTGTCCATAGCATGCAGCTCTGCAGCAGAATATCGAATTGGGGAGCTCGTTGGCAACGAAAACCCCGTGTTTTCACACAATCCAAACGTCGAAACTAGCAATAGAACACATAGTCCCAGGCACAAACCTTTAAGACTTCCAAACATGATATCCATGCCGATATTAGGACCCGTAAAACATTAAAAACAGTTAAAAACCAGACAGACAAATTGCAAGCTGTGTCGCCACAAGAGCAGCTCCACCATTTATCTCAGCAACTCATCGGTCCATCTGTCAAATTTATCATTCCATTTGGCAAATTCATCTTTCCATTCGGCAAATTTGTCATTCTACTTAGCAAAATCACGTTCGCTTTGGTGTATTATAAATTCATCACTCCAACCGACCATGTTGAACGAAACATTGCCTTATGAAATGATGATTTGCCGAATGGAATGATGGATTTGACGAATAGAATGATGAAAAATACGACGAAGCAAGTGAGCTATTTAAGGCAGCTTTAGCATAAACGAGCTGTTTCTACTTCTTGTGTAATAATCTACGTCTAATCAATCAGATGTTAACGTGAATATTGTTTGTTATATCTACGTCGTTATAACTTTATCATAGAAATCTCACATCCTAAAATCAATAAACCGCAGATTTTAGTCGCAATTATAAGAGATGACTTTAAATGATTAGAGTCAGTTCTTTTTTATTGCAACACTTACAATGGCACGGACAAAACGAAATAAACAATGAACAGACCACTTTGTTTTTGGCTCACGAAATATGAGATCTCACACAAAAAACCAAAATGTTAGCGTCTCATTTTGCGAAACACTGCCACGCAGTCTTTCCTGAATCGTTTGTTTGCCAGTCCGTAAATCAATGGATTAATGGCATTGTTGATGAATATGGTGAAAGACAGCCAGTTCCATATATTGTAAAATGTACTCTCAGGGTCTATGTTGCTACCTGCCAAATAAGCAATGTGTATAGCATTATCAATCAGATCTGGTAGCCACGTCAGCAGGAACACCACACTGGTAATGAAGAGCATTTTTGTTGTCTTACGCTGTAGGACGGCGCCGCCCATCCTTTTAGGGGCGTGTCTTCTCAGAGTGTTCGTGTCTCCACAAAGGTTCTTGTCCCCGCCCTTACTACAGTCTTGCTCTGAAACTGCTTGGGAAACGCTTTGCGGTCCCACTTTGAAATCTCGCTCGGCAGGATTCACAAGATTTCCATTTGTATTTTGGGGCACCTCAAGAATGTCCAGCCTTGAAGTAGATGCTTGATGAGGCGTACTGCTGGTGTCTGCCAGATTGATAACTGTCGACACCTCGTTGTCGACAACAGACGTATTAGCTTCGATTCTAACCGGAGCATCTGATGGCGGTTGTGTCGAACATTTGCTGTTGCGGTCGGAACCGTTTCCCCTTTTCGCCATATGGTTATTGATAGCACTCAGATGATTTTTCTTTGGCAGAGCCGATTGTGTCGGTGGTATTGTTCGGTCCTTGTCGATCTTGGTAGCGACCTGATCATCTTGCGTTGATGTGCGTTCAGGGATGGCACCAACTTTCACATGTCTTAAGACTGCTGCGTAAACGTTTCCGTAACAAATCCCGATTGTTACAAGTGCTATTAACATAGCAATGTTTTCGGCAATTGGCACAAGTAGGTCTATGCCTAACATGGGCGGGTACAGGTAATCTCTTATGCTTCCAGGAATACAAAATAATACCGAGAACAGCACGATAACGAAAGCAGCTACCTTGGCCCGTCTTGGCGTGCAATACCGTCTTTGTGGCCGGCATATGCAGTCATAGCGATCCACAGCAATCGCAGCGGTGATACAAAACGAAGCAACTATACCAATATACCAAAACGTCCTGATCAGCATACTGAAGTCTTCACCGTTGCCTCCACATTCGAGAGCAAGTCCCACAATGCTGATAGACAAGATAAGGCAAACGTACAGATCAGTAGAGGCTAAGGCCATGATCAGAATGTGGGTGCTGGTCTTTCGTGCCTTAGTCCAGTATACACGCAGAATCAGACAGTTACCAGGTACTCCAATGACAAAAACCACGGCTCTAACAAACAATGTGATTGCAAGAATGCTAGTGTCACATGAGTTATCAGCCCCAGATATGGAAGGCGCGACACTGGTGTTGAGAGCTGACAGAATGGCCATTATAGAACTTGAAGTTCCCCTTAATGACAGAGGAGCCTGCAGTTATCACAAACGCTATTCTAATAACTTTCCAAAACAGCACTGGGTGCTGTATCTTTCACACCATATGTTTCACCTCACAGACTCTCGGGAAAAGAAATTCTTCGTCAAGATGCGCAGGACGCGGCACATTTAATCACCGGAGGTAAATCGAATGACAGCACTCAGGTCCGATCTGCTTCCTTTAGACTGCTAATCATTAAACCTAACATCATTATCATCATCATGGGTGTTGTCGTTCGAAGACGTTTTACGTCCAATGTGATTCGTAGACAAATGGATGCCATGGTAACATAGCGCTTGCGTCTATTCGGCGTGTGGGGCATTGAGTTGGAAGAAAGATTATACTCGCCATAAAGTACTTTTATACACAAGAGTATATTGACAATTTAGGGCGTAACAAGGCCCAATATCCGGGGAAGCAAGTAACTTTGGGAACATTTCTTGGACAGCTCATTTATTGTTATTTTAATTCGGAGCGGGGGCGTTTCCTTACGCCCCTCCTATTAGTGGTTCAACAAGTGGCCACTGGAACACAGCCAGTGGTAATATCGGTATAAACAAGACAAGACAAGCCTCGTAAATCTGGTACAATTGGCCACAAAATTTTATTTAGTTGATTTAGATTGGCTATTCACTGGAAGTCAATTTTTATGTATCTATCTGGTCTGCACAATGGGCCGGATCTAGCCCATTCATTTTCGTTACGGGTAGTCCAATACGATAGAATTTCCAGCTCACAAAGTGCGGTCAGGCGGGGAGTCAGTCGGGGAGTCAGTAGGGGAGTCAATCAGTCAGTCAGTCAGTCAGCCGGGCAGTCGGGGAGTCAGTAGGGGAGGCAGCCAGTCAGTCGGGGAGTCAGTAGGGGAGTCGGGGAGTCATTCGGGGAGTCAGTCAGTCAGTCAGTCAGCCGGGCAGTCGGGGAGTCAGTCAGTCAGTCGGTCGGTCGGTTAGAAAGGTACGAAGGTGATACTCGGCTGGCCCTCTTGGACCAGCCCAAAAACAATTCTTTAAAAAGGGTGGTAGGGTCAAAGGCAAACTCTAACCTTATCTGTTAACCATTCAACCGCTAATCTAATCCCAAACTGACCCTAAAAAATCCTATCCTTTCAATCCTTCACAGATAACCCGTACCCTGACTCTCACTGCCTCCGTTAAAACAATTAGTTATCAGTCGATCCCTTTTTGTCCATCACTTTGGGCGCACTACACGCTTCTTCATCTATTCGCATCCACAGTCATTCAAAGCACATTCTAGAAGTATTCATCCAGCTTCTTCCCGCGCACTGCCCAACCATGGAACTCGATCCTTACCTGTCTGTCCTAGTTCAAGTGTAACGTCAATACTTATCTTACTAGACCTACTTGAAGTATTACTTCTTTTCCTTTTTTTATCCATTCTATGTGTAGCCCTAGCTCACTTTGAGTGGCCCTTGGACAGTTGTGAAGGATGACTCTCATTAAAAATGGTACTGTTGGCAAGCTTTCAACGCTAGCAGTCTTCTTAAAGAGTGCAGTGTGCTTTACATATTGCCTTAATAAGTGAGTGCGTCAGCTTTTCTTGTTAGTTTGCGACAATGCTGACGAATTATCAGTCCACCCTTCTTCTTTGATTCAAAGACATTAGGGCATCTCAGACTAGAGACTTAAAATCTCTGTTTTACCTTTGAAGAAGGATTCCTCGAAAATGGGCGGGGGGGCGTCACAACCGTGCAGACACCGAAGTGCGTATTGTAAGCTTATCTCTAGTTGTGGTTATTGTAAAGGCTCAAGGAGCAAAGCGAAAACAAAAGTGCAAGGTGAGGTGAGACATTTGACGTAACTGCACCTTTCAGCTTTATGTTTTGCCTGTAAAGTCCTTAAATTTTGATGTATAGACGACTTCATATTGTACAAATATTGACTGTTTAGAGTGGCGTATAGTACAATGTCTCCCTGGGGTTATCGATGGATGGATGGACTGTTCTGTAACCCGAAGCGTGGCCGAGGAAAATGGAACGCTCAAAGGATCATCGAGGAATCAAGGGCCGGCCATGCCCCCCCCCCCAACGAACCCATTTTTTTTAAAGTGACGTCACAATAAAGGCAGGCACTGCGTATACTACCATCTTTTCTTTAAAATTGGTTAAAGTGGTCAGAAATTGCCTCAGATCGCACCACAGAGTCATTTTGCCCAACGTTGGTTATTTGGTTAACCGTTGGGCTGTTCACCTGTTCAGCAACAGTTGGTTAAAAGTTGTCTTTTTACCAAATACTGGTTAATTTACCCGATTTTAACCATTGTTGGGAAAATTGACTACTTTAACCAACTGTTGCTTAACAGGTGAACAGCCCGACGGTTGGTTAAAACATATTAACCAACGTTTGGCAAAAAGTGCCCAACGTTGGGCAAATGTTGGGCAAAATTCAACAATTTTACACAACGTTGGTTAAAATGTTAACCAACCTTTTTAACAGACAAAATTTTAACCAGCGTTTCCCCCCCCCCCCCCCCCAAAAAAAAAATGTGTCCTGGATCCGCACTTCCGAGGGATAAGGAGACTAGTTTTGCTACACCTGCTACCACAAGTTAAAGCAGTCAACATGTTCTTTTCGTAATGCTTCAATTCACCCACAGGTTCTACTTGGTTTTGAGACGTGACCGATCAATTTAATCAAAATCCACAATATTAAATAGGTTCAAAATTTACTTGCACATTTCCTTATACCCTAATCCCATGCGTTTAATTCCTAACAGATAACTCTTACCCCAACTATCACTGCATCCTTTTAAAGATTAAAGGTATATAGTCCGTCATTTGTAATTTGTGCATTTTGTTCGTTTGAAGCAACAAAAGTGCTCAAAATCTAAAGTAGGGTGCTGAATAACAAATCTGATGAAGTTTCAGCTCAGCTTCAGCTGTAAATTTCGAGGAAAAAAAACAACATTCTAGGCTCTCAATTTTAAATCAAAACTTGCTGAATCATGTTTTGAATAGGGCCTGAATTCAGCGTCTGAGGCACGTTCTCAATCGCCGATTGCAGCTACGCGATGTCGCGCACCAATCCGACGAATTATAGCAACCGCGCGCGCGTGTGCGTCGTGTGAACGCTTGCGCGCGCTTCGCCGAATAAAAAAAAACCGAACAACTAACGGAAATTTCCAACGGTGCTTCTTAAGACGCACCGTTGGAAAGGCCTTCTCTCGTTGATTTCTTCAAAATGTCAGCTTGCCAGAAAGACCAATCTTACTATCTTTCAACCAAGTATGTTTTTCAACAATAATCACGCCAGTTACTTTTTTGGAAAGCTGCAAATGATGGACTCTGGGTTTAAATCAGAGCTTGTTTTCTGGCTGTATCTCCCAGCCTTCCCTTTGGAGGCACTACACGATTCTTAATCCATTCACATCCACAACCAGTCACTGTTTCAACAGCAAATTCTAAGGGGTATTCATCCGATTTCTTCCCATATACGTACTGCAACACTTTGGAACTCATTTCCTGTGTCCCCGATTCTCTGTTGATTATTAGCTGTCCCAGATCAAGTGTAATGTCAATACTTAGGTTCCTTCTACATGAACTATTACTTGGATTTCTTGTGGTACGGTGGGCGGCTCTCATAAAAACAAAGTTTCTGTTAGCAGGTGTCAGCGCTAGCAGTCTTCCTTAAAGGGTGCCGTGTGCTTGAGATATTGCCGTAATGTGTGAGTGCGTCAGCTTTCCTTGAGAGTTTGCGATAATACTGACGACTTATCAGTCAATCCTTCTTCTTTGATAACAATAATATTTTCACTGCAACTTATGAACGTTTTAGCAGTAAAGTCCTTTAAATGTAAGTCACGCCCGACTCCAAATGCCACATTGGCTGCTACGAGTGTGGTCAAGCCATTAAAACACTCGAAGGGGAGAAAGTACGTTTCTGGAGTACACTTTAAGTACTTTTTTAATTATTCCAAAAATTCGTATTTTGCAAGTTCCTCATTATAACATTAGGTAATACGTTACAGGTGCAACATGTGCAAGCATTTTTAAAATCGGTTGAACCATTCAACCAGAATATCCGAGCTAGCAAAGCACCAACCCCAGTAAACAAGAACCATCTCTAACGGCCTTGAGCCGGCAGGGCAGGCATAAGCAATCATTTTGACACTAGAACCGGCAATAAACATTCAGACGCAGTTGTTATCAATCCTTTGAGATATACTGCACAAATAACAGCCGCAAGACCATTGTCGGTTTGGATGGTTAGGCTATTAAAATACCCAATGTACTCCAAAGTGCAGTATTAATACCACATTGTACCAGAGTTGTAACGAGTCACTGATTTTTGTGACTCGAGTCGAGTCATTGTGACTCAAGTCGAGTCATTTAAAAGAAGTGACTCGAGTCGAGTCGAGTCATTAGGTCAAGAAGGTCGAGTCGAGTCGAGTCATTTGCTCGCAGTGACTTGAGCCGAGTCGAGTCATTTACCCGCAGGGACTCGAATCGAGTCGAGTCACCATAAAATGTGACTCGATCGAGTCATTGACTCGAGTCAATGCAACTCTGCCGTGTACGATGCAAAAATGAAGTGGCATTATGTACTGTAGGTGGGTGTCTTTCGAAACATTTTTCTCAATTATAATATACATGTACATGTAGTTCTCATTGTGATCATGTCATGTGTTGCGTACGTTTATGCTTCAAATTAGCTTGCACTCTGGGTCGATGTCGGGCAAGCCCCAAATGTACGAAACGCCAAAGCTGACTTCAATACGTCATTATCACTTGACTCGTCAAGCTTATCATTCCTTTCGGCAAATTCTTCATTTATCTCAGCAACTCATCGGTCCATCTGTCAAATTTATCATTCCATTTGGCAAATTCATCTTTCCATTCGGCAAATTTGTTCCCTTAGCAAAATCACGTTCGCTTCGGTGTATAAATTCATCATTCCAACCGACCATGTTGAACGAAACATTGCCTTATGAAACGATGATTTGACGAATAGTATGATGGATTTGACGAATAGAATGATGAATAATACGACGAAGCAAGTGAGCTATTAAAGGCAGCTTTAGCATAAACGAGCTGTTTCTATTTCTGGTGTTATAATCTACGTCTAATCAATCAGATGTTAACGTGAATATTGTTTGTTATATCTACGTCGTTATAACTTTATCATAGAAATCTCACATCCTAAAATCAATAAACCGCAGATTTTAGTCGCAATTATAAGAGATGACTTTAAATGATTAGAGTCAGTTCCTTTTTAGTGCAACACTTACAATGACACGGACAAAACGAAATAAACAATTTACAGACCACTTTGTTTTTGCTCACGAAATACGAGATCTCACACAAAAAAGAAAATTTTAGCGTCTCATTTTGCGAAACACTGCCACGCAGTCTTTCCTGAATCGTTTGTTTGCCAGTCCGTAAATCAATGGATTAATGGCATTGTTGATAAATATGAAGAAAGAAAGCCATTTCCACATAATGTAAAATGTACTTTCAGGGTCTATGTTGCTACCTGCCAAATAAGCAATGTGTATAGCATTATCAATCAGATCTGGTAGCCACGTCAGCAGGAACACCACACTGGTAATGAAGAGCATTTTTGTTGTCTTACGCTGTAGGACGGCGCCGCCCATCCTTTTAGGGGCGTGTCTTCTCAGAGTGTTCGTTTCTCCATGGTGGTTCCTGTCCCCGCCCTTACTACAGTCTTGCTCTGAAACTGCTTGGGAAACGCTTTCCGGTCCCGCTTTGGAATCTCGCTTGGCAGGATTCACAAGATTTCCATTTGCATTTTGGGGAACTTCAAGAATGTCCCGCCCGGAAGTAGATGCATGATGAGTCGTACAGTTGGTGTTTGCCAGATTGATAACTGTCGACACCTCGTTG
Organism: Patiria miniata; assembly: GCF_015706575.1. Classification (NCBI taxonomy): domain Eukaryota; kingdom Metazoa; phylum Echinodermata; class Asteroidea; order Valvatida; family Asterinidae; genus Patiria; species Patiria miniata. The sequence continues at coordinate 639,198 of NW_024037069.1, forward strand.
TCGACAATGGACGTATTAGCTTCGATTCTAACCGGAATATCTGATGGCAGTTGTTTCGAACATTTGCTATTGCTGTCCGAACCGTTTCCCCTTTTCTCCATATGATTATTGATAGCACTCAGTTGATTTTTCCTTGGTAGAGCCGATTGTGTCGATGGTATTGTTCGGTCCTTGTCGATCTTGGTAGCGACCAGATCATCTTGCGTTGATGTGCGTTCAGGGGTGGCACCAACTTTCACATGCCTTAAGATTGCTACGTAAACGTTTCCATAACACAGCACAATTGTTACAAGTGCAATTAACACAGCAAAGGTTTCAGAAATGGGCACAATTAGTTCAATGCTTAACACAGACCGATGGTATATGTAATCGTTGACGCATTTAGGAATATATAATATAATTGAGATAAGCACCACAACGAAAACAGCTACCTTGGCCCGTCTTGGCGTGCAATACCGCCTTTGTGGCCGGCATATGCAGTCATAGCGATCCGCAGCAATCACAGCGGTGATACCAAATGAAGCAGCCACACCTATTCCCCCGAATGTCTTAACCAACAACCAAAAAATGAGTTCATCGTTGCCTCCACATTCCAGAGCAGATCCGGCAATGTCAATTGGCAAGATAAGGCAAACGGACAGATCAGCCCAGGCCAAGGCCATGATCAGAACGTGCGTGCTGGTCTTACGTGCCTTGGTCCAGTATACACGCAGGATCAGACAGTTACCAGGTACTCCAAAGACAAATACCACGGCTGTAACAACCAACATGAACGCAAGAATGCTTGTGTCGCATGGGCCATCAGCCCCAGGTGTTAAAGGCACAATACTGGCGTTGGGAGCTGAATGGTTAGCCATTGTACAACTTGAAGTTCACTTGCCGGAAGAGGAGCCTCTAAATATCACAAGCTATTCCAATAAACAGCCACTGTCTTGTTAAGATTTCACATCATAATTTATACTTCACCATACAAACTCTCGGGAAAAAAGCAATTGGATTCAATTGCACCTTCATAAGGTGCACAGCACGCAGCCCATTTCATCAGCGACAGTAAATCAAATGAAAGCTTCGAACAAACACACATAGTAACAGTTGCTTTGTGCTATTAATCAGTAAGCCTGACATAGACAAATCGTTGCCATGGTAACCTGGAGCTTGCGTCTCCGCCGTGTGCACATGAGTTGGAGAAAAGAACATTCACTCGGTTCAATTTTAGAGACACAACAGCGTGACGGCCCGGGCTATAGGGCTATAGGACATCCGGGGTATAGCAAGGAATTGTGGGACATCAATTTCTCGTAATGTTCATTTTTCTTCTAATTCTGAGCGGGGATCGTGCCCCGCACAACCCCTCCTCGTTACGGAATGCCTGGCCACTGGAACACGTACAGCCTGTCGTAATATCTATATAAGCAAGACAAGGAAAACCTCGTGAACCTACTCTATGTTAGCACAGAATTCTATTCAATTGATTCCGAATGGCAAGAAAGTTTTTTTATGTAGCTAGCTGGTTTATACATAGTCTATGTGATAGACCCTGGCGACAACGACCATGGTCTATTATACGTAAACAGATTGGGCGATTAAGTATGCACCTAGACTGCGTATGACCTCGAGAAACTGACCAATCAACAGGTGCCTTCAATACGCGCGTAATTCGAGCCCTCCACGTGCGTAAACATCACGCCGGCGATGAGTAATATTTTCGTACAGGTTGTTGTATTACAAAAACGCGGCATTGAAATCGACCAATCACAATCTTAGTCCTGATTTTGGAATGAAATGACGTCACGCATTCCTAGATATATCAGACGCTATACAGGAGACTTGGTTCCTTGGATAACAGGTGATACTCAGACCAGTTTATGCAAAGGGCCGGATCTAGCCCATTCATTGGCAGGGTGACCGTTTTAGCCGATTTTCGGCTAACTTTGACATAAATTTTGTTAAAAAACGAGTTTGGCAGATTTCTGGCAGAATTCTGCAAAACTGGTTATTTGACAGAAATACAGCAAATTTGAACAAACAAATGGTACTTTTGTTTTAAAAAGCTTCAATCCTGTCGAACAAAACCCTTGTATAATGGGACAGGTTGGCTTGTCTAGGTGCTGAGGTTCACTGGTAAACGGACTTCGTCGAGGCCGGATCCACGTTTTGCCCGAAATTTACGATAATATCATGACATCTTTATGTGACAATAGATTGTTTATAATGTAATTTGAACCTAAATGAAGGCAACACTACCGATCTGCATGTGATTTTAAGTGTTTATTGTGAATTTCGAGTAATTCTGGGGAATTTTGTAGATTTTTGATAAATCTGACAGATTTTTGATGTGCATTTAGCAGAATTTGGCTCTGACATTACGGTCACCCTGTTCATTGGCATTACGGGTAGTCCAATACAATAGCACAACCCGGACCCCAAAGGTTGGTCGGTCAGTCAGTCATTGATGAGATAAATAGGTACAAAGATGACACTAGTGCACTCTAAATAGGACCGACTAAATTGAAGAGAAAGGGGAATGGAGGTTAGCCTCGGGGTTAAAGGGTAACCCTAACCCTATCCGTTAATCTTTAACAGCTAATCCAAACCAAACCTTATACCCTAACCCTATGCGTTCAATCCTTAACAGATAACTCTTACCCCAACTCGCACTGAATCCTGTAAATAATAAATCAGAGCTGGCTGTATCTCCCAACCTTCCTTTGGACGCGCTGCACGCTTATTAATCCATTCACATTCACAATCAGTCACTGTAAAGCAAATTCTAATTCAGGGGTATTTATCCGATTTCTTCCCATATACGTACTGCCACACTATGGAACTCATTATCTGTATCCCCTATTCTCTGTTGATTATTAGCTGTCCTAGATCAAGTGTAATGTCAATACTTAGGTTCCTTCTACATGAACGATTACTTGGATTTCTTGTGGTGGGCGGCTCTTATAAAGACAAAGTTACAGTTGTTGGCAAGTTTCACCCCTAGCAGTCTTCCTTATAAAGGGTGCCGTGTGCTTGAGATATTGCTGTAATGTGTGAGTGCGTATGCTTTCCTTGAGAGTTTGCGATAATACTGACGACTTATCAGTCCATCCTTCTTCTTTGATAACAATACTATTTTCACTGCAACTTATGAACGTTTTAGCAGTAAAGTCCTTTAAATGTAACTCATGCCCGACTCCAAATGCCACATTGGCTGCTACGAGTGTGGACAAGCCATTAAAACCCTCGAGGGAGATAAAGTACGTTATTGGAGTAAACTTTGAGTACTTTTTTTTTAATTATTCCAAAAATTCGCATTTTGCAAGTTCCTCATTATAATATTAGGTAATACGTTACAGGTACAACATGTGCAAGCATTTTTAAAATCGGTTGAACCATTCAACCAGAATATCCGAGCTAGCCAAGCACCAACCCCGGTAAACAAGAACCATCTCTAACGGCCTTGAGCCGGCAGGGCAGGCATAAGCAATCATTTTGACACTTGAACCGGCAATACACCTTCAGACGCAGTTGTTATCAATCCTTTGAGATTTACTGCACCACAAACAACCTCAATACCATTGTCGGTTTGGGTGGTTAGGCTATTAAAATACGCAACGTACTGCAAAGTGCAGTATTAATACCACATTGTTCCAGAGTTGTAACGAGTCACTGATTTTTGTGACTCGAGTCGAGTCATTGTGACTCGAGTCGAGTCATTTTAAAAGAAGTGACTCGAGTCGAGTCATTAGGTCAATAAGGTCGAGTCGAGTCGAGTCATTTGCTCGCAGTGACTCGAGTCGAGTCGAGTCATTTACCCGCAGGGACTCGAATCGAGTCGAGTCACCATAAAATGTGACTCGATCGAGTCATTGAATCGAGTCAATGCAACTCTGCCGTGTACGATGCAAAAATGAAGTGGCATTATGTACTGTTGGTGTGTGTCTTTCGGGACATTTTTCTCAATTACAATATACATGTAGTTCTCATTGTGATCATGTCATGTGTTGCGTACGTTTATGCTTCAAATTGGTTTGCACTCTGAGTCGATGTCGGGCAAGCCCCAAATGTACGAAACGCCAAAGCTGACTTCAATACGTCATTATCACTTTTCTCGTCAAGCTTATCATTCCTTTCGGCAAATTCTTATTTAACTCAGCAACTCATCGGTCAATCTGTCAAATTTATCATTCCATTTGGCAAATTCATCTTTCCATTCGGCAAATTTGTCATTCCACTTAGCAAAATCACGTTCGCTTCGGTGTATAAATTCATCATTCCAACCGACCATGTTAAACGAAACATTGCCTTATGAAATGATGGATTTGACGAATAGAATGATGAATAAAACAACGAAGCAAGTCACCTATTAAAGGCAGCTTTAGCATAAACGAGCTGTTTCTATTTGTTAGATGTTAACGTGAATTTTGTTTGTTACATCTACGTCGTTATAACTTCATCATAGAAATCTCACATCCTAAAATCAATAAACCACAGATTTAAGTCGCAATTATAAGAGATGACTTTAAATGATTAGAGTCAGTTCCTTTTAGTGCAACACTGACAATGACACGGACAAAGCGAAATAAACAATTAACAGATCACTTTGTTTTTGCTCACGAAATATGAGATCTCACAACAACAAAAAAATGTTAGCGTCTCATTTTGCGAAACACTGCCACGCAGTCTTTCCTGAATCGTTTGTTTGCCAGTCCGTAAATCAATGGATTAATGGCATTGTTGATAAATATGGAGAAAGACAGCCAGTTCCATATCATGTAAAATGTACTTTCAGGGTCTATGTTGCTACCTGCCAAATAAGCAATGTGTATAGCATTATCAATCAGATCTGGTAGCCACGTCAGCAGGAACACCACACTGGTAATGAAGAGCATTTTTGTTGTCTTACGCTGTAGGACGGCGCCGCCCATCCTTCTCAGAGAGTTCGTTTCTCCACGGTGGTTCCTGTCCCCGTCTTGCTCTGAAACTGCTTGGGAAACGCTTTCCGGTCCCACTTTGGAATCTCGCTTGGCAGGATTCACAAGATTTCCATTTGTAATTTGGGGCACCTCAAGAATGTCCAGCCTTGAAGTAGATGCATGATGAGGCGTACAGCTGGTGTTTGCCAGATTGATAACTGTCGACACCTCGTTGTCGACAATGGACGTATTAGCTTCGATCCTAACCAGAGCATCTGATGGCGGTTGTGTCGAACATTTGCTGTTGCGGTCGGAACCGTTTCCCATTTTCTCCATATGATTATTGATAGCACTCAGTTGATTTTTCTTTGGTAGAGCCGATTGTGTAGGTATTGTTCGGTCCTTGTCGATCTTGGTAGCGACCTGATCATCTTGCGTTGATGTGCGTTCAGGCATGGCACCAACTTTCACATGTCTTAAGACTGCTGCGTAAACGTTTCCGTAACAAATCCCGATTGTTACAAGTGCAGTTAACACAGCAATGTTTTCGACAATTGGTACAAGTAGGTCTATGCCTAACATGGGCGGGTACAGGTAATCTCTTATGCTTCCAGGAATACTAAATAATACCGAGAACAGCAAGATAACGAAAGCAGCTACCTTGGCCCGTCTTGGCGTGCAATACCGTCTTTGTGGCCGGCATATGCAGTCATAGCGATCTACAGCAATCGCAGCGGTGATACCAAACGAAGCAAATATACCAATATCCCAAAGCGTCGTGATCAGCATACTGAAGTCTCCACCGTTGCCTCCACATTTGAGAGCAAGTCCCACAATGCTAATAGACAAAATAAGGCAAACGTACAGATCAGTAGAGGCTAAGGCCATGATCAGAACGTGGGTGCTGGTCTTACGTACCTTGGTCCAGTACACACGCAGGATCAGACAGTTACCAGGTACTCCAAAGACAAATACCACGGCTCTAACAAACAACGTGATTGCAAAAATGTTAGTGTCACATGAGTTATCAGCCCCAGATATGGAAGGCGCGACACTGGTGTTGAGAGCTGACAGAATGGCCATTATAGAACTTGAAGTTCCCCTTAATGACAGAGGAGCCTGCAAGTACCACAAGCTATTCCAATAACTTTCCAAAACAGCAATGGGTATTGTAGGTTTCACATCATATGTTTCACCACACAGACTCTCGGAAAAAGAAATTCTCCATCAAGATGCACAGGACGCAGCACATTTCATCACCGGAGGTAAATCGAACGACATCACTCAGGTCCTATCTGCTTTTTTCAAAAAGCTAATCATTAAACCTCACATCAGTATCATCATCATGGGTGTTGTCATTCGCAGACGTTTTACGTCCAATGTGATTCGTAGACAAATGGATGCCATGGTAACATAGCGCTTGCGTCTATGCGGCGTGTGGGGCATTGAGTTGGAAGAAAGATTATACTCGCCAGGAAGTACTTTTATACACAAGAGTATATTGACAATTTAGGGCGTGACAGGGCCCAATATCCGGGGTAGCAAGTAACTTTGGGGACATTTCTTGGACAGCTCAATTGTTATTTTAATTCGGAGCGGGGGCGTGTCCTTACGCCCCTCCTTTTAGTGGTTCAACAGGTGCACACTGGAACACAGCCAGTGGTAATATCGGTATAAACAAGACAAGACAAGCCTCGTAAATAATAATTATATTCAGTTGATTTAGATTGGCTATTCACTGGAAGTCAATTTTTATGTATCTATCTGGTCTGCACAATGGGCCGGATCTAGCCCATTCATTTTCATTACAGGTTGTTCAATACGATAGAATTCCCAGCTCACAAAGTGCGGCCAGGCAGCCAGTCAGTCGGGGAGTCAGTAGGGGAGTCAGTCGGTCATTTGGGGAGTCAGTCGGGGAGTCGGGGAGTCAGTCAGTCAGTCAGTCAGCCGGGCAGTCGGGGAGTCAGTAGGGGAGGCAGCCAGTCAGTCGGGGAGTCAGTAGGGGAGTCGGGGAGTCAGTCGGGGAGTCAGTCAGTCAGTCAGTCAGTCAGCCGGGCAGTCGGGGAGTCAGTAGGGGAGGCAGCCAGTCAGTCGGGGAGTCAGTAGGGGAGTCGGGGAGTCAGTCGGGGAGTCAGTCAGTCAGTCAGTCAGTCAGCCGGGCAGTCGGGGAGTCAGTAGGGGAGGCAGCCAGTCAGTCGGGGAGTCAGTAGGGGAGTCGGGGAGTCAGTCGGGGAGTCAGTCAGTCAGTCAGTCAGTCAGTCAGCCGGGCAGTCGGGGAGTCAGTAGGGGAGGCAGCCAGTCAGTCGGGGAGTCAGTAGGGGAGTCGGGGAGTCAGTCGGGGAGTCAGTCAGTCGGGGAGTCAGCCGGTCAGTCAGTCGGTCAGTCAGTCGGTCGGTCGGTAAGATAGGTACGAAGGTGATACTCGGCTGGCCCTCTTGGACCAGCCCAAAAACAATTCTTTAAAAAGGGTGGTAGGGTCAAAGGCAAACTCTAACCTTATCTGTTAACCATTCAACCGCTAATCTAATCCCAAACTGACCATAAAAAATCCTATCCTTGCAATCCTCCACAGATAACCCGTACCCTGACTCTCACTGCTTCCGTTAAAACAATTATTTATCAGTCGATCCCTTTTTGTCCATCCTCAAGTTGGGCGCACTACACGCTTCTTCATCTATTCGCATCCACAGTCATTGTTCCCAAAGCAAATTCTAGAAGCATTCATCCAGCTTCTTCCCGCGCACTGACCAACCAAGGAACTCGATCCTTACCTGTCTGTCCTAGTTCAAGTGTAACGTCAATACTTATCTTACTAGACCTACTTGAAGTATTACTTCATTTCCCTTTTTTATCCATTCTATGTGTAGCCCTAGCTCACTTTGAGTGGCCCTTGGATAGTTGTGATGGATGACTCTCATTAAAAATGGTACTGTTGGCAAGCTTTCAACGCTAGCAGTCTTCCTAAAGAGTGCAGTGTGCATTACATATTGCCTTAATAAGTGAGTACGTCAGCTTTTCTTGTTAGTTTGCGATAATGCTGACGAATTATCAGTCCATTCTTCTTTTTTGATTCAAAGACATTAGGGCATCTCAGACTAGAGACTTAAAATCTCTGTTTTACCTTTGAAGAAGGATTCCTCGAAAATGGGCGGGGGGGGGGGGGCGTCACTACCGTGCAGATACGGAAGTGCGTATTGTAAGCTTATCTCTAGCTGTGTTTATTGTAAAGGCTCAAGGAGCAAAGCGAAAAAAAGTGCAAGGTGAGGTGAGACATTTGACGTAACTGCACCTTTCAGCTTAATAATGTTTTGCCTGTAAAGTCCTTAAATTTTGATGTATAGACGACTGCATATTGTACAAATATTGACTGTTTAGAGTGGCGTATAGTACAATGTCTCCCTGGGGTTATCGATGGATGGATGGACTGTTCTGTTACCCGAAGCGTGGCCGAGGAAAATGGAACGCTCAAAGGATCATCGAGGAATCAAGGGCCGGCCATGCCCCCCCCCCCCCCAACGAACCCATTTTTTTTTAAAGTGACGTCGCAATAAAGGCAGGCACTGCGTATACTACCATCTTTTCTTTAAAATTGGTTAAAGTGGTCAGAAATTGCCTCAGATCGCACCACAAAGTCATTTTGCCCAACGTTGGTTAAGTTACATGACGTGAAATCTCCGCGCCCCGTTGCTGTTCTGGATAGTTAATGGTGTGTGTTTAGCTGGTGTGGTATTCTGAGGTTCGTTGGGACACGTCTTCAGGAGAATTTAAATTTCTACCATGTCTAACCTTACAGCTTCCAATACAAGTATTGCGCCTTTATATGGGGATAGTGGCACTTGTGACACTAACATGCTTGCGTTCATCCTGCTTGTTAGAACCGCTGTTTTCGTATTTGGAGTACCTGGTAACTGCCTGATCCTGCGTGTCTACTGGACCAAGGCACGTAAGACCAGCACCAACGTTCTGATCATGGCCTTAGCCTGGGCTGATCTGTCCGTTTGCCTTTCCATGACTGTCAACATTGTGGGATATGCTCTAGAATGTGGAGGCAACGGTGGAGACTTTATAATTTTCTGGTTGATGGCGACAGTTGTGAGAATTGGTGTGGCTGCTTCGCTTGGTATCACCGCCGTGATTGCTGTGGATCGCTATGACTGCATATGCCGGCCACAAAGGCGGTATTGCACGCCAAGATGGGCCAAGGTAGCTGTTTTCGGTGTCATGCTGTTCTCAGTTATAGTAAATATTCCTGGAGGCATCAACGAATACCCGCTGTACCCGCCCACGTTAGGCATATACATACTTGAGCCAGTTTCCCAAACTACAGCTGTGTTAATTGCACTTGTTATCATCGTGCTGTGTTACGGGAAAGTTTACGCAGCGATTTTAAAACACGTAAAAGTCGAAGGCATCCCCGAACGTACATTGACGCAAGACGATCAGATGCAGGTCGCTTCCAAGATTGACAAGGACCGAACGATGCCATCGACCCAATCCACTATGCCAAGGAGAGTTCAACTGAGTGCTATCCATAGTCACGCGACCAAAACGGGAAACGGTTCCGAACGCAACAGTAAATGTTCGGCAAAGCCGACATCACATGGTTTGTCTCGAATCGATGCTCATAGTACGCCTATTGTCGACAACGAAGTGTCGACAGTTAATTTGCCAAATTCCATATGTACGACTCGTGCATCTACTTCCAGGCCGGACATTCCTGAGGTGCCCCAAAATGCAAATGGTAAGCTGGTACATCCTGCTGAGCGTGATTCCAAAGTTGGCCTGAAAAGCGTTTCCCAAGCAGTTTCAGAGCAAGGCTGTAGTAAGGGCGGGGACACGAACCACCGTGAAGCAACGGACACTGGGAGAAGACACGCCCCTAAAAGGGTGGTAGGTACAGTCCTACAGCGTAAGACAACAAAAATGCTCTTCATTACCACTGTGGTGTTCCTGCTGACGTGGCTACCAGATCTGATCAGTAATGCTATGGAAATTGCTTATTTCGCAGGTAGTGACATAGACCCCGAGAGTACATTTCGCATAATATTGGACTGGCTGTCTTTCACCATATTCATCAACAATGCCATCAATCCATTGATCTACGGACTGGCAAACAAACGATTCAGGAAAGACTGCAAGGGGGCATTCCGCAAAATCAGACGCTAATTTATTGTCTTTTTGTGAAACTTCGCCTCTAATACGTTGCAAAACCATCTGTACAGGGTGAGTAAAAAAACGAAACCCAAATGTCGGGACTATTGTTTTAGTGAAGTTCTGCATTAGTCAGGTGGCATATGGTCGGAATCGTGACCGACTGGTCCAAAGCACCAAACTTGGCAGATAGATTCTTATAGCCCTAGAGAAGATATTTAAAAGGGGTGACACCTGAAATTCTTTTGGGAAGGGTGCCTAATTTGCATAAATCGTTAATCCCTGCCGTGTAATATATTTATTCCCATATTTGGGTATATTTCTATTTTTTTAATTTTTTTGAAAAGTGTATTTTGGTGATTCTACTTGCATATTCTTACCTCAATAACATTTTGTAAAACATATAAGTGACTGAATAATTAGGAGGACATAGTAAAGAACCAAAATTGCTACTATTTTACCCTAAAGTTACGCGCATTTACCTTTTCTTCAGATATAAGCAACTAGTCTCGCCAAACGTGAGTATTGATGAGCTTCAAATTGATGAGCTTCACAAAGTTACTTACTGGCATAGTTACCCTAACAAAAATAAGTGGGAAATCAAGTGAACATTGATAACATCTTAATGTTTAGCCCAAAAGACCAAAAAAGGGGAGAAAATGTGGTGTCCGTAAATTGGGCTAGTACGGGAAGGGTAACGTGGGGACTTGAACAAGTTCAACGAAATCCCCCTAAAAAAGAGATTATTGTTGTTTACAATCATTTTGTCTACGCCAAAACGTTTTCTCAACCATAATTTTGGGAATTTCCTTGAACTTGTTACAGTGTTCCTTGTTAGGGAACCCTTCACCTACTTGTTAGCCCAATTTATGGACACCTCGTTTTTCCCAGTTTTTGTTTTCTGGGCTAAATATCACAATGTTATCATTGTTCACATGATTTTGCATAAGGTTTTAATATGGTAACTGTACCAATAAGCTACTTGGTGAATTTGAAGTTCATCAATGCTGATGTTTGGCAAGACTAATTGATGATATCTGGAGACAAGGTAAATGCGCGCAATTTTAGGGCATAATAGTAGCCATTTTGGATCGTTACTATGTCCTCATAATTATTCAGTCACTTATATGCTTTGGAAAATGTTATTTAAGTAAGGATATGTAAGTAGAATCCCCAAAATACACTTTTCAAAAAATAAAAAAATAAAAATATACCCAAATATGGGAATATATATATTACACGACAGGGATTAACGATTTATGCAAATTAGGCACCATTCCCAAAAGAATTTCAGGTGTCACCCCTTCTAAATATCTTCTCTAGGTCTGTAAGAATCTATCTGCCAAGTTTGGTGCTTTGGACCAGTCGGTCACGATCTTGACGAAAATTAGATCTAAGCCACCTGACTACATGTAGCACTTCCAAAATCTAGGATATAAAGGCCCAATCATAAGCGTTCTTTTAGGACAAGAATCATTCAAATCACGCATGTCCTTTTCAAGTTACGGAATTTTAAACACAACCACCGTTTTAAAGTTCTGTCCACGGATCACAAAAAAGGTGTGTGGTCTTTCAGCAAAACAATATTCACACAAATCCATATGTGATTTGTGTTCGTTTTGCTGCGCCTTCTGGTGATCCGTGGACAGAACTTTAAAACGGTGGTTGTGTTTAAAATTCTGTAACTTCAAAAGTATATAAGTGATTTGAATGATTCTTGTGCTAAAAAAAGGATTATGAATAGGGCTTTTGTATCCTAGATTTTAAATTTGCTACATTCAGAACTTCACTAAAACAACGGTCCCGACATTTGGGTTTCTTTTTTCTTTTTTAACTCACCCTGTATTATCGTCGTGTGTTGTATCAAGAAGAAATGACCCTCATTGTTTGATATCATCCCCGCTAACTAAATTTGACTAAAATCCACGATTTGTTGATTTTAAGGAAATTCCATACATTAACTTCAGGGTGGTGCAAAAAGGAGGAAACATACTTTTGACAGCACTTTTCACAAAACTTCAATTTATTGGTCCAAAAAAGAATTGATCTATAAACGTAGGTGACGAAAAAATGACTGCAAATCCATATCTTGTTTCTAAGATGTGGTATTTCATGTGCCAAACCAGGGACGGCTTTATCCTATCCGCTTGAATGAACCCCGGAGCTTGGACTAGGATAACAGTGATTTTGGTGACCTATAGCTGTATTACAGTATGGGGGCCAAAAAAAAAAAATTCGGTCTCTGGTCAGACCAAAGTTCCGGAATTGACGCGGCCACGCGGCTTTTTTTTTTTTTTTTTTCCTTTTTTTTTTTTTCTTCAGCTTGGATTGTACAGACAAGGTGGGTACTATTTTGCTTTTTTGGTGTCCTCATGTACATTGGTGGCCTCCATAATTTGCCTTGGTGCTTTCGATCATTTGCCTTGGTGCAATTTCCCATTCCTTGGTGCTCTTTGGTAAAAAACAATTGAGGAGGTGCGGAAATAGAGGACGCTGTTTGAGCTACCGCGGACAGTTTGGAAAAAAAAAGATCGACGCGCATGCTTAAAATCGACGCGCGCGCTGACCAGAGACCGACTTATTTTTTTTTTTGGCCTAAGAATAATAACACTATTCTTGCGAATTTCTTTAAAGATTTTTTTCACCACGTATGGTTGAAGAGCTATACTCATGGGCGTCGCCAGGATTTTTTCTAGAGGGGGGCAAAAAAAAAATTTGCCAAAAAATGCTTGTATTTCTCAACACATTCTCGATTTATCAGTTTTAGAAGGGGGCAGGGACATTTTGCCCCCCCCCCCCCAACTCATTAAATTTACACCACTTGGTCTTCGCGCCTCTTTTTCTTTCTTTTTTTTTTCTTTTTTTCCTTCCTTTTTTTTTTTTTTTTTTTTTTGCTTTTCCAGGGGGGGGGCAAGTGCCCCCCTTGCCCCCCCCCCTCGCGACGCCCATGGCTATACTTCACATAATAAAAAAAGAAAACAGTTCTTAAAAGTAATTGATCAGTGATCACAAAAATAAAATCCCACCAACTTTAAAGAGGTTGTTGAATGCTCGAAGACATTTCCGTCATTTTTCGGGTATATGTAGCCTAACGTATGATGAAATAAAAACGACTATTGTGTCTGTCATGAAATGAGTGCAAAAGGTACTTTTGAGAGCTGTTTTTCAGGTCTTGTTTCGACCCGAACGTGCAATTTGTATAAAAGTCGTCGCTGGGGGCAGCAAACAAAACATAGTAAATCGTGACGTAATAAACAGGACGCGTTTATACTACGCTGCATCGGTGACGTCATTTTAACTTAAACCACGCCCACACGCGCAGTAGTATTGGAACCATTAGTAGTGGCGCGTTTAGACAATGGGCGCTAGTATACAAACAGTGGCGCGTGCGCGTATAGGATTCAGTCACTTGTGAACTGGAAAGCTTTTGTAAAGAAATTGCATTTCAGTTTACATTCTATTAGGCCAATGACTAGCAGCTATATGACGTAACATTCAAGTGGCCCCGTTGTCTTATGACGTCTTTAACGTATATAGATTGCCAATTCAGCAAATCTAGTCACTAATTTTTGTTTTCTTGAAGTCAACTAGGCATGCTCTTAGACTCTATGTGAAAATTTAATTCCAAAAGTCAAAATAAACTTACCGAACCTCTGATTCACAAATGAAAGCCCTCATTAATAACTTCATTGTATGGTGTGAAAAAGGATTATCTTTTCACTCTTCGAATCACCGTAACTTTCTCATTTCATATCTAAAACGCTTTTACCTTGCACCAAATTGCAGTTTTTGTAGGATATGACGTCTTATAATTTTTGACAAGCACAACATAGCGCCTTTTTAAATATTTGTATAGATAAACGGTGTCAAACTATATGACGTAACTATGACTAGCTAAGAGGTCACATTTAAGTGGCCGTCGTTATCTTATGACGTCATTAACGTTTATAGATTGCCACCTTAGCAAATCTAGTCACTCACCTTTTTTTCACGTAAGTCAACTATGCATGCTCTGAAAATTTAATTCCGAAAGTCACAATAAACTGACCCAACCACATGATTCTCAAATGAAAGCCTTCAACTCCTAGTTACGTGACTGTGGACACGTGCCACCTAATTTTCTGAAGGGGGAAGGGGGTAAGTTTGCCTCCACTCAGAATTAGAAGAAAGCTTAGGTTTCCAAACATAATGGTCCTCGAAGTTTCCTCCTAACCCGAACGTTGGATCATTGTCACGCCGCACGCGCAGCGTGTGCCTGTTACTCCATTGAGTGAATAAATATTTCTGTTACTGTAACAACAGATTGTGTATGTGAGGTTTAATTGAGCAGTCGGAGCCAAGCAGACACAGACAGGGACTGTTTGTCATTTGGGAAGTGCTGTCATTCGATTTACCGTCGGTGATGAAATATGCTATGTCCTGCGCATCCTGATGAAAAAAATCAACTCAAAACAGTTAGTGACTAAGACCGTTTGGTTAAGTGTGATGTGAAATTTCCACGACTCGTTGCTGTTTGAGATAGGTGACGGTGTACTTAGCTCGTGTGGTATCAGGAGGCTCCTGTGACACTTGGTCAGAGAATTTCAATTTCTATCATGCCTAACCTTCGATCTTCCAACGCCAGTATTGCACCTTGTACATCTGGGGCTGAGAATTCATGTGACACTGGTATTCTTGTGTTCATGTTGATTTTTAAAGCCGCTGTTTTCGTATTTGGAGTACCTGGTAACTGCCTGATCCTGCGTGTCTACTGGACCAAGGCACGTAAGACCAGCACCCACGTTCTGATCATGGCCTTGGCCTGGGCTGATCTGTCCGTTTGCCTTTCCATGTCTATTAACATTGTGGAACTTGCTCTAAAATGTGCAGGCAACGGTGCAGACTCTATATTTTTCTCGTTGATTGCGACTTTTGCGGATAAAGGTGTGGCTGTTTCGCTTGGTATCACCGCCGTGATTGCTGTGGATCGCTATGACTGCATATGCCGGCCACAAAAGCGGTATTGCACGCCAAGACGGGCCAAGGTAGCTGTTTTCGTTGTCGTGCTGTTCTCAGTTATGTTGGGTATTCCTGGAGGCATCAGAGAGTACCTGTACCCACCAATATTAAGCATAGACCTACTTGAGCCAATTGCCGAAACCATTGCTGTCTTAATTGCATTTGTAACAATCGGGCTGTGTTACGGGAAAGTTTACGCGGCGATCTTGAAACATGTACAAGTCGGTGGCATCCCCGAACGCACATTGACGCAAGATGATCAGGTCACTTTCAACATCGACAAAGACCGAACGATACCATCGACACAACGCACTTCGCCAGTCCAACTGACTACTATCCGTAGTCCTACAACCAAAAGACGAAATGGTTCCAATCGTAACAGCAAGACTTGTTCGACACAACCGCTATCAGATGCACCGGCTAGAGTCGAAGCTAATGCGTCGATTGTCGACAACGAAGTGTCGACAATTAATTTGCCAAACACCATCTGTACGACTCATGCATCTTTTTCAAGGCGAAAAGTTCTTGACATTCCCCAAAATGCTAATGGTAAGCTGGTGAATCCTGCTGAGCGTGATTCCAAAGTTGGCCTGAAGAGCGTTTCCCAAGCAGTTTCAGAGCAAGGCTGTAGTAAGGGAGAGGACACAAACCACCGTGAAGCAACGGACGCTGGGAGAAGACACGCCCCTAAACGGATGGGCGGCGCCGTCCTACAGCGTAAGACAACAAAAATGCTCTTCATTACCAGTGTGATATTCCTGCTGACGTGGCTACCAGATCTGATTGATAATGCTAAAGAAATTGCTTATTTGTCAGATAGCAACATAGACAGTACATTTTCTTATATAAGTGAATGGCTGTCTTTCACCATATTCATCAACAATGCCATCAATCCACTGATCTACGGACTGGCAAACAAACGATTCAGGAAAGACTGCAAGGAGGCGTTCCGCAAAATCAGACGCTAATTTAATTTCTTTTTGAAAAACAAATGTAAAAAGTGAGGCATCTGACGTTCTTTGTATCTGCACGTTGCAACTTAACGATTTGGAGGTTGCATCTGCACGTTGCAATTCATCAACGATTTTGATGTAGAGTCCCTAACGTGTAATAGTAACGACCAATTAAGTTGATGATGATGATGATTTCGCACTCTTAGCTGATGATGAAGAGGGTCTCCAAACATCAACAAACACAGTAAACACATAGAGTAAACAAGTGGGATTAAATATAAACAAACCCAAAACCAAAGTGATGCATGTTGCAAATAGCCCGATAACATTAGGATCACAGGATGGAGAGCAGTTTAGCACTGTCTCAAGCTTCCAGTACCTTGGTGGATCTACATTTCAGGAGATGGCACAGTAGAAAAGGAAGTGAATGTAAGGATGGGCAAAGCAGAAGCTGCATCCAAGGATCTGGACAACATCTGGAAACAGAAGAATATCTCCTATCCCTTCAGCACAAGTTATGCTTCTACAACTCTTGTGTCATATCCACACTCTTATATAGTACTGCGACCTGGCCTCTTACAATTGGTCAAGAGAGAAGACTGGACTCTTTGACCAGAGATGTTTACGACGCATTCTTGGCATAACGTGGGAGGACGGAATCACTAACATAGCAGTCAGGGAAAGAACCAAACAACCAGCAGTCTCATTGTTGCTAGCACTTGAAAAAGCGACTAACAAGGTGGGGACATCTTATGAGGATGGAGCAGTCTCGCATTCCCAGAAGACTGTTAGGCTGAACCCCAACACATGGAAGACGGCGACCAGGACGACAACGAACTACATGGGAGGACACACTGGAAGAGACCTGGAAGGCTGAACCTCTACAAACACCAAGCAGCCTTTAACAACCAATCGTAACAAGTGGAAGAAGCTCGTGAGGACGGTATGCTCCGCTAAGAGCGATGCCATGGATTAAGTAAGTACTTAAGTTGATGCTACTGATGATCGCATTGGATGATATGCACCGTTACAGTATGACTTGCGGTTTGATGGTGAAATTTACAAGTAGGTGTAGGCCTAGACAAAAAGCCTACCTGCACAGAAACAAGTCAGTCAGTCAGTGAGATAGGTGTAAAGAATTAGGCTGGCCCTGTAGACATGGGACCAGCAAAAAAATTGAACATTCTAAGTTGTGAATAAAGTATATGTAAAACCTAAATGTGTGTACATTGTTGTCAACGGAGAAGGAGGAGACTGCGGCTCCATACCTGGATTGGTCTTTAATTTACTTGATTTGCGCTCTTGCACATGTAGATGAAGTCACAGCCAAGTGTTAATAGTCTCGTGACTGCACTTTACCCGACTCACCTCGTTCCAAGGGTCCTCTTTACATTCACTCATACCAAGCTGCATGCACCAAACTACAGGGTGAGTCAGAATGGTCTGGACCCAAGTTCATCAATTTTGTTTTGGCAAATAGGGTATATTGACAAAAAAACTGAGTGTTTTATAGAATGGTTATTACCTGAAATTTATTTGTTTGGCGGCAGGTAAGTGGTGATCGGGTATGGATGTTTCCCGTAATTGTAACCTATGGATTAAATAATCAGGAAGACCATGGAGAAGGCTATTGCTATAATAATGTTAACAGCTTACCAGTCGCTGAAGATGATCCGTTATTTGTTGAAAATGCACATACGTAGGTTCCATCGAAAGCCAGGCAGGATTGAAGTCGACACTGCACAATTATGAGCAGAATCAACCTGCAACAGTTCATGCCGATGTATCTCATGACTTGCTAAAGTTGTCGGTTCAATATGGCGGTCCCTCCAGCACAACAAATCAGTCAAATAAGACACATTTCATCACAAAACGATGAAACACGACCAATTAGTCGACAAACATACTCACACCGAACAACGGATGTCAAGACAAAATGTAGATTCACAAATTAAAACACGATGGTAAGAACAAACGGTGATAAAAGATGATTTAAAACGAAATAGCAAGAGCAATAAAAAACAAACTAGGAAGCTAGTAACAGCGCCCTCATGTGAGTTTGCGATAATGCTGACGAGCCGACTTTTGTTCAGTTATTATTTCAAGAATATGGCTTTCTTTTCAACTCTATAAAATGTCATTTAATTTCTTGGTCTTTGAAGAAGTGACGGTCGGTCGGCAAAGAAAAAATATTGGGCCAATGACTATCAGCTATATGACGTAACATTCAAGTGGCCCCGTTGTCTTATGACGTCTTATACGTATATAGATTGCCAATTCAGCAAATCTAGTCACTAATTTTTGTTTTTTTGAAGTCAACTAGGCATGCTCTTAGACTCTATGTGAAAATTTAATTCCAAAAGTCAAAATAAACTTACCGAACCTCTGATTCACAAATGAAAGCCCTCATTAATAACTTCATTGTATTGTGCGAGAAGGGATTATGCTTTCTCTCTTCAAATCACCGTAACTTTCTCATTTCATATCTAAAACGCACCTACCTTGCACCAAATTGCAGTTGAACTAACCAATTTTTGTAGGATATGACGTCTTGTAATTTTTGACAGGCACAACATAGCGCCTTTTTAATTATTTTTTATTAATAAACGGTGTCAAACTATATGACGTAACTATGACTAGCTAAGAGGTCACATTTAAGTGGCCGCCGTTATCTTATGACGTCATTAACGTAAATAGATTGCCAACTTAGCAAATCTAGTGACTTACTTTTTTCATGTAAGTCAACTATGCATGCTCTGAGAATTTAATTCCGAAAGTCACAATAAACTTACCCAACCACTGATTCTCAAATGAAAGCCTTCAACTCCTAGTTACGTGACTGTGGACACGTGCCACCTAATTTTCTGAAGGGGGGAAGGGGGCAAGTTTGCCTCCGCTCAGAATGAGAAGAAAGCTTAGGTTTCCAAACATAATGGTCCTCGAAGTTCCCTCCTAACCCGAACGTTGGATCATTGTCACGCCGCACGCGCAGCGTGTGCCTGTTACTCCATTGAGTGAATAAATATTTATGTTACCGTGACAACAGATGGTGTATGTGAGGTTTAATTTAGCAGTCGGAGACAATTAAGCAGACACAGACATTGTTTGTCATTTGGGAAGTGCATTCATTTGATTTACCGTCGGTGATTAAAATATGCTATGGCCTGCGCATCCTGATGAAAAAATCAACTCAAAACAGTTAGTGACTAAGACCGTTTGGTTGAGTGTGATGTGAAATCTGCACGACTCGTTGCTGTTCGAGATAGGTAACGGTGTACTTAGCTCGTGTGGTATCATGAGGCTCCTGTGACACTACAGAGAAATTCAATTTCTATCATGCCTAACCTTCGATCTTCCAACGCCAGTATTGCACCTTGTACATCTGGGGCTGAGAATTCATGTGACACTGGCATTCTTGTGATCATGTTGATTTTTTTAGCCGCTGTTTTCGTATTTGGAGTGCCTGGTAACTGCCTGATCCTGCGTGTCTACTGGACCAAGGCACGCAAGACCAGCACCCACGTTCTGATCATGGCCCTGGCCTGGGCTGATCTGTCCGTTTGCCTTTCCATGTCTACTATGATTGTGAAACTTGCTCTAGAATGTGGAGGCAACGGTGCAAACTCTATATTTTTCTCGTTGATTGCGACTTTTGCGGATATAGGTGTGCCTGCTTCGCTTGGTATCACCGCTTTGATTGCTGCAGATCGTTATGACTGCATATGCCGGCCACAAAAACGGTATTGCACGCCAAGACGGGCCAAGGTAGCTGTTTTCGTTGTCGTGCTGTTCTCAGTTATGTTAGGTTTTCCTGGAGGCATCAGAGAGTACCTGTATCCGCCCATATTAAGCATAAACCTACTTCAGCCAATTGCCGAAACCATTGCTGTCTTAACTGCATTTGTAACAATCGGACTGTGTTACGGGAAAGTTTACGCGGCGATCTTGAAACATGTAAAAGTCGGTGGCATCCTTGAACGCACATTGACGCAAGATGATCAGATCGCCATCAAGATCGACAAAGACCGAACGATACCATCGACATAACGCACTTCGCCAGTCCAACTGACTACTATCCATAGTCACACAACCAAAAGAGGAAATGGTTCCGATCGCAACAGCAAGACTTGTTCGACACAACCGCTATCAGATGCACCGGCTAGAATCGAAGCTAATGCGTCCATTGTCGACAACGAAGTGTCGACAGTTAATTTGCCAAACACCATCTGTACGACTCATGCATCTTTTTCAAGGCCAAAAGTTCTAGACATTCCTCAAACTGCAAATGGTAAGCTGGTAAATCCTGCCGAGCGTAATTCCAAAGATGGCCTGAAGAGCGTTTCCCAAGCAGTTTCAGAGCAAAGCTGTAGTAAGGGAGAGGACACAAACCACTGTGAAGCAACGGACGCTGGGAGAAGACACGCCCCTAAACAGATGGGCCGCGCCATCTTACAGCGTAAGACAACAAAAATGCTCTTCATTACCAGTGTGGTTTTCCTGCTGACGTGGATACCAGATCTGATTGATAATGCTATCGAAATTGCATATTTCACAGGCAGAAACATTGACCTTGAGAGTACACTTTCTAATATACCTGAATGGCTGTCTTTAACCATATTCATCAACAATGCCATTAATCCACTGATTTACGGACTGGCAAACAAACGATTCAGGAAAGACTGCAAGGAGGCGTTCCGCAAAATTAGACGCTAATTTGTTTTCTTTTTGAAAAACAAATGTAAAAAGTGAGGCATCTGACGTTCTTTGTATCTGCACGTTGCAGTTTACCGATTTGGAGGTTGCATCTACACGTTGCAATTTACCAACGAGTCCCTAACGTGTAATGGCAACAACCAATTAAGTTGATGATGATGATGATGATGTCGCACTCTTAGATGATGATGAAGAGAGTCTCCAAACATCAACAAACACAGTAAACACATAGAGTAAACAAGTGGGATTAAATATAAACAAACCCAAAACCTAAATGATGCATGTTGCAAATAGCCCGATAAACATCAGGATCACAGGATGGAGAGCAGTTTAGCACTGTCTCAAGCTTCCAGTACCTTTGGTGGATCTACATTTCAGGAGATGGCACAGTAGAAAAGGAAGTGAATGTAAGGATGGGCAAAGCAGGAGTTGCATACAAGGATCTTCTGGACAATATCTGGAAACAGAAGAATATCTTCCTTCGGCAAAAGATGTGCTTCTGCAACTCTTGTGTCATATCCACACTCTTATATAGTACTGCGACCTGGCCTCTTACAATTGGTCAAGAGAGAAGACTGAACTCTTTGACCAGAGATGTTTACGACGCATTCTTGGCATAACGTGGGAGGACAGAATCACTAACATAGCAGTCAGGGAAAGAACCAAACAACCAGCAGTCTCATTGTTGCTAGCACTTGTTTACAAGTAGGTGTAGGCTTAGACAAAAAGCCTACCTGCACAGAAACAAGTCAGTCAGTCAGTGAGATAGGTGTAAAGAATTAGGCTGGCCCAGTGGCCATGGGACCAGCAAAAAATTGAACATTCTAAGTTGTGAAATAAAGTATATCTGAAACCTAAATTGTGCCCATTGTTGTCAGCGGAGGCTGAGGAGAATGATATGTGGCTCTATACCTAGATTGGTATGTAATTTTCTTGCTTTTCGCTCTAGTACGTGAAAATGAAGTCACAGCCGATTGTAAATAGTCTCGTGACTGCACTTTACCGACTCGCCTCGTTCCAAGGGTCCTCTTTACATTTACTCATGCCAAGCTGCATGCACTAATTAACATCTTGTTTACGGCAGTACATTGCGCCGGAGCTGTTAGTTACAGGAAAAAGCATGTCATCAAACCTAGCCAGCATCACACATGATCCTTTTTTAAGACTATCATAACGGAATTAAACCCTGAAAGATCCGGGTGGTTTTTGGGGGGGTTAAAGCCGGAGCTATAAGTTACCGGAAAAAGTATGCCATCAAAACCTAGCCAGCATCATACATTATCCTTTTTGAGACTATTATAACAGATTTGAACCCTGAAGATCCGGGTGTTTTTTTCCCCGGCCTTCTTGTTACCTTAACTGGAGTGATTTTTGTAATGATACGACAGCCTTTTGCAGTTCATTTGCCTGCCCATGTTTCCGATTGACTTGAGCGCTGGGGTTATAGTAACAGAAGAATATCACCAGCACCGAGTGATTTCCGGTGAAATATGTTGGGTCTATATAAACACAGGGTTCGCAAACCATCGCCAAATTGTATCTTCGTCATACAGTGAATTTAGTGTTAGATGCAGAAAGTATACAATGGGTCGTACCTTGCTAGTGTTTGCGTTCCTCGGTGTTGTGGTTGGGATGGTGTGTGCAGAGAGGTACTGTGGCGACGGTTTCACTCGACGCTGGCCCAGTGGCAACTGCTACAAAGTATCCCTTCATCGGGACTTCTGGATCCGGGCACGAGAGATATGCCGACTCCAAGGGGGTTGGCTGGTCACTATCAAGAACGAAGCTGATGGGAATTGGGTCTCCGATTTCTTCCGAAGGCACAGACCACATGATTGCAATGAATGGTACTGGATTGGGTAAGTCTATAGTGGAGAAATGGGCGCGTCCCAAAATACCCGCATTTTTTTTCGCGAGGCTCTAGCGTCGGCGCGGAAACACGTACCGCCATTATTTTCAAAGCTAAGAATCTTAACTTTATCCCTGGCGAGTATTGGTTTCATATTTAAAAGAGTTTAAAAATTATTTGTGTTCAAATAAAGGCATGTCGAAAACAAACTCAACCGATTTCAAGGGAAACCGACGATGCGGTACATCACAGGGTTCGAAATTAGCGGTAGCCCGCTAGCCAAATGCTAGTCAAAACAGCGGCGGGCTAGTCAAACTATTCCTGAAGTAGCCCGGCTGGCGAGTCAAAAAATATTGGGCTACGGCAAAGATGAAAGGACAGGAAGAAATACTCATGAAATTCAGAAAGAAAACCTGATTCAATTTGTGTATAATTAGATTAACTGTTTTAAAGAGGTTGTAGAATGCTCGAAAACATTTCCGTCATTTTTGGGGTATATGTAGCCTAAGGTGTGATGAAATAAAAACGACTATTGTTTCTGTCATGAAATGAGTACAAAGGGTACTTTTGAGAGCTATTTTTCAGGTCCCGTTTCGACCCCAACGTGCAATTTGTGTAAAAGTCGTCGTTGCGGGCAGCAAACAAAACACAGTAAATCGTGACGTAATAAACAGGACTCGTTTATGCTACTCTGCATCGGGAGTCCTGTTCATTACGTCACGATTTACTGTGTTTTGTTTGCTGCCCGCAACGACGACTTTTACACAAATTGCACGTTCGGGTCGAAACAGGCATGACAGGACTTGAAAAACAGCTCTCAAAAGTACCTTTTGTACTCATTTTATGACAGAAACACTAGTCGTTTTTATTTCATCACACCTTAGGCTACATATACCCGAAGAATGACGGAAATATCTTCGAGCATTCAACAACCTCTTTAAAGGCTGAAATTATTAGATCTGTTCATTAGAAACACTGACAAAATTGCCCCAGAATAGATAAGTACGGAAGTGTATTTAGGACATGACCAAAAAACGATTTCTGGCCCTCTATTTCGCCTGGGCGGATTACTTTTTCGCCCGGGCGGATTACTAATTCGCCAGGGCAGATTACTAATTCTCCCGGCCGGGCAGACTAATTCGCCCGGGCGAATTAGTAATCCGTCCGGGCGAAATAGTAATTCGCCCGGGCGAATTAGTAATCCGCCCGGGCGAAATAGTAATCCGCCCGGGCGAAATAGTAATCCGCCCGGGCGACATAGTAATTCGCCCGGGCGAATTAGTAATCCGCCCGGGCGAAATAACAATTCGCCCGGGCGAAATAATAATTCGCCCGGGCGAATTAGTAATCCGCCCGGGCGAAATAGTAATCCGCCCGGGCGAAATAGTAATCCGCCCGGGCGACATAGTAATTCGCCCGGGCGAATTAGTAATCCGCCCGGGCGAAATAACAATTCGCCCGGGCGAAATAATAATTCGCCCGGGCGAATTAGTAATCCGCCCGGGCGAAATAGTAATCCGCCCGGGCGAAATAGAGGGCCGGAAATGTTTTTTTGGTCGTGTCCTAAATACACTTCCGTAGACAACTGTTTCAAATTGTAATTTTAGACAGGGCACTACGGATGGAGTGGACGATTTTCCGCCGAAACGTTGCGCAATAAGTCCACAGACGAGATACAATTATTTGCAAAAAAAGGCCGGGGATGTCTAAACATCATTTTGATAGTACACAGATGGAAAACGGTTGGACAGTCCATGCATGGACCGTTTTGAAAGTGAAGCGAAAATCTTTAATTAAAAATTAATGATTGAGCGCCTGAAAATGATTTTTTTTCTTTCTTTATTTTCTTTCTGGTAATGAAACCAAGGATCCCTCAAAAGTGTCCTAGGCACTGTAGCCCGAAAGCCTGAAGAAACCTGTAGAGAGAAGACAATTAGAAGAAATTACAGTTTTAGAGGTGGGAGGAAAACCCCAGAAGAATATTCTGAGGAAAACCCACGGAATCAGGTAGAGACTGAAAACCCAATCCACATATTGGCCCAGGCGGGATTCGAACCCAAGTCACAGTGGTGGAAGGTGAGGAAAGTACCGCTACACCCACCTGACTCCAACACATGATGTGTTGGATTTGGTTAAGAAAATTCAGGAATTACTTGGTTCAGGTTGTGAAGCTTACAGTGCACATTATTATTATTATTATTATTATTATTATTATTATTATTATTACATGAAAATATGAAACAAAACCTTTCAAAACACTTGGATCACAAAAGAAAAAAAGGTTAATGGGCGGGGTTGATGAGAAACAGATGTAGTTCTGTACATGAGCTTTCCATGTTTTTCATAAGTACGGTACAGTAACTTTAAACAGCTAAATTGAGAAGATCATGATTGAGGAACGAAAATTCATTGAGATTTCTACTTGTACAGTCAAGAGTGAAGTAAACTACTCCAGAAAAGCATACTTGAGTCCCGACAAAAGGATTCTTTGGATGGAACAGACCTCGCGTTGTTATTACTTTTAAAAAAAAATGATCTCATTGGCACCCCCCCCCCCGGCCTAAGTCTTTGATCTGGGTAACATGTATTATTTGTAGAGGTAATACACTTGTCACACTATATTTCTTTTCTCTAGAGCGCAGAATTCAGCTAAAAATTCACTGCAAAATGTTAATCCCGTTAATGTGCCAGGCTTTAGTAAGGCTTTTTAAGTAAACGTTCATTTTTTGGACAATTTATATCTTTTTATAAGTAACGCCAATGACCTCAATTCAACACAAAAGGAACACACGAATCTCGGATTTCGGATATTTTCCCCAATATTTAAAATTGGTCTCTGGCCTATTGGCGTAGACACCTGAAATTTAAATTTAAATGGATCTCTTTGTGTATATCATTTTCCACCCTTTATTCAAGTAGACCTGTTTATACAAAGATTTTCTATGAAACAAAAGTTTTTTGGGGCACAGAGTGATTTATTTTAACCAATAAATATTCCGGGAAGCACAAATCTCAATTTTTTTGATTTTTTTTTTAAGAAAATATCCCATATTATTATGCGGCAGTGTAAATTACAATATATTGTAATAATTGGTGGACATACAAAAGTCGTCTGCTGTGATTAGTCGTGTCTCGCGAAGTCTCATACGTGATGATAGCGGATTTTCTGACGAGTAACGGGCGCCAAAGAAAACATGACGCTCTCCATACGGCTGTTTACGTATGATGACAAATTAGTAGCGAAAAAGTGAATAAAAACACTTTTCCACTCCTTTCATGAAATTGGATTTTCAGTATGTTAAATATATGTAGTGACATTTCCTTAGCGTGATAGCATAACAATAAAATTTATGTTATTGCAATTTGTTCTAGATCAGGCCCTGTTTTGTTCTAAATTGACCGGACTAGCAGCTCTATCAACTTATCGAAAGGTACCGACTTCCTACCAACACTGTTACCGTTGATTTGTGTTATCCCCAGGGCAAATGATATCTCCTCTGATCACAGCTGGGTATGGGACGAGGACGGCAGTAGAGTCACCTACGATAACTGGTACTCAGGTGAACCGAACAACGTGGATGGGGACGAGGACGCAGCGGTCGTGAACGCCGGGGACAACAAGTGGAACGATCTGGGCCATTTGACGTATTACGAGAATTGCTACGTCTGCGAGATGTCCCTAAGGTCGACGTGTAATTAGCTAGGGTTCACATTTTTTTTCGTGATACCGGTAAGTATCGCTTTTTTTCGCAGTATTGCGGAAAAAAGCAATACTTATTGAGAAAAAAAATGTGATAATAGTGTAAATGATCTAACAGTATCGCAAAAAAACGCAGTAAATAACGTCATTTCAACTTAAACCACGCCCAGCGCACACGCAAGTTGGAACAATTGGAACCGGAAGTAGTATATAAAGTGGCGTGTTTAGCCAATCCGGTTCGTTAGTGTGACGTCACTTCAGTTTCAACCACGCCCACTGCACATTAAGTAGCATTGGAACCATTGGAACCGAAAGTTAACCCAACTTGAGTGTTTATCCAATGGGCGCTAGTATTGCGCGCACGCGTATGACGAAGTCACTAACGAACCGGATAGCGTTTTTCATTGCATTTCAGTTTATATTATATTCCGATTGAACTATGGCTAGCTATGAGGTAACATTTAAGTGTTATATTTATTATAATTTAATCCGGAAGTCTAAAAAGTCATCCAACCTTTGATTCACAAACGAACGCCATGAACTCTTAGTTGCGTAACTGGGGAAACGTTCCACCTCATTTTCTGGAGGGAGGGGGGTAATTAGTGGGCCAACTAAAACAAAACAAAACACTAATTTTTGCCTTTCCATCAATTCTGAGCAGGCCGGGGTGGGTTTGGGGGCAGAAGTCGTTAAAAACACACTTTCAATAAATATTTTGTAGATGGAAAATGTAACCAAGTGAAGGAATAATTATTGTGTCTCCAAAACCTAGCCATGCAAAAGCGCATAGATAATATGTGCTTTATTTCTGATTGTTTTCTTTCTTTCTTTTTTTGCTCTAATTTGGTCACACCGATCTATTAGGCCTCTGCATGCTCATTCAAGAAGTTATACATACCCCGAAACAAAAACAAATAGAACAAGACAAAAGAAGATATATATAATATAATCCAAAACTTAAAATTCAAAATATTAGTCTGCACATTGTGCATTTAATAAATTGCAAGAGCATGATTACTATGACTGCTGATTTATAAGACAATTTAACAATACATGTAATTAGCTCAAAAATAAACGTTCGTTCAAGTTGCACAACTTAATCTCTCAGAGATTCAAATGGCATACACTTCCATTGAGATCACAAGAAAAGCACTTAAACAATTTAGCAAATAAAGAGCGCAATTAATAAACACTTAATCAGCACATTTCACTCCAAAACTCATATTACCTTTTTGTACCAATCATTACAATACAAAAAAACCCCAAAAAAAACAAACATACTTGAAGTTAATTGGAATTCATAATTCTTTCATTTTACAAAAAGTTCGAAACAACAATCATTTTGTTGACACAAAAGCAGCATTTTTGTATTTTAAGATGACTTTGTGCTTTGATCATAACAGGCATTTTAAAGATAACTTACTATTTTACTTTACGTAACTCGCGAAATCACATTCTCCACTCGTTTAATCAGAAAAAAAGTTAAATTTCAAAATACATCCACGCCGATTTCCCAAAAGTAAATTCTTAAGACTTGCTATATGCAAATGAGGCAAACCGTTAGTGAAAAGCATTCTTCTTCTTCCTAAAAGCAAGGTGCAACTACATATGCCAAAAGTTTTTCATTGTTTAATTTAAGGGCAGTGAACAGACAAGTAAATTCATCAGCTAAGACAACGTAAAAGTTTGAAGTAAAACGATTATACACATTTGCTTTTGCTGTAATTTTCAGAAATGGATGGATCCGGAGGATTATTAGCAAATATGGTTTCACTGACTTGTTTGAAATTTAGTGTTCGAAGATGTTGAAAAACCAAGACAAACAATCATTGTCTTATAGTCTGGCTCCCTGACCCCAATTTAGATGAAACGGAGTAATTTATAGACGTCGGGGAATTTCAAGGTCAGGGAATCAGTGTAGCTGGCATTTACCCGTTCATAGGTGTGTACTCAATTTCAAACAAAATGCGGACTAACTAAATATGATAAATTGGGAGCAGTATTTAAAAAAAGCCAGTTTTTTCCAACGCTTGTCGGCCGGCCAGCGTTGGAAATTGATACAAAAATACCACTTTTCTAGAAAACGTCACCACACCACTGCCACGATTTTACAGGATGCTTTAGACTGTCATTCACTAACAGTCCAGTAAGGTATTTCGTGATAATGTGGTAGTTTTGTTTTCTGATGTTTGCAAATGATGTATATATTCCCTTTAACAGAACATGTAGACTGAGAGTTCTCCAAATTTAGGTCAGATCACACAAATGTAATACTGATAAGTTTTAGACTAGTAGCCCATTATGTACTATGCATAGAATCAACAGAATCAACATATACTAAATCGTGAATTATGTTCACATTTTGATCTCCAATTAAACAAAATGGCTGACAACAAAACTAAACTGACAGTGACAGACAAAGGCATACACACATACCTAAGGATACACACACAGCATCAAGCACAGTTAGATCGACATTAAACTTACTCTTCAAACAACCATCAGGCAGCCAGAAATAACAACCAGATGCTCAAAGCCCAACTACCTGCAGATCCCCTTCACCAATATCAAAGGACTCCAACGCTTATTCTTCTATCAGACCAGCAATGATTTATCAAGATCAAGATGAATTAACAGACATGACACTTGACAGACAGAAAGTTGGTCTGCCATGAGTAGCGCCACCAAGTGTCCATTTAGTGCTCAACCCCATTCCTATCGTCAATACCACTCATAATCTAAAAAGAAAAAATGGGCACAAGTTTGAAGGAAAAAGACACAAACAAACACAAACTAATTAAACGTTGTCCAATCCAACTTGTGAAAAAGCTTTTTGAAGAAAATAATGTGTCGGACTTGTAGACAATACAAAGGGAAGGTATGAAACAGTCTATAGCTAATTGATTTTAATTTGGATGGTAAAAAAAAATTCTCTTTTTGAAGTAGTGACTTTAATTAGCGCATAGTTATTTCCTTACAGAGCTTTTGTTAGAATACGCATGGAATATATTCCTATATCTGAAAGTTAGCAAAAATATAACTTAGTAATATTCGCAAGAAAGTCAAACCATCTTAGGAAACTTGAGCTGGAAATTGAAAAATACAATCATGTTATTAGAAGCACCATAGAAGAATTATTAAAAGTAGCAAAGCCTTTCAACTAATGCAGAACTTTTCAAATATAGAAGAAGAAAAAATGAATAATTAAAAACATTGACATTTGAACCAGTAATGTAGTCTTGTCTGTTACCGAGTCCCAACTAAATGACGAGTTTGTACAGTAATGAATCAAGCGCGAGAAGCTAGACAGTATGGTTTACATAATATTTAGGCTTTAACTTGAGTCTAAGTCCAAAACCAAAAGTCTGTCTTGAGCCAGTATGTTTGGTAGACTGAGTAGCACCCGTTATCCACAGAGCCAAATCCTGGAGAACGTCTGACATCTCCTGACATGCACATTTATGCAAGCTGCGCGCCAGCCAACCGGAGTCGATTTGACTAAAATCGTGACGTCATTTCATTCCTGATGAATCGGGACTAAATGGTTTGATAGGTCAACTCGAATGCAGTGTTTTGTAATACAACAGCCAAGCGCGATATCGCGTAACATGATATAGAGCGCGAGACACTTTTTTATTTTATCCACTGTCTATGACGCGCAACGGGTGAATGACCGAAGACCCGATATAAAAAGGGCTCACTGATTGGGCACTTGACCGCGAAGTGGCAGTGGACCATGAAGCAGGTGCTCGATGTATAATACCAACCATTATGCCAATTCAGCTTCTGTTGTTTCTGATGAGAGTAAGGATGATTAACCACCTCCCCCCCCCGAAAAAAAACAGTAAATAAATAAATAAATAATAATAAAATGTATTTATTTACTTGCCATCTTTGTCCAAATGAGATTTGTTACTGTACAAAAAACTACATGTATGTGTATTCTAAGTGTTTTTTGCAGCTCAAAAGGTCCTAGCAGTGTTTGTGACAAATTTCACCCCTGTTACATGGTGTCAATGCATAACAACTATAGTGATGTGCATCGGGTCGGGTTGAGGAGGCCAAACCGACCCAAGACATTTATTTTATAAACCAAATCTGAACCGAAACCGAACCAGCTAGACTACCTAAAACCGACCCGACCCGACAACAATTAAAAGAAAACCGACCCGAAAAAAAAAACGACTATGTGGCTTCGGCAAATGTGTCCGTTTTTTGCACCAGAACTGACCCGCTTAAAAAAACAAATGTCGGTTTTCAGATACTGAATCATGTTGTGCGGCACTCACAACGTGACCTACTGATGGGCCTAGACCAATCGAGACTGCACACAGAGACTCTGCCCTAAATAGTGCACCATGTGAATTTCCATTCTGTTTCGGTTTATTTCGGTATTTTTTTCAGGTTTTTTTCAAAATGGCTTAACCGACCCAACCGACCCGAAAATCACAAACGCAAAACCGAAACCGACCCGACCCGACTGCAACGAGGGACAAACCGATCCGACCCGACCCGACCCAAAGTCGGTTGCGGTTCGGGTCAGTTTCGGTTTCAGGACAGTAGTAACCCATTAGTCCCTGTGCTCGCCCAAAGCATTCGGTCCTCATACAGCCCAGAACAGCCTACGCAGTCTGTGGTGTTATGGACTCATCAGGGAATAAATACAGTTAAGTATGACGTAATACAAGTTTGTGCAAATTTTGTCACGCAAACCAAACAAAAGGAGGGATCTCATCTCTTCTTTCTCTTCTCCAAGATGTAGATTTTGGGGTCCATCTTGATGTAGGGGCTCTCCCGCAGGCTGATCCCGGAGAAGCCCTGGACGACCGCCAAGACCTTGTGGGTTGATCGGTAAGGCTTGAGGGGGCTGCTGTCTGGTGCGGACGAGGCGCCGAGGTGAAGGCCATCATGTCCGGCCCGCCGGGTGCTAGGTCTTCCGTTTTGTTGTAACTGGAGGGTGAAAATATAAATTCACAAAATGAAAAGGGTGGATGCATATAATCACAGCAATTAACAGTACAGTTCACTGCAAAGCATTTAGCTCAAAGAGGCCAATTTGTAACTTTCCAGTCAAGTTCTTGCGTGTAGTGGCCTGCGAGTTGATCTTGAATTGGCTGCTGTGCACTGCCTATTCTACAATTTGCGTTCTGTTGCACACCCTGGATTGTTGAAAAATATGAGGTGTTGGCAAGAATCATTGTACAAATACTGTTGAAATGACTCTTGCGAATCAGTATTTGTGGCGTTTGGCTGTATAGCAGAAGTTGGCTGCTATATTTTGCCTTTTTCGAAAATCGAAATTTTGACAAAAATAGTCCCAGTGCGAACTGGTTAATAGCTCCTATTTCAGACAGAAACGGCCTTTAAAAAGAAAACACAAAAGAAAGTAGAATACAGATTTAGACAGAAACATTGGGAAGACAGAGAACCAACTTACATCCAATGCCTGTTGACTTGAGTGAATCTCGAGACACCGGTCTGTGCTGTCGCTACATCAATGTGAACTTGGACATTAGCTTTAAGAAAATAATACAGAAAACAAATTTCTCAAAGACAAACTAGATGTTTGAATATTGGTTTGTAAGAGGATATTTTTACAGGTGGAAATTACATTTAATTTAAGGGTAAAAATTAACGTTAGATTTGAATGATGTTTAATATCCTGAGATTTTTGCAAAACTCAATTTCAATTCTCAAACGAAATTCACTGCTACAGTTAATACCACAACGTGAACGGCAATGTTTGTGCCATCATCTTACTCCTTCAGAAGATTTCTAGCATTGATTTTAGACATATGTGCACAAGGGCGGATTCAGGGGGGGGGGGCCAAAGGGGGCAATGGCCCCCCCCCCAAAAACGAGACAATTTTTTTTTTTTTTTTATGTTACATCGCAATAAAGGCTGGCAATGAGTACACCACCATCTTTTCCTCAAAAAAACATTGGTTAAAGTGGTCAGAAATTGCCTCAGATCGCACCACAGAGCATCTAGAATCCAAAAATTTTTCGGGGCCCTTAAGCGGGCCCTTTTTTTGGACCCCCCAAAAAGTGGGTCAAAAAAATTACGGCGTGGGGTTCGGGGCCCTTAAGCGGGCCCCGAACCCCACGCCGTAATTTTTTTGACCCACTTTTTGGGGGGTCCAAAAAAAATGTTGGCCCCCCAAAAAATTGTGTTCTGGATCCGCCCTTGTATGTGCATAGACTGATTCTACGACAGCCATTTCCTGTGGTGACACCTTGCTAGCGCAAGTCGTGCTCAAGTAGTATATACACGCATTCTGGGCTCCTTCAACAAATACAGTTATCATAGATGCACGCACTCCCCGTCTTTAAAGGGAAAATACAACATTTGCAAACATCAAAAAATAAAACTACCAAATCATTTTGAAATACCTTGCTGGACTGTTAGTGAATGACAGTGTAAAGCATCCTGTAAAATCATGGCACCTGGTATACTGTCATTTTCAAGAAAAGTGGTATTTTTGTATCAATTTCCAACGCTGATCGGCCGATCAGCGTTGGAAAAAACTGGCTTTTTTCAAATACTGGCTCCAGTTGACCATCGCACTTGTTTGCAATAGATTACACACCTATATGAACGGGTACAAGCCAGCTAGACTGGTTCCCTGACCTTACAATTCCCCAATATATGTAAACTGCTCTGTTTCTTCTTAAATGGAGTCAGGGAACCAGACTACAGGAAAATGATTGTTTTTCTTGGTTTTTATAGCATTTTCGAACCCAAAACCTCAAAAAAGTCAGTGTAACTATATTTGCTATATATTTCCAACCCCCCAATTCCATCCATTTCTGAAAATGACAGCAAAAGCAAATGATGTATATTCCCTTTAAGAACACGTGCGGCATGTGCGTGAGCATGGTACTGCAAAAATGGCTTCTAATTTTGTTTAAATTTTCAATTTCAGTTCTGGCAAATTTCAATATAGGTAAACTCCGAGTGGCACTAATCACAAAACAGCCGAGTACCAGTCCAAGGTAATACACTTTGCACAACATTTTGGCTGGTACCCAATATTTTGGTTAGGAGCAATTTTCCCATGTATACCATAATTCTGTGCTAAGCACCACTATGAGATTGACCCAAGAGACAAAGTTTGAAATACTTTTCCGACCACCGGTTTATTGTTTATCAAGGAATTATTAATATGATCATTGATATTATTATCATTATCAAAACTTGTTATACCTGTTTGTTGAGGCACTGCTTCGTGAAGTTTACTGAGCGCGACGCCGCCGGGGTAGTTGTGATGGGATACCACCAGAAAGGCAAGGGTGGCGGCCATGTTGACTAGAAAATGACCTATGACCCCTAGGGCTAGCAGCTTCATCAAGGCCGACTTGTGAAAGTGCCTAAATCTGTCAGAAAACAAATCATCCTTTACGGTGAGAAATGTGCATGTTAACTTCTGAAAATGGACTGTTCAGTGTTAAGTACTGGGCTCCAATTTGCAGGGGACACTCTGAAGGGCCTCCTTTTCTGGAATTAGGGAACTCAATGGGTTTTTACAAATTCCAGTAGGGGGGCACATGGGGGGCACACGGGGGGGGGGGGGGGGGGGGGGAGGTCACAGGCCTGCAGTGGGATCTCAACCCCACCCACCCCCATATGCCACTTTGACCAATATATTGAGTGTGGCCTAGTGGTTAGGGTTCGTGACTCATGATCAGAAGGTCTGGGGTTTGAATCCAGCTGCTGGTCAAATGTTGTGTCCTTGGGCAAGCCACTTCACCCCAACTTAATCCTCTCTCCACCCAGGAGTAAAAATGAGTACCGGCATTAGCTGGGAGTAACCTACAATGGACTAGCATCCCATCCAGGGGGAGTAGAAATATTCTCAGTCGTTTCATGCTACTGAAACCAGAGATAAACGATGGCCTGATGGGCCACATTGGCTTGTGACGGACTTTACTTACTTTTAATGCTTTTTATGCCTCAAAGTATTATGGTTTTTACAGCAAGCAATGCAATTTAATGCATTTTTTTAAATTAAAATTTCTCATTCACCTGTATTGAATCTAGCAAAAATATTCGAATGTATTCATATCTGAAGACCTGATTTTCAAAACGTTTTGAGAGTTTATGGACACACAGGGGAAATGTTTATCTTTTAAGAAACATTTGTTAAAGAACTCAGAAACTCAGGACTCAGAATTTTTTCAACTATTAAATAACTTGCCATTCACTTACATATAAGCTATTGCAACTGCAGCAGCAGTGTTCAGCAAAGGGAACACGTAGATAATGAATCGCAACTCTTTGTGCGGTAGAAACGAGTACAGGAAAACAAAACCGATCGGTGGGAGTAGAAAGCGCCACACCCGGCGGTCCAGAAAGCAGCCAATGGGAACCAACATGAGGCTGGCAGCCATTGCCCTGGGTATTGCTGAGTAGAAGTACCACATGAAAGGAGACGTCTGATTGGTTGAATCAAGGATAAGAGACAATCGATTGATAAAGGCCATTTTTTTTTTCAAAGGATAGTAAG
Organism: Patiria miniata; assembly: GCF_015706575.1. Taxonomy (NCBI): domain Eukaryota; kingdom Metazoa; phylum Echinodermata; class Asteroidea; order Valvatida; family Asterinidae; genus Patiria; species Patiria miniata. Next base: position 673,973 of record NW_024037069.1, read on the forward strand.
AATACTGTCCACTGTTACTTTATATCAAAAAACAAAAGGAAAAACCAGAGAAAACATCATAGGGAAGAAAATAGAACAAAAAATGAAAAACCAACCAAAATTTGATTCATCATGATTCAGAATTTTAAAGTGAAAATTTCAATCCATTTTAGGTTGGGCAAAGTTTTTTTGATATTTGTTTTTCAATGTGGTAGGTCTTAATTATTGCCAGAACATCCTTTTAGCCTATTCCGGACTTCAAATTCAATTTTTTTTGAAATTCACTACACCCTACTGTATAGCTCAGTTGGTAGAGTATCGAAGTGGTGTACTTCTGGACGTCGTGAGTTCAAATCGTGCTCTAGTGAATTAGTTTGTGGCACAGTAGAGAATCAACAAACAATTTGTTTTATAGTAATGTCTAAAAAAGAGGCAGCCAATGCATACACCACCCACAAAACTCAACAAAAGAAATACATTTGCTGCCCTTCCCCTTGCTTTTCATATTAAATTTCGGGCGGAAAAATGTTTGGACCCACTTTTTCGGGAACTAAAGAAATGTTGGCCTCCCCACAATTTGTGTTCTGGATCCGGCCTTGGCTCACATACGACCCAAACTGGGAATCGAACCTGGGCCTGGTGAAAGGGGAGTGCTTTACAAACTGCTACACCCATGCCATCCATAAGCAGCTGTGTTAAAAATGACCACTTTATTTCTACACAATCTTCAGTGAACCCCATTGTTTTCATCACGGTTCACTGAGTTCATTAAATTCTACTGTACTGAAAATAAGAAAGATGTCGTGATTTTTAGCTCTTAGTTCAAAGGATACTCCCCAATTGCTGCTTTTATTGAGTACAGTGTTGTACCACAACACACTGCCTTCAGGCCATAGCCAATACTGCCAGAAGTATGAATCCATCACTACAGTCGTGCCTGCAAAGAAAAGAAGAAAAATTCAAGTTAGCATTTTTCAGTCGTGAAAGTTTTCTTTCTTATTTCCCATGTTACTCTTTAACTGTGTTGTTAGCCGTTTCAACCCATGGTGCTCACACGGGGTAAAAAATACCATCACTTGGTTTTGTTGCCCACTGCAACACCTACCATGGGCCTTGTTCACGAGTCGGCCACATTGGATTGAGAGTGAGGTACAATCTTGATTTTTGGAACTTGTGTAGGGAAAAGAAAGCAAGTTAAATTGTAATCTGCTCCAATGAATAATGAAAAAAATTGTAATTGAACATTCCCTAATGTTTAAAGCCAGATTAAAAAAAAAATGACAGTAAAATATAAAAGGCTGCATTGTGCCTGCATAAATAGTCTGGCGCCATCCCATTCAACAGTTAACAATTAATGAAATACATTCAGGGAACTTGACAAAAATGGCCAACTCTCACGAGTTGGCCATTTTTGTCAAGACCTTGACATAGTGCATCCTCCAAAATCAGCAACGCACTTTTGCCATGTAACCTCAATCCTGCAAATTCCTCCAATTTGCAAAAAGGATTGTGGAGGATTTGGGATAATTAGGGTTCATAGACACAATCGGACAATAGGTGCTGCTATTCGTCACAGCTTATTTGCCAATATACACACAAGTTTGCTTTCAGCTACTGACAAATCAACTGATTCCGACACTTTCCTGTCCAAGCCGCATCGCAGTTTCCCGCTTAAGTTCCAATCCGCTGGAGCGTGGGGTCACCTAAAATTGGCATGCAAAGATGTATCAGCCTTTTTTTGCAATGTTTGTAGGCTCTGTTGCAAGGGCAGATCCAGAATACAAAATTTGGTACCCAAAAAAAGTTGGTTCAAAAAATTACTGTGTGGGATTCGGGGCCCGCTTAAGGGCGCCGAAAAATTGTTGGATTCTAGATGCTCTGTGGTGCGATTTGAGGCAATTTCTGACCGCTTTAAACATTTTTTTCAGGAAAAGGTGGTGGTGTGCACAGTTCCTGCCTTTATTGCAACGTCACTTAAAAAAAAATTTCCTTCGTTTTTTTTTGGGATGGGGGGCCCCCGTGATTGATCCGCTCTTGCTCTGGGCCCAATTTCACGGCGCTGCTAAGCACAAAAATTTGCTTAGCACAAAAAAAGTCTGGCTTATAAAAGCAGGTTACCTGCCAAAACTCCACGTGATGTATATTGCTCGTGATTAATATTCAGCTGTTGTTTGCTTAGCATGAAAATCACATGGAGTTTTGGCTGGTAACCTGCTTTTATAAGCCAGACTTTTTTTGTGCTAAGCAAATTTTTGTGCATAGCAGCGCGGTGAAATTGGCCCCTGTTGCATGGATGATACTAGGGCTAGAGTAAAGGGGATACACATGTCATCATAGGCACAAAGCATGCAAAGACTCACCCAGACTTAAAATAGCACCGACAGTCCCCCATCCTATAAGAGACACAAAGCCTAATCTTCTAGACAGTAGCTCCTGTAGTAGCATCAGACCTAGGAGTAGACACAGCTCAAAGCGGTAGGTGATGATGGCAAATGCTGAGAGGAGGATGAAGTCTCTGTGGTCCCGTTGCATCCAAGAACTGATGGCTTTCAGTGCTGAGGACAGAAAGAACAATATATTGTGACGGTTTGGCCACTGAGGGCGCTGTCCAGCACGTGCGTTGATCAAACAGCATCGCGTAGTGCGCGATGCGCTGTGCTAGCCCGGCCCTGGATCCCTAGGGACCTTGTGCCCACATTCTGCAAATTGGCCAAATACTCGGCTCCCGCCTAAAATTTGGCAGATTGAGTTTGGCCCTCAAGGAAGCAACATCAAAATTATACATCGCCGTTATTCATTCTCTGTGTAAGTTTAATAACCTAGCTTAAAACAGTTTAGTTGTGAACGGATTTATTTGTTGAGGAAGGAACATGACCAGAACCTTTTGATAAGTGAATCATCAGCCCGTCTCCTTGTTTATTTCTTTCCTTGAGTTCAATTCCCCGGCTTTACTTTAGTTCTGTAATCCTCCCGAGATTGTTCAGCCAAGCTAGCCCACTCGTGTAAGTAAGTTAAGTCCTTGACCGCAACGGTTTGTTACAATATCTAAACACTCTCTGTATAGATCATATCACCTGTGACTTCATGCCTGTCAATACGCTGTAATTCTGAGCGAATTTTCTACATAACATTTAGTTAACATAACACTGTAGTGCTCAATATTAAGCCTTTAGTCCAGTTAGTTGTGCAAACCGGACCCGAAACTGAAACCGAAACCTAGTTCGGGTCGTTCGGGTCCGATACTTTTTTCATCATTTCGGTCCAGCTGGGTCAGTTTCGGTTTTGCGTTTGCGGTTTTCATGTTGGGTCGGGTTGGTTAAGCCATCTTGTGAAAAACCCGAAATAAACCAAAATAAACCCACAAAAAACAAAAAACAGAACAGTGGGGAAATTTACGTGGTACAATATTATTGCAGAGTTTTTGTGCCCGGTATAACAACGTCATTCCAAGGCGCAAACGCATTGTGCATGTGGTTTGCCATCACGCACAGTTGAGTCCTCACCTTTTCTGAACGGTATGTTTCTTTACTGAGAGACGACAATTTTCAGCAACTCAGAGTCACACGGATAAGTTCAGGCACAAAAAGTGGACACAGTTGCCCAAGCCTGATATTCAGATTTTTTTCGGGCCGGTTTTTGCTTGACTTTTTGTCTGGTCGGGTCGATCGGATTTGTAGAGTTGAGATTCAGATTCGGTTCATATCATTAATGTTTCAGGTCGGTTTGGCATGCCCAACCTGACCCGATGCACAATATTAGTGCTATGCACGCCGAGCGGGTTAAAAATGCCATATCCCACCTGTGGGCAATGCAGAGGTATTATGATATATGCAAGGCAGTGTATTAATTAGGACGTAATTTACGTATATATATGCAACACAGTGTATAAGGTAATTCACATGCAACCCAGCAAACATTAAGTTAACAGTCATTTCTACAGACTATCAAGTAGTTGTTTTAGACCAATGAAATAACGGTATCAAAGACACGATATAACGAAGCACAGTCTCAAAGCACTTCACAATTATTCCCCTTGCTCATCAGGCCATGAGACCATTTCCTGCAACAGCTCGATCGGATCAGTGCAAACTGATCGGGTACCCATCTATACTCCAGGGTAGCGTGAGGAAAAATATAGTAAGGTGTCTTGCCCAAGAACACAAGCACCATGAATCCCCCTGGCAGAATTCTAACCCATGTACCATTGCAAATGAGTCGGACCCCGTAAACACTGGACAACAGTCCTAGTGCTCTACATGGTTATATATAAGTATGCATCGAACGCAACACTGAAACGGCATCTTAAGTTTCTTACCGATGGCCAGTGCAAAGACATTGGGTAGTGGCCTCGTCAGGTAGAACATGAAGTGGAACTGGGACAGCGTAATGAGGACAAGGTACTTGGCCGTGTCGGGGCCAAACTTCCACGACACCTGCTCACAGTAGTCACGGAACGAGTGGATCACCAGCAGACCAAGACAAGCTCGGACTGAAATGAAAATAAAAAGTGCAAGAAGGAAATCGGGGTTAAGAGTAAAAGTTACTGATTGCTGTAACTGATTTCAATCAGCCAGCCGACCCTGGCAGATTCTGCAGGCATCAACACTAGTAAGCACACAGGAGGTTTAGGGTTCAAGTTCCTCCTCAGTGAATTGGAAATTTGGCTGGTTTCAGAGGGCCAGCCTAGTGTGCTCCCACTCTTAACGATTCCCCATCCAGTCAAACTCCAACACCAGGTTTGTTGGAACTCTTAGATAGGCTTTACATAGGGTAAGACATACCACCAATAAGCAGAGTCCAACTGTTTTGTGTACAATTTACCATATGTGATGTGATCAAGCTACATGAGTCGTTTGTCGACCCCGGTCAAAAATTTTCTTATTACAGATTTGAACAGAGCACAATCTCAGCATTACTGCTGTGAAAACCACATGCTGATAACATCTTTAGTTTAATAATTATGGAAGTCGGAACACCAAGAGATGTGATGAAGTGATGTGATGAAGTGGTCCTATTTGGCCTGTTTCTCCAAATGAAAATTCCTGACAAACGACTCATTTAGCTTGATCGCATCACATATGGTGTTGGAATTTGCAAGAATGAGGAATGTTTCTAGTAAATCAGGTGGTTGACCCAAGGACTGACTGACTGACAGACTGAATGACTCATTGACTGGCAACATTAGCCGGGCAGTGCCTTCTTATAGCATTACCCCGTAACCAGGGATGATATTAAGGGAATAAATGTGTGCTTGGAAGGTGCTTAGTTTAAGACTGGTTGATCTGATACACCGTGCCCTCTGGAGACATGCACACAAAAGGGAACAAAAGATTGTATACGTCTCCAAAATGCAATTTCTATAGATGAATACGTCTCCACAAGGTTTTCATGAAATAGAAATATGGATTTTACTCAAAAACTAGGAATTTCCAAGGTGTGTTGATCGGTGGGTCGCAAATGGAAGAGTTTTAAAAAAGGGATATCAAGTCCGAATTTCAGCCAAGGAAATTAATTCTGGTTAAAATAAGAGCATTTTGAAACTGTACTTTCAAACTCAAAAACTTTAGTACACAAGAACAAATAAATGTCTCCACAAGGATACAAATTTCAGCATTTTAGTGCTGATAATTTATTTATTTTATTTATTTATTTATTATTTTAACTGGGAAGCCCATTCAGCGGAATCCACTGACTTCCCATGGGTCCCAGTAAAGAGAAGATAATGTGAAGAAATTACAGTTTTTAGAGGTGACAGGAACAGCCCAGAAGAATATTCTGAGGAAAACCCACGGAATCAGGTAGGGACTGAAAACCCAATCCACATATTGGCCCAGGCGGGGTTCGAGCCCAGGTCACAGCGGTGGAAGGCGTGGAAAGCACCGCTACACCAACCTAACTCCCAAAGCAGTCTGATTTTACACAAAATGCTGAAAAATCTCATGCATACATAACGCCAATGGATGGCTAAATCTGAATACCTGATCTGTGAAAGACGCCCAGTGAAAAGTGAAGCAGAAGTGCTCAGACAGTGAACTCAGGCTTAAGACTTGCTGTCATCCAAAAGATTAATTAAGATATTTTTATACTGTTTTTATGAGCTCACCAATGTACTGTGAGGTAAACGAAGATGCGCCCAGCACTGAAGCTATGACCACAAATGGATAAGACAGCACAGACACTACGAGAGGCCCAATGAAGGTCCTTGGAACCACCCCTGGAAACTCAAGATGGTCGTACTGAAACAAAACAACCAAAAATAGCAAGTGTTAAATCAAAGTTTGCAGAAGCCAGTGCATTCAGGACATATTACTAACCCTAACTCCCTAGGCCTTTTTGCTAGGATGTAGCCTCAATCCTGCAAAATCCTCCTATAGGCCTCATTGAAATATAGCATTTAGCCTCAATCCTGCAAATTCCTCCATTATTTCTTGAATATGGTCCGTGGAGGGGTGACCACTGTTTGAATCCTGCAAAATCCTGCGGCAGTGACTGTCAATAATGTTGAGGCTTGGTCAGTGCCATGCTGGAGCAGTACGGAGGATTTCAAGCATAATCCAGGCCTATCTTTATGCATGGCTGAGCAAAAACAACACAAGGTCTGGCCCAAGACCTTGACAAAGTGCATCCTACGAAATCAGTAATGCACAAATATTCAAATACTCAATCATCGATTAAATATTCAAATATCTTTTTGCTGGTTTGAATATTCGAAGAAAAAATAGCCTATGCACGCACACATGACTGTTACTTTATTCATTTCAAACGTTGGGCGTTTTATTGTCAGACTCCACTTTTTGTCTGTGGTAACTTTTTTCAGTTCATTGTTTCTATCCTTTTAGCATGTTGAAACCCTTGACAGTTATAAAATACTGCCAACCAATCCAGCGGCCAATAATATCACTAGCCTCACACAATTTTTAACCGGTGAGCTTTAATTGCGTGCAACAATTGAACGGCACGTCACGCAGATGCGGCTGGTGCGCGTAAAACTTGATCAGAGAGACCGGAATTTTAAATATTCGGTCAATCGCAGAACTTTTCAAATAATTGAATTCTAAATTAAATCGAAAATGGACTGCCCTATAACACTGTGTAACTTATATTGTCCTTAATGCAGTGTATTTTGGTGCAGTTGTGTTACAATGTAATTGTTTTGGTCTTGTATTAAAACCCTGCTAAATGCAATAGAAAGCAACAAAGGTAAAAAGTTGTTGCGTACTGTTGCATTTCGCAGCCAACGTAAGTCCCGTGCTTCGTTGCATTTTGTTGCTTTATAGCAGGGTAACTGCTCAGTGCCAAGGCGATACAGCAGAATCCACTGTTGCATTTGGTTGCATTTAGCAGGGTAACTGCTTGGTGCCAAGGCTGGATTCATTGCACAATGCAACAGAATCCACTGTTGCAATTTGTTGCAATCAGCATGGTTCTTATTTCAGCCAAGTTGCATTTTGTTGCATTCGGCAGGGTGCCTAGAGAAAACCTGTTGGGGTTAGGGTTAAAAGCTAATCTGTCAAGTTGCTGTTATTCCTGTGTTATTGTTTTGAAGACAATACTCACCGCACTGATGTTGGTGCGATGGTAGAGAATGTCATGTATGGCTTGCAGGTTGAAACTCTCCTCCACTTTGGTGAAAGGGCAGACGTACAGGTGTATCATGGGAACAACCAGCAGTAGAAGGGATAGAAGGGGTCCGATACTTGCTTGCTGAAATACAAATCATAACGAACGTGACTAAACTGTAAATCATCAATTAAAGGGAATGTACAACATCTGCTTTTGCTTCCATTTTCAGAAATAAATGGATTTGGAGGATTAGTATGTTATAGAAAATATTGTTGAACTGACTTATTTCACGTTTTGGGCTTGTAGATGCTGGAAAAACCAAGAAAACCTATCATGTTCTTGTAGTCTGGTTCCCTGACCCCAATAAGATGAAACGGAGCACTTAATACACTTTAGGGAATTGTAAGGTCAGAGAATCAGTCTAGCAGGCTTGTACCCCTGCAGAGGTGTGTAATCAATTGCAAAGAAAATTCAGAAAACTAAATATGAAAAATTAAGAACAGTTTTTGAAAAAAGCCAGTTTTTTCCAACGCTGGTCGGCCGACCAGCGTTGGAAAAATGCAGTTTTTCTTAAAAATGTCAGCACACCAGGAGCCACGATTTTAAAGGATGCTTTAGACTGTCATTCCTCTCAATCCAGTAAGGTATTTCGTGATAATTTGATCATTTCGTTTTTTGATGTTTGCAAATGTTGTATTTTCCCTTTAACATATTTACTTATTTGAGTAAAGGGAACTATTACAAGAGCTGAAAACCTGATTCGCAGGTTGGCCAGGGTGGGGTTTGAACCCACGGACTGAGTTCACGAAACTTGTCTTATCTTGCGACACATCTTAGGACTTCAGAAATGTAAGACTCACTATATTTCTCAAACTGTTTTTTTATTTATTTATTTATTATTTATTCTGCAAGTAATTGTGTGTATTTGTCGCTGTCTTCTCTGATTATACAAATCTAGATATGTGCTGATCTACGGAGTTAACAAACTTGGTTGCCATAAAAATAAGGAGATAATAAGGAGCCGGATGGGAATTTCCCCGTGTTTTCTCCCAAAAGGTTTTTTGGCGGGGTTTTTCGCCCTTCCCGTGATCAGCGAATATAATTATAGCAATATTTGTTTCTTGATGTTACAAGATAGATCCAAATTTTTCGTGTTCACTGAATCCACCTTATACATGTAGTACAGCCTTCACACTGTACATGTAGTTATAATGGTTTTAAAATATATTGTATACTATTTGCTTAACAACTATGCATTAATCAAATAATGTTTTATCCCATTGTATTGAATTGTATTGCATTTGTAATGTATTGTATATACATGTTTGTAGTCATTATTTATTGTTTGCAGGGCCCCAATGGAAACCAGTTTTAAACGGTTTGGGCATACCCTGGGTAAATAAATATAATAAATAAATATAAATAAATAAGACGAGTCCCCACTATCAGCTCGATCTTACATAAAGATGCGTCTTAAAACCGATTTCACTAAACCCATCCTATAAAGCAAGACGCATCAAAACTACCAATGTGATGGCTGTTTCATGTTTGTTGTTACCACTTGACGAAGCAGTCATCGAAAAGATACATTTAAAACCAACTTCCCGCGAGCGTGCATAGGACACAAAATTTTGTCAGACAAATTACTCTACTCGATAAGTTTCACACCCTGAGTTCTACACATAACACAAGATACGATAGAGTCATTCTTGTTCCCCTTGTCATCACTCTATTTTAAAAAGTGGACTAGGTGTTGGCGGATAATTCAATGATGTAAATAAGCTATCATTATTAAAACAACCCACATATCAAAAATCGTTTCAAATCTGTTTCTACAGTGGTTTTCGTCCTCGAAACTATAACTCTAGGCCGACACTTGTCTTTAATGGCAATGATTTCAAGACGATGTATACAAATAAACACACGCATTAATGAGATAAGACGACCCTCAGACCGATCTTAAGTTAAGATGAGTTCAGCTATGTTGCTAAGAAGTTAGGATGTGTTGAACGCGTCTTAGCGTTTCTTAAAATCGGCTCCTGCTCATTAATTAGGAAGTGAGGAAAGTATTCCACTGTGTAATCTTGTCTTCTCCAACTTTATAATGTTACGCAGGTAATGAATATTATGAGACCATTTCTAAATTTTACTTTTTACTCTAGGCCCACTCAAGTGCCCAGTAGCGTACCACGTACCGCAAAGACGTCATCTTCATCCAAGCTGGAGCTGAGAAAGCCTCCACGATCATCGGACCAGGAGACACGTTTCTTCTTTTTCTTCCTCTCAGCTACAGCTGCCAACTTTGCAGCTTCAGCAGGACTGCTGGCCATCTCAGAGATGACGACCCTTTTCTTCATTGTCTTGAAAAGAAAATCAACAACTGCTAAGTAATCCCATGTAGTGGATTATTTAATGGAACTTTTTTAAGCTCCATTTTTGTTTAAGCTTAAAGTAAAAGTAACTTAAACACCGTATCTTATAGAAGACATCCTCAAACCAAACTTTTAAACAATAATGTACAATTGTGTCAAAACAAGTGATTCGGTTGAGTGTCAGCTCCAGCATGTTTATTAAGTTCAGTTCACAAATTGGAAATTTCAGTGATCGTGTAGTGTAGGGCCCCTCGTTACTTTTAATCAAATTAGTCAACCGTGGGTGTTTTTTATCATTAAAAAAATGACCTTTTCAACCTAAAAGCAGGCCCCAATGTTCATGACAACTTTTTTTGTAATTTTGAACAGTTTCTTGGGGTGTCAATGTTCATGACAACTTTTTTTGTAATTTTGAACAGTTTCTTGGGGTAGACATTGTGATTTTCATGCGAGGTACGCTTACGGTTGGTGCCGCATGCGATTCAGTGCAGTATTGAGCATTCACGGCACATCGCCGTGACCACCATCTTTAATTTCGTGTTGTGTTTTGTCATCGCCATCGTCATTTTACTCCCAAATTTGCCTCAAAATGTAAAACCCTGCCCTCTACTTCTTGAATCAGAAGGCTGCTGGTCAGCTGACGAGCAGCCTTCTGGTTCCAGAAGTACATGCCCTCTATCTATGACCATGGAGGAATCCTCCACCTATTTGCCCTGGTAGTGGTAGTGGTATACCGTTTGCCATATGTCGATTGTCGCCAACAGTTTAGGCCTAAAGTCAAATAAATTAAAAGTGGATTTTGTTCTCTAAAATTAGTAAAATAGGATTAGGAACGCATGCACTACACTACACGTTCGCCCTCCGGGTCCTACTAAAGTGCGTCAACAAGCGTCAACAAGCGTCAACAAGCGCCAACAAGCGTCAACGGTCGTCAACAAGCATAAACAAATTTTGTATATGCTTTTGAACATTGAAAGTAGCTAATATATGGTAGAAAAAGCAATAAAGAACATCTTCTGCATATCAATTAAAGTTGAAATTATTGAAAAACTTGTTTTTTTGAAGGCGAAATGTATGACGAATTTGTCGATTAGTGTTGGCCGCCATCTTGTTTGGATAGCGCTGTACACTTCGCGCATGCGTAGTATGGCTCTGTACACTTCACGCATGCGTATTACAGCTAGCTACACGTAAACAAGATGGCGGCCAACACTGATCGACAAATTCGTCGTACATTTCACCTTCAAAAAAACAAGTTTTAAAAAAAATTTACTTTAATTGATATGCAGAAGATGTTCTTTATTGCTTTTTCTACCATATAAAGCTACTTTTAATGTTCAAAAGCATACACAATTTGTTGACGACCGTTGACGCTTGTTGACACTTGTTGACGCTTGTTGAAGCAGTTTAGTAGGACCGCAATTTAATATCTTATAAGGTGTAGGCATGAGGGCGCTATACAATCTGTCGGCTTAAGAACGGAAACAAATGTGAGACCAGTTCATGGCAAAATAAACACTCAGCCATGTCAGTACAGTCATGACAGTGCGAGGCTAGGGGCTCAGTCACACCAACAATTTGTCATGTTCATTTTCCTTCCTCCAAATAACCTGAAAATCAGCCTTACTCTTTCCAGCTAGCTGCGGTCCATGTGCTGCTCAACACTTTCTCTCCTGTAGAGATTTACAGGCAAAACATTTGAAGAAAATGCGCCGCCAATTTCCCAGGACAAGCACTAGCAAGTAGCAGCCGGCTTTTCGCTTACCGAAAATGTCATGAATATTCGACGTCCCATGTGTACACTTTGTGCAATCTTAACGGTGACTCGATTGGTTATTCTTTCCAACCTGTGCAATATCAACCAATTAAATGCTTTGTTACGTAGAAATATATTTTGATTATGCACACTGGTTTTTAATGACCTCTGACCCCACGTATTGTTACACTGACTGCACAGTACACAACGGTTCAGAAAGGTGTGGTATTCCCAAAAACCTCGAAAATAAAATGTAAAATTTGTCATTTTTAAGCCTATCAGTCTCTAAGCATTCAGTGGTATCATTAGCATGGCGAGGCAGTTCGACTTTCAAAAGCTGACCGTGATTCGAGCACTGCGAACGGTGTCGACGAGTTCGTCGGGCGCAGCGGGGAACTCGGTCAGTGGGCCGGGGAGGCCGGCGGCCGGTGGCGGTGCAGCACCGCCTGGTGAGGCAGCACCGACCGGTCTGCTGAGTAGGCTACGGAGTGACGGAAGAGTGGTGTCTTTGCTGCAGTCTTACGAGGATGTGGTGGGCATCGGAGATGTCAAGCAGGCACAGAGAAGAGTGACACAGGTCACTGATTTTATTTGAATGTTTGTACTATCAATATCATCACATAATTTAATTATTATTAAATTACTTTTTTTAATTACCGTATACATAGTTTGAACAAAACTTAACACTTACAAATAGGGCTGAAATTTGAATCATGTATTGCACTTATTTAGCTTCACGTACAATAATTGTGCAATGTAACAATTTGGGTGAGTTTTTATTTATTTTTTTTTGGGGGGGGGTAAAGAAAGGTAAGAATGTGGCATCCAGCCACCACTTCAGCAGTTGTGAACAGTCAGTGGAGAGTTACGACAATTTTAAAGTATTTCCTAACAAAATTAGAAATATTTCTCAGTCCCAGATTCATGTGTTTTCAACATTTTTGCAATGACTGACCTTTATTGAGATGATTGGCATCAGGATGCGACATTCTTTCCTAACAAAACTTTTTTAAGTGGGGGGGGGGGGATGTTCGACAAAAGAGATAAAAGATGAACTTTTTTTCCTTTATCAATAAGAAGCCATGCCAAGTGATGTGAATAATTTGCAGTTTTCTTTCTACACATACCTTTAGATTGAACAGCAATTTATGGAAGTCCGTGAAACAGTCAAGAATTCCGCCCAAAAGTTACACCATCATAAAGCCGAGCTGAGAGCAATACGCGCCAAGCTGGACCGAACAGCCCGAGATGACACCAAATTCTTAGAATATGCGACAGAGGAGCACCTGGCCATCCAGAAGGAGAGAAAGATGGAGGAGGAACACGACTTGCTGGAGGACACGGAGAGAAACACGTTTGCGAACTTGTCGGCGGCTGTTAGAGAGAGCCACGAGAAGCAGCGATCACAAGAGGAGAGGACCAAATATTGGGGGGTCATTGGGTCCATCGTGGGGACGATCATCGGCCTGCTGGGGTCCACTGCCATCAACCAGAAGCGAATGCGGGAGCTCAGGACCATGGTCGGGGACCTTCAGAAGGACATCGGTCAGAATGGCCAGCTCAGGGACCTCCAGGGTCTCGTGACGGACATCCGGACCACCATCGACAGCAGCGGCGCAAAGTCGAGTCCAGAGGAGCTGACAGTTGCTCTGGAAAGACTCTCCAAGCAACAACAAGAGGGGTTGGACTCCCAGGAGAAGAGCTTAACCAGAATCCTGAAGCACCAGGAAGGGTTGCTTTTGAAGGAGATCGAAGGGGTGCGAAGGTTTGCAGCCGTCGGGGCCGGAGACATGACCACGTTAGAAGAGCTGGTGAACAATGCTGAGCAGAAACTGGAATGGGAGATGAAAATGAGCACACTGTCCACTGTGGTCTTCATCTATGGAGCCTTTGCCCTGACATTGCCTATACTCTACAGTATATTCAAATGATCAACTCAGTTTATACTGGACAAGTTTGACAGTGACTTGTAGGCTAGAGCAATGCAAAAATACCAAATATTTTGTGCATCCCAAGAAATTTGTTTACAGGGAATGTTCAACAATGTTGATTGATTCTATAATTATCTCTGTGTAAGATTGACTAACACTCCATATTTTTTAATTCCATAGTGTTTCCTATAGATACAATGTAATATTACAATAATGCGATATTTCTTTTAACATAAAGTTGGTTGTGTGGGAGGCATGGGTCTCTCTACTGCTTGCATGGCCCCCCCCCCCCCAATCCCTCGTGCCCCCACCTCTCTTCAAAATGTTTTATAAAGAAAGGAGCTTTCGTAATGTCTAAAACCTGCTGGAATCCTCTTCAGAAAACGAAGATCCAAAGTTTACCCTGATAATCAGACCAAATTCAAACCATTGATCTGAGTATGTTTCTATCAAGCTCAAGTCAAGACAGGTTTTAAAGCTACAGTCCATCATTTGCAGCTGTCCAAAAAGTAACCGACATAATTAGTGTTGAAAAACATACTTGGTTGAAAGATATAAAGGGAAATGAACTCCCTGTGAAATCATTCCTTCTGGCAAGCTGTCATGTTGAATTCAGGACACTGAATTCAGGCCCAATTCAAAACATGATTCAGCAACTTTTGATTTGAAATCGAGATCCTAGAATGCTGTTTTTCTCGAAATATACGGCTGAAGCCGAGCTGAAACTTCACCAGGTCAGTTGTTCAGCACCCTTCTTTAGACTTTGAGCACCTTTGTTGCTTCAAACAAACAAAATGCAACAAAATGCACAAATTACAAATGATGGTCTGTACCTTCAAGCCTGTTTTTTTTTCCACAGATTTATTTCAAGCCGTCTTTTTCCCCACTTTGGCTACATTGAAAGCATTCAGTATGTATTATGTGGTTTAAATTTAACTCTTGTAATGTTGTACCGAGCATGTATAATCATGTTCCAATTCGTCATGTTTTGGTTAATTTAAAATTTTCATTCATAAAATTCTTTTATTTTTATATTTTACTGATTCGCCGTCTAGTATGTTATATTGTATTGCATTTATTAAGTGTGGTGTAGTATTTTGCCATTGTCCTGTTTCTAGCAGGCATAATAAATGTGAATAATCATTTCTTTCATTAACTAGGCTGTGAAGAAAGAACTGCAATTATGGTGCAAGTAAGCTTTGACTACAAATTGAGTTTGTATTCTCTTAATACTCTGCCTATTGAGTTCAATAGGGTGCAGATTTTAAAGTTAGATGTAAAAATGATCAAAACAGCTTTGTTTCTGACTGTTAATGTTTTCAAAAGGTCATATATTAACCAAAGAAACATATTTTACAGTGTATTTGAATTCCAGAAAAACATGTAAGAAACACGTAATATCAATTGGACTGATTTTTTATTTTATCTCAAAGAGACATTTTATCCCAAGAGAAATTCTTGAGATCCATTACCGAACCGAGACCCACCTAATGCATTTTTGGGGTACTAAGCAGTGTGCCTCTGTGCTCTTGTCTGAGATAAAGTAGGCCGGGTATCCGTTACACTGGGTGGAGCCCAGGATTAAGGCCAAACAAAAAAATGGTGTGTTTACGGTAACGGCCTAAAAAAAAAATCCAGGTAGGTAGGTAGGGAAATAATTTAATTTTGTAATTTTTTCTTATTTCAGTTCTGCATGCTCATGCGTGTTCTTTCTCAAAATATTTGTACAAAAACATTAAGCATTCAAGATATTCAATCGGTGCATTTCATTCACTTTTTAAGGGCCCCGAACATTTATGTGAGAAGATCTGGTAGGCCCTTATTTTTGTAATTAAAGAAAAAATCAAAATTGTTAACTTAAAAAAAATCAACATTTCACAACCCGTGTTGAAGCTTCCTGAACTAGAAAAGTATGGTTTACATTTACAAGTAAGTTTCAAATAAAGAAATTATGGTGAGGAAAAAATCCTGTTGCTTCCGATTACATGCCTTTCAAAATAGCATCAGTAGGTCGGAAAAATTATTTCGCCAATGTTTTGGGGGTGCTGATTAATGGAGCATCGTAATAAATAATAATATTATTATCGAGCAAGGAATCATGTTTATTTTGTGCCTGGATTATCTTTATTTGCGCCACGAAAATTATCAAGACTGGCCATCAAAAGTGATTAAAACTTGCCTCACCTAATTAAAAATATTTTTGAGGTGGGTGATTCCACTAATATGCTTAATCACGGCCGCTGGCGCCGCCGACATTCAGTCTGGCCAGCCGTACATCGCGCCGCATTAGAGACACACTCTTGGAAAAAATGGTCCGGTTTAACATTGTTAACTTCTTTCTTATGATGGGACTGCGGTTTGGCCGAAGTCAATTGAGCGTAGCGCCTTCTATTGATCACAATAATTACTTCATGCTTATTCACTGTTTAAACCGCCCTCTATTTGTTTATACGTCTACGTTCATACCGTACCCGCGTACGCATATAGGGGCATTAGGGGGGTCAGACAAGTCGACCGTTGAGACAACTCGACTCGGTCGACCGTTGAGACAACTCGACTCGGGACAAGTCGACCGCTGAGACAACTCGACCGTTGAGACAACTCGACCGTATGTGCGATAAATGGAAAGACAAGTCGACCGTTGAGACAAGTCGCCTCGCATGTTTTTGGGCCTAGTTTTGGGGATAGTACCAGTGGCGTCGCCAAGGGGGGGGGGGGGTGCCAGGGGGCACGTGCCCCCCCCCCTGGAAAACCTAGCGCCCCCCGAGTGCCCCCCCCCCCCCCATCAAATGCTGGTGCCCCCCTATCCTCTGCAAAATTCTGCGCGTTGTTAAAATCATTACCTCAAAAATAGCCATTTCTTGAGATATCTTCAGATCGAATTTAGCATCAAATGTGGCACCATTTTGCATCTAGCCCATCCTCCGTATGCGAAAATTTTCCAAAGCACCCCCTCCCCTTAGACCCCTCCCCCAGGACGGCGATCCGTATCCACCTAAGTGCCCCCCCCCTCCCCCATCAAATGCTGGTGCCCCCCTGTGCGCCCCCCCCCAAAACGAAATCAATTTTTTTTTTTATGTGACATCGCAATAACGGCAGGCAATGAGTACACCACCATCTTTTCCTCAAAAAAAAACATTGGTTAAAGTGGTCAGAAATTGCCTCAGATCGCACCACAGAGCATCAAGAATCCAAAAAAATTTCGGGGCCCTTACGCGGGCCCCGAACCCCACGCCGTAATTTGTTTGACCCACTTTTTGACATCGCAATAAAGGCAGGCATTAAACCAACCCAAGAGAAATAGAGAGTACACTGAGTACACCACCATCTATTCCTCAAAAAAAAACATTGGTTAAAGTGGTCAGAAATTGCCTCAGATCGCACCACAGAGCATCAAGAATCCAAAAAAATTTCGGGGCCCTTACGCGGGCCCCGAACCCCACGCCGTAATTTTTTTGACCCACTTTTTGACATCGCAATAAAGGCAGGCATTAAACCAACCCAAGAGAAATAGAGAGTACACTGAGTACACCACCATCTATTCCTCAAAAAAAAACATTGGTTAAAGTGGTCAGAAATTGCCTCAGATCGCACCACAGAGCATCTAGAATCCAAAAAAATTTCGGGGCCCTTAAGCGGGCCCCGAACCCCACGCCGTAATTTTTTTGAACCACTTTTTGGGGGGACCAAAAATTTTGTTGGCCCCCCCCAAAATTGTGTTCTGGATCCGCCCTTGGACGCCACTGGATAGTACCGGGGATTTTTGACGGCGGCTGATCGCCGCTTGGGAGTGATGACACATGAGGTTTTTTTGTTGCATATCAGGCGAAGTAAAAAAAAAAACATGTTTAGCGTCCCCGCCCGCTTCCTTTTTAGAGGCCGCCTCTTTTTTTTTTTTTTTTTTTTTTTTTTTAAAGACAAAAATTTATAAATTTTAACGATCTCTGACGAAAGAAATCATATTTTTAGACTTTTATACCGTGTATAAAGCTGTGGAAATAGTCAATGAGTCCAAGTGGCGGCCATTTTGAAAAAAGCTGGTCACCATCTTGAAAAATAGCCCGGCCGCGTTGTCTTGAAAAATGAGTCGGGCGGTCATTTTGAAAAGAAGAAGAAAAAAAAAAAAAGGGCCTCCTCCTTCCTTTTTGTCAAAGAGGCAGGACGCTAAACATGTTTTTTTTTTTTTTTTTTGCCTAACAGAGCCGATATAGCGCAGCGTGATCATTTGCCGGGCCTGTGCGCCCACTTGCCGCGCCGGTTGACATGCCCACGTGCCGGGCAGGGCCCGATCCTCGCGGGCAGGGCGCGCCGGCCCAACGCGACGGCCACCGGATCGGATCGCCCTCTGTGCATCGAGTATGCCCGCGCCGCGCCCGGGACCGGTCCTGCCACAGATTTTTGCAACCTTTTCCGCTCCACGTATACATTTCCATTAAGTCGAGCTGTCTCAACGGTCGAGTTGTCCCGAGTCGAGTTGACTCAACGGTCGACTTGTCTCAACGGTCGACTTGTCTCAACGGTCGACTTGTCTCAACGGTCGACTTGTCTCAACGGTCGACTTGTCTCAACGGTCGACTTGTCTCAACGGTCGACTTGTCTCAACGGTCGACTTGTCTCAACGGTCGACTTGTCTCAACGGTCGACTTGTCTCAACGGTCGACTTGTCCCGAGTCGAGTTGTCTCAACGGTCGACTTGTCTGACATTCGGAATTAGTCTCATGTACCAACGTTGCTTCTTTCTCAAGAGAGTGCCATTCTACTCAACGACCCCACTCCTAACATCACATCCAACTACAAAAAAACCTTTTCCGGCTTGGCCCTGCATTCTATAGTTGCTCCAAATAAATGCTTTGTTTACGGAAATAGGTTTTGATTATGCACTCTGTTTTTAATGACCTCTGACTCCACGTATTGTTACACGTACACAGACTGCACAACACAACCTGCCAGAAAGGTGTGGTATTCCCCCCCAAAAAACCCTCGAAAACAAAGAGTAAAATTTGTCATTTTTAAGCCTATCAATCTCTAAGCATTCAGTGCTATCATTAGCATGGCGAGGCGGTTCGACTTTCAAAAGCTGACCGTGATTCGAAAACTGCGAACGATGTTGACGAGTTCGTCGGGCGCAGCGGGGAACTCGGTCAGTGGGCCGGGGAGGCCGGCGGCCGGTGGCGGTGCAGCACCGCCTGGTGAGGCAGCACCGACCGGTCTGCTGAGTAGGCAACGGAGTGACGGAATAGTGGTGTCTTTGCTGCGGTCTTTCGAGGATCTGGTGGGCATCGGAGAGGTCAAGAAGGCGCAGAGAAGAGTTACACAGGTTTACTGATTTTATTTGAATGATTCTTTTTCAAATCACAAAATTAATTATTTTCTTATTTTTGAAAAAATAATACGGAAAGTTTTCCATTCTAGGCCACCACTTTTTTCAATTAATTAACTTTCAAGCGCCAAAAAATTGTTCTTTTGAAATGTTAAAACCCTCACTCAATCAAATTTTTATGAAATTGCCCGATATATCCCGTGAGCAACCACAAATTAATTTGCAAGGTTTCATAACCATGACGTCATCAGACCGGAAGTTACTGTAGGGGGAAATCAACAATTATCATTTTATTTTTAATTTAAATCCATCATTATTATCCCTGTCTCATGGCTTTTTTTGGCCCAAAAATGACATCTGTTACACTTAAAATTGACCCTTTGTTTCCAAATACTGTGACGTCATTAAACCGGAAGTTGGGTGTTATTATTACATACACTTAAATTCCATATTTCCATGTTCCAAATACTGTGACGTCATTAAACCGGAAGTTGGGTGTTATTATTACATACACTTAAATTCCATATTTCCATGTGTTATTTTAACTAAAAGATAAACAAATGTTCTCCTTTCCCTTTTTTGACTGATGACGTCATCAAACCGGAAATAACTTGTATGAGTACATTATTTTGTCTAATGAAATCGTTGTCTACCCGACCACTCTGCGTTTGTAACAACAAACGCGAACCTCTAGTGTTAATATTGAATTGTGAACCTTCGCCCCTACTTTTTTCAAAATGGTGTCTTCCTCGATCTTGTCTTGCCTCAGGGGGTACAAGGTATCCCCTGAGTTGGTGGTAGGTGTGAGGTGGTAAAATATATTTGGTCGAAAACAGACCCCGCGAGCGCGAAGCGCGAAGCCCTTGTGGCGTGGGGTTCGGAAAAATGTTGCATTCTAGACGCTCTGTGGTGCAATATGAGGCATTTAAGGTCACTTTCTTCTTACTTTTTTGGGCAGCATATGTGAATAAAATATTGGTATAAATTATTGAATTTTTTTTCAAAAAATCCTACATAGGCCCCTATTTATTTGTGAAAATGTAGGCCTACCACCACCCTGACCACCAGGGAGTCAAGCACTTTTTGGATTTGTTTTTACAACCCTGGACAATTTGGTATAATTTGAAAGAGAATCACACTACAAAATCAATAACGTTTAAATTAGTTTCATATGCATGAGCTTGCGTTCTGGAGATATAATAGTTGAATTAAAAAAAATTCAATGAAATTGAAAACATTCTGAATTTTTAGTGTCAAAATATTATTATTTAACCTCTAAATTTTTCGAATCTACCAAAATGTTTAATATCATAAGAATCCTTATAAAATAAACAATATGTTGAATTTCGAATCAGCTTTTTATCACTCGTTACAGAAAAGTTATGACACCCCCCCCCCCCCAGTAGTAGGGATAGTGGGGGTACCAGATCAAAATGGAAAATCTGTGGCAAGCCTGAACACGTCGCTCTCGTTTCTCAAAAATCACACGTCGCTCTCGTTTCTCAAAATCCCCCAAGGCAAATTTTAAACAAAATCTGACGTCGGGTACCGGATCAAAAATCCCCCGATCCCAATTTTTAGAAAATAATCTGATCAAAATCCCCCGAGGCAAACGTCAGGTACCAGCCTTTACCCCTTTTTAATGATTCCCCGCCCCCTCCCCACCCCTTCTCTCTGCCAATATATCCCCCTCTCAATATCTCAGTCTCGAAATCAGGCCAGGCTCTTCATATTTACACAACACACAAGTTCGGTTTTACCTTGCAAAACAAGCAAACCATTTATTAATTTTTAACAGCGGCAGGGTCAAGGTCCATTACTGGGGGTAACATGGCGCACAACTGGATATTCTAACAAGCTCCCCGCGGGGAGCCACTTGATAATAGAGAATATTATAATTACTTATTTTTATGAGTCACTGTGTTTTATGTTTCGGTTCTGTAATTAATTCTGGCGTTTATGACATTTGTGCGGGTATAACATCGCTGTGTACTCTTGTCAATTACTCTACTGGGAATTTTCACTACAGTCAAGCTCTCATCGATTATGAAATAATTGATCGCACTCCAAAAAAAATGAAAAAAATAAAAATTATATTTTCTATAATAAAATGGAGAGTAATAATATGTTCAGACCGTCCGTCAAAGGATATTCTAAATGGAACAAAGCCACACTGCGTGATTACGTGCAGCGGTATAATATACCGCACAATGAAAATGTTTATCTTACTCGTAAAGTCTACATTGATGGGATAAAGAATTATGAAAGTAAATTTAAAAACTTTAGGAAAAAGAGACTAGATGAGCTCAAACAGATTGTAGACAAACACAATCTAAAATACGTACCGACGGGTTATAAAGGACGATTTTTGAAAAAAAGATTTAATCTCGACGATTAAAACATACAGACAACCCGAAGACTTTACAGAGTCAGCTTTTAGAGAAACGAGAAGGTTTAAAAATTACTACAGAAACTGGGAATTAAACCCCAGACTTTATAACCACGATTTAATCAAGTTTTTTGATTCGCACAAGGAAGAAATAGTAAATAAAATCAAGTCTGATTTGAGAGAGCTAAAGGGGCTTTCACACTAGACGAATTCCCCGGCAATTCCCCCGGAAATTGCCGGGGAATTTCGGTCGGTCTGTTCACACTACAAAAAAAACCGGGGAATTCCCGGGGAAAAGCTTTTCCCCGGGAATTTTTTACCCCTGCTCGGGAGTAGGGTTAAAGGAGAAATCCCCGGGGTTTTACGTATTTCCCGGGGAAAAGCAACTAGTGTGAACGTCGGCGGGTTTGAACTTACCCCCACCTTTTTTCCCCCTGTATCGATCGCATTTTGCGACACAATATCCAAGTGATCCGAACTTTTGGAAATAAATCGCAATGCAAACGGTGTTCAGTTTGTCGATCGGGCCGTCGCGTGACTGAAATACTCACAACTTCAGTTCGCAGCGCCTTGAAATGCAACTTCTATCCTCAAAAAACATAACCATTTTCCAGCAACGTTTGAACGAACATGTAGGCATTATCCATGATAATTTTCCAACTGAAAGACTCCCAACTAATTCGCGTACGCTGTGCCTGGAAAATCTCACCCACTTTTATCCTCCAAAACAGATAACTGTCATCCAACAACGTATGTGCATTTTCCATGAACATTTCTTTGATGCACGTGCTGAGCTGCAGTACTGCGTCACCAATGTGGATCACACCATTTACTGTAGGGGTGTACCATATTCTTCTTTTTTAAAGAATATTTACCAGCATTTCCAAAATTATACAAAATTCTATTTATGAAGTTCGAAACATTTCAATGTTAGAAAAGAAGCTCCTCAACATATCAATATAATTTTTGTTAAGAATTTATTCGAGAAACGATGTAAAACTTAAAAAAAGGGTATTAAAAGCACCCCTTTAGTTACGGTATCATTGGATGATCCGTCCATATGATGCAAGGCGAATTGCTGTATGTTTTCCGAAGAAAATTGCGATGGAAAAGTTGATTTTTTGACGTTGCAAAGATGTTGCTAAAAATAAAAATTTGATAAGATTGGTACTGAAAAGAGGCCTGTTTGTTTTTATGGCATGCTCCCGACAATGCATGCGGGAACATTTCATCGTACTTCGCCGGTGCGGCCCGGCTCGGAAGAGCGGGTTAATTGGCCGGGCGCCGGGCCTGCTCCGTGTCCGTCGGGGGGATAGGTAGGTAGCAATTCTCGAAGCGTATTTCTCAACGTCATCATCAACGAGAAACTGAACGTTTTCTCGAAATTAATAGCCGACTGTCCGCCTAAAACTTTTGCACAATTCCCGGGGTTTGATTGCGAGTGTGAAACGATCGTGCATATTCCCGGGAAATAGCGTCCCCGGGAGTTATCAAATGTGTCTAGTGTGAACGGTTGCTGGGGTATTGGTGGGGTTAAAAATCCCCGGGAAATTCCCGGGGATTTATTTCCCGGGGATTGGCTGTGCAGTGTGAAAAGGCCTTAAGAGGTTTAAAAGTAGAGCTTGTGATAAAAATAAGGTATCGAAAAATCAAACCGAACGATATCATCGAAACAATCGAAGCTATTCATTATAGCAAGCCGAAAGCCGTTTTAAATCAAAGTCAAATAAAACAGGTTTTAAAAGAAGAGATCGATGAGCTATTTAAAAAGGATGAACGGTATAAGAATCAAGGATCGGGTTGGGTAGTCGATACAATACTCGCGTTATACATCAACATCAACAGATATAATCCAGCGAGAGGTAGTTTTTACATAAACCTACCTGAACATCTTAAAATTAAACAGGCGATGATCAACGTACAAAACAAAGACGACGAGTGTTTGAGATGGTGTTTGATCTGCCTTGGGGTTATACACGGACAAAGTAAAAAATCAAATAAGAAATAATCCTAATTACAAAATCAACGAAAGCAGACCGTCGATTTACATCAAAGACGACGGACTCAAATTTAAAGGCGTTGACTTTCCGACACCGGTCGATCAGATACCCAAGATAGAAAGACAAAATAATTTATCGATAAACGTATACGGTTATGAGGGTGAGATATATCCATTATACGTGTCTAAAAACTACGGGTCACGAGAGATCAATCTGGTTTTGATTTCTAAAGGTGACAAGCATCACTATTGTTGGATAACATATTTTACGAGGTTGATGTACGACGTTACAAAACATAAATGTAAAGAAATATTTTTGTCGAAGACGTCTATATCATTTTACCAATCAAAAGAAATTAGACAGACATATCGCCGATTGTAAGGGTATAGATGCACTTCCATCAAAGATTGTATTTCCGACAGGTAAACCAAAATACATAGACGGGCAACCAGGCGAAAGAGACGTACCGATATTAGAATTTAAAAACTATAGGCACAAACAAAAAGCACCATTTGTCATTTATGCTGACTTTGAATCCATACTACAAACAACAACACCCACACAGACACTAACATCTAAACCTACTCACTCAGACAAAGAGACAAACACAAAAAAGATTAACGTTCACAAAGCAAGCGGTTATTCGCTAGTTGTCGTCCGATGCGACGGTAAAAATGTGGATCAAGAGACTTATAGAGGCAAAGACGCTGTATCAAAGTTTGTAAATAAAATGTTAAAAATACAAAGCGGCATAAATTGTCTATATGAAAAACCCCAACCCATGAAATTTAACGAGCGAGCTAAAGAACATCATGATAAAACAAACGCGTGTTGGATTTGCGAGAAACCAATTTATCCTAATTACTCGAGCAACTGTCAGTGCCAGAAACCCAGAGAACCCAAGACGATAAAACAAATGAAAGAATATCAGTACAAAAATAGTAGGGGATTTATCGAGTCTAAATGCCTCGAATGCAAAAAGAAGATTAATAAATTTAGAAAGGTGAGAGATCACTGCCACGTCACTGGTAAATATAGGGGTGCCGCACACGCTTATTGTAACCTCAAACTACAAATTAAACCCGGTTGTACACCGATACCAGTCTTTTTTTCACAATCTGCAAAATTACGACGCTCACTTGATCATGCAGAGTATTTCAGAGTACGATGACGAAAAGGAAATACAAGTGATCGCTAAAAATTCAGAAAAGTATATTTCGTTTTCGATAGGAAATCTACGATTTTTAGACTTTTTTTAGATTTTTATGGCATCATCGTTGATGGACCTCGAAATAGACCGGCTGCTATACGCGCATAGGCCCCACGGGCACTTCGCGAATATCGGTACAGCTGTGCTAATGTGTTTACAACCCAAATTCTCCATAAAAGGATCTAGGCCTATAGTTTCTTGCACCGGAAATCCTTCAAAATGGCATTTGAATAATTTGGTTTCACGCCGTGTCGTTATTATTTTTTATTTTCACGATGTCCTTGTAAGGCGCTTAATTTTCCAGGGGGCGAGTCGGTCAGGGGGCGAGTCGGCTAGGAGGCGAGTCGGTAAGGGGCGAGTCAGTAAGGGGCGAGTCGGCCAGGGGGCGAGTTGACCTGACAAGGCTCGGTGTTGTCGTGCTTTTACAAGTTCAAAGAAATTATTTAATCCACATCCCCTAAAAGTATTATTTATTTATGGCTTTCAGGATGGCCGCGCAACCGAAGTCCAGATACCATGTACGTGTGTTTGTATAGGTGCAGACCAGTGAGAAATGCCTCCACCTCAAAATAGATGGAAAATGCTCATTTCTCCAACTGCTGATCGAGACACATACATGTTAATCAAATTAAAGCTTGTTTACCCTCTCTTTCTATCTATTCCTTTGGGATGAACAGTGACTTAATTTGGGCTGACTTTTCACTAATATATCCCGCCACTCTATTGCAAATTAGAGTTACTTTGTGTCCAAATTCATCCCAAATTTTCCAGAAATACAAGTTCCACACCATTTCAGAGCTAGGGCCCTTCATTTCCACCAACCCTCAAATCGTGATTTGGCCGGCATAGGCCATTTTGGGCCTATTTTAATTACTGGTGTGCACCACAAAATACGGCCTAATGTAGTTTAAAATTTGGGCCGGAGCTCTCAAATGGCGGCTTCACGGCATATCCTGACGGGTACCATTGCCTTACCGTATGGAAGCTGTTTGACACGTATCAATGATTTTCTATACAGGCTTCTATACTACAATCGCGAAAATGATTGGGGGGCGCTGCCATTTTCCCGACCGGTCTCCCGTCCCCATCGCGCCCGTTGGCTGCGGGGGATGCGGAACGGGGCCCGGCTATTTCCACCCTATTTCCCATAATTCCCTTCCCCATTGAGCCAGCCGGCCGCGCCGGCCATCTTGCCTACGGGCCGGATAATTGACGTGCCACGTCGTATACGTTCGTTTATGAGCATGCAGCGTACGGGCCGGATAATTGACGTGCCACGTATACATGTACGTACGTTGTGAGGAATGTCAGACAAGTCGACCGTTGAGATAACTCGACTCGGGACAAGTCGACCGTTGAGACAAGTCGACCGTTGAGACAAGTCGACCGTTAAGACAACTCAGTCGGGACAACTTAATTGACCGTTGAGACAGTTAACGTGCACGGCACGTGCACGGTACGGCTAGTCTGGTTCCCAGACCAAAAGATTCCGACTATTCCTGATGAATCTTAGGTCAGGTAGCCTCCGGTAATACAATGTATTACAATTTACATCACGTGACTAAAACGGGAGGAATTCCTCCTTTTTCCGAAACTGTCCGAAGTTTGCCGAATTCATTTCGTCGACAATCGGATAGTGTCCGAGTATTTCCGAGTATAATATAGGTTTTATTAACTGCTAATTGCTTATTAAAAACTTTAAAAAATAAGTTGATAATTAAAATCCATTGTTTTTATTTAGAAAACTAAAAATTCAACGACGATTTTGCACTCGGATCGTATACGAAGGGCGAACTTTTTGCTGCGTCATGCACTAGTTTGAATTTGACGACCGTTACCGGCATTTTCCAAAACGCGGCGTGGTCTCAATTCGGCTCCGCCTGCTAACAGTGCTGTTTGGGTGTCCAACTTTGAAGATTCCAGGTTAAAATTAGTCAATTCTTTTTACAGAAGTATTAAACTGTATATCATAACTGCATGATATATGAAGCAAGTGATTTATTTTTAAAAAAAAATTATCGGAACATTAAAAGCTTTATGTGATAAAGCGAACTCGGAAACGAAGTCGAGCTTTGAAAAAGGGCTGTCAATGTCGTCATGTTTATTTTTAGCCACGGAGGCTGCCTGACCTACAATTTAGACGTGTAGACGTCGGGGGAAATTGTCAGGTCGGGGAACCAGACTACGGTACGGCCACGTGGTTGACCGGAGATGCGCGCACAGGCCCGGCAAAAACGAACGATGTGCATGCAAGGACAATCACGCTGCGCTATATCGGCTCTGCTCTATTATATGCAACAAAACAAAGTCACGTGTCATAACTCCCAAACGGTGATCAGCCGCCGTCTTTTAAAATCCCCGGTACTATCCCCAAAACTAGGCCCAAAATCATGCGAGGCGACTTGTCTCAACGGTCGACTTGTCTTTCTATTTATCGCACATACGGTCGAGTTGTCTCAACGGTCGAGTTGTCTCAACGGTCGACTTGTCCCGAGTCGAGTTGTCTCAACGGTCGACTTGTCTGACCCCCGTTGTGAGCATGCAGCGCATGCAACAGCACAGCATTGTTGACATGGTTGATGTATCTGTTCCTCCTTGCTCCAGTTTTCTCTTTGAACGGTAAGTCTCATTTATGATATGTATTTTTGTTTGAGAAAGTGGTATTCTTTCGAACGCCACTGGCATTGAGAAGCATTGTTGTTTGTGAAAAATGTGAGTTTGTAAGTGTCCAATGATGGCGTAGTCTGGTGGTAGTACGGGGAGGGTTGTACGGAGAGGGTTGTACGGGGGAGGCCTCGGCCCAAGTTTGGCCGTGTGTTTACTTCGTTTTCCTTGCTCCATGGCTAGGCTTTATGTGGCCAATTTACTGCATGCTGCATGACCTCCGCAACTACAGGCCTCACTTGGATCATGTACCCGAACATGTTTGTAGAACTTTGTCAACTTTTGATTTCACAATTCGGCTTTGTTGGTAGTTTATTTTTGGATTTTGCTTTAGTTTGTTTTAGTCCTAAGCCTAGGCCTACTACTACTACTCAGTACTAGCCACAAAAAAACTGCTGCATTTGTATATAGGCCATGAAATGTACATTCATTCCATACAAATGATGCAAACTAAATCTTTGTGGTAATCTTAGAACACGGCAAATCATACTAAAAACTTCCTTTCTCCGCAACTACAGGCCTCACTTGGAACATGTACCCGAACATGTTTGTAGAACTTTGTCAACTTTTGATTTCACAATTCGGCTTTGTTGGTAGTTTATTTTTGGATTTTGCTTTAGTTTGTTTTAGTCCTAAGCCTAGGCCTACTACTACTACTCAGTACTAGCCACAAAAAAACTGCTGCATTTGTATATAGGCCATGAAATGTACATTCATTCCATACAAATGATGCAAACTAAATCTTTGTGGTAATCTTAGAACACGGCAAATCATACTAAAAACTTCCTTTAAAGAAATGGCTTTCATACTCATAGGCAAAACAAAATTAATTTACTGCAAATCAAAGACCAATAACCAACTTAATAAAGAAACCTCAGGCCAAAAACCAAAAAATACAGGCAAAGACTAAAACCTGAAACCAACACAGTTAGAATAGTACATCTTAGAGAATACACTCTGGCAGAAAATCACATGACATGACAACAGACATGAACCCAAGCGGGATAAAGAGGAAACTAATACATTGATGACTGTTCAGTGTCTCTGCTGTTCTGCTGAGATAAAATCATATGTGTGTGGGGGGGGGGGGGGTTCACAAAAATACAACGTATAAGACATGTTTCATTGTTTGGCATGTTTGGTTAGTACTTCAGTAGTGCATTCTGCATAAATGGGTATTGCAAGTTTTCTTCACCTTAGTCGTTATTCATTTCTTTTTAACTCCTTTACACAGGACTCCCGATGACACCCACATCACATGACCAGCTTCAACCATGCTCCAAGCATGCTCCAGTGCCTGCTTCAACCAGTTCCTAAAGCAATAATCTCAACTCAAGACGAAGACACCTATTCTTTCAAGTTCAACTGCAAGATTCCTGCTTTTTCTCTTTACCCATTCAAAACACATTTTCCTTCTAGCCATAATGTTATTTTTAGAAGTCATGAAATAGTGCCAAAAAAATCACTCTTTTCTGCTGTTTGATGTCCATCCTTTTTTAAAATTATATCCTTGGCTTAGTTGTACCAAAGAATAATGATAGAATGATTACCCGATAATTACTGGCCAAGCAGACTGTGTCGATCCTGGCAAACTTATTTGATAACAAAACAATGTCTTTGATTACCAAATTACATAATCACTCTTAAAATTTCACAACAAAATACTCATGATCGCATACCCCTCCGTTTCTCATGAGTTTTCACCAACACTCATTAAAAAAATGTTGTCCTGTAACTTACAATGCCACTGTCATTATTTATGATTACAGCTTTTAACACAAAAAACTGCAATTGCACAATATCCTTTGGCCGTCTTGCTTGAAAGTCTTTCATGAAATGTTTGTGCCTATGGTAAACAAGCCTGGACCGCCGTCCCTTGCGAAAATTGCTCCTAAAACTGACTACACTTATATCCCCTGAGTTTTGTCGAAGTACTACCCTGTACAGTAATGAATGCAAATACATTATTACAAAAAAAATGTGTGTATACCTGATTTCATTTTCACAGTTTTGTAATAAATACATTTAACATGTGTTGCTTGACATAATAATGAAGTGCTCCAATATGTCCTTTCTTTTAGTGTTACTCTCTTCTGCAAATAAACGTGTTACGATACTTTGCTGTACAACCCCATCACCATAATAAAAACACCAACTGCTATAATGACATTAACTTCTACTTAATACATAAGAAACACCCCCTTCACCATAACAAATATAAATTGTTGTCCACTTCCCCGGAAATATAAGTGACCATTCACAGGTGTAACATAAATAGGCATGGGCGTCGCGTGGGGGGGGGGCACTCCCCCCCCCCCCCGGAAAAGCCAAAAAAAAGTCATAGTGGTGTAAATTTAATGGGTTGGGGGGAGCAAAATGTCTCTGCCCCCCTCTAAAACTGATAAATCGAGAATGTGTTGAGAAAAACAGGCATTTTGTGGGCAAAAATATGTTTTGCCCCCCTCTAGAAAAAATTCTGGCGACGCCCACACAGTACCCAACCCCCACCCCCACTGGCTGCCCCCTCCTCTCCTCTGTAGTGAGAACGATGGATACGACGTTGTATAGGCCAAGATCAAACCGCGGTTTATCTAAATTACCTAATTGTACAGTTGGTGTATACGTCCTTAATGGTTTGGCACCTTGAAAATTCAATGTTCAAATTGACTGGACAATATTCCTGCACAACATTATTTATGAGCTTTATATAATGAGACACCGCATGAGACAATCGGTCGGCAATGAATACTTAATTTCATTCAACTGTTGACAGCAAGTCCTTCCTAATCGGCGCGCAATTTAAAACATTAAACGGTATGAATCCCAGCACAAACATAAACCTCCACAATATCAGCGATTTCAATATCACCATCTCCCCTCTATAACAAAAACCATTTCTCCCCATCCCTGGAAATGTTTCTCCCCATCCCCGGAAATATTGGTGACATGGTCGACGGTTTTACGGAAATTGGGCGTTCCAACTAGCACCCTTCACCCTAGCTAGCCCCTTCCCCTATATTGACAATATGTCCTGGACCCTCGCACAATCTCCGCATAACGCGCAGGAAACGTTATGTACGCGCACGTTGAACGCAAATACAAATTAGGCGAGACTGATGGCGAGTCCAAATAGGCTCGCGCCTCGCGTGCAGCAGAGGGTATGATTCTTTTTTGACTTAACAGTTGTTTGGAGTTATTAGAGTTTAAATTATCGAGATTTCATTGTATACAGTAATTATTACGAAACAGTCAACTCTACCCATCTAGCGGGTGCCGCGCGAAGCGCGGCATCCCGCTAGTTTAACATAATTAGCCAAAAGAGCCATTGTTGTCCCGGCCCACCAGGCCTTGACTCAAAGCATAGCAATGCCTTTGGGCGTGAGCTAATAAAAAACTGTTTTCGTGTGTGTCTATATTTGTGGTTATTTCATGCACAAGCCTCGCCATTCAAACTGAACTGGTAAAGAATCTCTAGTTTTATAATTCTGATACGAAATGGTCAAATGGATGTCTCAGACCTTACACAATTATTTTAAAAGTCTTTGGAGAAAGGAAATTACTATAATAGACATACTGTATGTAAAACACATCCATAGAGGGATTTCTTTAAAATATTAAAGCGACTTTTTCAAGGAAACAAAATTGTTCCAGAAAACTGAACCTGTCTTACCCCTCGATAAATTTTCCAAGGAATGAGATTCTTTATGGGAAAAAAAATCAGTGTAGCAGTGTAGCATATTGTGGCCGTTTTTGTCATAATCAACATTTCATTCATTGCTTAATAATCGTCTTCACGATGGTAAAGACTGAGGATTTGGTAGTCATTGGCAAACATGATGACTGCAGTTTGAAGTTTAGAAGTTTGCCAATTTGGTGTGAGATAACTCCAAACTTGGTGTGACTAAAAGCTAGGAATATGTCAACTTATTATAATACTTTGAACTGCATTTCATCGTTTTATTAATTAGCATGTCAGAAGTTACGTTAATGATACATCTTCCTATTTTGTTTACCACCTTGCTATTCAAAAGTTCAATCGTCACGTTTCATTGAATCGCGAAGGTGCAGATGAAGCTAGCTGAATCAAGTTTGATTTCGTGCCGTGCACACGAGGTTAAGGGAAATCAGCACGGGCGAAACTCTACGCATGCGTGTATGAATTTGCATTTATGAATTCTTTGTGAACTGGTGTATTGCGCATGCGCGCGCGGCCGCTGGGCGGTGGCGCACCGTCACATATTGCTTGACTATCCTGCCAAACCAATGCCGGTGTTGCAATGTTGATTGACTGGCTATACCAACTAAACGGAACCTTATTAATAATTGAATGACATCGGCGTACGAACCCGGTACAGTACACACAAACAAGCTGCAAGCCGGACCAAGTCACAGATGTTTTCTTTTTGTATCTACCCTGATCCCGATTCAAGATCTAGCACATCATTTCTTCGAAAACATATTTCCCAAAAATACAAGTTCAAAGACCGGTTCAGAGCTGGGGCCCCTTCATTTCTACTGGAATGTTTAATTGGCCCAATGATCGGGGTAATAATAATACTGTAAGCGCCGTGATTTAGTTTACTAAAAAGGGCGTTCTTAAATGCCGATTATTATTATTATAATTATTATTATTATTGTTAAACCCCAAATCATGATTTGGCCGGCGAATAGGCAATTTTTGGTCTATTTTCTGGTCTGCCCCACCCGAGTTGAGTGGTCGGGCACAACCCTCCCGGTGACCACCACTCTCTGTTATTGTTCTGATGAATCTTTCTTTTTTTCTGGACATATATATCGGCCCTCATCTTAAGTGGTGCGTATTACTCTGACGTTATGATGACGTCATCGGTAGTCAAATTACAAGCAATTTTTGTTGAAAAAATGATGATATTCTTTCACCTATAACTCTTGAACTAAACGATCATTGTTTTCCAATTACCTTGTAATCAGATCATGCTCTCAGCTAGTGGATCAGGTACAACTGACCACAAGTAGGCTCTTATCAGTCTAAAACATCAGGTAATTCGCCTCAGGCACTACATGCTTCATTAGGCTTGAACCTCATCAGAAACTAATAAAATGCATTAGATTGGGCTCGGTTTTCTGTAATGAATCACAAGGTGAGGTGAAAATTGATGTGTTTGGCGGCTAGTAAATGGTGGCCTAGTGTGAAAAACTGTCCAACTATACAAGTAATGACCAAAACTTAACACCTACAAATTAGAGGGCTGAAATTTGCATCATGTATTGCACTTATTGACTTTTTAGCAGGGGATGTTTCGACAAAAGATAAAAGACAAAACCTTTGTATTTGGATGACCTTTGGATGACCTTTTGATTCCTTTTTCAATAAAAAGCCATGTCAAGTGGTGAGATTAATTTGAAAGTTTTCCTTCTACACCTTTAGGTTGAACAGCAATTTATGGAAGTCCGTGAAACACTCAAGAAATCCGCCCACAAGTTACACATTCATAACGATGAGCTGAGAGCAATACGTGCCAAGCTGGACCAAACAGCCCGAGATGACACCAAATTCTTAGAATATGTGGAAGAGGAGCACCTGGCCATCCAGAAGGAGAGGAAAATGGAGGAGAAACACTACTGGTTGGAGGACACGGAGAGAAACACGTTTGCAAAATTGTCGGCGGCTGTTAGAGAGAGCCACGAGAAACAACGATCGCAAGGGGAGAGGACCAAATATTTGGGGTTCATTTTTACTATCATCGGCCTGCTGGGGTACAAGGCCATGATCTGGAAGCTCCGGAAGGACATCCGGACCTCCATCGACGCAAAGTCGAGTCAAGAGGAGCAGACAGTTGAGGCGGTGAACAATGCTGAGCAGAAACTGGAGCAGAAAATGAGCACACTGTCCACTGTGGTCTCTGGAACCTTTGCGGTCCTGATATTGCCTATACTCTACAGTATATTCAAATGAAAGGCCTACTGCACACATTTCACGGTGACTTGTAGTCTAGAGCAATGCAAAAATACCAAATATTTTTCGCATCCAAAGAAATTTGCTTACAGGGAATGTTGAACAAGGTTGAGGTTTTATAATTCATGGCAACAAGCCGTGCTATGTAGCCATGTAGCACGGCCACGGTCCATACCGCACTCTGCGTTTTGCGATATTCCAAGAAGCGCACGCCATTCCGTACAAACCACGCACGTGTATTAGGATAAGCACTTTTGTGTACAGCGTGCGTTTCATCTTTATTGTGCGTCAAGTTTGCTTGAAGATAAATTCGTTATCACGCTCGCACTCGTGGAACACGGAAAATGTAGTGCGTCTGTGTCCCACGTATTCGGCCTCGTGGTATGTGGGACACAGACGCACTACATTATATTATTCCGTGTTCTACTTGCGCTCGCGGGATAACTAGTGTTGTGAAATTACACGGACTTTATTGCTCATCGATTATTGATTAATTGCTTATTGATTATTGGTAAAATATCCTCTGAATTACTTACACAGCGATGACTTGTGCGTGCGCGCTTTGAGCGCAGAGCACCTGCACAGACGATGCTCTATACGGACTGACAAGTTGTACAGTTCTTAAGACAGATCGTAAAAACATTAATGTTCATTTGTTGTTAATCTGTATCTTTCAGTTCTTGAAAAGTCTTGTTTATAGTTTTTAGGCTAAAAGGCACAGAGGCTATCAATGTTTAACCATTTTGAGACTCTAATTAACAGATTGTATTGTTTCTGAGGCTGGCAATGGGCCCTAGTCCTCCTTGACGAAATCGGGCCACTTGAACGAGAACCACTGAGTCCCGGATTGTCACCTGTGAAGAAAATATAAGTTGAACGGTTAGAGCGATAATTGAATTTAGGGAACATTTGAAATTCGTATTAGTTAATTAATGAAATAAACACTTCTTTCCTTGACATAGATTGATTTCCACAATCGATTGCTTACGTATTCACTATGTATATTGTACACGTATGTGACTTACCTCCTCTGCGTGCAGGAAACTTCTCAAACGAAGCGGGGGAGAGTGTTGTGAAATTACACAGACTTTATTGCTCATCGATTATTGATTAATTGCTTATTGATTATTGGTAAAATATCCTCTGAATTACTTACACAGCGATGACTTGTGCGTGCGCGCTTATCGTAAATATTATTATTAGAATGTTTGGTTCTTTATTCCGTTGTAAACACTTTGTTAAATAAGTACAGTTTACAAGACAGGAGTTAGTGGAGTTGTTGTTCTGATTCTGAACCGGTCGGACCTGTGTCCGAGCGACAGTAATAACATAGTTGAAACGTACATGATTGTTTCTCTAAGTCTCCGCGTTTTTCACGGTATACGTAACGTAGAACTCACCACACTAATAATATGTGGTTTGAATTTAACTCTTACATCTTATACCGAGCATGTATAATCATGTTCCAATTTGTCATGTTTGGGTTAATTTCAAAGTTTCATTCATAAAATTCTTTTATTTTTGTATTTCACTAATTTGCCGTCTAGTATGTAATATTGTATTGCATTTATTAACTGTGGTGTAGTATTTTGCCATTGTCCTGTTTCTAGCAGGCATAATAAATGAGAATAATCATTTCTTTCATTAACTAGGCTGTGAAGAAAGAACTGTAATTATGGTGCAAGTAAGCTTTAACTACAAATTGAGTTTGTATTCTCATAATACTCTGCCTATTGAATTCAACAGGGTGCAGATTTTACAGTTAGATGTGAAAATGATCAAACCAGCTTTGTTACTGAGTGTTAATGTTTTCAAACGGTCATATATTAACCAAAGAAACATATTTTACAGTGTATTTGAATTCCAGAAAAACATTTAAGAAACACGTAATATTCAATTGGACTGAATTTTTTATTTTATCTCAAAGAGACATTTTATTCCAAGAGAAATTCTTGAGATCCATTACCGAACCGAGACCCACCTAATGCATTTTTGGGGTACTAAGTAGTGCGCCTCTGTTCTCTTGTCTGAGATAAAGTAGGCCGGGTATCCGTTACACTGGGTGGAGCCCAGGATTAAGGCCAAACAAAAAAATTGGTGTGTTTACGGTAACGGCCTAAAAAAAAAATCCAGGTAGGTAGGTAGGTAGGGAAATAATTTTATTTTGTAATTTTTTCTTATTTCAGTTCTGCATGCTCATGCGTGTTCTTTCTCAAAATATTTGTACAAAAACATTAAGCATTCAAGATATTCAATCGGTGCATTTCATTCACTTTTTAAGGGCCCCGAACATTTTTGTGAGAAGATCTGGTAGGCCCCTACTTTTGTAATTAAAAAAAAAATCAAAATTGTTAACTTAAAAAAAAAAAAACATTTCACAACCTGTGTTGAAGCTTCCTGAACTAGAAAAGTATGGAAAAGTAGGGGCCTATCAGATCTTCTCACAAAAATGTTCGGGGCCCTTAAAAAGTGTATTCTTTCGCAAAATATTTGTACAAAAACATTAAGCATTCAAGATATTCAATCGGTGCATTTCATTCACTTTATAAGGGCCCCGAACATTTTTGTGAGAAGATCTGGTAGGCCCCTACTTTTGTAATTAAAAAAAAATCAAAATTGTTAACTTAAAAAAAATCAACATTTCACAACCCGTGTTGAAGCTTCCTGAACTAGAAAAGTATGGTTTACATTTACAAGTAAGTTTCAAATAAAGAAATTAAGGTGAGGAAAAAATCCTTTTGCTTCCGATTTAATACATGCCTTTCAAAATAGCATCAGTAGGTCGGAAAATTGTTTCGCCAATTTTCTTTTTTGGGGGGTGCTGATTAATGGAGCATCGTAATAAATAATAATATTAGTATAGAGCAAGGAATCATGTTTATTTTGTGCCTGGATTATTTTTACTTGCGCCACGAAAACTATCAAGACTGGCCATCAAAAGTGATTAAAACTTGCCTCACCTAAGTAAAATATCTGGCGCCGCCGACATTCAGTCTGGCCAGCCGTACATCGCTCCGCACTCACGTTGCAGTATCAGTGTGTATTACTGCACTGTGTACGGCCCATCCCACGTGATATGGCCGAAAATCTTGCAGAAACTACTGCAGAAACACGCTAGGATGTTTCGCCACAAGTTCGAGCTTTGCAATCTCGTCATTTTAATGGAAAACACATACAAAGGTAATAAAGATCACGTTCTGTGAATAAATTCGCAGACATTTGTAGATTTTAGATGGTGCCATGATTCGTGCCAGGTGGACTAGCCTTTCGCCCTGGCAATCGTGGCTTAATTAAAGCGGCTTTCCTAGCAATGGGACGCTCCGTGGTTATACCACACGGTAGTCCAGTATTTCCGTCACATTTATGGGACTAGGTTCATGGCAAAATAAACCTCGTTTGCTGCTCAACACTTTCTCTCCTGCAGAGCCTATAGGCAAAACATTTGAAGAAAATATATGCGCCGCCAATTTCCCAGGACAAGCACTAGCATTAGCAGCCGGCTTTTCGCTTAAAATGTCATGAATATTCCGACGTCCCATGTGTACACTTTGTGCAATCTTAACGGTGACTCGATTTGTAATTCTTTCCAACCTGTGCAATATCAACCAATTAAATGGTACAACTAGGGCAACCCCGTCCCCAGTGCTTACTTTATTTCCAACCGCGTTTCCAATAGTAAGCCCTGGATAGGAATCATTCTTCCAGTTTCCTGATTCGATACTGCATTTGGCTTCAAATGGATTTTTATCGTGTACTTGGTGTTGATATTCAAAACGTGCAGTACGTGCAGTTTCGCGATCGCCACGCCTTCTCGAAAATACTCATTTCCTTCCAATTTGTTCATATTAATATGAATTGTGATACTGCATTGTTTCGATAAGATCGTAACAGTTTAATTGAATAAATCTTGTTTTCGTAACTCACGCCATGCTCGCGCTGTGACGAATTGACTCTGTTTGTACCCTAGACACCGCATACAAAAACAAGCGCTACTGTAACGCACATGCAGGCACCAGACTATTCCTTATTCGCATACGTGTTTAAAAAAATCTTGCACATGCAAATGTCCAATACCAGGGTGAGAGAGGAGGTAGTGATGGGCGCATACTGCTCGACACCCTGGGGACGAGATTACAACTAGGGCCACTTCATTCTATATAATATCCGTGCATCCATGGCTGCGTGGCGGGATGCGAAGTCGGTTTTCTTTAGCGCCCGCTATTGATTAAAATTTACTTCATGCCCACTCCGCATCCGCGCATCCGCGCGCATCCAGGCATCCAATGAAGCGCCCTCTATTGATTAAAATTTACTTCATGCCAACCCCGCATCCGCGCATCCAGGCTTCCAATAATGCACCCTCTATTGTTTAAAATTTACTTCATGCCCACCCCGCATCCACGCATCCAAGACGGAATGAGTGGGTAGGTGGGTTGGTTTTAGATAGGGAAATAAAGTAGTGGGTCCTATAGGGTAAATACAGTAGAAGGTCCTGGGGTAAATAAAGCGCCCTCTATTGATGACTTCATGCTCATCCAGCCCGCATCCGCGCTTCCGCGCATCCACGCATCCACGCATCCACGCATCCAAGACATCCCAAGCCGTCTCACTCGGTGTATATACAACGTACTTGTCAATAATTCATGTAGCGCCTTCTATTGATCACAATTTACTTCATGCTCATTCACTGTTTAAACCGCCCTCTATTTTTTTTTATACGTCTACGTTCATACCGTACCCGCGTATGCATAGGGGAGGTCTTATGTACCAACGTTGACTGCATAACACAACCTGCCAGAAAGGTGTGGTATTCCCCTAAAAAAAAACCTGAAAACAAAATGTAAAATTTGTCATTTTTAAGTCTTTTAATCTCTAAGCCGATTCAGTGCTATCATTATCATGGCGAGGCAGTTCGACTTTCAAAAGCTGACCGTGATTCGAGCACTGCGAACGATGTCGACGAGTTCGTCGGGCGCAGCGGAGAACTCGGTCAGTGGGCCGGGGAGGCCGGCGGCCGGTGGCGGTGCAGCACCGCCTGGTGAGGCAGCACCGACCGGTCTGCTGAGTAGGCTACGGAGTGACGGAATAGTGGTGTCTTTGCTGCAGTCTTACGA
This sequence comes from Patiria miniata, assembly GCF_015706575.1. Taxonomy (NCBI): domain Eukaryota; kingdom Metazoa; phylum Echinodermata; class Asteroidea; order Valvatida; family Asterinidae; genus Patiria; species Patiria miniata. Next base: position 712,206 of record NW_024037069.1, read on the forward strand.
GGAATTGGTGGGCATCGGAGAGGTCAAAAGGGCGCAGAGAAGAGTTACACAGGTTTACTGATTTTATTTGAATGATTCTTTTTCAAATCACAAAATTAATCATTGTCTTATTTTTGAAAAAATAATACGGAAAGTTTTCCATTCTAGGCCACCGCTTTTTTCAATTAATTAACTTTCAAGCGCCAAAAATTTGTTCTTTTGAAATGTTAAAACCCTCAATCAAATTATTATGAAATTGCCCCGATATAGCCCGTGAGCAACCACAAATTAATTTGCAAGGTTTCATAACCATGACGTCATCAGACCGGAAGTTACTGTAGGGGGAAATCAACAATTATCATTCTATTTTTAATTTAAATCCATCATTATGATCCCTGTCTCATGGCTTTTTTTGGCCCAAAAAATGACATCTGTTACACTTAAAATTGACCCTTTGTTTCCAAATACTGTGACGTCATTAAACCGGAAGTTGGGTGTTATTATTACATACACTTAAATTCCATATTTCCATGCGTTATTTTAAGTAAAAGATAAACAAGTGTTCTCCCTTCCCTTTTTTGACTGATGACGTCATCAAACCGGAAATAACTTGTTCGAGTACCTACAGTTTTACTGAAATTTATCATACCCTAAAAGACGCTTTCGTTTTGTACAAAATAATTGGTACTGGAAAATAATGTTGAAGTTCTTGATCCTTTTTTTTCTGACAAAAACATATTGATAACCTGGACAATGTCTAATGAAATAGTTGTCTATCCGACCACTCTGCGTTTGTACAAGTTAAGTGTAATTATGTTCAGGGGTGCACCCACACTGGGATTTTATTGCTCAAAAACATGCATTGCAAAACGAAATCAGGCCAACTTTACTTACTCTTTAGCAATGCAAATTCTCCAAAATTTTCATTGGGCAAAGACAAGGTCCTCGGCATTTCACCAATTTAGTTTGAAAACTGAACTCTATTTTAAAAGGTGATTTTTCTTCAATATTTTGCACATGAGAGGGAAGTCAAGGGCTTTCAAAATGAGGCTAAAGACTAGACTTATGCATGTCCATCCATGGTCCAACTGTTCGAAAAGACTGACTTCCTCATTCATTGTCATATATAGTCTGGTGGCTGTCTATGGTGAAATGTGTAGAAATAGAGACTAGTACCTCGCATCATATATATTTGTTTGGCATAGTTGATTGATGTATACTGAAGAGTTATTGGACTGGTTGTTTCAGATGCCAGTCTATTTTCTTGTATCGCATGTTGTCAGTACCTTAGTTTTGGGATTCTCATACACATGATTGAGTCCAATACTAGGTTGCCCCTGAGATAGTAGCTTAACTTACCGTTTCATTTGGGAGAGATTTGGCCAAATACTCCGATGAGCCTAGCCAATGATTTTGAGCTTCCTACGAGCCTGGTGTTGTCGTGCTTAAAGCAAGTTCAAAGAAATTATTTAATCCACATCCCCTAAAAGTATTATTTATTGAAGGCTTTCAGCTGGCCGCGCAACCGAAGTCCAGATACCATGTACGCGTGTATGTAGTGCAGACCAGTAAATATAGGCACCAATGAGAAATGCCTCCACCTCAAACAAAATAGATGGAAAATGCTCATTGCTCCAACTGCTGATCGAGACACATACATGTAAATCAAATTAAAGCTTGTTTACCCTCTCTCGCTATCTATTCCTTTGGGATGAACAGTGACTTAATTTGGGCTGACTTTTCACTAATATAATATCCCGCCACTCTATTGCAAATTAGAGCTACTTTGTGTCCAAATTCATCCCAAATTTTCCAGAAATACAAGTTCCAAGACCATTTCAGAGCTAAGGCCCTTCATTTCCACCAACCCTCAAATCGTGATTTGGCCGGCATAGGCCATTTTGGGCCTATTTAATTACTGGTGTACACCACCCGTAGGCCTAATGTAGTTTAATATATGGCCCAGAGCTCTCAAAATGGCGGCTTCACGGCATATCCTGACAGGTACCATTGCCTTACCGTATGGAAGTTGTTTGACACGTATCAATGATTTTCTATACAGGCTTTTAACATAAGAAAAGAGCCATTGTTGTCCTGGCCCACCTGGCCTTGACTCAACTGAGCATAGCAATGCCTTTGGGCTTGAGCTTTATAAAAAAAAAAACTGCTTTCGTGTGTGTCTATATTTGTGGTTATTTCATGCACAAGCCTCGCCTTTCAAACTGAACTGGTAAAGAATCTCTAGGTTTATAATTCTGAAACGAAATGGATGTCTCAGACCATACACAATTATTTTAAAAGTCTTTGGAGAAAGGAAATTACTATAATAGACATACTGTATGTAAAACACATCCATAGATGGATTTCTTTAAAATAAGTGACTTTTTCAAGGAAACAAAATTGTTCCAGAAAACTGAGCCTGTCTTTTACCCCTCGATACATTTTCTAAGGAATGAGATTCTTTATGGGAAAAAAATCAGTGTAGCAGTGTAACATGTGGCCCTTTTTGTCTTAATCAACATTTCATTTATTGCTTAATAATCGTCTTCACGATGGTAAAGACTGAGGATTTGGTAGTCATTGTCAAACATGATGACTGCGGTTTGAAGTTTAGAAGTTTGCCAACTTGGTGTGAGATAACTCCAAACTTGGTGTGACAAAAGGCTAGGAATGTCAACAGATTATAATACTTTGAACTGCATTTCATCGTTTTATTAATTAGCATGTCAGAAGTTTCGTTAATGATACATCTTCCCACTTTGTTTACCACCTTGCTATACAAAAGTTCAGTCGTCACGTTTCATTGAATCGTGAAGGTAGCTGAAGCTAGCTGAATCTAGTTTGATTTCGTGCCGTGCACACGAGGTCAAGGGAAATCAGCATGGGCGAAACTCTACGCATGCGTGTATTAATTTGCATTTATTCTTTGTGAACTGGTGTATTGCGCATGCGTGGGCCGCTGGGCGGTGGCGCACCGTCGTATAGTGCTTGACTATCCTGCCAAACCAATGCCGGTGTAGACTTGAAATCAAGTCTATAATGACTAATGAGTGGTTTTAATCGCGTCCGCCGCGCGCGACTGCCAAGCTCTGTGCCGGGGGTACGACATACCGCATCCTGTCCTAGTAGCGGGGACGCTACGTACATTTTCGACCCCATGCGTGTGCGATCCCATGCGTGTACTGCATTACAGACTTGAACTAGACATATGTTTGTGGACAAACATAGGGCTGTTTCGGTAGCTTTTTGTGACATGTGACATGTGTTCCATCAACGAAGGATGTGTAGTTCTGTTTATAATAAATGGTGGCATATATGTGATTCCATTCGCATAGGGCTTTGAATAATGACGTCACATGACACGTGATGACGTCATGATGACGTCACATAAAGTTTTATCTATTACTATAATATTATGGTAAAGAACAACTTAGCCAGAGCAAACATCGTTGAAAGCAAGTTCGCGTCTTTCACCAATTTTAAATTACAAAGCACTTCCGGTTTCAACCAGAAGAAAGGGTCACGTGATTTATTTGCACATATTTAAAAAATGAAGACCCTCGATAATTCTATCGATTCCCGCAAAAATCATGTTCAGGTCTCGACCACCTACATTTTGTTCTACCTATAACACATCCCGGTCTAGCCACATACCAAGTTTCAACCCAATCAGACTTACAGTTCTGTAGATATAGGACTTCATAATATGCACGTAAATTTTCAAAAATCAATAAAAAAAATTAGGTGATGACGTCATCATGACGTCATAGTCTTGGCATAATTTTTGTATGAGGGTCTTCCTTGGCTGTAACATTGATGACGATTTTAGATCGCCAAGTTATAGAAATGGTGGCTTGAAAACGTGTACTAAGTCAATGGGCTAACACGTGTACAAAGTTAACGGGCTAAAAACAAAATCCCACTGCAGAAAAATTGCACCTTTAAATTTGTAATTTGCCTTTGAACTGAAACATTTTTATGAAATATTACTTGATATTCTGACCCTTAGGAATATGTTCAATCGAATGAAAGCGCGAAAAAAATACGATTTCTCTTTCCTTCTCATAGTAATTCTCGGCTGAAGTTCAGAACTACTCAGTAAGATATCAGTGTTGTAAAGGAAAAGACTTGTGGAAAATCCCACGGCAGAAAAACTGCACCTTTAAATACGTAACATAGGGCTTTTCGGCATTATGATTTTTTATTATACGTCCCTGACTATGTGCATGCACGAACATAAAATCTGTCAAAGTTAGCCGAAAATCGGCTAAAACGGTCACTATGATATGATGTGGACAGGATTTGACCTCGGCAACACGTGCTCTGCAGGCTGACTGACATTACATGTACGATGTACATGTACAGTACGTGCGTAACGTACGTGTATGTACATATAGACGTTCTGTGCATGTTTTAGAGCAGATGTATTGTCAACCTGAAGTTTTAAGTGTGCGCAGGGCGTGTCCGAGTTCGCTTATTGCCTTGAAGCTTTGACTTAGGTCAGACCTACCCTTAAATCGACAATTAAAGTAAAAACTAACATAAAAACTGCCATGGTTGATTTTTCAGGAATTTTCAAATGAAAAAGAGTTTTTTTATTATAACTTCCGGTCTGATGACGTCATTCGCCTAAAACTTCGCACACGTCTTAAGTGGATCAAGGTCATCATACACACCAATATTTAGGCGATTCCGACAAACTTCGCCACAGACATCTATTCAAAATACATTTTTGCAAATTTTCAACCTGTCGCTAGAGGGCGCTCGAAGATTGCATGACGTCATTGGTAGATGATTTGAAGAATACTTCTAGCCAAGAGACTAACACCATTAAAAGCAAGTTCATATCTATTACCATTTTCAAATAATAAGCCACTTCCGGTTTTGGCCTTTTTCGACCGGAAGCAAGGGTCACGTGATTTCACGCACACTGAATGAAATAAAGACCTCAACCTACTCTACCACTTGCCGGTAACAGAATGCTGCGGACGCGTACGGTTGATTTCTTATGCATTTTTAAATATTAAAAGTGTCACAATTTAATTGCCTATAAATACACACCGGATGACGTCATCATGACGTCATCATTACACAATGTTGTTTGAATTAGGGTCTTTGCTTGGACAAAGATTGGTGCAAATGAATTACTGGCAAAGAGTCAAAAATGCCCTTTGAAAATCGACAATTTTGTTTCGATTTCTGTGTACAAAGTCTATGGGAAAAATTAAATATTCAAAATTCTATAATAAATTAGTCGATGACGTCACGATGACGTCAATGTTCGGCACACAACTTCAGATGCTGGTCTAAGTGTGTGCCAAGTATAAAGTCAATCGGATTGATTTTAGTGCCCAAAGTGCCGGTGACAAAAAAACCGTGTACAAATGCTATGGGCAAAATGACTGAAAAAGAAAAAAAAAAAAAAGAAAAAAATAAAAATCTTAACGAAAACAAAGGCTGTTTCGGCAAAAGTGCCGAAACAGCCAATAACTCGTTGTCAGTTTGTGCACAGGCAATGAGACTTGCTACCAAAATTGGACGGAGCAGTCTGATTGGTTAAGAATCAAGAAAATATGAATATTCAACAGGCATCTCTTAGCCGATGCGTTTTGGCTTGCACGACGCGACGACACACACACATACACTGTACATGTACATGTACATGTACACACAACGCCTGATTATCGCGGCGTCTTCACAAAATATTCTCAATCGCTTCGGATTTCCTATCCCCAACGTTAAAATGGAGGAGTTGGAAGCTGGCACCGAAAAGTATAGAGGTTCCATTGACCATGGGTTGCGAAAACTGGGGATTACCAGTGCTCTGAAACCCCAACAAACTGAGGCAATCACAAGTTTTCTTGACGGCAACGACACCTTCGTGAATCTACCCACCGGGTACGGGAAATCCCTGATATACCACATGGGCCAAAAGGAGCTTACGTTTACAGTCGGTGCGCACTTCATTTTTTGAAGGGGATTTACAATTATTCGTAACAGTTTCAAGTTCCATAATTACACTAAATGTTACTCCTTTTTATTCAAAGACAATTGCAAAAGTACTAATAATACCTACAATGTTATACTTTTTTTTACCGTAATTTTAAAACTAGGACTGCCAAATCAAATGGAAACTTCAAATGATCGTGTAATAATTACCCCCATATTTATAATGGATGTTTCTTCGTTAGCCAGATGGGCTACCATTGGCCCGCGCTATGGAAATACATGCATATGCATTGCAGTGGCTGCATATATGAATATTCGCTTGAAAACGTGTTAGTCAAGTCGTTAGACACGGACTGACCATGCCGCGCGGTGTACGTGTATGTACATCGTACATGTACTGTACATCGGACTTTTGCATGACTGGTTGTGGCGCTCACGTTGCGTGAACGGCGGTGGCATGGCCGGTATGCGGATTCTTGCGCTGATGACGGACATAAACCACTATAGTCTAACGACTTGCCATCAAGTCTAATGCCGGTGTTGCATGTTGATTGACTGGCTATACCAACACACACAAACAATCTGCAAGCCGGGCCATGTCACGGATGTTTTTTTTTGTATCTACCCTGATCCCGATTCAAGATCTAGCACGGCTTCGAAAACATATTTCCCATAAATACAAGTACAAAGACCGGTTCAGAGCTGGGGCCCCTTCATTTCTACTGGAATGTTTAATTGGCCCAATGATCAGGGGTAATAATAATACTGTAAGCGCCGTGATTTAGTTTACTAATAAGGGCGTTCTTAAATGCTGATTATTATTATTATTATTATTAAACCCCAAATCATGATTTGGCCGGCGTATGGGCAATTTTTGGTCTATTTTCTGGTCTGCCCCACCCGAGTTGAGTGGTCGGGCACAACCCGCCCGATGACCACCACTCTCTGTTATTGTTCTGATGAATCTTTCTTTTTTTCTGGACATATATATATATATATATCGGCCCTCATCTTAAGTGGTGCCTATTACTCTGACGTTACGATGACGTCATCGGGAGTCAAATTACAAGCAATTTTTGTTGAAAAATGATGACATTCTTTCACCTATAACTCTTGAACAAAACGATTATTGTTTTCCAACCTTGTAATCAGATCATGCTCTCAGGTAGTGGATCAGTTACAACTGACCACAAGTAGGCTCTTATCAGTCTAAAACATCAGGCAATCCGCTTCAGGCACTACATGCTTCATTAGGCTTGAACCTCATCAGAAACTAAAATGCATTAGATTGGGCTCGGTTCTATAATGAATCACAAGGTGAGGTGAAAATTGATGTGTTTGGCGGCTGGTAAATGGTGGCCTAGTGTGAAAAACTTTCCAACTATACATGCAATGACCACAACTTAACACCTACAAATTAGAGGGCTGAAATTTGCATCATGTATTGCACTTATTGACTTTTTTAGCAGGGGGTGTTTCGACAAAAGATAAAAGACAAAACCTTTGTATTTGGATGACCTTTGGATGACCTTTGGATTCCTTTTTCAATAAGAAGCCATGTCAAGTGATGAGATTAATTTGAAAGTTTTCTTTCTACACCTCTAGGTTGAACAGCAATTTATGGAAGTCCGTGAAACACTCAAGAAATCCGCCCACAAGTTACACAATCATAACGCCGAGCTGAGAGCAATACGTGCCAAGCTGGACCAAACAGCCCGAGATGACACCAAATTCTTAGAATATGCGACAGAGGAGCACCTGGCCATCCAGAAGGAGAGGAAAATGGAGGAGGAACACTACTTGTTGGAGGACACGGAGAGAAACACGTTTGCGTACTTGTCGGCGGCTGTTAGAGAGAGCCACGAGAAACAACGATCACAGGATCAGAGAACCAAATATGTCGGGATCAGTTGTTCCATCGTGGGGACGATCATCATCGGCCTGCTGGGGTCCATGGCCATTAACCAGAAACGAATGTCGAATCAAGTGACAGTTGCTCTGGAAAGATTCTCCGAGCAGCAACAACAAGGGTTTGACTCCCAGGAGAGGAGCTTAACCAGGATCCTGAAGCACCAGGAAGGGTTGCTCTTGAAGGAGATCGAAGGGGTGCGAAGGTTTGCAGCCGTCGGGGCCGGAGACATGACCACGTTAGAGGAGCCGGTGAACAATGCTGAGCCGAAACTGGGGCAGAAAATAAGCACACTGTCCGCTGTGGTCTATGGAGGCTTTATAGCGGTCCTGATGTTGCCTTTTCTCTATAGTATATTCAAATGATAGGCCTATTGCACACATTGCACGGTGACTTGTATCTAGAGCAATGCAAAAATACCAAATATTTTTCGCATCCAAAGAAATTTGCTTACAGGGAATGTTGAACAAGGTTGAGGTTTTATAATTATCTGTTTGAGATGTACTAACTTTCCATATTTTTGAATTCCATAGTGTTGCCTATATACAATGTAATGTTATGATAATGTGATATTTCTTTCAAGTTGGTCGGATGGGAGGCATCAGGCATGGGTCCTTTACTGCCTGCATGAGACCCCCCCCCCCCCCCTTCTGGTGTCCCCCACCTCCACTTGACAAAAAAACGGTTGATAAAGAAAGAAGCTTTTGTAATAACATCTGCTAGAATCCTCTCTAGAAAATGAGGCCCCCAGTTCCCCCTGCAAATAATACCAAAGTTTAAACATTGATCCGAGTATGTTTCAGTCAAGCTCAAGTCAATACAAGATTTGAGCCTGTTTTTTCCCCCCAGATTTATTTTAAGCCATTCTTTATGTATTATCTTCAAGTAAACTTGAATCCTCGATCCTGATTGGTCGATCCATGGCAACAAGCCGTGCTATGTAGCCATGTAGCACGGCCACGGTCCATACCGCACTCTGCGTTTTGCGATATTCCAAGAAGCGCACGCCATTCCGTACAAACCACGCACGTGTATTAGGATAAGCACTTTTGTGTACAGCGTGCGTTTCATCTTTACTGTGCGTCAAGTTTGCTTGAAGATAAATTCGTTATCATGAGGAAAAAATCCTGTTGCTTCCGATTACATGCCTTTCAAAATAGCATCAGTAGGTCGAAAAAATTATTTCGCCAATATTTTTTTTTTTGGGGGGGGGGTGCTGATTAAAGCTATAGTCCATCATTTGCAGCCATCCGAAAAGTAACTGGCGTAATTACTGTTGAAAAACAAATTTGGTTGAAAGATAGTAATGGGAACTAAACTCCCTGTGAAATTATTCTTTCTGGGAAGCTGTCATTTTGAAGTAATCAACGAAAGAAGGCATTTCCAACGGTGATTCTTAAGAAGCACCGTAGGAAAATTTAAATTAGTAGTTCGTTTTGTTATTCAGCGCAGCGCGCACAAGTATTGGAACGACGCACACGCGCGCGCGGTTGTTATAATTCGTCGGATCAGTGCGCGACGCCGCGTATAGCTGCAATTCAAAACAATTCAAAACATGATTCAGTAAATTTGATTTGAAATTGAGATCTTAGAATGCTGCTTTTCTCGGAATGTACAGCTGAAGCTTAGCTGAAACTTCATCAGGTTAGTTGCTCAGTATCCTTCATTAGATTTTGAACACTTTTGTTGCTTCAAACGAACAAAATGCACTAATTACAAATGATGGACTATAGCTTTAATGGAGCATCGTAATAAATAATAATATTAGTATAGAGCAAGGAATCATGTTTATTTTGTGCCTGGATTATTTTTATTGGCGCCACGAAAATTATCAAGACTGGCCATCAGAAGTGATTAAAACTTGCCTCACCTAAGTAATAATATTTTTGAGGTGGGTGATTCCACTAGTATGCCTAATCACGGCCGCTGGCGCCGCCGACATTCAGTCTGGCCAGTCGTACATCGCGCCGCATTAGAGACACACTCTTGGAAAAAATGGTCCGGTTAACATTGTTAACTTCTTTCTTATGATGGGACTGCGGTTTCGCCGAAGTCAATTGAGCTTGATCGGCTGACTGATAAGGTTTATTTACAAAACCCCGAGCCAACGAGGTTTTTGTATAGAAAGCTGCCGGACCACATTTTGCGAGAGTGTGTCCGTAATGCTTGAAGCCTGCCGGTATAGCCCTGGTGGACTCCCTTTCCTCCCTACGTTAGTCGTATTGCAATGAAGACTTCGTCCAACCTGGGCTACCTGCCGGTAATGCTGAGCATGCATACTGCCAAAGTTTCCAGTGGCATCCCTACATTTTCTCGTGCAAATAGGACCCATTTGTGGACCCTAATTTTATCAAATCTGCTCTTAGATAATAGCCCAAAAGCTAGAGAGATGATCCTCGGCTATATTCGCACGATTCCGCTAATTTTTAAACAAGACGGTCTCGTTTTTTACAAAAAATTGTGGGGGCACTTTTTAAGCAAATTAACGACTTGCGTAGAAATTTTTGAAACCCTAATCAAAATAATTGCGCCCGCTGTCGTTCTTATTGCGCCATTCTGATATATCTTCTGTCTAGCCCCCCCCCCCCCCAACCACCACCACCACCACACCGAAAAATAATAGTAATTAAATACTGTTAAAAATGAACTCGTTTATTCAGAAATTCATGAAGCATATTCAAACTGATTGAATGTTTCCAAAGTGTCTTTCCCATTTGCAAAAGTTCTTTTTGAAAGCCCATCAGCCATTAGAGACACACTCTAAAATACGGAAGCGTATTTATACGGAAGTGTATTTAGGACATGACCCAAACAAAATTTCAAGCCCTCTATTTCGCCCGGGCGGATTACTATTTCGCCCGGGCGAATTACTATTTCGCCTACACGGATTACTAATTCGCCCGGGCGAATTAGTAGTCTGCCCGGCCGGGAGAATTAGTAATATATGAATTTCTTAGCGCAACCTAAGCGACAGGCTTCCGCTGCAGTTTATGCAAAGCGGAAATCCTCCAGAAAACCTAAAAAAACGCACGATTTTTTTTCCTTTTTGAGAACATAACTTTTGAACCCTCGATGCTTTCAAGTTCGTTCTTTCGGCAAATTGAAAGTTCATTATTCCTCTTTTTAATGATATTTTTAGATTATTTTTTAATTACTTTAAAGATCCGTCATTTTTCAAGTACAAGCAGTCGGTATCTCCAATTTTACAATGCAAAAACGATGTTCACGAAGAATCCTGTCACACAACGCGGCTCATAATAAACTCACAACTCTGGACGCCCTCTACCGATTTCTTTCGTTCGAGTTATTAAATAAACAGCATGAGTTTGTCCAAAGCTGATGTAAAAATGAAGTTGATTGGCCAATGTTAAAGCCCGTCTATTAATTTCAGCCTAAAGTTTTTTCGCTAATCAGAAGCGTTGTTTGAAACTGCATTGGAACGTGTACGATCAACAAATGATAATCCACCTACTCCCATCGTTGTGTTGCCAACTTGCTGTTTCTCTCCGGTAAGTTCTCCCCTTTACAATTCCTCAGGGACTCTAAAAACTATATGATATTCAAACTTACAATATAAAGATTCTCTGCATCTAAACAAATATGAAGATACTTTACCAGAAGACATTGTAACTGTGATGTAAAAGTTGGCTTCTTATGCGATGGAAGCAGCTTTCTTGTCACGCCGTGCGTGGCTTGAGCATGGCACGCTGTGATTTCTGGCCAAGTCCACTTTTGTTTAGGTGTGATTAGACAGTGTTTGTACGTGGGTGAACAATGGTGTGCACTAATTGCACACGTTTTATTGACTCAATATTATTAATGTAGATATTTCTGTAATGTTTGGCAGCCTAGTTGAACTTGGTTGGAGGTATCAACTCAAAAAGGAACGCAATTTACTGTTATGTTCATGCGATGGCCTAACAAGCTGAAGACCCCGTATGCATTTTCTATGTTTAGAAAAGGAAAAAATAAAATGTAAATGTTTTTTAATTCCTTTCTTTCCTTATTAGAATCCGATGGAATTAAGGACGAAGAAAAAGATAGACTATTGTGCCCTTGACAGAGGTGAGCCCATCAAAGCTGTGGCGGAGAAGACGTGGCCAATAGTAAAAGCTGTGGTGATTTGAGACAATAGACCGCCCAATCAGAGGAAGTCAGAGCTGCCATATCTTTAGCCACATTTATCTCATTGCCAGAGCTTAGTTTTAAATTCGAACTATTTTATGTTAAAAATCATGTATATGAATGTACATTTTCGTATGTTAGTTGTTCCTGATATATAGCCATTGTAATTGTATTGTGTATTTTGATGTTTTGTATTGTATGTTATAATTGTCTTTTATCCGTACACCTTGTTTGACGTGTGTGAAATAAAATAAAACAGGAATACATGTAGATCAAATGAAATGTTATAGTTGTCTTTTATCCATACACCTTGTTTGACGTGTGTGAAATAAAATAAAACAGGAATACATGTAGATCAATTGTTTTTTTTTAGTAATAAATGAAGTCACCACGGTACTTGTGTCGCGAATTGTTTATGTTCAACACCCACTTCCTCTTCTGCAGCCTACTCCCCCACCCCTGCTTTGTAAGTGGGATATTCCATCAGCTCATTGCCCTTCTTCATGGATGAACGAACACCTCACAGACCTTGTATGAGATAAGGGCACACACGTAACTCTAAGGACAGATGCACAGCATTTGTTGAAGCTTCTTATAGTGTCAAAATTGACTTTGAGGAATTCGCGACGGGCTTGGCGGCGGCGGCGGCGGCGGCGGCGGCGGCGGCGGCGGCGGAGGCTGCCCTGGCGAATACTAGTCTGCCCGGGCGAATTAGTAATCCGCCCGGGCGGAATGGTAATCCGCCCGGGCGAAATGCTAATCCGCCCGGGCGAAATACTAATCCGCCCGGGCGAAAAAGTAATCCGCCCGAGCGAAATAGTAATCCGCCCGGGCGAAATAGTAATCCGGCCGGGCGAAATAGTAATCTGGCCGGGCGAAATAGTAATCCGGCCGGGCGAAATAGTAATCCGCCCGGGCGAAATAGTAATCCGCCCGGGCGAAATAGTAATCCGCCCGGGCGAAATAGTAATCCGCCCGGGCGAAGTAGTGGGCCTAAAAAATATTTTCGGTCATGTCCTAAATACGCTTCCGTAATATTTAGGACATGACCCCCCCCCCCAAAAAAAAAATTCTGGCCCACTATTTCGCCTTGGCGAATTACTAATTCGCCCAGGCAAATTAGTAATCCGCCCGGGCGAATTAGTAATCCGCCCGGGCGAAATAGTAATTCGCCTGGGTGAATTAGTATTCCCCTGGGTGAAATTGTAATTCGCCCGGGCGAATTAGTAATCCGCCCGGGCGAAATAGTAATTCGCCCGGGCGAATAAGTAATCCGCCCGGGCGAAATAGTAATCCGCCCGGGCGAAATAGAGGGCCAGAATTTATTTTTTTAGTCATGTCCTAAAATACACTTCCGTAGAAAAGGCCCTCGTGGCTTAGTCCTTGCGCGAACTTGGCCCAAGATATCCCAAGCCGTCTCACTCGGTGTATATACTACGTACTTGTCAATAATTCATTCTCTGTAGCGCCTTCTATTGATCACAATAATTACTTCATGCTCATTCACTGTTTAAACCGCCCTCTATTTTTTTTTTCGTCTACGTTCATGCCGTACCCGCGTACGCATAGGGGAAGTCTCATGTACCAACGTCGCTTCGTTCTCAAGAGAGTGCCATTCTACTCAACGACCGCACTCCTCACATCAGATCCAACTACAAAAAAAAACCTTTTCCGGCGTGGCCCTGCATTCTATAGTTGCTCAAAATAAATGCTTTGTTTACGGAAATATGTTTTGATTATGCACTCTGTTTTTAATGACCTCTGACCCCACGTATTGTTACACAGACTGCATAACACAACCCGCCAGAAAGGTGTGGTATTCCCCCCAAAAAAACCTCGAAAACAAAAAGTAAAATTTGTCATTTTTAAGCCTATCAATCTCTAAGCATTCAGTGCTATCATTAGCATGGCGAGACAGTTCGACTTTCAAAAGCTGACCGTGATTCGAGCACTGCGAACAGTGTCGACGAGTTCGTCGGGCGCAGCGGAGAACTCGGTCAGTGGGCCGGGGAGGCCGGCGGCCGGTGGCGGTGCAGCACCGCCTGCTGGTGAGGCAGCACCGACCGGTCTGCTGAGTAGGCTACGGAGTGACGGAATAGTGGTGTCTTTGCTGCAGGTTTACGAAGCTGTGTTGGGCATCGGAGAGGTCAAAAAGGCGCAGAGAAGAGTTACACAGGTTTACTGATTTTATTTGAATGATTCTTTTTCAAATCACAAAATTAATTATTTTCTTATTTTTGAAAAAATAATACGGAAAGTTTTCCATTCTAGGCCACCACTTTTTTCAATTAATTAACTTTCAAGCGCCAAAAATTTGTTCTTTTGAAATGTTAAAACCCTCAATCAAATTTTTATGAAATTGCCCCCATATATAATCCGTGAGCAACCACAAATTAATTTGCAAGGTTTCATAACCATGACGTCATCAGACCGGAAGTTACTGTTGGGGGAATTCAACAATTATCATTTTATTTTTAATTTAGATCCATCATTTGATCCCTGTCTCATGGCTTTTTTTTGCCCAAAAAATGACATCTGTTACACTTAAAATTGACTCTTTGTTTCCAAATACTGTGACGTCATTAAACCGGAAGTTGGGTGTTATTATTACATACACTTAAATTCCATATTTCCATGCGTTATTTTAACTTAAAGATAAACAAGTGTTTTCCCTTCCCTTTTTTGACTGATGACGTCATCAAACCGAAAATAACTTGTACGTCGAGTACCTACATTTTTACTGAAATTTATCATACCCTAAAAGACGCTTTCGTTTTGTACAAAATAATTGGTACTGGAAAATAATGTTGAAGTTCTTGATCCTTTTTTTCTGACAAAAACATATTGATAACTTAACTGGACAATTTCTAATGAAATAGTTGTCTACCCAACCACTCTGCGTTTGTAACAACAAACGCAAACCTCTAGTGTTAATATTGAACTGTGAACCCTCGCCCCTACTTTTTCAAAATGGTGTCTTCCTCGATCTTGTCTTGCCTAGTATGTGTTTTAACAAGGTGCTTCGTGTGGTGCTGACTGTATTCCGTCAAGTATTTGTCTTCGTTAACTTATTTATCGGAGAAGTACACAGCTGTATGTACGAAGAATCAATCTCCCTATGTACCTGCGCGTGTCTTTTGTACAAGTTAAGTGTAATTATGTTCAGGGGTGCACCCACACTGGGATTTTATTGCTCAAAAACCTGCATTGCAAAACAAAATCAGGCCAACTTTACTTACTCTTTAGCAATGCAAAATTCTCCAAAATTTTCATTGAGCAAAGACAAGGTCCTCGGCATTTCACCAATTAAGTTTGAAAACTGAACTCAATTTTAAAAGGTGATTTTTCTTCAATATTTTGCACATGAGAGGGAAGTCAAGGGCTTTCAAAATGAGGCTAAAGACTAGACTTATCCATGTCCATCCAACTGTTCGAAAAAGACTGACTTCCTCATTCATTGTCGTATATAGTCTGGTGGCTGTCTATGGTGAAATGTGTAGAAATAGAGACTAGTACCTCACATCTTATATACTGAAGAGTTATTGGACTGGTTTCAGATGCCAGTCTATTTTCTTGTATTGCATGTTGTCAGTACCTTAGTTATGGGACTCTCATACACAGTATTGAGTCCAATACTAGGTTGCCCCTGAGATAGTGGCTTAACTTACCGTTTCATTTGGGAGAGATTTGGCCAAATACTCTGATGAGCCTAGCCAATGATTTTGAGCTTCCTACGAGCCTGGTGTTGTCGTGCTTTTACAAGTTCAAAGAAATTATTTAATCCACATCCCCTAAAAGTATTATTTATTTAAGGCTTTCAGGATGGCCGCGCAACCGAAGTCCAGATACCATGTACGTGTGTTTGTAAAGGTGCAGACCAGTAAATATAGGCACCAATGAGAAATGCCTCCACCTCAAAATAGATGGAAAATGCTCATTGCTCCAACTGCTGATCGAGACACATACATATAAATCAAATTAAAGCTTGTTTACCCTCTCTCGCTATCTTTTCCTTTGGGGTGAACAGTGACTTAATTTGGGCTGACTTTTCACTAATATGTATCCCGCCACTCTATTGCAAATTAGAGTTACTTTGTGTCCAAATTCCAAATTTTCCAGAAATACAAGTTCCAAGACCATTTCAGAGCTAGGGCTCGTCATTTCCACCAACCCTCAAATCGTGATTTGGCCGGCATAGGCCATTTTGGGCCTATTTAATTATTGGTGTACACCACCCGTGGGCCTGATGTAGTTTAAAATATGGCCCAGAGCTCTCAAAATGGCGGCTTCACTGCATATCCTGACAGGTACCATTGCCTTACCGTATGGAAGTTGTTTGACACGTATCAATGATTTTCTATACAGGCTTTTAACATAAGAAAAGAGCCATTGTTGTCCTGGCCCACCAGGCCTTGACTCAACTGAGCGTAGCAATGCCTTTGGGCTTGAGCTTTATAAAAAAACTGTTTTCGTGTGTGTCTATATTTGTGGTTATTTCATGCACAAGCCTCGCCATTCAAACTGAACTGGTAAAGAATCTCTAGGTTTATAATTCTGATACGAAAAGGAATGTCTCAGACCATTTTAAAAGTCTTTGGAGAAAGGAAATTACTATAATAGACATACTGTATGTAAAACACATCCATAGATGGATTTCTTTAAAATAAGCGACTTTTTCAAGGAAACAAAATTGTTCCAGAAAACTGTACATGTCTTACCCCTCGATAAATTTTCCAAGGAATGAGATTCTTTATGGGAAAAAAATCAGTGTAGCAGTGTAGCATGTGGCCCTTTTTGTCATAATCAACATTTCATTCATTGCTTAATAATCGTCTTTACGATGGTAAAGACTGGGGATTTGGTAGTCATTGGTAAACATGATGACTGCAGGTTGAAGTTTAGAAGTTTGCCAACTTGGTGTGAGATAACTCCAAACTTGGTGTGACAAAAGGCTAGGAATGTCAACAGATTATAATACTTTGAACTGCATTTCATCGTTTTATTAATTAGCATGTCAGAAGTTTCGTTAATGATACATCTTCCCATTTTGTTTACCACCTTGCTATACAAAAGTTCAGTCGACACGTCTCATTGAATCGTGAAGGTAGATGAAGCTAGCTGAATCAAGTTTGATTTCGTGCCGTGCACACGAGGTCAAGGGCAATAAGCATGGGCGAAACTCTACGCATGCGTGTATGAATTTGCATTTATGAATTCCTTAGTGAACTGGTGTATTGCGCATGCGTGGGCCGCTGGGCGGTGGCGCACCGTCACATATTGCTTGACTATCCTGCCAAACCAATGCCGGTGTTGCATGTTGATTGACTGGCTATACCAACGAAACGGACCCTTTTTAATTGAACGACATCGGCGTACGAACCCGGTGCAGTACACACAAACAATCTGCAAGCCGGACCATGTCACAGATGTTTTCTTTTTGTATCTACCCTGATCCAGATTCAAGATCTAGCACATCATTTCTTCAAAAATACAAGTTCAAAGACCGGTTCAGAGCTGGGGCCCCTTCATTTCTACTAAACCCTAAATCGTGATTTGGCCTGCGTATAGACAATTTTTGGTCTATTTACTGGTCTGCCCACCCGAGTTGAGTAGTCGGGCACAACCCGCCCGGTGACCACCACTCTCTGTTATTGTTCTGATGAATCTTTCTTTTCTTTTCTGGACAATACATCTCCGCGGGTTTTCTCCTAAAGGTTTATGATATGAACTTGTAATTTTCAACATATATCGGCCCTCATCTTAAGTGGTGCGTATCACTCTGACGTTATGATGACGTCATCGGGAGTCAAATTACAAGCATTTTTTTTGAAAACTTTTGATATTCTTTCACCTATAACTCTTCAACAAAACGATCATCTCTCAGCTAGTGGATCAGGTACAACTGACCACAAGTAGGCTCTTATCAGTCTAAAACATCAGGTAATCCGCATCAGGCACTACGTTCATGCTTCATTAGGCTTGAACCTCATCAGAAACTAAAATGCATTAGATTGGGCTCGGTTCTATAATGAATCACAAGGTGAGGTGAAAATTGATGTGTTTGGCGGCTGTTAAATGGTGGCCTAGTGTGAAAAACTGTCCACTATACATACAATGACCACAACTTAACACTTACAAATTAGAGGGCTGAAATTTGCATCATGTATTGCACTTATTGACTTTTTAGCAGGGGATGTTTCGATAAAAGACAAAACCCTTGTATTTGGATGACCTTTGGATGACCTTTTGATTCCTTTTTTAATAAGAAGCCATGTCAAGTGCAGTGGCGTCACCAGACTTTTCAGTCTGGGGGGGGGGGGGGGGCACAGGGGGGCACCAGCATTTGATGGGGGGGGGGGGCACTTGGGTGGATACGGATCGCCGTCCTGGAGGAGGGGTCTAAGGGGAGGGGTTGCCCCCCTCCCCTTTGGAAAATTTTCGCATACGGAGGATGGGCTAGATGCAAAATGGTGCCACATTTGATGCTAAATTCGATCTGAAGATATCTCAAGAAATTGCTATTTTTGAGGTAATGATTTTAACAACGCGCAGAATTTTGCAGAGGATAGGGGGGCACCAGCATTTGATGGGGGGGGGGGGGCACTCGGGGGGGGGGCACTAGGTTTTCCAGGGGGGGCACGTGCCCCCCTGGCCCCCCTTGGCGACGCCACTGGTCAAGTGATGAGATTAATTTGAAAGTTTTCTTTCTACACGTTCAGGTTGAACAGCAATTTATGGAAGTCCGTGAAATACTCAAGAAATCCGCCCACAAGTTACACAATCATAATGCCGAGCTGAGAGCAATACGCGCCAAGCTGGACCAAACAGCCCGAGATGACACCAAATTCTTAGAATATGTGAAAGAGGAGCACCTGGCCATCCAGAAGGAGAGGAAAATGGAGGAGGAAAACTACTGGTTGGAGGACACGGAGAGAAACACGTTTGCGTACTTGTCGGCGGCTGTTAGAGAGAGCCACGAGAAACAACGATTGCAAGGGGAGAGGTCCAAATATTTGGGGGTCATTTTTTCCTTCGTGGGGTCCATCATCGGCCTGCTGGGCTCCATCATCGGCCTGCTGGGGTCCATGGCCATCAGCCGGAAGCGAAGGCATGAGAAAAGGACTTTGTTCGGGGACCTTCAGAAGGACATTGGTCAGAACAGCGGCCAGCTCAGGGACCTTCAAGGTCTTGTGACGGACATCCGGACCACCATTGACAGCAGCCAGCTAAGGGACCTTCAGGGTCTTGTGACAAACATCTGGACCACCATCGACAGCAGCCAGCTAAGGGACCTTCTGGGTCTTGTGGCGGACATCCGGACCACCATCGACAGCAGCCAGCTAAAGGACCTTCAGGGTCTTGTGACGGACATCCGGACCACCATCGACAGCAGCCAGCTAAGGGACCTTCTGGGTCTTGTGACGGACATCCGGACCACCATCGACAGCAGCCAGCTAAAGAACCTTCAGGGTCTTGTGACGGACATCCGGACCACCATCGACAGCAGCCAGCTAAAGAACCTTCAGGGTCTTGTGACGGACATCCGGACCACCATCGACAGCAGCCAGCTAAGGGACCTTCAGGGTCTTGTGACGGACATCCGGACCGCCATTGACAGCAGCGGCGCAAAGTCGAGTCAAGAGGAGCTGACAGTTGCTCTCGAAAGATTCTCCAAGCAGCAACAAGAGGGGTTTGACTCCCAGGAGAGGAGCCTAACCAGGATCCTGAAGCTCCAGGAAGAGTTGCTCTTGAAGGAGATCGAAGGGGTGCGGAGGTTTGCAGCCGTCGGGGCCGGAGACATGACCACGTTAGAGGAGCTGGTGAACAATGCTGAGCCGAAACTGGGGCAGAAAACAAGCACACTGTCCACTGTGGTCTATGGAGGCCTTGCGGTCCTGACATTGTCTATACTGTACAGAATATTCAAATCATAGGCCTACTGCACACATTTCACGGTGACTTGTAGTCTAGAGCAATGCAAACATTTTTCGCATCCAAAGAAATTTGCTAACAGGGAATGTTGAACAAGGTTGAGGTTTTATAATTCTCTGTGTGAGATGTACTAACTCTCCATATTTTTGAATTCTATAGTGTTGCCTATATACAATGTAATGTTATGATAATGTGATATTTCTTTCAAGCTGGTCGGATGGGAGGCATCAGGTATGGGTCCCTTTACTGCCTGCATGAGACACCCCCCCCCCCCCCCTTTCTGGTGTCCCCACTGATCTCTATATAAAGACTGGATAGCTAATACAGAGCCGCACAATGTACGAATTTGACGCCATATTGGTGAGACCGGCTGGTGATCTACAAAGGACAAGATGCCGTTTTTATAGACTGCATGATTTCTTTTGTAACGTCGCGGTTCACTTGACTTATATTTTGACCACCACCACTGACCAAGGTTAACTACAATTTTTCTAACGTCGTGGTTACTAAAATGCCGCAAATATAACTTTTTCGGCGTTTTGAAATAATAATCACTACGGAAATGTGTCCCTTTTAGAACATCATAATATGTGTACGTGACCAAAATGCGCGTCAACTGTTGATACAACGCGCGCGTATTTACGCGTAGAACGTTCGTATTATACGCGGCCATCTTTGTGAGACCGGGGCGAATTGGTCAATATGCAAAGTCTACTGTGTGAATGTTGTATGCATATCCGCTATCCAGTCTTTATATAGAGATCAGTGGGTGTCCCCCACCTCCACTTGACAAAAAAGGTTGATAAAGAAAGAAGCTTTTGTAATAACATCTGCTAGAATCCTCTCTAGAAAATGAGGCCCCCAGTTCCCCCTGCAAGTAATACCAAAGTTTAGCCATTGATCCGAGTATGTTTTAGTCAACTTGCTCAAGTCGAGACAAGATTTGAGCCTGTTTTTCCCCCCAGATTTATTTCAAGCCATTCATTATGTATTATCTTCAAGTAAACTTGAATCCATCCTCGATCCTGATTGGTCGATCCATGGCAACAAGCCGTGCTACATAACCATGTAGCACGGCCACGGTCCATATCGCACTCTGCGTTTTGCGATATAGACCGCTTGCAGACGCGTTCGATAATCGACGCGCGAAGGCGCGCGACGCCATGTTGTGGGACAGGCGTATATCTATTCACGCACATTTTGTCCCATAACATGGCGTCGCTCACCTTAGCGCGTCAATTATCGAACGCGTCTGCAAGCGGTCTATAAGAAGCGCGCGCCATTCCGTACAAACCACGCGCGTGTAATAGAATTCAATTCAATTCAATTTCAATTCAGTTTCAATTTCAATTCAATTTGCTAGACATTTATTCAACGTTGTTCATTAATACACAAAATTAATGTTACAATTATAAATCAACAACATACATACTGGAACAACGTTAGGTATAGGGTGAAGCATGGCTTTTGTACCCCAACCTGTGGACAAATACCTACTATTACCATACAAGTTACGAATAGGGACAAAAACGCAGGGACAAAACAGGAACATAACAAAACAAACAGGAGTAAAAATAATTATTCATCAGACATTATAAGAGTTAAGCAAATGAGTTTTCATTTTTTTGATGAATGTAGATAAAGTTAACGATAATTTAACTGAATCACTCAGCCTGTTCCAAAGGTCAATGCCCCGGTGGACAAGGCCGTTTTTTCAACATTGACGTTCTACTGGAATAAACGTAAAGGTTTTGCTTGGAAACGCTTCTAGTATTATATGAATGAATATTCGAGGTGAAAGTAAAGGAATTGTTGAAACAATATGGGAGTAAATTATTTGAATATTTATACATGAATTTACCTAAATTTAGGTAATAAAGGTCATTAAATCGTAAAATCTTGAGGGCAGCAAATAAGGGAGTAGTGTGCTTACGATAACTGACATTACATATAATACGAATCGCTCTTTTTTGCAAAATTAGTAGTTTTTCACATTGGGAAGAACAACCACCCCACGTGAGAATTGAGTAATTAAGATAAGGGAGAATCAGAGAATTATAGAGAATGATAAGGATATTTTCCGGAACAAAAAACTTTAGGCGATTCATAATCCCAACAGTTCTGGATATTTTGCCAGATATGGTATTAATGTGAAATTTCCAATTTAAGTTTTCATCAATATATATACCTAAAAATTTGGTTGTTTTGACTTGTTTCATGACAGTACCATTGAAATTTAAAGGAATGGTTTGTGCGTATTTCTTTTGTTTATGACAGAAAATGATATAATTTGATTTAAATAGATTAATACAAAGTTTGTTTGCTACCAACCAAGTGCTTATTTTGAGAAATTCACGATTAAGATTACTTACAGCAGCATCTACATTACTATGACTATTCACCAAACTTGTATCGTCAGCAAATAAAGTAAATTCAATTACATCTGATGTACTGCAAATATCATTTATATACAGAATGAATAGAAGTGGTCCTAAAACAGAACCTTGCGGAACTCCACAGGTAATAGTCTTGCATGTAGACTTCGCAGAATTGAATGATACAAACTGTTTTCTTTTGGACAAATAACTCTTGAACCAGTCTAAAACTATTCATCGAATTCCGTAGTGCTCTAATTTAGAGATCAAGATATCATGATTAATTGTATCAAAGGCCTTAGACAAGTCTAAAAATACACCGATATCGATCTTTTTGTCGTCTATGGCTTCAAGAAGTCTATTTACCACATGAGAAGTTGCCATTTCGATGGAGCGGTTTGACCTAAATCCAAATTGAGATTCTGATAAAATATTGTGTTTATCTATAAAACATATAAGTCTGTTGTAAATTAACTTTTCGAAAACCTTAGAAAATGTAGATAAAACTGAAATGGGTCTATAATTACTAACTTCATGTTCAGAATAAGCACTTTTTGTACAGCGTGAGTTTCATCTTTATCGTGCGTCAAGTTTGCTTGAAGACAAATTCGTTATCACGCTCGCACTTGTGGAACACGGAAAATGTAGTGCGTCTGTGTCCCACATACATGTATTCGGCCTCGTGGTATGTGGGACACAGACGCACTACATTATATTATTCCGTGTTCCACTTGCGCTCGCGGGATAACTAATATTATATAACTGACATACAGATCCTAGTCATTTGATTGGTGGAACTCACATCACATGACTTTCGTTATTGCTCCCATTCACGCCGCGGTTCAAAAATACTATCCGTCCATGGGGAATGGGAAATACTATTCAACAGTTAGGATCATGACGCGGTATTTGTGTGCAAATGAATGCTGATGTGCGCGTTCAGCGTTTCGCCTCGTGAAATAGAAAAGTCCAGATTTTACCTTGCGATAATATTCCTCCCATTCCACGCTGAGCCACTCAATATTTGTATAATATGTGGTTTGATTTTAACTCTTGCATCTTATACCGAGCATGTATAATCATGTTCCAATTTGTCATGTTTGGGTTAATTTCAAATTTTCATTCATAAAATTCTTTTATTTTTGTATTTCACTGATTTGCCGTCTAATATGTAATATTGTATTGCATTTATTAAGTGTGGTGTAGTATTTTGCCATTGTCCTGTTTCTAGCAGGCATAATAAATGAGAATAATCATTTGTTTCATTAACTAGGCTGTGAAGAAATTATGGTGCAAGTAAGCTTTGACTACAAATTGAGTTTGTATTCTCATAATACTCTGCCTATTGAATTCAACAGGGTGCAGATTTTACAGTTAGATGTGAAAATGATCAAACCAGCTTTGTTTCTGAATGTGTGGTTATGTTTTCAAAAGGCCATATATCAACCGAAGAAACATATTTACAGTGTATTTGAATTCCAGAAAAAAACATTTAACAAACACATAATATTCAATGGGACTGAAATTTTTGTTTTATCTCAAAGAGACATTTTATTCTAAGAGAAATTCTTGATATCATGATGGGAGGTATTCTATTGAGCCATTTGCAAGTTAAATTTGAATAAAATCTGGAACGCTGACGTAATCCAATGCTTTGCACGTTTCAACTTTGCAAATTGCATTCTCCTGACTAAATGGAGTGTTAGTGTATCACATATGCTAGCAAACCCTAGCTCCGTCATAGTCTGGTGTCTTTGTGCCATTCTCACCCATTGTGAACAATGTATTGATGCTGAGCGTCTCTTACGTAGCTATGCAAGAGCTTGCCCCGAATTATGTGATTAGCAACAGTGTCTTTGGTCTGAAGAATTCAAATTTAAAAGGTGCCAATCGTTCTGAGCAAGTCAGTGTGCCAGATGTTTTTCAAATTTAAATCTCAAAGGGTATAGGCCACTCCTAAAGTAACGTTTAAAAACTACTTTGATTGGAACAAATGAATTTATCTTTGATTTCTCGGGGGGGGGGGTAATTTTTATTCTCTCTTAGTTTGTGCAACCCCTAAACATTGGATTTAACATTGACTTAATCCTCAGAGGGTAAATAGGCCTATCTGAGGAAAAATGTTTTTGTTTCCTTGCAAAAGGAAGAAAGATGAAAGATGCACTGTGGCTTGCATACGCAGAGTCTAGGAGTAATTTTACATACGCTTAAATTTTGTTGAATTTTGAAGTAGAACCCACCCATTATAAATTTTAATTCTTAGTTATTTTACTAGAAGTACTTTGCTCTCTGTAACATTCAGGGAATCTCCGATGCTTCCAAAAAATATTTGTTCTTACTAGTTACCAATGTATTTGAATCTTAAATTGCCATCAGTAATAAACTGAAACAATAATGTGAAATTGTCGAGACAGTTTAGTTGTTTACTTTTTACGTATTTTACCTTTACTATTGTATTTATCTTATTTCAGTTGTTTATCAGCTGCGGGAGTGTCCTCTACAAGGCATACAGGGTTTGCTTTTCATGGATTGTGTGTGTTTCTGATAATAATACCACTCAAAATCCAAAGAATAAGGTTCAAAACTTAACCTGTTGAAGTTTCAACTCGGTGGATATTAACACTTCTTGAGAAAACGTGAAAATTACGCACAACCTTTTGATCACGAAACACGATTTAGCACCAGTACATTGTATAATCTGTAATCCAAGTACGCTTGTTGATCATTTTGTAGGTTACTTTTGGTAGAAATGAAAGTGCTCCTATATGCCTTTTGACCCTAAAAGGCCCGTGTTATTTTTACCATATCTCAGCTGGGGGGGGGGGGCTGCGCGGCAACCCGTGGCTTGTTTTGGTATCAAAAGATGTGCAAGGCTCGAGGCTAAAAAGTCATAAAAGCTCGGGTTGCAAAAAAAAAAAACCTTTTCAAGCCTATCGCGAAGAAAGTTGAGGGGGTGGAGCACATTCTGCCCCCTCCCCCCCCCCCTTTAGGGTTAAAGCAATCAGAAATTTACTAATAGAAAGAGCACATATATATTTGTTGCAAATTTGTACTGAAAAAAGCATGGTCTCCAACTGAAATTGTTTGTTGGTCCCAAAGGGCTGTGGTCTTTGTACCCGATTCACTCACTGTCACTTGTGAGCCGGGCAGTGCTATCATATAGGATAACCATTTAATGCCAATGAATGGACTAGATCCGGCCCATTGTTTACACCAGATGCATGAAAAGATGTCCATTAAATGAGCTCTGTGTGCCAACAAAAGAAGGCGTTTTTACTGAGACCCCCTTGGACGGGACACCGCGTGTGCGTACTGTACTGGCTCGCGCGCCAAGTACGCACGACTAAATGTGCACAAAATTCAGCCCGACTTATTTATCCTGAACACAGATCTATGATCCTGAATGTGCACATAAGCCATAGGGTCTATGCGCGCGAGCGTCTGGCGTTGTCGTCGGCGCGCAAATACGTTCCAATTGAACTTGCGATGGTCTCCAGACTAATCCCCGCTCCCAATCAATTCGGATCATTCCAAATACGCAGAGGATGGACTGGGAACCAGCCAATATGTAATTTGTGTGGTCTGGGATCAGTCCTACCAGGCTTGCCTCGTATTGAAGTGCAACCGTATGTCTCTTAATAAAGCTGAAAAATAATAAGACTGCTGCAAACTGCTCAGAACTGAAATAAATACAAAAATAAGAGTGGCCCGATAAATTTCTTCTAGTGACGAAATATCTCAGGCCTCTTCAACTTTTGATTTATTACAAAGCTCATAACTTCTTCAATGCTACCAAATTTCCAACCAAATTTGAGTTTATCTATTTTTATCTTTCAGTGGCCGAGTACCCACCCGATATCCCACAAACAAAAAACACCTGCAAAAAGTTCATTTTCCACCCTTTTTTCAACGCTACAATTTCCATTTATTGGTCAGAATTCAACTCCAACTTTATTCAAATAAAAATACTATTCTTTACATGTATATCTATTAATAAATCTGATTTTAATAATATCACAGTGGAATATACATGTACGTTTCTTCATTTGTGGCTACGGACTCAGCACCAGTGACCAGTTCAAGCAGTCGTATATGAATAAGCTGCAGCCAATACTACATATTTGATGAGCCATGAACTAGTACTAATTCTTATGACGCTAATGAGTAATGTCTTCCCAAGCCACAGTCTTAAGCAAAAGTCAAGCCCTAATCTACAGTCAACCACGAAAAAAACATGTATAGCAGCATCTACCAGTACTAAATGCCGACTACATAGATAACGTAGATAACCGTAGATAACTACATAGATAATCAGCAAAATACAAGAAATTTGATATACAATTACAGGGTTCGATATTTCTAATTAAAATGTCCACCAAAGTAATCAAAATGTGGCCTTTTTTAAAAAAGTAAACAATAAAGTACCTATTAACTTTCAATATTTCAACAATACATTCATATAATTACTGAAGAAGAATATATAAAACACCTACTTTAAACCCAGGTTACCTTTTGTTTCTGCTTAGTATATACATAACTAGTATTTTAAATTTATCAATAAAAATATAACTGATTTTTTCGAAAGATACGTTACCTTAATTACAATATAACTTTTCTATTTTTATACTTATTCGGACAAACTCAAACTACGATACATAAAACACAAACTGGTGCAGCAAATAAGTGTAACACATATGGTTTACAATAATTAATTGTAATGTAATTGTAATGACCTGACCTATTTCTTTCTTTTTTTCCTTTTTTTTGGATAGGGTTTTGGGAGGCAGGGGTTGATACAGTGTTTTTTTGTTCTTCAGTTCAACCCGAAGACTAACAACTATGCTACGTGTTGCTCAGTTGCTTTTAAAAAGACATTTGATTAGTTTCCTTAAAATGCTTTTTTTCTGTCGGAAATGCGTTTGATCAGCGAGTACATTTCTTCACTGTATGTGGCCTATATTCTGAGTATTCAACTAAAAAAAAATGTCTGTGTATTCAAGAAAATTTGACAAATTTAGAGTTTACCAATGATAAATTCATGTATGATGTTGAATAACACCAGGAATTTTCCATTTGTTATTTAAGTTTAATGAATAAAAACTTTGTGAGTTTCTGAATTCATTCTGGAAAAGTAAGGCAGCACTTTTAATGGCTGAGTGATTTGGTCAGTATAAGAAGTATGATGGACTACAGCTTTTTAAGATAAGGTTGCCACGTAGTGAAGCCTTTTCAGAGTCTCCAAATATACTTGATTATAACATTGTAAATTATATAACCGACATACAGATCCTTGTCATTTGATTGGTGGAACTCACATCACATGTCATTCGTTATTACTGCCATTCAAGCCGGGGCTCAAAAAGTACTATCCGCCCATGTGGAATGGGAAATACTATTGAACAGTTAGGATCAGTCTTGTTCCATGACGCGGTATTTGTGTGCAAATGCATGCTGGTGTGCGCGTTCAGCATATTGTTCCAAAGAGTCCGCGCTGCAGCGTCGGGTTCAAACATTTCCGTGAAGGGGTGGTTTGGAAGAGAGAAATACATTTTTCACCAATTTTGTGTTGAAATTAAAGTTCAAATATATCAAATGACAAGGATCTTTATGTCAGTTATATAAAACAAATATTGAGTGGCTTTAAATTGTGAAATGGGAGGAATATTATCGCTCGGTAAAATCTGGACTTTTTCCAGTGGAGAAGTCCAGATTTTACCTTGTGATAATATTCCTCCCATTCCACGCTGAGCCACTCAATATTTGTATAATATGATTCAAATCTAGCTTGGCTGAGTACATAAAATGTGTGGGATAGTCACAAAGCTTACAATAAGCCAGACATGTCATCGTGAGTCTGTGTCCTTTTGAAAAATGCGACCTACTGAGGCAAAATGAGGAATGTCCCCCAAAACCCTGTTTTGAGTAACCGACACCTGAAGTTGGATATACTAGAAAAATCATGTCAAAATCGATATTGATTGTGTTGTATTTTTGACTAGCCAAGGTATCCAAGATTCACAGTATTCATTTTTGTTAGGACAAAAATACACACAAAAAGTGCAAAAAATAAGGAAAGTTTTTCACTGCCGTTGGCGGCGCAATGCATGTTTTTTTTTCAAAGCCGTTTTTCTCGAAATGAGGTTAGCGAAACTTGGCAGGACACTGTTGAAGTTCCTACGGTATATCTTTGGAATATATAAAGCTACAGAAATTAATCTGGTACCATTGGAAAGCCAACGATTTGCGCTTTAATATGATGTGCATAACGTGAAAAGTCAAAGGTGGGGGTTATTCCTCATTATGCTATGGCAGGTCACAAATGTTTGTAAATGTTCAGAATATCTCTTTAGCCAAACTCAATTTTTACCCACATATCAAAAACCCATGTACACGTACTTGGACCACTACATGTAAATCTAGTTTCTCAGGCTTAATTCCTTCATTACCAATTTATTTTGTCAGTAAATTTTTCCAGCTCGGACATGGACTTCAGGATTTACAACACCTGAGGTCATAGGTCGTAAGCCTGAAGGGTGCAGGCCAGTAAATCGGTCCGAAAGTGCCTACACTGGCCAAATCACTACTTGTATGCCCTCAAATTCTTCAGTATGTGAGCTTATTGTGGGGCCATGAACTTGAGGGTTTGTAAAAAAAAGAAGGGTGGAGGCCGTGCACAGGAACTTGATTTTGTATCCCTGTAAAATGAAATTGGAGCCCTAACAGCGCTCTATTTTGCAATGGAGTGTAGGCACCTTTTTTCAAAATGGCGATGGGCTTTTGGACAATGTTAAGGGGTGATCATCTTCGAATGGAAATTTCTCCCAAAAGTCATCAGATTACCCCCCCCCCCAATTTTTTTTTTAAAGACATTGAAAGATGATGACGTAAGCTTTCATTTGATGTGTGACTCAAACACCTTGGAGAATTGTGAGTATTTTTTTCTGAATTCCTGAAGTGGGCCATTTATCATTGGGGTCTATGGCAGTTTATTTACTGCACTTAGCCTGCACTTTTAAGGTCAGCCTTAGATGGCCTTCATCATTCAGCGATGGATACCCGGACCGCCGGCTTCATGATCCCGTTCAAGAAGAACTCGCGCTCAAGATGAGACAGCATGTCGAACGGCCTGAAATCCTTGCAGAACCTACATTCCAGGCTCGGCTTCGGTTCCGGTTGGCGCCGCTCCGGTTCCAGCAGGTGTTGTTCTGGTCCGAGGGTGAGCTGTTCCAGTTCCAGTGGGCGAATCTCTGGTTCCAGGGTCAGCCCACACTCGGTCCAGGCCACCACCAAGGAACTGACGAATTGGTCCATCATGTCCGGGGTGTGGAAGGGGGTGGGCGCGATGCGTAGGCGTTCCTCCCCGGGGGCCACGGTGGGCGGGTTGATGGCCTGAACGTACATGCCGTACTTGACCAGCAAGTGGTTGGCCACCTTGGTACTGGTCTCGGAGTCGCCGACCTGCAATGGTAAAGTCATACTCTTGCTTATTGTTGTTTGTTTTTACTCTAAACCAACATAATTTCATACGCACTGTATATTAAGTGTTATATAACCGACATACAGATCCTTGTCATTTGATTGGTGGAACTCACATCACGTGTCATTCGTTATTACTGCCATTCACGCCGGGGCTCGAAAAGTACTATCCGCCCATGGGGGAATGGGAAAAACTATTGAACAGTTAGGATCGTTCTTGTTCCATGACGCGATATTTGTGTGCAAATGCATGCTGGTGTGCGCATTCAGCGTTGCGCGTAGCGCGTATTGATCCAAAGAGCCAGTGCCACAGCGTTGGGTTCAAACATTTTCGTAAAGGGGTGGTTTGGAAGAGAGAAATACATATTTCACCAATTTTGTATTGAATAAAAGTTCAAATATATCAAATGACAAGGATCTATATGTCAGTTATATCAAACAAATAGGCCTATTGAGTGGATTTAAATTGTGAAATGGAAGGAATATTATCGCTCGGTAAAATCTGGACTTTTCCAGTTCACTTGGCTTCGCCTCATGAAATGGAAAAGTCAAGATTTTACCTTGCGACAATATTCCTCCCATTCCACGCTGATCCACTCAATATTTGTATACTGTCTGAGGGCTTACAAGAAAAAATCCCAAACCTACTCTACTCAGGTGGGACTCGAACCCACGACCTCATTTATCAGGAAAATGTCGCTTTCCAGAACTTAAAAACCTTAACAGTTTTACAGTGAATATTATTGTCAAAATGGTTCATGGACCCTTTCCATGGATATTAAACCTACCAATGGTACTTTGTTTAACCCTAACTCCCGAGCCATTTTTGCTCGGATGCAACCTCAATCCTGCAAACTGGCTCCATGTAAAAATTGCGTACAGCCTCAATCCTCCAATACCATCTCTTACTTCTTGAATGTGGTCCTTGGACAGGTGACCACCGCCTCAATCCTGCAAAATCCTCCAGCAATCACAAATCACATAAACAGAGATGCCACCCATATATCAATAAAAAGCCTGAAAAGCTACTAAAAAAACCTGAAACTACCCTTACCCCCTTTTACAAATTTTTTTTCTGGATGTTTCAGACCAAATCCAGCACTTTTAATTAGTCACTTTTAAAAACAAGTCAGGTGTGTTTACAAACACAAATGCCCCGCAACCGTGACTGTTCCCATGACATAACACCACTCTTTTAACATCAACTTACATGTACCTTGGTCACATGGAATGTTCATTGACAGCATTAGTGTCTTCTGTAGGTTTTATATGAATTAATCCCTAATCCCTATGATCTCAGAATAAATACAAGATTTCGATTGTTTTAGCCACTGTGACCTTGACCCTTGACCTTTTGGCCCCAAATGCAAAAGGCTTCTTAGGATTACCAAGGACAATCCACAAACCAAATTTGAAGTTCATATGTAAAGTATTTCTCAAGTTATCGCGCTGACAAAATTTCTATTGTTTCAGCCACTGTGACCTTGACCCTTGACCTTTCGGCCCCAAATGCAATAGGCTTCTTAGGATTACCAAGAACAATACACAAACCAAATTTGAAATTCATATGTAAAGTATTTCTCAAGTTATCGCGCTGACAAAATTTCTTTTGTTTTAGCCACTGTGACCTTGACCCTTGACCTTTCGACCCCAAATGCAATAGGCTTCTTAGGATTGCCAAGGACAATCCACAAACCAAATTTGAAGTTCATATGTAAAGTATATCTCAAGTTATCACGCTGACAAAATTTCTATTGTTTCAGCCACTGTGACCTTGACCCTTGACCTTTCGGCCCCAAATGCATTAGGCCTCTTAGGATTGCCAAGGACAATCCACAAACCAAATTTGAAGTTCATATGTAAAGTATTTCTCAAGTTATCGCGTTGACAAAATTTCTATTGTTTCAGCCACTGTGACCTTGACCCTTGACCTTTCGGCCCCAAATGCAATAGGCCTCTTAGGATTGCAAGGACAATCCACAAACCAAATTTGAAGTTCATATGTAAAGTATATCTCAAGTTATCACGCTGACAAAATTTCTTTTGTTTTAGCCACTGTGACCTTGACCCTTGACCTTTCGGCCCCAAATGCAAAAGGCTTCTCAGGATTGCCAAGGACAATCCACAAACCAAATTTGAAGTTCATATGTAAAGTATTTCTCAAGTTATCGCGCTGACAAAATTTCTATTGTTTCAGCCACTGTGACCTTGACCCTTGACCTTTCGGCCCCAAATGCAATAGGCCTCTTAGGATTACCAAGAACAATACACAGACCAAATTTGAAGTTCATATGTTAAGTATTTCTCAAGTTATCGTGCTGACAAGATTTGTCCGGACACACACACCCACACACCCACCCACCCACCCACATACTTGTTTCACATGACTAGTGTGGACTTTCCATTGCTTTCGTGTAGTTAAGAAAAACCAGTGAAAAAAATCATTTTTCTCAAACTGTGAAAACTCTTTCAACCCAATTTTTTTTCTATGATTCCCTTTAGTGTTTCTCTTCATTCTGCTACGGATAAACCTAACCCAAAAATGCCTCTAAACCTGTTTTCCAGAAATGGGGAAACACTGTGTGGACGTGGGGTAAGTCCACACAACGTCGGTGCTACCTACATTATGTGGACGTCTTTTGTTCGGAAGTCCACACTGCGTATGTAAGACAAGCTCACACACACACCCACACACCCACCCACCCACCCACGGAAGGACAAGGCGGAAACAGTATGCCCCTTCGGCTTCGCCGCGGGGCATAAAAACAACCCTGAATTCAGGTTAAAACAGGTTAAAATGGCATCTCTGCATAAACAACACAAGGTCCGGCCTAAGACCTTGAGTAGTGCATCTTACAAAATCAGCCACACATTTTTTGCCATGTAGCCTCAATCCTGCAAAATCCTCCATTTTGCAAAGAGGCTTTTGGAGGATTTGGGGAGGTTAGGATCAATGGCTATTCCAACACAATAAAGAAAGGTTTTGGCCAATATGGGACCCCTACTGCATATTTTCTTAAAGGGAAAATACAACATTTGCAAACATCAAAAAATAAAACTACCAAATCATTTTGAAATACCTTGCTGGACTGTTAGTGAATGACAGTGTAAAGCATCCTGTAAAATCATGGCACCTGGTATACTGTCATTTTCAAGAAAAGTGGTATTTTTGTATCAATTTCCAACGCTGATCGGCCGATCGTGGAAACAACTGGCTTTTTTCAAATACTGGCCCCAATTGACCATCGCACTTGTTTGCAATCGATTACAAACCTATGAACGGGTACAAGCCAGCTAGACTGGTTCCCTGACCTTACAATTCCCTAATGTATGTAAACTGCTCTGTTTCTTCTTATATGGAGTCAGGGAACCAGACTACAGGAAAATAATCGTTTTCTTGGTTTTTATAGCAGTTTAGAACCCAAAACCTCAAAAAGTCAGTGTAACTATATTTGCTATATATTTCCAACCCCCCAATTCCATCCATTTCTGAAAATTACAGCAAAAGCAAATGATGTATATTCCCTTTAAAACTAAACAAATACATGTAGAAGAGAAGAAGTTGACCTACATGAATGGGAATGATGTGGCTAGGGCAATCAATGACGGGCAGGCCAGCTTGTTTGAGTTTGTGATGCAGCTCTTTGACTGATTTCTGGTGACGAATGCGTAAAGTACGTCCTTCCTCGCTGCTAAGAACCTGGAGGAAAAAAAACAGACAACAGAAAAAAAATGAAACAAAAAAAACTCAACATTGAAGTTGAAGGAACCAGAACTCAGGTTCATTTGCTTTTATACGCCTTTTGATCCAGGCTCAATGACTACAACACTTGTTGGACTACGAAAAAGGACACGCCGACAACACAGCAAGACAACTTACATCTATAGACGCAATGGCCCCAGCAAGGATCATAGGAGGCAGTGCTGTAGTGAAGATGAAGCCAGCAGCGTAGCTACGCACCATGTCAATCAGGTCCGAGTCACCCGCGATGTAGCCACCTATCATACCATAGGCTTTACCTGATATCGACAACAAAAACAGGGGATTCCATCATTACATTGGCAGCCTTGTCCAATCTCACTGGCTGACTGACTGACTCCCCGACTCACTGACTGAACTTTACAAGTTAAACTGGGTGTGAACCAGTGAAGAGAGTCAGGCAGTATGGGCTCCGTGCATGACCATGAGAGGGCGCTTTTTGAATACCTTCGAGAGTCCCGTCCAGCGAATTTATCTTCAAGCACACTTGACGCACAGTTAACGTGGGACATGCTGTACAGACAAGTTTCAGCGGTTATCATATTACACGTGCCTGCTGTACAGAATGGCGCGCGTATCTTAGATTAGCGCAATACGCGGAGTGCCGTATTGACCGTGGCTGTGCTACATGGTTATTTGTAGCACGGCTTGTTGCCATGGATCGCCCAATCAGGATCAAGAATTCAACTTTACTTGAAAATAAATACATGTAGGCTTAGTGCACAGGTACCCCCTTAACAGTTAGGAAGTGGGAGTTGGGGGAGACTCGCACTCGTGGGATAACTAATACATGAAGAACAATGTATATGATGATACCTGTAATACCAAGAATAGGCTCAATCTGGCCCATTGTGTAGAATAATGAAGAAACTTCTTTTCACACACACATAAAAAAACTGGGCTCGATCACCATTCTGTACTTAACCCTAACTTGATTTACTAAGAACCATACCCATCCTGGCAAATTCCAACACCATATGGGAAACTGCACACACATATGTCTGACTGATTCTGGAGGTGTGCCAACCCAATGTAAAAGACTGTCAGTTTAGGGGTACTGTACCCATCCCGACAGATTCCAACAAATATGCTGTTGGGCTTTGATAGGTTGAGTTCTGTTAGGGTTAAAGCACTAGCAACAACATTCTGTGCTTACCCTGTAAGCACACAATCCTTTAAATCCCTCGCTAACCTGTGAAATATGCTTACTGTAAGCGCTGAATTCTCTTCTGCAGTAAGCAGGGATTTTTTGCAGAGCCACGAATTAGGGCCCTAGGTTTTAAATTGTAAACAAGCAGCTTTGCTTTATGTGAATATGGAATGCAAAACGACATGTTGAACCCACCC
Source organism: Patiria miniata (assembly GCF_015706575.1). Classification (NCBI taxonomy): domain Eukaryota; kingdom Metazoa; phylum Echinodermata; class Asteroidea; order Valvatida; family Asterinidae; genus Patiria; species Patiria miniata. The sequence continues at coordinate 747,058 of NW_024037069.1, forward strand.
AGTGTTCCAGATATGATATCTATATCGTCCAGGCAGCCCTCGCGTTCTCCTACCCCAGCACCGTGATCTCCATACAAGCCCACGGCATGGACTTCATCCACGAAGGTGATGGCTCCATAGCGATGGGCCACGTCACACAGCTCCTTCAAGGGTGAGACGTCACCTGAAAATCATTGAAGAAAATAAGTCAATTTTTAATAGTCATATTCAAAATCGGAAATAGTACGTCTTGGATTTATGCACTTTCATATGGGCCCCGAACAGTCATACGTGTTGGACACTGTTAATTCATTGGTCCAGAACAGTCACGTGAACCCTTCAAATTTGCCCCCCCCAAAAAAAAAAAAAAAATGATTTTCAGACAAATAATTGTATACAAGAGTGCAGATGATGCATGTTTATCATAATTTGTCAACTTTACAGAAATACACCTAATGTTAACAACTTCTGAAATGTGGCCAAGTGCGCCATATCAGGGAATCCTTCTCCCAAATTTGTACCCAATTTCTGGACACTACCCTTTTTAAATTGACTTGTGGACTGAATCTCGCGACAATAAAATTTGTACCCAGCAGCCGGAGGCCATATTTTTCATGGACTTTTGGACTATGTCGCGACACTAAAATGGCTCACATGGTTTTGATACAGACTACATTACGAACGGTTAATATGAATTTGGAGCTGGTCAATAAACAGGTTTGGCAACACTGCATGAGGAAAAGTCGAGGGTGGGGGTGGGTGGGTAGGGGGTAGGAAAGTGTGGGGGGAGGGAGGGGGTAGGTAGAGGGGAGGGTAGGGGGTAAGGGGGTGGGGGTAGGTAAGTTTTTGAAAGTACACTCCACTCACCAGTCATGGAATGCACAGTCTCAAAGGCGACTATCTTGGGTTTAGAGCGATCTGATTTCTGCAGCAACTCCTCTAGGTGAGCTGCGTCGTTGTGCCTGAATATAAACCTGGGCACGCCGCTGTTGCGTATACCTTGGATCATGGAGGCGTGGTTGCCGGAGTCCGAGTATATGGTACAACCTATATGAGGCAAAGACAGAAATCATATTATTCAGGCTCGGCTTCTTAATCTGACCATCAAGAATTACTTTTTCAAACATTTCTTACAGCAAATATTGTCAACTTCTGAGATCAAGAGGAGAATTAACATTTTTTATTCGAAAGTGAAGTTAAGTAACTTTCAGCAAAATTGCAGGAACCTGCATACCAGTAGGCTTAAAATTCTGCTCAGTATTTAAAGAATGAGCCCTAACACAAGTTGTTAGAGAGGCGAGAGGCACGCGCCTTTTGGTAACCCTATAGCCTTGGTCAAGGCGCTAGTTGTTATTCATCCCGGCCATAGCGCGGTAAACGATATCCTCGCTAGCGCTGTGCATGCAGTGCAGTAAAAATACAGCGCGAACAGCGAACTCAAGCGGCCACCATTTTTCATGCAAATTAGTAGATTGGGTCCAACTGATTTGCATAAAAATAGCGGCCGCGTGAGGTTGCTGTTCGCGCTGTATTTTTACTGCACTGCATGCATAGCGCTAGCGAGGATATCGTTTACCGCGCGACGGCCGGATGAATAACAACTAGCGCCTTGACCAAGGCTAGTAACCCTACTGGACAGAGGGGTATGGAGTACTTGCGTACTACTGAGCATGATCCCGGTTCTACTTTACAAATGGCTTCTAATTTGTGACCTGTTCTGTCAAAAGCAGACGCTTCTGGGCAGAGGTTGAAATTGAGACAGGGCCAAAAAGCGCTGTGGGGGTGATTTTTATCGATTTTCAAATTTTTGCATATTTGTATCCTGAACATGTCTAAAATATATTATAAAAGTTTGAAACCCTAATTTGAACTCTACATATACTATTTTTGATGATTTTGATAAGTTATATCAGTTATTAAGAAATAACTGTTTTGTGACGTTCGTGGCCATTTTCTCCGTTTTCTACTTTTCGACACAATGAACTTCAAAATAGCATAACTCTGCCCAGGAATGACCGGTTTCAAAAATTAAACCACCTATTAAAAGGAAAAAGAACATATGTTAACATTATGTAAAAATATCATTTTCGAGCTTATGCCCAGAAAAGTCTGATTTTGACAGAACAGTCTGTTAGGATGAGTGACTCGAGTCTGGTACCTGGAAGACTCTTGGCTAGAGTGTACAGAGTTGAATCATTGGCCACATAGCAGGAAGTGAAGAGCAGACCGGCCTCCTTCTGGTGTAGTTTGGCTATGGAGGCTTCCAACTGCTCGTGGTAGGTTGAGTTGCCTGATATATTACGTGTCCCGCCGGCTCCGGTGCCGTGCTTCTTGACGGCTTCCCTGAATGGGTAGAACGGAATCGTAATGAACAGAAGATTCCAAGGACACAATTCTAACATTATTTAATCACATAGACAGAAAGCTACAAACTGGCATGATCTTAAAAAGACAATCTTTTAACCCACTCCACAAAAACCGTTTGATTATCCGTACTGTCACAGAGTAAAAAAATCATTGAAATAACACTTCTCTGAATTTTCAAATTAGTTTGGTGTTTTTTAGCCACAGTGAATCTCAAATAGGGCAATAATACATACATTATAGCACATGTACATTTTTGTATGCTTAAATTCATTCCAACAAAAAATGTCTTTTTTTCTCTCTGTGTACACTGTACATGTCTGCAATCTAAAAATACTTGCTTTTTGCAAAACTGTTTGCAGAGAAAACAACTTCTTTCACATTTGTATGAGTGCTATCCGGGTTAATGCACATCTATGTAAACAATATTCTTCCATATGGACACTTATATTAGGTACAGTCAAGCGTATAGTAAATACAGCGATTGGGTCTTCGTTATTAAATCGCAGTTATCTCTGAAAATAATTAAACCTTATAACTACAGACTTTATTTCACATTGGCTGCACTTGTTCTCATTGTACATTGATTGACGGTGTGCAAACAAAGTCTCAAATTTTCAGTGAATTCACTTGAGCGAGAAAATAAAAACAAACAAATTTGGGTTATACATGTATCTCTGCAAATTTAAGCCCTGGCATCTTTCCAAGTGTGGTTCAAAATATAAACGTATGTCAATCTCTGCAGTTTCTCCTTTAAAAGCATATTGGCAGCTTTTTTATTTAATGATAAATCTACAATAATAACACACATACGCACGAAACATATGTCCATTTAAGTGTGCAGTTTATCCAGCATTGAAAGGCCGATAAGTTGATTTTTTGGTTTCTCAAATGACCATATGTTAATGTTTTCCACCATATTGCACGTATGACCACGTATTCATTATAAATTTATTATCTTCCACAATGAAGTAGATTTATCTTCACATGTACTTGAAAAAAAATGTTTGCAGTGGTTCAAACACCGGAAGCCATATTGATCCACAATGAATAATTGAAAGGAGAATCCAATCCTGGTTTATGAGCGGTAAAAACGTGGAGTACTGAAGGTCAACAAGTCTGATGAAATGTACATGTAACTGCTGGTATGCATGAATTTCAAATCAGTAACTCTAGCTCTGCAAGGCCGATGCTTCAATAATTTTCATTTTTTTTTAAAGGGAAAGGAAATATGGGAAACAGCTTTTGTTACGAATATAACAGAATACTGGGCACCGACAAAAGAACTTAATCTTACAGAATCCATTCAAGAAAAAAAAAATCCTTTTTTCGTTGTTGAAAAATTCTATATAAAAAACAAAAATTAATGTTTTTGTGTAAATTTTGAAGCAAGGGAAAAATTGAAACTGTCAAAAAATGCTGAGAAAAGTTTGGACAAAACCGTGTGGTTGTGTTTTACCAGTATGCGTATTGACTGTGTCCCTCCCATGAAGCACACATGAAATTGTCACAAATTGCCACGTACACAATGTATGCATGTACTGTTCATGAGCAAAGCCCCTTGCAACCCCACTGACCCCACCCCTACATGTAAGGTAAAGTAGGATCACACCTAACATTGCTGCAAGACCAAGCAACTCTCAAGACTCACATGACCCCCTCAGTAAACTTAGAATGCCTCCTCCCATGTAGCTGTTACTACACCAGATGGAGGTTGGGGAATAAACCACACATCCTCCAATTCCCATCCTTCTCTATCCCTCTACCCTTCCCCTCCATTCCCAAGTGGAACCACAACTAGCACTACCCCAAGGCCAAGCGCCTTCCATAACTCGCATGACAGCCTGGGTGACCTTAGGATGCCTGCTCACGTAGTAGTTGTTACTACAGCAGATGGGGATAGGGGACCTAAACCACTCCCCCGCCCACGTCCCAGCCCTCTCTGTCCCTCTACTCTACCCCCCCCCCCCTCCCACTCCCTTCGAGTAAAATCACACCTAACACTGCCCAACCTTCTAAAGTCATTACTAGTACACTCGATGAAAAGAGGGACCTATGCATGTACATACCCCTCCTACAGCCCCCGCCCCCTACAGCCCCTCTACCCTTCCCCCTCCAAGTAGAACCATTGACCCAGATGAACCAAAACCTTCCACAACTCACATGACAGCCTGGGTGACCTTAGGATGCCTGCTCATGCCCAGGTAGCCATTACTACACTTGATGAAAAGGGAAGGCCTATATACCCCTCCTACAGCCCCGCCCCCTGCAGCCCCTCTAGACTCCCCCTCCAAGTAGAAGCATTGCCCCAGATGAACCAAAACCTTCCACAACTCACATGACAGCCTGGGTGACCTTAGGATGCCTGCTCATGCCCAGGTAGTCATTACTACACCAGATGGATATAGGCTGGCTCTCCTCTCCGTCGTGTTGGGAGTACTCCTCAGCGTACGGGAAAGCCTCTGCCATGCGGTTCACCTTCTTGAAGATGCGGTAGGTGTGGTCTCGTTTCTTGGCCGCCACCTTGTCGTGGAGGAACTTGGTGTAGTCAAAAGTTCCATTGTCTGTTGGGAAAGTAGTGAGGGGAAAAAAAAATTCTATAATTGTACGTTTTGTTTATCCCTCCTATGCAAACGTACATGCTGTGCCAAGTTGCCCTTACAATCAAAATTAATGAAGTGACTGTTTTCAACAGTTAAGAGTTCCCAGCTCACATAGAGCAGGATTGACTGGCTGTGACTGTTTATACTTGACACATATGCGCTTTGACTGTAGGTGATTGATAAGACAGCTTTGCCACCAGTTTTCGTCTTTTGTCTGTTGACTGAATTTGACTAGTCGGAGTGCTTGCTTAAGATACGATCTGACTGTTTGACTAGCCTGTGTAAAAGGCATGGCAGGGAAGTGGATGGAATTTTTGACTGCCTGTGACTGTTTATACAGTAGGAGGCTTATTGTAAATACTAAGAACTGTTCAGACACAAACTGTTTTATTAGACATGGCAAATCCTTCAAGTTTCGGAGGATTTTGAAGGATTGAGCAGAGTATGGCCCAGACAGTTTGTCCCTTGAAATAAAAACAATCATGGATCAAAAATAATGCACACCTTTGATAAAGTCAGCATCATCCTTGTTTGAAGCTTTATCAGATTTAGCACGGCTAGCCTTCACAACTGCAGAGGAAGAAAAAATGTTCACTATTAATCTGGATGTTAGTCATTACATCTGAGCATTACATGTACATGTATATCATCAGCGAATCAAATTTTTTTATTTTTTATTTAAAAGCTTATTTCCCAATCATCTTTTCCCCGACTGAATCCAAACAAACAGCTATTGGGCAATTCCGTAAATTTTGACGTACATGTCAGACACTTTGATGAGCTGCTGTTGGAAAAGTGAATGTGATACTGAACATAATTGAAAACAATTACAGACCAAACTAAGGTACACCACCGTCTTAACGACCTTGTGCGTGTGGTCGGACGTATGGTGTATTTTATGGAATTGCCCTATTAACTCTAGATTTTGTCATACACTGCTTTACACACACTGCGGAATCAATGAAGTAAATTTGCACAAGGGCAATTTGTATCCCATTAACATCAATGCAAAACCTGGTCATGCACGTACGCAAGTAGAAAACGTGCTTCAAGGTGTAGAGAAGATTGCTACACCTACATGTATAAACGCTCAAACGAGAAAATTTCAAAATCAGTTTACATATGTTCCAAAATGTTTTAAACGAAACCCGAGTCATAAAAAGGAATGTACATGTACATGTACATGTACATTCACGCGATCCTCCTGTGAGTTAACGATGCTTTCAAAACCTATGAAGTACATGTATTTAATTTACAAAACCTTAGAAGCACCAGCGGTGCTTGATTACATTTGAGGGAACAGGTACAATTAGTTAAGATTTTAATTTCTATAATTGCCTGCCATTTATTATGTCAATCATTGTTGATTTACTATCACGCCAATCTGCGGACATAATAAGCAGGCATCAGCCTTTGTAAAAATTGCTAAACGGTTAAACAGTATTTCAAATATCCGCTAAACGTGTGCAAAATTAAACGCAGCCGCATCCTCAGTACATACAGTATGTTGGACACGTCAAATGACATGGCCACAAAGTCAAATGACATTGGCTGCAAAAATACACCTCTCACAAATACATTGATCCGTTCAAGTGACTGCTCCGAACAAAAATAAATAAGACAGATTTTGGAATTCTCATAGGAGTCTCCACTAGACAGTGCGAATTACTGTAGGTGCACTTAACAATATTTCTTCAGCCTGAGGTAACTCAGAAATCAAATTACAAAGGTTAACACTCAAAACTGCAGGTCACTTCAAGCCTCCAAATTCAATTATTGTTTTTCCAAATTCTCCAAACAGATCAGTTGGTCCACAGGCACTATTTTTATTTTCATTTCACAGCGAGTCCCGAATGACGTCAGACTTCGCTCTCATAGAAAGGGGTCGAGCGTAAAAGGTTTATTATTCGGTGCTCAGAGTATAGGATTTCAACGCAGGACAAACATGGGCGCAGAAACGGAGAAAGGAACGGTAAAAAACAGATGCCCAAAATAGATGTTTTCATCATCTTGGTTTTGTTTGTATTTTGTGTGACCATTGAGCAAAGCCTGCAATACGATCAGGACAGATTGAAAAAATATTTGTGGCGATTTAACCAATTTTACCCGAAGATTTTTACCTTTGAATGTCAGTAAAGATCACACTGAATAAAACCCACAGGAATGTAAGCAGAAATTTGAGGAATACAAGATCAAGTATGGTGCCATTAGGCCCCCCAAAAAAGTCTCTGGTTTCTGGTATGGAGCTTGCCCAAAAAGTGGTGCGGCGACGCAGCTTTTTTTTTTTTTTACCTGTTTTTTTTTGCTTCAAATGTCGGCTGATGACTGCAAATGGTGCCCGACTAAACTTAGTGCAAATATTATGGGAGACCAGAGAGGCCACATAAGGCTTATTCTCGATCATAACCCCATCTAAAAACACGTTAAAATTGTGCAGCAGCAGGATTCCAGTCAAACCAGTGAGTTTGGCGGTTTTGAGACTTCGTCTTTCATTGAAAAAAAAACTTTTTCATTTTGCCGACGTGCATGGCTACAGCGACGCGCGCGCACACCAGAAACCAGAGACTTTTTTTTTGGCCTTATGTTATTTGCAAAATTTTTGATCTAAGCCTGAAACCAGAAAATTGCAAGAGGACTTTGTGTACATCCCTGAATCAATGGTACATGTATGCTGCATAGTTTGTGTTGTTTTGCTTAGTATTTTTCACACATTGACATACCGTATGTTTTATAATGGTTGCAAGTGAAATTGTTGGCCTTGTATCGGTATACTGTACGCAGCAGGTATCTGCATCAGTAACGCTTGCATAAATGTATATTTTACATGTATAATGGTTGCAAGTGAAATTGTTGGCCTTGTATCGGTATACTCTACGCAGCAGATATCTGCAACAGTAACGCTTTCATAAATGTATGTTTTATAATGATTGCAAGTGAAATTGTTGGCCTTGTATCCGACTGTACGCAGCAGGTATCTGCATCAGTAACGCTTGCATAAGTGTCACCCCCTGCCAAAACAGACGCTGTGTCAAAAGTCACTGTTTAATCTAACATCTGAACATGAGGTGCCTGTTGTTTTCACAACTTTCTGAAGTAAAATGATTTATCATTCAATCCCCTTCCCCCCCCCCCCCCAACAAAAAAACAATCACTCTGTCCGTAGATTTTGAAGAATTTTACTAAGAAGCATGAAAAATATATGTAGCTATTATATTGAGTTGACTTGTTTTCCCACGGCAGGTGTGAAACATTTCTAGATCACCAATTTACGACCGAGAACATAGTACAGTACCTGTCTCCTTATCCGAGGAATCAATGAGATCTGAGTCAATGATACGAGTCAGCTTCCGAGAGTCCTCCATGTTGGCCAGGAACGGGCATTTGCTGGCACCGGGAGATGGCGGTATGGAGCCTGCATAAAAAAAATCACAGAGTAAAATAAAAACATGATAAGTATGGAACCCTGTATAATTTCCTTGTGACAAAGACAACAACAACATAAAGTACAATTCTAGGGCCAATTTGCTAAACACGTCATCTTTTTGAGAAACATGGAGAACAAGGAGAGGTGACCACTGCCTGAATCCTGCAAAATCCTCCGGCTATGTCTGTCAATAGGTTGAGGCAGAGGCAGTGACATCCTGGAGCAGTGTGGAGGATTTCAAGTATAATATAGGCCTAAATTTATGCACGGCAGAGCATAAACAACACAAGGTCCGGCCCAAGACCTTGACACAGTGCGTCCTCTGAAATCCGAGTCAGCAACGCACTTTTGCCATGTAACCTCAATCCTGCAAATTCCTCCAATTTGCAAAAAGGATTTTGGAGGATTTGAGATGGTTAGGGTTCAAATACATTTATTCCCATCAAATAATACATGTACCGGTACTTAACAACAGAGCACAAAGATTCTTTGAAGTTTTGTACTTAATCAATGGCTTACTAATAGTCAGTGTTAAAAACATTTCCATTTTTTAAGGTCATGCATCAGTAGATTAAACACAAATTAGGATTGTGTACATGCCTGATGTACCGGTACCAGCATACATGTACGTGTACTGTATATTGTACATGGGCAATTCTCCATGGGAGAGCAAAAAATGTCAAAAATAAATATTTACATATTAAACCTTTTTTGTACTTTTTCCAGACCTCAATTAAATGGGGAATTCAGTTCAAAAAACGAAATTAAAAAAAAATACATATTTCTGGTAAAAACAGTGATTTTTGCATTTTATGATTAAAAACGTTCAGATTTGGTAAAAAAATAAAATTTTGTGTATGTATTACTTTCTGAATTATAGGGAAAAGATTTGATTTATTTTATGATGTTACAAGTTACTAACATTACTCAGGGTCATTAAAAAAAAATCTAAAAATCTAAATATATATATATATATAGTGTAGGCCTTCATTTAAAAATGTCAAAATTAACACGTAATTCCGTTACCGAAAAAATGGCAAAAGTTACTTATTTCACAAATTTTCTTGTTTTTTTTCTACAAATCATGTATGTTGAGAAAAGACCCTACTATAAACATAAATGAAAAATAAAAATTTTAAAATAGTAATTTCTTGGCATTTTTCCAAGTGGTAACGGAATTACGAAACGGTAACGGAATTACGGTAACGGAATTACGCATGCACAAAGTATGCACACTTCCCCCAGATTATGTACATGTACATGACATATTAAATAGGAGATTTGCATGTAAACCTTGGACAATAACTTTAAATACTAAATTACTTGTTAAATCATTTCCCTCTTTAATTGCTATTATACAATTAAAAATAATCAGGGGTTCCATTGATATTGTTTACTTTTACTTTTTCTTTTTAACTATTTAAAAAATGCTAATTGTTTGGATGCTTAAAGGGAATATACAACATTTGCAAACATCAGAAAATAAAACTACCAAGTTTTTACCAAATACCTTACTAGGATGTTGGTAAATGACAGTCTAAAGCATCCTGTAAAATTATGGCACCTGGTGTGAAGTAATTTTCAAAAAAAATGATATTTTTGTATACATTTCCAACGGTGGTCGGCCGACCACCGTTGGAAAAACCTAAATATTTTTCAACTACTGCTCCAACTTTACACTCTTTCCAGTCCAAATTTTGTTTGCTACACCTATTTGTTACATGTTCATGAATGGGTGCAGGCCAGCTAGTCTGGTTCCCTTACAGGCTTCCACTTTTCCAGCATCTATAAATTGATCCATTTTACCTTTAGTGGAGTCAAGGAACCAGACTACTTGAACAGTTTTGTTTTTCTTGGTTTTCCAGCATTTTCGAACGGAAAACTTCAAACATGTCAGTGTAACAATATTTGATCTATTACATGTATACTAACCCCTCAAATAGTTCATTTCTGAAAATTACAGCAAAATCCAATGATGTACATTCCCTTTAAATATGTTGCCAAAGCCGTTGTCTGGTACCCAGAGAAAATATATTCCACAACAAGTATATGAAAGTTGAGTACCAGACTGTACTTGTACTTCTACTTAACATCTTCCCTTGCTCAGAGATGCCAACCAGTACAGTTTTATTGTATTTTCCATGATAAACTAGTGAAATAGGATAATAATTGTTCATAGTAAAATTTGATTTTCGTTAAAAAATATATATACATTGCTAACAGGCAATGCAGCCATCACCAGACTGCTTTCATTTAACCTTGACCTTTGACCTAAAAAATGAAGCCCAGACATGTTTAGGCCTACATTTACATTTTGATCTGCTTATTTTCACTGAGCTTTCCCCTTGTGGCATTTTACATACTTCTAAAATTTGTATTGTGATGAGTTTATGTTGAATTCAATGTTAATGTATGGCATTTACCTATTACATGTAAACCTATGGCGTAATTCCGTTACCGCCCAGGCGTAATTCCGTTACCGTGATTAAAATGCAAATTATGAAAAGAGTGATTATTTTTTCAACTTTGTTCTGCATTGTAGTTAACAACACCCCTGAACTCTACAAATAACAGGTAGTGTCCAATTTTAAAATTTCAAAACTTCAGAGAGTTTTATTAATTTATGCGAGAACTCAAATATGCTTGTCCTTCGTCCGTAATTCCGTTACCGATATTAAGCTCCGCCCCTAAAAGGGTAATCTTGTGGGATTTTTTTTTTTTAGCGGTCAATCAATTCTACTGGGTCTTGGCTCCCTTTCCATGTTTAGATTAGTTGCCTAGCATTGAACATATTTTCTTGGGAAAGAATAAACCTTGACAAAGTGACACAATTCCGTAATTCCGTTACCAAAGAATTGCCCACATGTATCGTTTTACTAAAATAGGATGCAATGACTGATAATTTCAATGTACATGTACAGTGAACATACATGAATGTGGAGTTACGTACCGGTAAAACGAATGGTACATGTAGGCCTATAGTGTACATTTGTGAACTGTAAATTCCGAACACAGCCGTACTGGTAGTACATGTACATGTACATGTACACGTTGTACGTATGTCATACCGGTACAACAGGCCTACATGCGTGTACCGGTATCCGCTCCATTCACAAGTACCCCCTCACTGGCAAAGAAAATACAGTTGGAGGTGACCGAACGACGCCATCTTGCCTGACTGCAATATTTTGCCGCGAAGCGCGGCCACTGCGTGTACATGTACATGTAGTACAAATCCCCTGGTGAACGTGCATCACACGCAAAGAATGGTGCGCGTGCGTCAACCAGCAAAATGAATGTGTCCCCCTATGGGACGTCGTTGCTAGGTACCGGTAGAAGGGCGCCCTCTTTTGTTGCTGCACGGACCCCTTAGCATACTTTTCACCCAAATACAAGCAGAGTTACATGTATATATATGTAGAACACACCCAGTGTAATTTTTGTCCATATGACCAATCATGCATATAAAGCATCATGTTTAGCGCTTTCATACTCGAGCAACCCCAGTCCCCTGCCTGCAAATATGTACCGGTAGACAGGGAAGTTATAAATACAGTATTGTCTAGGCAACTAGTCAGCAATTTAAGAAAATTATAGTAAGGGTGTTGTCTGTCCTCACATGTACGGGGTCAGATATCCTGCCTACCATTAGTTGCTGAATCTCTCTCTACACCCTGTCCATTCATAATGTTAGACATTTAAAGAAAATATTCATCAATTAAAGAATTATTTTAATATGCGAGACGTTCTGGCAAATTGAGACAGAACTGGGCAGGGGTCCAAATGAGGGTTTGCAGGTATTAGGAAAGAGAATGAAGTCTGTTTGTTGCTCTTTAATCATACATTCCGTTGACAAGTTATGGCTGGTTAAATTATGTACGTTCGCATTTATCGACAGGTCAACAAAATAAAATACTGATTAAAAGGCCTTGAAAGTTTCAAGTTTTGTGTTCGTGAGAATGAAAGTTGCCAATTGTTTTTCCATTGAAACAACTTTTATCCTGCTCGATGTTTAATCCAGTACTATTTCTGTAAAATATGTGTAGGAGACAAATATCAAAGATTACAAATATCAATAAATCTGAAAATTGAAAATAAATCAACAACATTCGTTTTTGTTTGCATACATGTAGTTCTCCGCATTGTTCTCCACTGTGCCCAGTTCCATCTCATTTTGCCAAAACGCATCACACTAAGTAGTGTATCTGCTGAATACCCCCCCCCCATCTCTTTTTACAATACATGGCAAACCCTGCAAAAATGGAAGTTTCGTGTACAGGTACATGTACATATAACATACATATCATTGGCTTTCACAGTTTCAGACGATAGATTTACATACATTGTGTAATTCCTGTTTATATTGCAAAGTTGTGTAGGCAATTACTTTTTACCACTGGAACTGGTTAACCTTTCAAACCATAGTCTAATCTCCATGGGATATTTACACAATATTTGTCCACGCACAGGCAGGCACTATCAAGCACAGATAGCATGACTGGCAAGATCCACACAATACAAAGAACAATAGTCTGTCTGTCACAATCTCCAAGGTGAAATGTCAACATTCATTATTGTCAGGAAAACCACTGTACCGGTATTTTTTTTTTCAAATCATTTGGGATACTCTGTTTACAATGTACACAAGTAACAGGATTCAAAACCTCTGAGCCTAGGAACTGAGTGATTTTTGGCAAAATATGTACATGTACAGTCATCTATATGTACCGGTGTACATGTGCATGTGAATCCTTATTCTGAACACTAGTGCAGTTGTTGTACATATATGCATTCCCATGGCATTCAGTCGATTTAGTGGGGTTTTACAACGTACATGCACAGATGCAACTTTGGCTCTATGCAAGTAAAATTTTGCCAGTGCATGCAAAATTTTCTGTTTTTCAGCCCATTTTCAAGGAAAAATCTCAATTGTGCATGTAAGGCAAAAAAAAAAAATACTTGGTCTCTGGTCAGACCAAAGCTCCGGAATTGATGCGGTGACGCGGCTTTTTTTTTTTTTTTGGCTTTTTTTTTTTTTTTCAAGCTTGGATTATACAGACAAGGTGGGGTACTATTTTGCCCTTTTTGGTGTCCTCATGTACATTGGTGTCCTGCATAATTTGCCTTAGTGCCCTCAATCATTTTGCCTTGGTGCAATTTCCCATTCCTTGGTGCTCTTTGGTAAAAAAATTGAGGAGGTGCGGCAAAAGAGGGCGCTGTTGGAGCTACCGCAGAACATTGTGAAAAAAAATGATTGACGCGCATGGTTAAAATCAACGCGCGCGCTGACCAGAGACCGACTATTTTTTTTTTTTTGGCCTAACTTTTTATTTTCTAAATCGACCCCACTGGCGTTGCCCTCTTAACCTTTCAATAAATTATAGCCTATACCTACTGCACGGTTTTCTGCCCATGTGTGAATGTTAATTTGGATTCATTTTGTAGCATAAAAAGAACTACAAATGAACATGACAAATGAACAGATTCTTACATTGAACGACGTGCATTTATGTTAGTCTGGCTAAAGCCAAAGGCAAAATACATTGATGTACACATTTTTGGGGTCGCCTCATAGGTCCGACGCCTCATAGGTCCAACAGAATCGCATCCCCTAACCAAATAAAGGCCCATAAGTCCGACGCCTCATAGCTCCGACGCTTCGTAAGTCTGACAAATTAAACGCCTCGTTTTTCCGTTGTTGGACTTATGAGGCCTCGGACTTACGAGGCATCGGACCTATGAGGCGGAATAAATAAATTTATGCCTCATAAGTCCGACGCCTCATAAGTCCAAAATTTCGGAGTTATGAGGCGTCGGACCTATGAGGCGTTGGACTTATGATACAGCCCCATATTTTTTAACGTACAACATGTATGCACACAGACCACACATATATACCTTTTTATCAGCATACATCGTACATGTACATGTACCACTAACATTACCGGCACCTTTAATTGTGTCTCACTAATGTAGTTTTAATAGTTTTGTGGAAAAAAAATGTAATATAAGTCCTTTTTTTCCATTTCTAGAAAATCTAGGCACTCAGGCAAAATTCTGGCTAGAAAACCTATAGAAAAGTTTGTTTGTGTACATGTAATCTGAATCTACATAAATATGTATCCAGAATCACTCAGGTGTGAAATAACACATGTCCATGTCCGCAGAATGACACTTCCTTCACATGTAAGTTCCTGGTACCCTTGTGGGTGTTGGCATTTCCTCCTGGTACTTGCCCTCACCAATTTACAGGTTACTTCCTCATTAGGATATTGGGCGATACATGTATGGTCGCAAATTGTAGTCACTGCAATGTGCAATTTGTGTGTACACGTGTTTGTGTTAAATATCACTGAATCATGTCATTGTCAAGATACTAACGTTTTTGTCAAGTCACAGGTTTTGACCTACATTGTACATTTATGCATTGTGCATAAATTACTGCATACTACATATGTACGTGTACATATGTACATGTACATGTGCAAGTATGTACATGTACATGTACATGTTCTGTACATGTACCGGTATGCATGTATTACAATGTACATACATAAAAACCTCTACTTCACCTTAAACTAAAAGGCTGGTTCATAAGTGACGTGAATACGAAGCAAATTTGACAATTTTTGCTGCGAAATTTGCCAAAGTTCAAATTCGCAGGGCGAGTACTGGCCCTAGCTGACTTCAAAATTCACTTTCACGTTTGCCTCAACACAAGACCGGCCTTACCACAAAACCTTGGTGTTTTGGGGCAGTTTTTTTTTCTGAGGATCCAATACTAACCACCACTATTTTTAATACAAAGCTTGATTCAAATGTTGGAAGTTGCTATTCAGATTGTTTACAACTAGGTCCGCACAACAATACTACCACAATGCAGCAATATACAAGTGTGTAGAGTGAGATAGCTTTCAGGTGAAAACGGCAACTTCCACGAGCGTCATTAACTTGAAACCTGTGTTGTTTTCTCATGTACCCTAGTTTTCATGTTGAAAATTCCCCACAAATGACATTCAAAAACTATCTTTCTCATTGTCTGAGAAGCTCAGTAATCTGTAAAGTTGGGTATGGGTACCCGATCCCATAATCTGGTTCCCTGTCCCGATGCACAGCCTATAGGAAGCAGATTTTTTTTGTTTTTTTGGCATGGTCATCAACAGTTGCCACGCCCAACCCAATTTTTGTTGGTCTACAGAAATTAACAAAATCTAGGTGATTGTCACATCTTTTGAATACTCTTAGCAACCTCAAAGGCCGTCCACCCCACTGCTTTGCCCTTCAACCCATATTTGATCATCTGTATGCAAAGGGTATAATTCTTTCCAGACAGTTCTCAGGGTACAAAGTGTTGTTTACATTGAGGATAACTAAACCTTGAAATTTATGCAACATTCAGATTCGGTCAACACACTTTATACAACTTTACTCTTAAGCAGTACATGTACACATGCATACGTGTATTATGTTATGTTACTTTAAAATATAGAGAAAGAAAACGCAGTTGCTTCATATGCACCGATGATATAGGCCTAAAGAGTTTTTATCAATCCCACAATGATTTTTGTGGCGCTCAATTCTGAAAGAATAAAAAATATATATTGAATAACAAATAAGTGGCGATCACTAGCGAATTAAAGGTAATATGAATACAACATTTGCTTTTGCTGTAATTTTTAGAAATGGATGGATGTCATACATGTGAGCACATTAAATTACTAGAGCGCTAACTCGATGTACAAAGTAATGCCTGATGGGCGCATCCATGTTTGTGCACAAACCTATGGAAAACTCGAAATTTTGTACGGCTTTTGTACGGCTATTTGCATTTCTGCGTTTGTATTCCATACCGGTGCATCATCGAAGCCGATACGCCCAAAACCGAAACGCACGATCAGCAAATGAGCATTTTATTTTGATCTACACAAACAGCGCAACGTGTGCATTTTGCTCCACTGCAGAGGCTTTCGCCGTGACGTTTTTTTAACCGTCATGACGCGCTTAAGTTGTTTGCGTATCTTCAACTTGCGTGTTGCATTTGGAGTACACTTTTAAAATTCAATCCATCTATTTTGATTGTGTTCTACAAACACGCTCATAAATTCAAAATGTCTGCACCCAGAGCGGCTTCAAGGCGTCTCCCCGCACAAGAATGAGGTGTTTGCGCTCTAGTAATTTAATATAGCTCTATGGTTTGTACATGTACATGTATGCATACCAACTGCACATCAGTAATTGCTTCCAATCTAAATTGGCCAAGGCTAAAATGTAAATTGTTCACAAAACGTACTCAGACAAAAAAAGCTACACGTACATGTAGCAAGTGCAATCAATTTTCAGCTCAGCAAGCAGAGTGTCAAATTCCAACGTGGACTTGAAACATATTTGATGGGATAAAATCAGAGGTAATCTGTTCAACGGCCTCACCTTTTTCCTGCTCGTTGTTGTTGTTGTTCTCCTGCTGGCTGTCGTCTTCCTCGGCCTGTTTCTTGGAGACGTGGCGGGCCAGGAGTTGGTTCATGACGGGGCACTTCTCACTGTAGGTGAAGAGGGACGTGCCGGCCCGCTTGGCAAAGCCGTGAGGCAGACGGGACAGGAACGGGCACTTGAGGATGGCCAAGTGTGCCATGGTGCTTTGAGGACTCCGAAATTTGGGGTGCAATATGGCTATTCTGGAAAACAACAAATATATATATATTTATTAGTAGAAAAAGAGGAAGACACCATAACAAGACCATTGCGTAATGCTGTGTAGATTTATTGGTAACGTTTCGAGAAGTATTACTTCCCTTCGTCCGACCTGAGAGTAACAAAACAACCAAAAAGACAACATTAGAAAAACTTATCTGTTAAACTTAAAAGACTTTGGACTTAAAATGTTGCTTGTTTTAAGCAGCACCTTGTATTAACAACTCTTCTTATCAGGGTTTGACTGTACTTGAAAGCCTGATATTTTCTAGTGACTAGATTCATTCTGAATCAATTGAACAGAATTTGGGGTTTTTGGACCATTTTCACCAGCCTTGCCATTTTGTTAACAATGCTGCTTCAATAAAATAAGAAAGGTTGCAAATCATTGCAACGAGCACTTGACTGTACAGGAAAAGTCCAGGAGGAAATCCGTTAGGACAACCATTACCAACCATGAATTTTCAAGGAAATACAAGTGCCACACAGGAACCAGCTAGACACCATGATAAAGGAGTCCTTGGATATTTTAACATAAATGCATAATGCATAAATCTTTTGATCATGTAACTGGCACACATGAACATGGGTAAATTACAAGGAAAACAATCTTGCTCTAACTGAAGTTAAGGACTAGTACCCAAAAACCCTGTGAAATATCTCCACCTGAAATGGCGTCGTTTGGAAGAAAACAATCATTGACGATATTCGTTAAATACTGCAAGGTTTACCCAACCACCAGGACCTGGACGCCACATACATTTTGTACCGTACACAAACCGGCTGACAGAGAATATTCACGTTCTGAGTGTTAATAAACCTAAGAATTAACGACGTCACGCTTTGTTGACATGTGCGCTTTCCTATGAGAGCCACGCGTCCCACCTGGCTCTCATAGGAATGTGCACATTTAAACAAAGCGTGACGTAATCACGTCTACTCTCAGGACTATTGAGGGATTGCACACGAAAGAGTGCAGTTAAAAAGATGAAACTGTAGTCCTGTCTTTTGTATCAGAATCCACTTACAACATGTACAAGACCAAAACAAAACATGCTTCATTGGTTTTCTCTGTTTTCGCTAAAATGTGTATTCCAACAGGCTAGCTGTTATGCACCCTACCTGTACTGCAAGCAATTTTGTTCAAACGAAAAAAAAATGTACAAATTATCTTTCATATGAATATACATATGTACTCTTAAAGCCAGAGTCCATCATTTGCAGCTATCCAAAAAGTAACTGGCGTAATTTTTGTTGAAAAACATACTTGGTTGAAAGAACTAAGCTCGAAATATACAGCTGAAGCTGAGCTGAAACTTCATCAGGTTAGTTGTTCAGCACCCTTTGCCCTTCTTTAGATTTTGAGCACTTTTGTTGCTTCAAACGAACAAAATGCACAAATTACAAATCATGGACTATAGGCCTACCTTTAACAACAAAAAAGAAAATCTTGCTGGTCATTCTACTACATGTACATGTAAATAGTACCATGGCGTACTAGCGCAGTCCTTAGACAAACAATTTTTTACACAGTCATGGTACCTACTACTTTCCTTTATTTGACCTTAAAAAAAGTGACCCACCCTGGTAAGGTGTACTGTAAGAGTGAGCGAGGTCACCATTTCAATCTGACCAAACCTTGAGTTGAATGCAACTCTTTCCGGAAACTTGAGGGACAATGATAATGTGCCCAGTGAAGTGTGCACTGAAACGACCGGCAAGGTTAAATAAAAGAAAGTATTCCAATAGGTAGACACAATAGTCCTAATCCTTTAAAGCCCGAGTCCATCATTTGCAGCTATCCAAAAAAGTAACGGGCTTAATTATTGTTGAAAAACATACTTGGTTGAAAGATAGTAAGGGGACTAAACTCCCTGTGAAATTATCCTTTCTGGCAAGCTCTCATTTTGAAGAAATCAACGAAAGAAGGCATTTCCAACGGTGCGTCTTAAGAAGCACCGTAGGAAAATTTAAATTAGTAGTTCGTTTTGTTATTTGGCGCAGCGCGCACAAGCATTGGAATGACGCACAGGCGCGCGCGGTTGTTAATTCGTCGGATCAGTGCGCGACATCGCGTAAAGCTGCAATTCAAAACAATTCAAAACATGATTCAGTAAATTTGATTTGAAATTGAGATCCTAGAATGCTGTTTGTTTTTCTCGGAATATAAAGCTGAAGCTGAGCTGAAACTTCATCAAGTGAGTTGTTCAGTATCCTTCATTAGATTTTGAACACTTTTGTTGCTTCAAACGAACAAAATGCACTAATTACAAATGATGGACTATAGTATAGCTTTAGTTTAAACAATGTCCAACTTTTGCTATTCAAAAGATTTGCATGCAGTCATCCTTGTAATTTCATTATTTGTAAATAACTACATTTGCCTTTCATTATTCATGCTTTTTAATGAGGATCAAGAGTTTTCCCCAAAATAATTTTAGAACTGCTTTTTTTGCTAAAAATAAATTGTCATATATTGGCATGATTTGGCGGAATAGCAAAGCCTGATCCTTCGGATTAAAGTTTGGGGATTGGAAAGTTACAAAAAGACGGAAAATGACTGAACATTTGATAAAATTTGTTACCACACTTCCTAACGGTGAGTTGATTTTTTTTAAGGAATGAATGCATTTAATATTAAACAAAGGCCTTAATATTATTACTAGTAGTAGTAATAATACTACTAGATTTACAACAAAAAATGACAACTGTACTTTATTCTGTGGGCGTAGGTACCAGTGGCTAAACATGTTTAGTTAGTCAAACGTTAGTCACTTAATGTCGGTGAAACAGTTTTATTTTTCAATAAAAATTTAAATATTTCTCAAAGAAAATTGCAGTGCCAACTTTTCACAGCAACTTTGCTTTAACTTTCATTGATGTTTTAAAATTGTGGCGTCCGGATACTGCATTCTAGAATCCTGGGCTGAGAGCCCAAGAACAACATACCGGTACATCATGTAGCCAAGTACTACATGTAGTACGCCTACTGCCATGACTGCCGTACTATCATGAGTCTGTATACCGAACGCCGCGGCGCCGATCGGCCGGCCATAACGGTGATTTTTACGCAAGTCATGATATTCATCACGTTACAACTCAGTGGTAGACTAGTAGTACTCACCAAAAATGATTGAATTTGTCCTCTGATCTTCCACGAACACATCAAGTGGAGTGTCTTTCGGAATCTTGATTCGTGTTCTTCACTGAGAACGACGAACAGAATCAAATACTGCCGTGTTTTGAGGTAGTTAGCGAGGCATTTCTGACCAGTAATATCTAGTTCAGTTCAGCCTCGCAAATCATCAACACGGCTTTTTTTATGTGAATAAATCGGTACGGTCACGTAATCCGTCATGATGTACGTCACGTAACTGTACGCGGATCGTGCGTGAACAAGAGAGGGCGCTTTTTACACACGCCAAGTATGCAGACCTCTCACCTGGTATCTCTCTGTTAGTGAAAACTTCTTGTTCTTTATCACTCTCAGTGGCGACACAACTCAAAATTTGGAAACCAAATTAAGCTAAAATCAAACTAGATACAATTGGACTAATCTTCTTTTAAAAGATTGTGCAATTATCCATATCAATAGAATTCTACACAAACGGGCCTATACAATCTACACAAACGGGCCTATTAACTTGCAATTATAAATGCTTCAACTTCATTCCAATCCAAAAGTTTTTACAAAAAATGAAATTTACTCACTTCAATGACATTTACCCACTTCAGCCGAGCCTTCATGCAAATCGTTTAAGCAATATTATACACTTCCCAATTCAATTGATCAAATGTTATGTAGAAATGCAGCTAGCTACACTTACACATCACCAATGACAATGCAGATATGTTCACCATTGCTAGCTATAGGACAACTCTTTTACATATAGACATGTTGAAGTATAGGTCCCAAGCTAGATACGGAGTTCACTAGGTACAGCTCAGTGCACTACATCATAAGTATCATAACTAACACTAAATTTTTGTCTAATTCATGAGAAAAACTAATATGGAGTTTGGGTTGAATTCTGGCTCCTTGGTGGTCTTGCTTGACTGACAAGCCGACAAACCTCTGCTATGCAAAACTCTCAGTCCTATTTCGATTACTAACTGGGATGGGTGCTTAAGACACCTGAAATAATATTATTGTGTTTTCTTTGTAATGTGTCTGTAAGTTTGGGTCTTTGGCCATCAAAGTTCTGAAGGAGCAACT
Source organism: Patiria miniata (assembly GCF_015706575.1). Taxonomy (NCBI): domain Eukaryota; kingdom Metazoa; phylum Echinodermata; class Asteroidea; order Valvatida; family Asterinidae; genus Patiria; species Patiria miniata. The sequence goes on from NW_024037069.1 coordinate 768,332, forward strand.
CAAAATGTTTTCTTGACAGAAGCGTCTGGCTTCTGATCTTTTACACGATCACTGGCACTCATCACATTCATTCCCTCCAAGTATACGCTTAACTTTAACTAACAAAATGCAGCTTTTTGCCCCAAACCGAACTAATATGACTTACTAAAGAAAAGGACACAAACACAGGTTCATCTTCAATTCAACTCGGGGCGGATCCGGGGGGCGGCAACGCCCCCCCCCCAAAAAAAAACCCACCGAATCCAATTTTTTTGTTTTGTTTTAAGTGTCGTCGCAATGAAGGCAGGCCCTGCGTACACTGTGTCTTTTCCTTAAAGAATTTTTAAATTGGTCAGAAATTGCCCCAGATCGCACCATAGATCATCTAGAATCAAAATCTTTTGGAGTCCTTATAAGCGGGCCCCGAACCCCTCGCCGTAATTTTTTGGGAACCACTTTTGGGACCCAAAACATTTTGCCCCCCCCCCCCCCCCTCCCAAAAGAAGAAAATTGTGTTCTGGATCCACCCTTTCTTCAATTCTGTTATGTTTTTTTTTTACTCAGCCGGGAAGAAAGTTGACGAAAGAATGTAGAAAAAACTTTCTAGAACTGCATATACGGTCCTTTATCTTGTGAAAGAAAGAAGAGAGACAAACAAAACATCTGTATATCGAAGGACCCTAACTACATAGGGGAATACACAAAATGGGAATGTTCGTGGAGAAGACTTAAATAAGGCATATATATCGTCAATTGATTCTGCCTGGGAAACTACTAAAAAATGCAAGGGGCCAAAATAAATTGTAACAAAACTATTGAAAACTATTGTTCACCGTGCTATTTTCGAGCTTCACCTCGAAAAAAAATACTAATTTTTGTTCAATTGCTATTTTCTTCGAAATATAAGAGTTATTCACTTTTGAATGAGACATCGAACGAAAATTCCTTCACAAAAAAATGCTCCACAGATATCGAATTATGGGCTGCCAGACAATAAGTCGGCTCTTGCAGGCTGAGGGCGCGGGTTCATTTGTATCATTCCATTACTAGGCCTATATTGGCCTACTTCCTTTAAACCATCCTCCATGGTGAAACGAACCTTTGGTTTCATCATCATGTAAAACAGTAATGCTGCCGTCTGTTTGTTCCATATTGCAGCTATGATTGCAGTAATGGGGAAGTACCGAGGCAAGTTTTGGATTCGGGGGGGGGGGGGGGGGGACAAATGCATATAATGGAGAATTTTCTGAGGGAAAATGTCCCCCAATCTTTCGTTCATTTTTAAAAATCGAAACAGAGGGTGTTATAGCATCGGTTGTGACGGGTGAACTGGTGGCACTTGTATTTTCTTTAAAAAAATGTGTATAGATCTTCGCATGTTGTACATAATGAAAGTGACGATTGTGTATGACCATGAACGACGCGGGGAGGGGGGGGGGGGCAAGGGAGCGCTTCCACCCCCCCTCCCCCCGGAAAAAAAGAGGTGCAAAGTAATGGGGGGGGGGCAAATGTCCCTGCCTACCCTCAAAGTGTAATGATAAATCGAGAATATGCTGAAAAAAGTACAGGAATTTTTTGGGGGGAAACGTGCTGTGCCCCTTTTATAGACACAATCCTGGCGACGCCCATGTGTATGACCATAAAAATGTGATTCTATAGCCAAAAAAAAAGTCTCCGGTTTTCTGGTATGGAGCTTGCCCAAAAAGTGGTGTGGCGACGCGGTTTTTTTTTTTTTACCTGATTATATTGGCTTCAAATGTCGGCTGATGACTGCAAATGGTGCCCGACTAAACTTAGTGCAGATATATGTGAGTCCAGAGAGGCCACATAAAGCTTATTCTCGACCATAACCCAATCTAAAAACAACGTTAAAATTGTGCAGCAGCAGGATTCCAGTCAAACCAGTGAGTTTGGCGGTTTTGAGACATCATCTTTCATTGAAAAAAAACCTTTTTCATTTTGCCGAGGCGCATGGCTACGGCGACGCGCGCTCAATACCAGAAACCGGAGATTTTTTTTTTTTTTGGCCATAGCTACCCTTTTTTGGACATTCCTTTTTTAAGTTAATTCTTTTGAAAGCGCACTTCTTTAAATAAACATTACATTTTCCATGCTTTTCTGGACAACTGAAGGCGATGTTGCTGTGATGTCATTTCAGGAAGACACTGTTAAAGAGGACCCCAACATTTGGTAAAAGCAGACATTTGTGAGAAAAAGTGTGCTCATACTATATAGGCTTACTGCCAAGTTTTGACACAACGAATCACCAAAGAAAATTTACAACTAAAATATCAACTTTTGATGCTGACATAGCTGTAACATTGAACTTTCTGCCTGAAATGACATTACACTTTTGCTCATGAATATGGAAATTTACCATTAACATAAAAACCAAAAAAGGCAAGAAAATTCCCACGTAAATGGCAAAACGAAAATGAAAATAATAAATTTAAAAGTGCATTTTCAAGGATTGCATAAAATTACTTGCATGGCCCTTTAAACTACTTCAAAACAGAAACGACGAGTGAAGACAAAATGAATACAAAAATGTTCCTATCTCCAAATTTATTACTTAAATTCATATTCATTGCAGACTAGACAAATTATCAAACGTGCCATATAAAAACATTAGAATAATGATAATACCATACTAATACATATAACAATAATATAATAAAACGATTGCTATATTGATCGTTAGTACTACAAAATGGAATGTTTAATCAATTATAAGAATTTGAAAGAAAGCACAAGAGTGAGTACAAAATATAATCTCAAGGCAAATGATTTAGATGGATTTCGTTTTTCAAATCATCCACACGAACCAGCATGTGTTGCAATACTAATTATAACTAAAAATAATTACTATACAGTATTAAATGCAGTGATAAGTACTTGTATACAAAAATATTCCAATATTCTTAAAATTACATCAGTTGCTGTTAATTCTTTTCTCATTATTCAAGCTAAGGCAGCAGAAATCTAGTACAAAATTTGAATTGCATTTTAACTTCTTAAGTATAATTTATGACGTCATGGAAAGCTCACAATCTCAGTCTATAAAATCATTAAAAATTTGCATTTCCAGTAGTTTACATCGAGTGATGATTTGTTTCCCCTCCTTATCCGACCAAGCAGTGAATGTTTGTAAACGATGTCTGAACGACTTGTACCGGTACTCTTATTTGTTCTGAAACAGGCTACTATTCAAAAATTGGTTTGGTTTCAATCAATGAATGACTTGCTGAAATAAGTAAACCTTAACTAGGGTTGAAATACACGACTATTTGAATAGAGGCAGAGGGTGTGTGGGTTGCGGGGATGGGACAAGGGAGGCGAGGGGTTAGGGAAGGATTAGGGGAGGGGTTAGGGGAGGGGTTGGGAGGGGTTAGGGGAGGTGAGGGGAGGGGATAAGGGGAGGGGTTAGGGAGGGTTAGGGGAGAGTTAGGGGAGGGGTTAGGGGAGAGGTTAGGGGAGGGGTTAGGGGAAGAGTTAGGGAGGGTTAGGGGAGAGGTTAGGGGAGGGGTAAGGGGAGGGTTTAGGGGAGGGGTAAGGGGAGGGTTAGGGGAGGGGTTAGGGGAGGGGTAAGGGGAGAGTTAGGGGAGGGGTTAGGGGAGGGGTTAGGGGAGGGGTTAGGGGAGGAGTTAGTGGAGGTTAGGGAGAGGTAGGGGAGGGGTGTTGGGGAGGGGATGGGGGAGGGGTTAGGGGAGGGGTAAGGGGGAGGGGTTAGGGAGGAGTTAGGGGAGGGTTAGAGGAGGGGTTAGGGGAGGGTTAGAGAGAGGGGTAGGATTGGGACCACCGGACAACAAAATTCGTTCCACAGGTTTTTCAGGGAGAACAGTTCTTTAAACTGATGGAGCTACGGTACTCTGGTAAAATAAATATTAAAATTAAAAAAAAAACAGCTTCAAGCTTTATAAATACCAGGAAGAATGCCTACTTTTTTCAAACAGATCTTGGTTTTAGATGATTCTCTTGAACAAATAAGGAATTGTAAAAATTATTTGTAACATTTTTTTGCTGGTCAAAGAGGGTCATACAGCATATTATCCCTATAGTCATTTATGCACCCGAATGACTGACTGACTGACTCATGCACTGATTAAATGGCCGACTCTGGCTGGGGAAGAAAGCCTGGCAGTGCTATTGTATAGGATAACCCCATAAAAATAGCACAGTGAGAATAAGGAAACTAACAGACAATAAGGAAAATAATGTAAAACTTATCTTGTTTGTAAGAGTGCAAATTTAAGACATGATTTACATAATTGGTGCGGTGTAAAGAACTGGCAGTCTTATTAGGACATTTTGAGAAACAATCTTTTGGTAAAATGGCAGTGTTCGATATTTTTAACTAATTGGGATGCTGTTGTGACCTTTCAATGAGGTACATTTGCATATTCGGAAATATTTCTTTGAATAAAAATGGACAATGTAAAAATTGTTTACAAAAACCTGTAAATGAAATGATCCCCAAGTGCTACAAAATGTCACTTTGGCATTACAAATAGGGATGAATGAGGTGGAATGCTTAATTATGAGTCATTTCTAAAAGATCGAATAGCCTCCAGCTTTGGCACTGCCTCCAATCTCTTGGAAGCTGGTTCCCAAATCCAATGCTGGGGCACGGCCCAGGTTTGAGAAATGGCTATAAAAATGTACCGGTACCTCTAGTAATGCTGTAAACTTATTTTTTCCCAGAATTTTTTTTCAAAACAAAGCACATTACAAAGTCATCTATCACAATGATAGACTGTTCCAATCTTTATTAGTGTGACATTTTGTGTGTAGTCCCTGTTATGCCTGACCTGTTTAGTTTGCCATACATGTAGCCTTGGTCAATGCTCTCGTCGTTATTCGTCCCGTACGCGGTCAATCGTCGGCATATATCCTCACGCGCTATGCACATGCATGTAAATATACAGCGCGAACAGCGACCTCACGCGGCCACTATTTTTATATGCAAATCAGTTGGGGACGATCGAGAGCCTTGGTTCAATCGTCCATGTGAGGTTTTGGGGGTGGTGCTCATTATGTTAATAGCCTTAGTTGACCTTAAATGTCGTTTTCTTATTGGTCGCTCGTTGCGTGGAAACTTGCATAGTGAAACGTGGCACTGTACATAATCCATACACGTACACGTTGTGTGTCTCTGCACACGGCACCAATGCACAAAAACTGTGGTTGCTGTCACGTCCGCAAAAGGCGAATAGCTGCAAATAATTTGATGACGTCCGGATTTACCAAGGTGTGATTGGACACTCCACATATTAGCCCCGCCTACACTTATCTGTATTCGCATACGAGGTCGTGCGCTAGAAATCCAGCGCAAAATAAAGAAAAACATAAGCTTTTGCCGACGATTGAACCAAGGCTCTCGATCGTCCCCAACTGATTTGCATAAAAAAATAGTGGCCGCATGAGGTCCCTGTTCGCGCTGTATTTTTACACATGTGCATAGCGCGTGAGGATATATGCCGACGATTGACAGCGTACGGGACGAATAACGACGAGAGCATTGACCAAGGCTACCATACATGTAGTTCATTAAAACTGACTTCAAACAATTTTGTATTTGCTGGGCAGGTACTTCGCTGTTACATAATCACTCTTGGAGATACAAGGCACTACAGAATGTGCCCTGAATTTACAAAATCTTATATGTGACCGGCTCTATAAAAAAGGGTATTAAGTCGCTCTGAGCATTATTGTGTAATGACCCGCTCAACATTGAGAGGGTGAAATTTTGTCAAACTGTGATTTTCATTTTATGTCATGAATGGCATATTTAATACCTACAGTTTTTAGGTTTCATTCACAGAAATGTTGATTTTGATAACAAAGTGGAAAAAACGACCATTTTATGGGCATCATTCTAATGTTCTACAACAAAGCCCGCTATTTCAAAGCCTGTTTTCTCAGTTGTGCAATTTGAACTCTGAGGAAGTATTAATATGCAAATACATCATATCTCCAGAACAGGAGGGGCTATGGCGCTCTAGTATATACCAAAAAAAGCTTACGTTGTGGGCTTTCTAACCATGTATATAACTCCATTTCACTTTTTGCAACATAATACCCTTTTTTTGTGGAGCCGGTCACATATGAGATATGACAGGGCCACAAAAAACAAATTGGACGCCAAATGTTTGGACTGACAAACATATACCTATATATATATACTCAAATACACCCATTCATATCCATACCCATATATATTTTAAATACATGTACATGATATTTTCAATTATTTGGTGTACAAATTTGATTTCTATAAAATTCTGCTCATTGCAATAATTCACTGGAATAATATGATAATTTTGACCGACCATCAACACCCTCAATTGTCTTCCACAAGAATTTCTCAGATGAGCTTACAAACAGACGTGAAAAATCTAAATATCTACAACGAGATTCGCGTATGCATGTACTTTTCAAGATCTATAACACGATATTAAATTACATTTCCATCTCCACAGAAAAAAAATATCTCAATGCTTTATTTTGTATTTTTTTGTTTTGTACGTCATTGACAGATATCTCACATGTGCAAGGCCCACGATGACACAAGGCAGAGCACACTGGACAGCACTGCAAGCCCCAGGGGCTGAGTCCGACGGGTGGCGCCGTTCGTGTCGTCAGGTGGCAGAGTTGCTAGATTCCTATTGGTCGGCAGTGGGGCGTTCAAGCTGCTTGGGTACTCGCCTGTATCCCGGAAGTCGCAGAAAAGCTCTGGGTCCTGAACATCTGCATCGGAAGTGAATGAAGAGTTTTTGAAATGATTTCTACACACTGAGGCATATTTGTTGAAAATAGCCACACCTCTGTGAAACTATGAGACACCCCTTTGTGGTTAAAATTGGTTAAAGTGCACTTTTTAGGCCAAAAAAAATTAAATAGTCGGTCTCTGCTCAGACCGAAGTACCGGAATTGATGCGGCGACGCGTTTGTTTGGTTTTTTTTTTGGTGGCTTTTTTTTTTTCAAGCTTGTATTGTACAGACAAGGTGGGTACTATTTTGCTTTGTTGTGTCCTCATTATACATTGGTGTCCTCCATAATTTGCCTTGGTGCCCTTTATCATTTGCCTTGGTGCAATGTCCCCATTCCTTGGTGCTCCTTGGTACAAAAATTTGAGGAGGCGCAGCAATAGAGGGCGCTATTGTAGCTTCCTAATAATTTGAAGAAAAAAAAAGGTTGACGTGCATGATTAAAATTGACGCGCGCGCTGACCAGAGACGGAGTATTTTTGGGGGGGCCTTATTAAACATTTAAAATGTTTCATGCTTTCCTGTCAACTGAGGGCGCTGCTGCTGTGATGTCACTTTAGACACACATTAATTAGATTAGGGTTTTTCTCTTCAAATTGTTAACCCAAATTGAAAACTTCTGCACACAAGATTTTTTTATTGTCTTACTGTCATGTACTGAAACAACAAGACATTAAGTCACCAAAAACAGAAAGGTACATATAACCACAGCAAAACCCGAAAACCTGGGAATTGTTTTATGCTAAAGCCTAGACTGACATCACAGTTTAACTCATGAATATGGAAATGTACATTAGCATAAAATGTGCAATGCACAACGCGCAACACAACTTTTATCTTTGGAAGTAAAGAGCTACAGAAACAAATGTGGAATCATTACAAACCTGAAGAGTTCTTTTACATGGTATATAAAACTCAAAAAGTCAAGGATGGGGGTTATTCCTCATTATGCCATAGCAGGTCACAAATATGCACAAAGGTACATTTCAAGGATTGCAATTAAAAATATTCCATTACATGGGCCTTTTAAGGATTTCTGACTCGAATTAGGTTTTGCCCTTCACCGACGTTCAAACACTGTATACTCAGTGTGTTACCTCCCGCCGAGTGAAAGTTGGAAAAAATCACTCGGGTGGGACTCGAACCCACGACCTCAGGGGCAGATGTCTTACCACTCGACCACCGAGCCAACGAGATTGGCCGGCTGGCCCGAATCTGACGCACATACATGTAGCAGCGGGCACTGCATAAACCATCATTTCTGACTCGTTGATAAAAGCTTACCTCCGGGCGGGCTGACGGTGAATCGATAGAAGATGTTGACGTCCGTTTCATCGCAGCTGGTGGAGTCGCAGAAAAACTCAAACGTAATGCTGTCCTCGCCACCTTCTGGTCTGTTGGCCTGGCGACAGTCGTAGATTCTCTGGGGTAGGAGGACAAAGGGAGGAAGTTGTGTTATTTTACATTAATTTATAATGTTGCTGATGAAGGAGGTTCGGAGTGCAGGGTTTAAAAACTTCTGAACATTTCAGAAAACGGATATTTAAAAAGTACAGTGTACGACTTTCTCTATCTGTAACAACGTGAACAAGGTATCTGTGAGGCGCTCTGGTTAAATGAGACAGAACTGGGCAGAGGTTGAAATGAGGGTTTGCGGGTATTAGGAAAGAGAATAAACTTCTCCTTACAAAACTGTTTGTTGCACTTTCATCGGACATTCTGTTGACAAGTTATGGCTGTTTACAGTATGCCTTTATCAATATGTTCACAAAGTAAAATACTGAGAAAAAAGGCCTTTAAAGTTTCGAGTTTTGTATTCGTGAAACTGAAAGATGCCAATTGTGTTTCCTTATAATAACACTTTTATTCCATGATTTTTATATTATTTCTACAAAAAATGTGTAGCGGACATATAAAAAAAAACACCCGGGGCCCCATTAGGGTTGTTTGCATGTTTCTCCGCTGTGGTCTTTACCCAGTTTTAAGGCCCGTCGTCAGCCCTGAGCATCAGGGGCCAACTAGGGGGGCCCACTACCATAAACAAATACAAAAATACATATGTATGGCTTTTGCTGTGGGGCGGGGGCACCACCAGCCCCCCCCCCCCCCCCCCCCCCCCCCCCCCCCCCCCCCCCCCCCCCCCCCGTGGCGACGGGCCTGCCAGTTCAGTTTCATTTTGCAAGAACGCCTCAAATTTATCTGCAAGTGTGAAAGTTCAATCTGAGGAATTCAGATAAGGACCACAGAAAGGGAATGTTAATTTTTCATTGAACACTGACTAAATAGCCAAATTAATAACGTTTAGCGACACAAGGTTTTAATCACTGTTTCAAAATGAATTTGCATTTACTTACAGCATCACAAATTTCACGATCGTACTGGTCTGTCACGCTGAAATAAAATAGTGAAACAAACTGACGTTGTAAAATTTTGTTAATAAACACTTTCAATAACGTACAATATGTATCTGATGTTGAAGCAGACGCTGTCCACTGGCAAAAAAAAAAAAAATTCCCACAGCTTAAATTTGATCATAAAATCAATAACGCAACTAAAAAAAACAAAAAACAAAAAAACAGCAATTTCTACATGCACTTACCAAAATATGGAGCCTGGCGGATTGGATTCAGCCTGTAAAAACAACAAAAAAAGAAGAAAAAAAATGATTAGGAAATTCAAGATATCAAGTTTCCAAGATATTTAGAAACAATGCAGATATCTCATAAATCTATGGGTCATTCTATTAATTTGATGTCAAATTTTTTTGTCCCTGTTACATCTAACATTCATGTACTTGATTTGTGTATTTCTAGATGCACTGAAAGATAGGCCCCCAATATACATTTCCTTTTGTTGTAATTTTCAGAAATGGATGGACTTGGGGTAGGGGCAAGTATTCTAAAGCAAATATTGTCAGGTCGGGAAACCAGATTAGCTGGTTTGCACCAATTCACGATGTGTAACTGATTGCAAGCAACATGCGGACGAACTAAATTTGGTAAAGTTGGAGCAGTATGTGAGAAAAAAAAATCAGTTTTATTCCAACGATGGTCAGCTGACCATCTTTGGAAATTGATACAAAAATTCCACTTTTCTTGAAAATGACAGCATCACGCACACCAGGTGCCATGATTTCACTGCTGGAGGCTATTATTCAAGTAAGGTGTTTGGTAATAAAGTGAAAGTTTTTGTTTTTTTTGATGTTTGCAAATGTTGTACAATACATTTAATGTATTCTTAAAAGCTAACGACCCATCCAACAAATAAAAAAATGTATCTGAAGTCATTTTTGTTTATTTTAACCCTAACTCCCGCCTTTTTGCTAGGATGTACATGTAGCCTCAATCCTGCAAAATCCTCCAATTAGCCTCATGGAAAAAATAGCATATAGCCTCAATCCTGCAAATTCCTCCATTATTTCTTGAATATGGTCCATGAAGAAGTGACCACTGCCTGAATCCTGGAAAATCCTCCGGCTATGACTGTCAATAGGCTGAGGCAGAGGCAGTGACATCCTGGAGCAGTGCGGAGGATTTCAAGTATAATCAAGGACTAAATTTATGCACGGCTGAGCATAAACAACACAAGGTCCGGCCCAAGCCCTTGACACAGTGCGTCCTCCGAAATCAGCAACGCACTTTTGCCATGTAACCTCAATCCTGGGATGTTTAGGGAATAATGATACTTCAATGGCGCATTACAAAGATGAGACATAACAGGGACAGGAAAAATGCCATACTGCAGAGTGCAGACCCTAAATTATAGGATATGACCCACATGTATTTTGAAACTGCAACCCTACAATTGTACATGTAAATGAAGGGTGTTCATGTCAGCCACATCCTCCAAAAACAGGAAGGATTTTGCCACGGTAGAACACGCCATGCTTTTTATCTGCCAGGAAATTAGAGTTGACAAATTACGCATGCAGCCACAAATACCATTTGTTTTGTACACTAAAATAAAGATAATGATACTGGCGTAATGAGCTGTGGCAAAAAAAACGTGCCCCCACCAGGGATATAGGATAATTTGTATTTATCCCAAAAAAATCAACCAAATTATTATTAAAAAGCTAACTTCGTGTACTTGGATTAAATTCATTAACCCTCCTATGCAAACATTCATTCTGTGCCTAGTTGTCCTTTCAGTCAAAATCAATCAAGCGACTGTTTTCAACAGTTGAGAGCTCCCAGCCTACGTAGAGCAGGATTGACTGGCTGTGACAGTTAATGTTACACGACACAGCTATGCTTTGACTGTAGGTGATTGATAAACCAGCTGTACCATCCACTTGCGTGTATTTTGTCTGTTGACTGAATTTGACTAGTCAGAGTGCTTGCTTGAAATCTGACTGTTGGTGAGTATAAGTATAACCTGTGTAAAAGGCACAGCAGGGGAAGAGGATTGAATTTTTTAGTGTCTGAGACTGTTCAGTTAGAAGGAAGGTTTTAAAGATCGTACTGGTACTTATGTGACATTATTATTCCGACTGTTATTTAGAAGAAATCAGGAAATGCACACGTAGGTCATTTTTTGCACTGATTTTTGGATTCAACAGGGATTAAAGGGAAAATACAACATTTGCAAACATCAAAATATAAAACTACCAAATCATTTTGAAATACCTTGCTGGACTGTTAGTGAATGACAGTGTAAAGCATCCTGTAAAATCATGGCACCTGGTATACTGTCATTTTCAAGAAAAGTGGTATTTTTGCATCAATTTCCAATGCTGATTGGCCGACCAGCATTGGAAAAAACTGGCTTTTTTTCAAATACTGGCCCCAGTTGACCATCGCACTTGTTTGCAATCGATTACACACCTATGAACGGGTACAAGCCAGCTAGACTGGTTCCCTGACCTTAGAATTCCCCAATGTATATAGTATGTAAACTGCTCTGTTTCTTCTTAAATGGAGTCAGGGAACCAGACTACAGGAAAATGATTGTTTTCTTGGTTTTTATAGCATTTTCGAACCCAAAACCTCAAAAAAGTCAGTGTAACTATATTTGCTATATATTTCCAACCCCCCAATTCCATCCATTTCTGAAATTACAGCAAAAGCAAATGATGTATATTTTCCCTTTAAATACAATACAATGTAATATAAGTTCTTGTGGGTTAACCTCACCATTACTTCTACCCTCGTGTCTTCAATACCAGTCACTTTGATGCATGGGTTGGCTAGTCCGATGTCGCTGTAGTATATTTCTGCCCGAGCAAAACCGAGGGGCCGGGCTTCCTCATCGTCAATACTGCTATAAGTGCGATTGTAGTCTTCTTCGGGAATGCCAACCCAATCGTTTGCATTAGTGGCTGTGCACTGGCTGTATACTCCTTAGACAAAAAACAAACAAACAAACAAACACAACAAACAAATAAATGCCTGAAATTATATTTCATTTAAACACTTTGTTTATGTTTTCACGAAGTGACAAAAACCTGGAAATTTGATTTTTTTTTTTTCAATTTTGAGATTTGCTGGCCATTTCATTACAATTGACACATAGGACAATTTGACCAATTTTCAAAGCGAAATATTGTTTACTTTCTTACGGATCATAAACAAACATTTGACTTAAAGCCTGACCTCCCTGTTTTGCCACTTTGTTTTCACAAAGTGACAAAATGTCACCACGTTAGCAATCATGTATTGCTTAACACGCGTCAGGATGGACACATATGAGAAAAAGATGTTGAAAAAGAAGGAGAAAAAGAAACTAAACACATGCGCTTGCACTCTGCTGTACATAAATGTGACATTTATTTTACAAACAGTATTATCAAACGGTTAAATTTTATATTTTCACAAAGTGACAAAAACTGTGTACAAAATAATGGAAAAAATAATAAAGGCATCTGCGTATTGCTGTTTTCACAAAGTGTAAAAGAAGATTAAATTAAAATACATCCCCCTATTACAGTGGATTTTGGGGGACTTGGTCCTGCAGGGCTGGTGTGACTAAATATTGATGGAGTATGATGGACTTGGGCCTGGAGGCCTAAATTAAGCATGCATTGGAAGCAGCGTGATTGATGGATTTTGGTGGACTTGGTCCAGTATAAGTAAGACAGTAGGGAGTTAGCAAATCTTTGTCCTGAATGTCAAGTCTGTTTTAATTAACCAGTAAATGAACAAATAATAGGGAAGACATTCTATTTTCAAAGTTTACTTTATTTCAAATTGTTAGCCAAAAAGGCAACAAAAAGTTTCAGGCCTATACTTTGCTAAAAAAAAATCCAGGTAGGTTTGGTCATTATAAATACACACATTTGTTCTTGCATAGGCCTATTACCTAGCTATCACATTTAAAAAAAAAATTTTTGGTCTTACCTCCAACCAGTAAAACATACGTTTAAAAATATATCCATCAAATCTGTAAATTCCTCTATTTTCAACTCCGTCTTTTTCGATGGCCTATACAGGGTGGTAAAAAAAAAATGCAACCTCATACATGTAGTTCCACTATTCAGGGATCTACATGCACATTGACATGGACAGGACATTTTATTGGAAGGAAAATATCAAGAAATCCTAATTGGTCCAGTCGTTTTGATTCTAGCGCCATTTTTGTAAACCAAATTCAGGGGCTCTAATTACATGTAAGATCCACACAGTGATGAGTGGACAAAGGGATTATCTTTAATAACACAAAATACTAGTTGGGCCAAAAAAATGGCGCTGGAATCAAAACTGCTGAACCGAATCCGAATTGCCTTTTTTTTTCTTTGGACAAATAGTTTCGATTTCCACAGGCACAAATATATACAGTGTATAGGCCCTAAATAGTTAAATATGTTTTAAATCCTCATACAAAAAGGCGCTCCTATCACAATATGTAACATAGCTTTCCCTCCTCAGCCACTCTCCATAGCCACATCTCTTCTTTACATACAATTCATCGTCTCTTTTATTTATCGCAACTATTCAATTTGTCTCGGTTTTTAGTGTCCTGTCTCGTGTTTTGTTTTGTTTTGTCTTGTCTTTAGTTTCCCTTTGACTGTTTTTGTGTTTATTCCTATTGTCTGTGTTTACTCTCCTGTATTGTCCGTTTATGTGTTACTGTTAGGCTGTTCTCTACAAGCTTCTGTTTATATGAACAGCCCCATACTCTTCACCCTAATGTAATATATCTAGTCGTTGTACTACATTGTTGTATTATTATTTATTTACTCTATACAATTACCGGTACCTTCTTTTTATTTAAAAACTAGTTTGACTTATTTCTGGAAAGTATGGAAGTCAATGTGCCTTTGAATTGAATTTAAAAAAAAACAACCTTAACTTCTTCTGCCAACATTACAAAGCAACTTTTATCATCTGTTTTTGTGCAATCTGGAAAGTTCTTCCAGGAAATATTCCGGATTAATGAAGGATATTTCCTTCAATAGCGGTCTGACTGGAGGAAACGCAAGTGTATTTAAACAGGAAAACATGCCTGGCCCACGCACCCTAATACCTTGTGAATGGTAGGCTATTCAAGCATTTTATTGTGCACATGCTTAACAATAACAAATGGGCTTAACAGCAGTCAACAAAATACAACATAGCCTGCGCGTGGGTGTGGTCTCCTTTTGCTGTGACATCAACTTTGCCATTTAAGGTACCAGGAAGTTAAACCTTCGAGAAAAGAAAATTTCTCATTGCACTGCCACTTTTGGCAGAGTCATGTTGCCAGTTGTTTGCCTTGCAAACCACTAACGAGAACTTGTTTTCCTGATACAAAAAGTTTGAAAATTGTATTGAATTTTGTAACTCAATACATTGATTACTGTGTTATGCAATGTGAAACTTAACAGCTGGAAGTACACTTTTAAATGTGACTTTAATTTGTACTTTTGTTGAAAAGCAAAAGGAAAACTTCAAACGGATGACACAGCAAAATAAATTGTACTTGAGAGGTGGATAAATCAAAAGATTAAGATTAGGATATAGGCCTACCCTGTAATCAAACAGTCCTAGTTTGTTTCTGAAATGTGAGATTTGAAAGAGTAAAATTAATAAATGGTTTTTTTTTTTTAGCAACCTGGCTGTTTTGAATTTGGACAGTTTGGTACCCTTTTTTTATTCATTTGTACAGGAAAAGTAATTTGAAAAACAAAGTTCTATTCAAGTCAAGGGCGGATCCAGAACACAATTTTTTTTTGGAGGGGGGGGGGGGCCCAAAAAAAATGTTTGTCCCCCAAAAAGTTGGTCCAGAAAAATTACGGCGTGGGTACCAGGGCCCGCTCAAGGGCCCCAAATTTTTTTGGGATTCTAGATGCTCGTGGTGCGATCTGAGGCAATTTCTGACCACTTTAAACCAAAGCTTTTTGAGGAAAAGATGGGGGGGGGGATAGGGCATGGCCCCTTTGCCCCCCCCCCCCCCCCCCCCCCCCCCCCCGATCGGCCTGTGATTCAAGTATATTGAAAATGATGAGCAGTGAATTTACTGCAGAACGACAGAAGGTATAATTTTATAAAATGATCTCATTTCCACTGTGATTACTTTGAACAATAAATGATTCATTTTGGTTTCCCTGTTTTAGAATTTACATTACAGCATAACAGAAAAACTTTATTTTTGTACAAAAATGTACTTCAAATAAAAAGGTTACTTTGAGAATATCCGTTCAAAGTTTCTACTGAAATCTTTTCTTAAAAACAAAATCTGTTCGTATTCATGAAATGGTTCATTTTCACGCTAAGGTTATGAGCTTTGATATTTTGCATCACAAACACAAAGTAAATGACAATCCAATTGTGAACTTTGAGATAATGTTGCTGCGTGTTATCTTTGTTTTCCTGAGATACGTTTGTTGTACAATCCCACTTCCAGTTGTACTGGATATTGACTGACCCCTCTTCAAATTGCAACTGGTAAAAAAAATTTTCAGCTACTTCAATTTTTTTTGTCTGACACATTAACATGTACCGTAGGCATTGACTAAGTTTTTAAAAACCAGAACAAAAAATCAAATTTTCAAAACTGTTCAACGTTCGACTTTCATTTAAAAATTTAATTTGACAATTTTGGAAGAAATATTATATCAATAAGTTGCCTGATCCCTAAAAATGTATTTCTGATGGTACCAATTTTGTTAATGGTTTTGTGTATCTTCAAAAGTGAGATATTTTGACATTTAACAGTTCACATGAATTCATAAACTTCCAGCGAAAATTCAAATTAAATCTTTTGTCACTTAGGCCAAGTAAAAGAAAACACCAGTTGATCGTCTGGTTTTTTTTTAACAGAAGGATGAGGGCCGTTTTATTTTTTTTATTGAAAAACAGGCTAAAATCGCCGTATTTAGCTTACATGACGCATGCCTTAAAGATAAAGGGAATGTACAAAAATTGCTTTTGCTGCTATTTTCAGAAATAAATGGATTTGGAGAATTAGCATGTTATAGCAAATATTGTTAAAATGACTTATTTTACATATTGGGCTTGTTTATGCTGGGGGAAAAAACAAGAAAACCAGTCATTTTCTTGTACATGTAGGCCGGTTCCCCTGGCCCCACTTAAGATGAAACGGAGAAACGTAAAGACTTTGGGAAATTGTAAGGTCAAAGAATCAGTCTAGCAGGTTTGTACCCCTTCACAGGTGTGTAATCTATTGCAAAGAAAATGCGGAATAACTAAATATGAAAAAAATAGCAGCAGTTTTTGAACAAAGCCAGTTTTTTCCAATGCTTGTTGGCTGACCAGAGTTGGAAAAATACAATTTTTCTTGAAAATGTCAGCACACCAGGAGCAATGATTTTACAGGATGCTTTAGACTGTCAATCCCTAACAATTCAGTAAGGTATTACGTGATAATTTGATCATTTCGTTTTTTTGATGTTTGCAAACGTTGTATCTTCCCTTTAAAAGCCATTTTTTATTTGTTAGTTCTGGGTAGTTGTCTCCTACATGTAATTGATGACCACAAAACCTTCTTAAAGTGTTTATTGAACATTAGTAAAGCTATATTAGAAGCCATATCGCATCTGAACTTCGGAAACACCTTTAAAAAAATGTTATGCCGGAAATTTAAAAAAAAAAAATTAAATTCATGCAGCCTCAAGCAGGTGGGGACGATCAACTGGTATTTTTGTTTACTTGGTATTTTACATGTACTTGGCCTTACTCACTTCTATCAATTGTTTTTTTTTATTTAACTGACAGAGACATTTCAAGGATCTTAAATAATGAGCAAACTTAAATTCAAATCTCCGTCGTTGACGTTGAATTTAACATTCTTTATTTTAAAGATAATTGAATTAAAAAATCATTCACACAGACATGTGGGGTCTTAATTTTCCGCAAAATTTATTCTGCATTCATCGGTAGTAATGATAATTACAAACATTTTTAACGCAAGACTTTTTTTCAGGAAATACTAGAAACCATTTGCAAATATTCAACAATGAAACTGCCAAAAATGAAATATCGGAAAGAGTTCCATATGACACCCTGTGCACAAACCCTATGAGACTGGTCTGAAAAACTCCAAGTGTTTTCTCAGTAAATGCGTCAATATTTTCCCTGCTAAATTTGACTTTTTAGGACACGTATGGCTTTTTGATGGCTGATAGGTCACTGCAGGGAAAAATCAGTGATGTCCATGCATGTGGAATTCTTCCCAAACTTTGAGGTAGTTGCACTCATCCTACACAAATAACACAAGCAATTAAATCTAAACTGCAGTGAAAATGCTATTCCGTCATTTTGTCCGTGATCCGTGACCAGAACAAAATATTTTTATTCATGATAAAAAATCATAGATTGTTAATGAAAGCTTTCGAGTTTTGTTTTACCTGTCATGCCTGTGACACCGAGACAGAAAAACGCCACTATCTTCAGGACTGAAGTCATCTCTGCAATTCTTAAAACAGTCATCTTTGAACAGTAACTAACAGTAACACCGCCACCGAAATTCGAACTCTCTTGCGCCTCCAAACAGAACCCGGAAACGTATGTACTACCTGTGGCCGGTACGTGGATCAAGTTATTGTGCCTGTGCTACAGTAAACAATTGATGCCTATTTTAATAATATCGTCATACATCATCGTACACAATACAGCCTCAGCTCAGGGGAGTGCACCTTGCCCTTTTAATAGGCGGGTCTCGGATTCAGCCTGCTGTTACGTAATGCGATTGACGCACAAGCTGTCATCATGGAGGAATGTACCGGCCCGGCCACAGACCACCTTCATTCAAAACAAGTATATGCGACTTTTCCTTGGTGATAACTCATTTAAAAGATCGAATCCGAAATAGAATTTTGAATTATGTTAATGCCTTAAATATTATCCACACCCGATTTTACAGAGACAAAATACTAAACTTTAGTACGGCTTTACACGCGGCTACTCTTGTTGTCTGTTAGTGTCGGCGAAAAAGAGGACTCGTGACAAGACTAAAAACTTAGGTCATATTTTCACTGGTGTCCACGCTTGCTTCGTGTGTTAAATTACTGAATTATTGTGAGACACCAGCTACAACTTGACCCCATCGAAAACCTCTATTAAATCCCCGTGTGCCTTGATTTTGCGGTAAGGAAAGAATGATTTTTTTCTCAATTATCATTAAAATTGTATCGTCTTAAATGAATTCTATGATGGATATGGGAATCTGTTTAAATTTAAGATAAAATGGTTCATAACAATTGTAGATCGTAACCCCCAAAAGGGGAAAAAACAACGATCGAAAATGATCGAGAAAGTGAATTACTCACGCTGCATCATCATGTGCACCCATCACATTGCACTGGCATATATTGCTCTGCACACACACCTCACATCTGACTCACTAAGTTTGACCCCGTGTGAACAGTGATGACGTCTATGCCACATCGGGATGTCAGACAAGTCGACCGTTGAGACAACTCGACTCGGGACAAGTCGACCGTTGAGACAACTCGACCGTTGAGACAAGTCGACCGTTGAGACAACTCGACTCGAGACAACTCGACCGTTGAGACAGCTCGACTTAATGGAAATGTATACACGTGGAGCGGAAAAAGTTGCAAAAATCTGTGGCAGGACCGGTCCCGGGCGCGGCGCGGGCATACTCGATGCACAGAGGGCGATCCGATCCGGTGGCCGTCGCGTTGGGCCGGCACGCCCTGCCCGCGAGGACCGGGCCCGGCCCGGCACGCGGGCATGCATGTCAACCGGCGCGGCAAGTGGGCGCACAGGCCCGGCAAAAACAATCACGCTGCGCTATATCGGCTCTGTTATATGCAACAAAAACACCTCATGTGTCATCACTCCCAAACGGCGATCAGCCGCCGTCAAAAATCCCCGGTACTATCCCCAAAACTAGGCCCAAAAACATGCGAGGCGACTTGTCTCAACGGTCGACTTGTCTTTCCATTTATCGCACATACGGTCGAGTTGTCTCAACGGTCGAGTTGTCTCAACGGTCGACTTGTCCCGAGTCGAGTTGTCTCAACGGTCGACTTGTCTGACCCCCCCACATCGGACCAAGCTTAGACCAATATGTATCAAGATGAACATGATGAACTCGGATATGATAAAGACCAAGTTGGACCCCATAAATGATGACGATAATATTAATAATTTTTTTATATTTTGAGCATTTATACTTAACGTTAGGTGCTTCTAATTGTACCTCAGGCTCTATGGCCCGAGTAACTTCAACTTGGGCCCTACTTATCACCTTTTATTTTTAACATTTGGACATGGTCTGGCATGTCTGGTGGTAGTGGGCCCGAGTTGAATGTCAGACATGGTTTTTGAAATAATTAACAACCTTTTGCCAACAAAAACACCAGATTTCACCCTCAAAACTGCCACAGAATTAGCTTGAGTAACTTCAGCTGACATGCTCATATTCATTCACATGTAGCGCTGGAGGAATAACCTGTTCGTTAGAATGTGGTAGCAAAAGACTCTAAAAAAATGGCCTCTCTCAAAAATTGTTCATTTTCACCTCTAATATCTCTCTCAAAAATTGTTCATTGTCACCTCTAATATCCCACCCCAGAGTTCACCCACATACCTCATACATTCAGCAGTCATTTACATGAAGCCTAATGATCGACTTGAAACAGACCACAAAAAATAAATGTGAAAAATCTTGACGATTTCGGTGGCTTGTCCGTAAAAAAAAACGCCAGTTCCAACGGCTGTCGTCCATTTTAATTTGCTAATTATGTAAATGTATGCATCACGTGATGACATCGAAAAAAATCTGCGCGCGCGATGTATGTGGGTACCACACCGCTTTCAGGCGCCGCAAGTGAGTTCAATTTTCGTCTGGTGCGTTGTCGTGGAGAGCATTCTCGTTGTCTTGCTTTCCGCGACAACGCACCAGACGAAAAAAAAACCCGCCGTTGGAACTGGCGTTTTTTTACGGACAAGCCACCAAAATCGTCAAGATTTTTCACATTTTTTTTTTAACAGACCACAAAAATTCTAACGAACAGGTTATTTTTCCAGCGCTACATGTGAATGAATATGAGCATGTCAGCTGGAGTTACTCAAGCTATCACAGAATATGCCACCAGACAAGAAGTAGAGATCGATGCGTAAGATCGAGGTCCTGAGGTTAACTGAAGTAAAGATCTGGATGAAAAGTGAAATTTATCGTTTATCGGCGAGGGCTCTGATGCCATTTTTAAAATGGCATCGAAATACCAAAAATTTCACTTTTCATCCAGAACGTAAGTAAACCTTAGTACATTGTACCCTGATCTTAATCATCGATCTCTACTTGTATAGTATCTCAGGTTGGTTTTTCCAGCTATGAATCAGTGTAACAATATTTACTATAAAATACTGATCCCCAAATCCATCCATTTATGAAAATTACAGCAAAAGCAAATGTTGTATATTACCCTTTAAATTCTGTAATTTTTATTAGGAATTTTCAGGAATGGCTGTAGCCGACAAGTTGCAATGAGTAAATCAAGCTAGTAGATGCAGCCGTCATAGCTCTCATCCCACCTGGTTGCCAGACATGCAGTCCTGATGAATCCGGTTCAGACCAGCTCAGCCCAGATTCAACCGGTCTGAAGTATTTGAAAGAGTTACTGAAGGCGTGGGTCGGTGAATCTCAGATATTGGAAGGGCCGGTCGGTGCTAGGCTGGTGTACAAACTGCCGTGTGCAATCCCACAATGCAACAGGAGGGCCGGGTGCAGTTTCTCAAGTACCACCTCGGCAGTGTGAGGGGTGTTGCGTTTTGTCCAAAGGTACGCAATTTGTTCCTCTTTCTGCCGGAGCCTTTGAAATATCAGGAGATTAGGGATAATTTGTAGAAGAAGACGGTGCAAGTGTGAGTACATTCCAGCCAATGTGCCATGTACTTTATAGATAGTGGATATTTTGCCGGCGGCAATCCCGGCAAGCTGACGTTTACTAAAGGTTTGCCGGCAGCAATCCCTATCAACAGAGGGCGCTGTACTCTCTAAGATGGGGCTGAATTATAAGATATTTTAAATTACCACCAACGGTTGTGTAGCACCTGTGGCCTAGTGGATTAGCAATGGATCTCGTGAGCGGGAGGACCTGGGTTCGGTCCCCGCCGCTGGCAAATTTTTAAAGGTTTTTTTCCCCATCTCCCAAAAATAAGAATATTCTTCTTTTATTATTTTAACATGTCTCAAACATTTTATTGCAGCGTATTACATTTTCTTTCAGATTTGTGGCTCTGGAGGATTTTTTTTTAAAGGGAAATAAAGTCCGAAATTGTAAAATGGTGTGATTCCCATCTTGTGAATATGAAGTTACAACGATAATGTTGGCATGGAGCCAGACTAAAATTCGTCACCGGAAAATGTCAAACTAAAAAAAAAACAATTATTAATCGTCAATAAGGGCAAAACCTAATTTGATTTACAAAAAAAAACAGTAACTGCGCATGTTCAGTGTATATCCGGCAAGCTAACGTTTTAAAGGTTTGCCGTCTCCGGCTAATATCCATTGCCTTGATCTTGATGTCCCTTGAAGGTACAGAGAAGAACATTAAAGATGAAGAATGTTTACCATCAAATATTCTTTTTGTAACAGATTACGGCTTAACCCTACCGGTACCTCCTTAAGCTCTATTGCCCAGAGGCAGCCTGATTTCTCCAATATCCTCCAATGGCAAAGAGTTAAAATCTCTAACCCCCTGAATCCTTCAAATTGTTGCTGGAGGCCTCTGCCTGGATCTTTTGAAATCCTCCACTGGGTTTGCTGGCTTGTTATCACATAATCGGATTTCAATGGTCTTATAAGTTGATTAGCCCGTGAAACTTATTGAAATTCTCCACTGTTATCCTCTGTTGTGGATTGGCAATGCCAAGGCCCTAAACAGTCGGAGTCAAGAGGCTGTACAATAAACAGCATCTGCCCAAGTATACATTCATAAAGCAAGTAACAGCCTGAATCCTCAAAAACTTTTTTTGGGCAGAACCAGCCAGAGCCTAAATCCGCCAGTTTCATCCAGCATCAAATTGGGCCTGATGACCTGGATCCTCCATTATCCTCCAGAGGCAAAATCTTCCGATGCTTCAATTTTTAAAGGCTCTCAATCCTTTGAAATTCTTTAGTGGCAACAAGGATTTTTTTGAGGATTTGGAAAGGTTAAGGTCAATGGACTGTACCGGATTTGGCCATTAGCCCCGCCCACCTTTAATTGGTGCACAATTTCTCACTGTGTTAGTGACCAAGTTTGACTGAACTATTATCACCTGACCAAAAGGTGTGATCTCATTGGTCAGTTTGCAGCGTTTGATTGACAGGCAGGAAGGGTCTATTGTTAGAGAGGGGTGTTGTCCAAAGATCATGGATGATTCTATGTTGATTCTGTTCATCTCTTTATAATATTTATTTATTTTTTTTTTACAGGACCGCTACTTATTTTGCTCAGGTGCATTTGACGGCAGGGTCAATCTCTACACAGCACAGAAATGCATTTTGCTGCAGAGCTATTCGGTAATTTGAACTCCCCCTTCTTTCGAACTTATCTGTTTTCTAGCTAGACTTGTTTTCTGAGGACCATTCAGTCCTTCTGATTTGAAAATCACAGGTGTGTGGAAAAACGCACACCTGGATTTTTCTAGGCGTGTGATTTTTCTAGGCGTGTGATTCTGTGACCCAAGTGACTGAACAATCTGGTATTGTTTTTCAAAATAGTCATCTTGGTTTACAATAAAGCCATATTCTCTTCACCGACGTATTTTATTTTACACAAATTATGAAGTATAATTATGCCTTAAATGTATGCCGAGGTGTGCGGTACTGAGGGATTCAGGCGTGCGATTATTCGCACTTCTCAGGAAGCATTTAGGCGTGTGATGGCGTGGGGGTGTGATCGCACGCCTCAAAACAGAAGGACTGACCATTTAGTATTAATGTTTCCCTCCCATAGATTCTAGGGCCTGTTTGTTCAGTCCATATACTGATCGAGATCATGTGATCCAGCGTCTTGCGAAAACAAACAGGACCACTCTCGCGTGTCGAATCTAAATACAAATGAACCATGTACGAGACAAATGTCATCTGCTTCATATTTTGTATGCAGAAGGGATATTTTTATGATAAGCTACCGGAACATGTATCTGTAATTTCCAGAAAAAAATTAATCAATCTTACTATTTTTAATCACGAAAATACATTCTAAAAGAATAATAAAAAAAATGTTGTCACAGAAACTTGTTTGATGCTTCAAGTCTACTTAAAAAACCCCACTTTTTCTATCCGTCCATCGCGCATGTCGCCATCTTTGATCTTGCGAACCCACCTCACTAGCAGGATCCATTAAAACGAGATCTGGAGCAGCTATCGATGCGTCAGATCACCAATCGCGATCCTGATCTGCGCAAAACAAACAGGCCCTAAGTTTCCTGGTGTCACAATGGCTGAGTCTTCAGTACATCATATTGTCTTGATGACGCAGTAAGCAAAAAGTAATGCCCATGTATGTTATTTGGTGCGCAGGTATGCGTCGAACACCAGTCAAAATGTGATATTACAAAATTAAGTTTGTAGTGAGCAGTAGAGTGCTGTGGGTTGGTGTTCTCCAATTTATTGATGGGATTCACAGTAAACGGGGTTCCCTGCAACTCTGGATTTCACAGAAAGCCTTGAAGTTGAGTTTTTATTTTTAAAGTCAAGGAAAACTCAGGGAATTTGAGGAAAACACCAAAAATCAGGGAAAACTCAAAGAATTTGACATTGATCTAAAAGGGAAAGGTTTTCGCTAGTTTGGCATATGTGTTTCTTGTGCCATGTGTCCAATAAAATTGTAGCCATTTATACTCCGGGGTAGATAGAAGCACATTGTAGTCATGTGTCTTGCCCAAGAACACAAGCACCATGATCCCCTGCAGGGTTTGCAGCCACCACACGTGAGTTAGACACAGTAACCATAGGACCATGGTGCCCTCTTTGTTTTGTGACTTACATTATTTTTGGTCGCAATGCAATCTGAGCGCCGTGGTCAAATGGTTACCATGTTTGACTAATGTGCCATAGTGCATGGGTTCGAACGCTGAAAGGGAACATGGTGCTTGTATTCTTGGGCAAGACACTTTACCACAATTGCCTGTCTCCACCCAGTGTAAATGTGTGCTTGTTAAGGTAGAGACCAGAATGCGCTGATCTGGAGCTGCTGTAGAAAAAAACTGGTCTCATGGCCCGATGAACAGGGGTAATAATTGTATCTCGCTTCTCTCTCATCGTTTTTTAATATAAAATAATATTATTTTGAAAGTAATCAGTGAAATATTTTACTATTTTCAGGTAACAACCTTCAGTTTAGCCCGAAACATTCATGCTGTGCGATTTACTAGTGATGGAAGAAAGGTACATAAGGTTCAATACAAAGAAACAGATATTGTGTTAATTCGATAAAGCCTTCTCATGGAATTGGACATTTTCTTTGTTGCTTTGCTCACCAATAAAATGTGAACCCACAATGTTTGCATATCAAAATGACATTTTTTCACTGTTTTTTATGTTGGAAGTTTGTATAAGAGTGATGCAAATTTAATTATCAGCTTATAAATGCCCTATGCTTTGACATTTAAGCCCGTCATACACCTTTCTGATTTTACCGGTTCACCGGATCATCAGGCCATCGTACAGAGGTGTGCGCTTAAAATTCGGACCGATCTGACCGTACACCGTCCAATCAGATGAAATCAAACATATTTGATTTTTTGGCATCCGATTTCACTGGATCCGATGTCACCAGAAAGGTGTTCGGGCACTGGCAGCACTCCGATTTCACCGGACGCAATATTTATGTTAGCCAATCTGATTCATGAAGGAAGTCACATGATTCATAATGGATGGCTGCCATTTTGTCATCATGTGGCTGGTCATCATGTGACCGATTATAGAACAGAATCAAGCATGTGTGCAGGTTAACGTCGCGGTCTCCGCATCGGTTGAAATAAAACGTACCAGTGGTCCGGTGAAATGGTAAAATCGGAAAAGTGTGCGGCCGGCTTTAGTTGTTGAAATTCAAAACCCAAAATTCAATAGAATTTTTTTTGTGGTTAATTTTTGAACATTTACAGTTCAATCAAAAGGATAACACAAGAAGCCAGTTCGGTATTTCAACTGCGCATGCGCACAGTGATATGGGTCACGGGTCATTCAAGATAATCCAACGCTAATCAAAGGCGCGTGAATGCGCACAGAGACGGGCGCACGACGCTCGCATGTTAATTACAAGCAGAATGGCCGCCCATGTAACATTGCGTATCATCACATCAGTGATTTTATCCCGAATGACCTTTGACATGGACTACTTCATCGAGGTACGGAACTGGCTTATTGAATAACCCCAAGTGTTTATATTTTGTTTTGCTTTTTTGGAATCAAGTCAATACTTGTATTTATTATTTGTATGTGATGTACATGCAAATGTGATATTGAATGAAAGATGAATGATTTTGAATTGTTTGGGCAGATACTTGCCACAACGACTGCGGGGAAACTAGCCGTTGTTGACGTGGAGACCGGTGCTCAACTTCTGACCTATGAGAGCTGTAAGTGATTTCTGCATTTTTGGTCAGACCAGATTGGCAATATGGACGTGTACAAAATTGAACTCTCATTTCAAACGTTGCACTTCGAACATTTAAAAAATATGATTTTTTTTATTCGCACCGTAAAGCAGTAGAAATGTGGCATTGCTGGGTTTATTCTGGCACAGGACTGGGTCCTACAAAGGGGCCTCTAAAATAGGTTTTTTAGGCACGAAGACGATTAACAGGGTCCACTTTTTTCCCGTCCCTGTTACATCTGACATCTATGATTGTATAATTCTGATGCACTCCTTAATGCAGTCATCCTCCAAGAGTGATTGTGAATAGCAAACTACCTACCCAACAAATAAACAATCATTTGAAGTCATTCTTAATGATGCTTGAATGGCAAATTACAAAGTACCAAGGTAACAGGGACGGGAAAAATGTCACACTTTGGCCCCCAAATTTATAGAATGACCCGTGTATACTCCTCCGCGGAAACTTGTTTTGACGTTCTAATCTGCTGCCAATGTTCCAATGTTCCAATGTTCGGATAAAAATTGCCAAACCAAAACCCAACCGAAACCCAAACCGAAACTGAGGGTTCACTTTCACCACTATTTCACGTGCAAGTGTATGTTGACATCAACGCGCTAACCAGCACGTGCGTGAACCAGAACAATGACAGATGACGTCACACTTTGGTACTCTATAAAACATAACAAACATTGCTTCTTTGTTTCGCTGGAGTTGCTCTTATAAATTTAACACAAAAAATGGTTGAATAAGCACAAGAATTGGCCAAAACTAAGAAGTTTATTTTCTTATTTATTTATTTCTTATTTATCCTGGGTGATCCATTCAGTGGGAAGAACTCACTGATCTCCCATGGATCCCAGCTTACACAAAACTACTATTAAAATACAATTAAAATATTAAGAGTGCAATGTAAGAATGTTAAAAAATTCAGCAATAGCTTCCTCATAGACCGTTTCACGGATACCGCCGTCTTTGTGATCACGTAGTAATCTTTAGGGCCGTATCTTTGAAAATAAGTCCCATCATACTGGGAACACAATGGCTTAAGGGGACACATTTTCAGTAAAATGCCTGTAAGATTACCACGTGATCACGAAGATCGCGGTATCCGTGACCTGGTCTATGACAGTACCTCAAATGGGAATATTGAATGTTTTTGCTTACACACTTGATTTGTCAATGCTGTTTGTGTGTAGGTGCCTTCAACAGGAGAGATCGCACCGGTCTGGCCGTGGACCCTAAGTGCCCTAATACTGTAGTCTGCACTTGCGTCAATGGCAAGGGCTTAGCTGTGTTTGATTTGAGAATGTCCATTCCTCTTCTATATATCTATGATGTAAGTATGCACTAGTCTTGATCTGCAGTAATGTTGTGCATCGGGTCGGGTTGACCAAGCCAACTGGCCCGAAATATTACAGGGTGAGTAAAAAAAAAACGAAACCCAAATGTCGGGACCATTGTTTCAGTGAAGTTCTGCATGCAGCACTTTCAAAATCTAGGATATGAAAGCCCAATTCATAAGCTTTCTTTTTGCACAAGAATTATTCAAATCACTCATGTACTTTTCAAATTACGGAGTTTTAAACACAACCACCATTTTAAAGCTCTGTCCACGGATCACAAAAAAAGATGTGCGTTCTTTCAGCAAAACGAAAACAATTCACACACATCCTTATGTGATTCGTTTTCGATTTGCTGAAAGAAAACTGAACTTTCTTGTGATCCGTGGACAGAACCTTAAAACGGTGGTTGTGTTGAAAACTCTGTAACTTGAAAAGCACAAAAGTGATTAGAATGATTCTTGTACTAAAAGAAAGCTTATGAATTGGGTTTTCACATCTTAGATTTTGAAAGTACTACATGTGGAACTTCACTAAAACAATGGTCCTGACATTTGGGTTTCGTTTTTTTTTTACTCACCCTGTATAGATATAAACCGAATCCGAACCAAAACTGATCTTAATTCCCTAATCCGACCCGACCCGACAAAAATTCGAGGAAACCCGAAACCAGCCCAAAACCGAACCGACCCGAAACCGAACCAACCCGAAAAAAATTGAATATCTGGCCTGGGCAACTATGTCCGCTTTTTGTGCCTGAACTTACCCGCGTCCCGAAAAAAATCAATCATCGTCTAAGTTTCGGAGTCAGTAAAGAATCATACCGTATAGTACGGTGAAGATTCATAACGGTATCTACTGGTGGGCCTACACGGTCGCGCGGTGGGTTGACGTTGATTGTACAAGGCGCGATATTTTGTCCCATAATCTGCAGCAATATTGCACCGCGTGAATTTCCAAACTGTATCGGGGTTTTTCAGGATTATTTTGAGTCTTTCACAAGATGGCTTATCCGACCCGACCCAAAAATTACTTGGAATTTCTCCTCTGTTTTCACCGTTTCCTGTAGCTTCACAGTGACATCATTCGAGATGTGACATTCCTTGGGGACAGTTGGCCGTGGTGTTCTGGGGAAACCACATTTGTGACCGCATCGGTGGACGGGCATGGCAAGGTAAGTCACCACTGAAACCTGACAGCGTTTAGCAACTTTGCTAATCATATTTCAGCAGGGAAACATGCCACAAGCAGCAATATACATTGTCAGCGCATTCGATTGCTTCCCTCGCGCTTACCCATACTTTTGTCTTGGGTATAGATGCACATGCGCAGTCTGTAGCAATAAACGAACAATCTCAGGTTACCCAAGGTCGAGCCAATTGCAACGGGACCGGGCCAAGAGGTCATGTGATGATTAAATCCCCTTTGCAAATGAATTCGAGCCTTCGAAAGCGAGCCATGGTGGCCACTGTTTTCACTCTCCAAAGTCAGGGATGTGATTTGTCCGGTTATTTCCCGAAGTCCGGTTTTTTGGGCCTCAAAAGTCCACCAACGTGAATCGTGTGAATCCGTTGAGAAAATAGGGGGGTTGAATGTGCTAATTAATTATTCATAATGAGTTTTGCTTGCCGAAATATCCGAAATTTACTTACGAAGTTACGGACATAAACTTCGTTGATCGATATGTACATGCCGCACGCACATATTGAACACCCAATATGAGAACGAAGTTGAAGACCAAGCGTTGCCATTAGTGCGATTATGTGATTTTTCGCTCGGGGCCGAGGTTGTGGTTATGTAGGTCTAGTTCCTGTGTCGGTATTCGAGATGCACGTGTTGCGCTGGTCAGGTGTGCAGACGAGTGCAGCATGGTACACTGGTACCCTTCGCGTGCTAACAGAATCAATGCTATGATGAAGGACCGGAACCAGTGACTACTGCAAGTACTCACAGGTTCGTTTTCACGTGCGTAATCGGCCGAAGTTGGATCGTAAAAATAGTAAAAATACCAAACAACCATCGATGGAAAAAGAGGATTTCCGCAAATTAATTCACAGAACGTGATCTCCATTTTCTGTGTATGTATTTTCCATTGAAATGACGAGATTGCAAAACTCGAACCTGTGGAGAAACATTGTAGCGTGTTTCTGCAGTCCTGCAGAATTTTCGGCTACGTGGGATGGGCCGTACACAGTGCAGCAATGCACACTGATACTGTGCCGGGCCGGCCGTGTGTACGGCGCGATGTACGGCCGGCCAGACTGAATGTTTGCGGCGCTAGCGGCCGTGATGTACGCTAAGCAAAATTGTGGAATGACCCACCTCAAATACATTTTTAATTAGGTGAGGCAAGTTTTAATCACTTTTGATAGCTAGTCTTGATAATTTTTGTGGCGCAAATGAGAATAATCCACAAAATACATGAAATACATGTATAAATGATTCCTTGCTTTACTACAAATATAGAAATGGTGAAATAATTTTTATCCAACAATACTACCGACGCTATTTTGAAAGGCATGTTATCGGAAGCAGAAGTGATTTAAGTTTACAATTTTGATTTTTTTTTTTACAAAAATATTACAAGATCTCCACTGAAATGCTCTAAAATGCACCAGAAAGCTTCTAAAGTTCAAAATTTTTCGGGGCCCCACGCCGTGGCTTCGCAGGTGGTTGTATCACAACAAAAAATCCCCCACAGGTTTGAACAAATCCTGGGGAGAACAGCATAGTTCTCAGCTTTGAGTACAGAAAAAACTTAGAACAAGAGTACATTTTAATATTAGAACAAGAGTACATTTTAACAAATAAAGGAAAATTCTTCATAAAATTAAAACAAATTCTGTTTCAGAATTTCAGAGGAAAGTGCTCAGTAATTGCCTCAGATTGCACCACAGAGCATCTAAAATCAAAAAATTTTCGGGGCCCTTAAGCGGGCCCCGGACCCCACGCCGTAATGGCTTCGCGCTTCGCGCTCGCCGGAGAATGCACTTCATGTATAAAATTTTCAGGTTTTTTTGTCACAGACCAATCACATCCCTGCAAAGTGAACATACAAGAAAATGCCGGGTATGTTTAAAATTAACTTAACTTTCCTCCCGTCGTCTACCACTTATTAGAGTGAAGTGAAGCTGAGACACTTTTGAATCCTCGCCGCCACAGCGTTAGACTAAGCCGCCATGTTTTTGCGTTGTATTGTGGGATACTTACCAAAGTAACCAGCTTGGCGGGTCTGTTACTTGGGCCAGGCTCGAGTAGGCATGGGAAATAAGGCGAGAGTTAAATTGAGAGCAGTCAGGCTTGCACGAGTAAGCGCAGGGGTGTATGATTGCTTGGGTGGTGGCCTGCTTTTACCTGCCGAGCGAACATTTTCCTATGCTTAGCAGGTTTGCATAATAAGCCGTTCAATGGAATTAGCCCTTGAGCCAAATAGAAATTTTGTTATGATGATACTTTGTTTTTGCATACTAGAAACTTATTTTTTGTACAAACCAAGATCTTGTCTTATATGTGTTGCCACAAGGTTGTGACTCTGGATGGGAGGACGCTAATGATTCTGTGTTTTTGCGTACTAGAAACATATTCTTTGTACATACCAAGTTTCAAGATCTAGTCTTATGTGTGTTGCCACAAGGTTGTGACTCTGGATGGTAGGACGCTGCTAGACATACCAGCCGGGACCGGCCTGCACTGCGTGGATCCAACACCGGGGCCTTACAACGCTATGGCAGAAGAGGGCTTCTCCAGTAAGCATTCACTGACTCTCTGTGTTTATATACATGTACAATCTCAAGGCTTTGTCTGTATCAAACTGCCCAACGCAACCAGTCAGCCAGTGTTGGGACTTGTAATTTACTTGTGACTAAACTTGGGAATAGACTCATGATTTACTTGTGACTGGACTTGTGACTAGACTTGTGATTTACTTGTGACTAGATTTGTGATTTACTTGTGACTGGACTTTTGAATGGGCTTGTGATTTACTTGTAACTGGACTTGTGACTGGATTTGTGATTTACTTGTGACTAGACTTGTGACTAGACTTGTGAATGGACTTATGATTTACTTGTTTAAGGACTTGTGATTTACTTGTGACTGGACTTGTGATTTACTTGTGACTGAACTTGTGACTGGACTTGTGATTTACTTGTGACTAGACTTGTGACTAGACTTGTGAATGGACTTATGATTTACTTGTTTTAGGACTTGTGATTTACTTGTTTTAGGACTTGTGATTTACTTGTGCCTAGACTTATGACTGGACTTGTGATTTACTTGTGACTAGACTTGGGAATGGATTTGTGATTTACTTGGACTAGACTTGAGATTTACTTGTGACTAGACTTGTGAATGGACTTGTGATTTACTTGTGACAAGACTTGAGACTGGACTTGTGATTTACTTGTGACTAGACTTGTGAATGGATTTGTGATTTACTTGTGACTAGGCTTGTGATTTACTTGTGAATGGACTTGTGATTTACATGTGACTAGACTTGTGATTTACTTGTGACTAGGCTTGTGACTGGACTTGTGATTTACTTGTGACTAGCCTTGTGGTGCCAAATTGCCAAAGGATACAAGGCGCTTATTATTACCCCTGCTCATCGGGCCAATGAAACATTCCAAATACCATTTCAGCTCCCTGGGGATTATACAACTCGATGCTGCCATTTCGGCAGACCAGACCACAATAACCATCTCTGCTGAACTTGTGAACGGACTTGTGATTTACTTGTGACTAGACTTGTGATTTACTTGTGACTAGACTTGTGAACGGACTTGTGATTTACTTGTGACTAGACTTATGATTTACTTGTGACTTGACTTGTGATTAACTTATGACATACTTGACTACAAAACTGCAGTTAGCTTGGGAGAAGCAGTAAAATAAATACTAATAACTAATTTAAAAGTGGCACAATTGGGGGCCTAATTTTCCAAAAATATAAGTTTCTAAAATAATTAAAAGCTGTTTAGGTATTCAACAAATTGTAAATGGAGATGGGTGGAGGTGTGGGGGGGGGGTACAGATATCAATCAAGGGCTTTTGGATGTACCACCCTTTTGGATGTTCCACTTATCTCCAAAAGAAAAAGTGTGTTACTAAAAACTTGTCATCGTTTTCTGCATTGTCAGGCGTGATCATGTTGGGAGGTGGTGAAGTGTGCGCTTACTTGCCAGATGCCGGGGTGCAAGAAACTCTGAGAGAGAGTGGGGACGATGCAATATGGAAACTCAAGTAAGTCTGTCTTAAATATTCATGAGCAAAGCAACGGTGTCATCGTAGAAAGAAGCTTCCGTCCTTAACATGCTTGAGCACAAAATTTGCAAGAGTAGCTGTAATGTTCTTTTTGCTGTGGTTACATGTTTTTATTTTTTTGGGGGGGGGGGAACTCTTTGTTAACCTAGTACTACACTGTATTAGGCCAAAAAAAAAAAATATTCGGTCTCTGGTCAGACCAAAGTTCCGGAATTTTTTTTCCCAGGCTTGGATTGTACAGACAAGGTGGGGTACTATTTTGCTTTTTTTGGTGTCCTCATGTACATTGGTGTCCTCCATAATTTGCCTTGGTGCCCTCGATCATTTGCCTTGGTGCAATTTCCCATTCCTTGTAAAAAAAATTGAGGAGGTGCGGCAATAGAGGGCGGGTTGGAGCTACTGCGGAACATTTTGGAGAAAAAAAGGTTGACGCGCATGATTAAAATTGACGCGTGCGCTGACCAGAGACCGACTATTTTTTTTTTTGGCCTTACATTGTATTTATTCCCTAAAGAATCCCTACAAACCACAGAGTGCTGTGGCAGTTTTGGATGGTACAGTGAGCCTCAAACAGTGCATTGACTTTTTGGTTAATTTAGTACAAACAGTGAAGAAAACCTTCACAAATACAGGTACTTTAAACCAAAATTTGTGAGACCATATAACAGCAACAGCGCCCTCGGGTGTCAAGAAATTATTTGAGGGCGTTCCATGACATGTTTTGTTTTTGTATCTCCGGGGCTTGGATATTTGCTCAAAATACTCAGAGAGATATTAGTTTTAAGTCATTTCACTTGGTAAAACAGTCAATAGCTAAACCTTGAATGGAAAAAAAAACTTAAGTAAATTTTATAAGCATGATTTTTTTTACTGTGACTATAGACATTTACTATGTTAAGAACTAATGCACAGTGGTTTAAAACCCTACCTGACCCAGACATCAGCAAAAACAGTGTAGTTATGTTCATGTACAATTAATATAACAATTTAGCAAGTATTTAGAACTGATTTAGAGTCTTCCTGAGCGTCATGGGTTCTCAATTCGGCCGCAGAAAGACGTCTTTGCTAGGATCGCTTCGAGGGAGCGCGCTTCAACGATAGCGCCCTCTGTTGACAATTATTTAATTTTTGCAAAGACAGAGCACCATGGCCGCGCCGCGCCGTACCGCACCGCCGCGATAATAAAATAGAAATTTTCGTGCATTATCATACAAAGGCAGTTTTATTTTAATACTTTTAATTTCAATATAATAGTACAGGGAATGAGTGGAAAAGGAAGTGACAAAAAGAAAACAAATGCTAAATCTGAGAGGTATGATTTTAATAAAGTGATGTTCTTGGCTAGTCTCAGATTTTTAAAATTGTGAACACCTTGTTTCTTTTTGGTATAAAAAATAAAACGCAAAAACCATGTATTGATTGAAACACAGTGGATAAACATCGACAGTTGCATTCTCTTGATCGTTTATCTGGGAAGCGTTAAACTTACCTGTTCGGAAATGGTTTAATCTAGACAAGAAAGGAACTGAACAGCTCGTCCTCAACGTGTACTCCAAAATCTGCTCATTTCTTGGGACAAGATCGCACGTGATGATCGCCGTCACAGTATGTACATTTCTTGATGTGACGAAACGAGCGCACGACTGGGTCTGATTTCAGCCAGAGACGATGAAAAACATCAGTCAAATTGTCCTCTTGTGTGGTTTTGCGAGACAAATGTTCTCGATACCTGCGGATATTTTTGTTGTTGTTCTCCAGGGCCTCTTCAGACAGTGTTCCCAAGCCGCGGCTCTTGTTGCCTGCAATTAGCTCTGAACTATGGGCTAGAACCTGGTGAACAGAGGGGGTAAATTTGAAGCTAGGGAACTGTTCGAGAAACACTCGGCTTGTATCCTTGCAAAGTGCATCAAGCTTATCTGAATTTACAAAGTCTGAGCACGAGACTAGACGCAGAATAACTGACATGTTTTTGACGATCTGGCCAAATTGTGTCCTGTCTTTACCCCTGTCCGGGACGCAGTCGATCAGAGCTTGGCGTATGGGAATATCATGGAGCAAACGCTTGCTCATTGGACCTGTCGTCGAGGTTCCGCCTTTGCCTACGGGGTCGGGCTCGTCCACTCGCATTCCAGTTCGTTCGTATACGGAGGCCCTCACGTTGTCTTTAGCCCTTTTGATTTTAGCTTCATTTTGCAGGTTTTCCTTCCAGGTCCTTACACCAGCACTTAAGTGGTAGATGACCTTTAGAGTCCAATCCATTGTACGCAGAGTAGCATGGAGGATAGGAAAGACCTTAATGTCACATGTTGTTATGGGTTTCTGGGTAAGTCCCCGTCGTTCAGCATAATCACCAGGTTTTGGCTTAATTTCCCCCTCGTCTTGGAGATCCTGGTAGAGTTTTCGCAGATCCTCATTACTAACTTCCCCAATTGGGAAGCCCTCATCAATACGATCAAGATTATGACATTCATCTCTGGACGCAGGGCACAGGATACAGTAGGCTCCTCCCCTTCCTGTCAGGAGCTTCACCATTTTTCCATCTACCATTGTCAAATTAAATTCAAATCTGAAGTGATATGATGCACCAGAGATGTTGATCTCAATTCCAGTAGTTGACAGAGCTGTTTTTTCTGCTTCAATCGGAGGTATGATTGATTTTAGGAGCTCTCTATCTTCTTTGCCCTTCACGAGGAATAGGGGAACAGCAGCCTCTGGACTATTCGCTGCGCTTTCCTTCCACACGGTCAATCCTGCAGGTGTTGAAAAAATTATGAATTTCAAATCAATTAGTGTATTCTTTATAAATGTACGTTACAGAAAGTGAAACAAATTTAAACAACTCTACTCGGTTAACTTTAAAATGTGTACTTGAAATAAACAAACATAGGCCTACATTTAGTTCAATAGATATAACGAATGTACCTGATGCTTGGGATGACCCCTCTCCAGATGAACTTTCTCCAGATGAACCAGCTTCTTTGATGACTTCCAGCAGTATCCACATATATAATATCATGCTATATGTCTGAGCCTGTCCTTTCTGGTGGTAAATGGAATGGCGCCCCGATCCATCAAGTCCGTCTTTGCAGAGAACTCTATACTGTCCTGGTTCAATTTCTGGATGAGCTTCTATTAGTCTTTTCACATGTATGCTGCATGATTCTTTAAGAGAAGCTGTGATACCTTCGTTGTCATCAATGCTATAAGGCTTCAGTTCAGGAGTGATAGAATTCTTCTTTTCCATCAACTTGTAGTGGGCTGGGAGTGTCACGTGTTCATTTAAATCACGTCTGAGATTAGTGTACCCCGTCCTTCCGATATTGTATGAAGACAAAATGTAAAGTCCTTTGTCAACAGACATCTCCTTATCAACCAACGACTTGTTGAAAAGCTTCAACCCAACATCCGCTGTTTTCCTGTTGCTGATATAGTTTTCTTTATGCAGCAAATATCCCATAAGCTGAGTTGCAGATATTCCATTTTCTTCAGCTTCCTCACGCAAATCGTGTAATAAGGAGTTTGTCCTTCGAAACCGCTGCCGTGGACCTACTTCGTCAAGGGGAGCCAAATTTGGACGGTCACACTGAGTTTCTTGGTCTCTACGGTTGTCTGGTGACCCCAACGATGACACAGATGAAAGATTGAGAGCCTCTACCACAGTCAGTGACGATGTGTCCACCATCAGTTTTTCCTTGTCTTTTGGGGTGACTTTCAAGAAAGGCTCATCCAACATTTCTTCGAGTTGCTCTTTCCCCTGTGAACGTCCAGTCCCTTTCAATTTGTTTTTCCATTCTTGGCGAAGCTTCCGAATTCGTCGTGTGATTTTTTCTTCAGTGTGTTCGGTTCCCGCAAGGTCATAGTCTTGGATTATTTCCCTTGCAATCCCAACGTAACTTGGCCTCTTCCGCCCAACCCATTTTCCCTTCAAGTACTTTTCAAGTATTTCCCGGTTTGAAAAGGACAAAATTTCTGCCATGATTCTCTCTGCAATGACAAACACAATTTGAGAGGCTGATGGTTTTTTTTTAGTATTATTTACTTCTCAGGATATTTTGTGAAAAAAATCAGTAACCCCTGAAAATAAAACTACACAAACTTGTTCAAACATTTTATATTCCACAAGCAAAGAGCTGAGTTCTAATACGATACCCTGCTTGGCCTAGCGCCAAGCGGTTTGCAAAACACTCTTATCATATTCGGCCTTGCCAGGCCTAAAAACAAGCACAGACTGCAGGAAATGATGTCGTTTCCCTGACCGCGCCTAGTGTGGGCCTACACCAAAAAGTTGTAAAAAAAAATGATGATAAAGTCTCTTCATCTCTGATTCTATCTACATTTCCCATGACAAAGAAAACCATGAACAGCTAAATTTCTTCAACTATAAATCCCAGCCGAGCTGACTTTCAAGCCCTGAGACAACCACTAACCTCCGTAAACAAATGTCAGAAGTCCACAAGCGACGACACTGAGCCCGGCGATGCAGCGACATGCGGTACGCTAAAAAAATCTCAACAAAAGAGGGCGCTGTTCACTTCGCCGGCCATGACAGCGTTTTACGTACTCCCAGCTAGTGACTGCTTACAAAAATGATTTTTTTTCGGCACAACGATGCATTGCGCGACTTTTCCGGTCGATTTTATTTGAAGCCGAGTAATCAGTCGACCGATTTCTGAAGAAATTAGACAATTTTATTCTGGCCGTTTTCGGCCGATTGTAAAAATGTATCAGCGAACACGTCTTGTTTTGGGGGGAATATTTCTACATAATTTAGCGTAAGTAAATCCCTGAATTTCTGCACTTTATGAAACATTTTTCATAACAAATTTTATATGAGTGGAAAGGGTACGAAACAAGCTACAAGATGATGCACAGCTTTTAATCTGAAAATATAATTTCGGCATAGAAAAACACTTTTTTTTGTTTCCCAAAGTACTTACTGTAATAATTCTAACCGTCTTCTAGTTTTGTGTAGCTGTGTACTTAAGTGAAATATGCAGCAAATAAGTTGGAAAAAATATTTTTATCCGCTACAGATTTACTCATTAGATACAACTAAACTATTTTTTAACATAATATTCAGAATTTTTTTTTTTGGAAATGTCTGGGTCTTAAACCACTGTGTAATGTATGTTAATAACGTGGGGTGCTGTGGTCCAATGGTTACGGTGTTCGATTTGTGTGCCGTGGTACATGAGTTCGAATCCTGACCGTGGGAACATGGTGCTTGTGCTCTTAAGCAAGGCACTTTACCATTATTGCTCGTCCTTCGGATGGGACGTAAAGCCGTAGGTCCCGTGTGTTGTGTAATGCACGTAAAAGAGAAGGGGTTTGCCCTGGTGTTTCTGGCAGTGGCTGCAATATGCGCCGCAGCACCTTGTCGACCCTTATAAGGTGCTACATAATGGGTCTCATATTTCTCATATACTTTATTTACCTTTCTTTAATAATAGACATAATAACCAGCGCCTTGAGTACCTAATTGTTGGTAGATACGTGCGCTATATAAGACTCCGTTAGTATTATTATTATTAATGAATTACTTACTTTATCAATTACTAGGTATACATCCAACGGAAGTATGCTGTACACAGCCTGTGAAAATGGGGTAATACGAAGGTATGTTTAATTTCTCTTTTCCAAAGTGTGAATGAAAATAATAGGGGAGTGCTGGAAATGCATGTAAACTGGGATCCCATCTACATGTACAAAAGTCATTGCTACAAAAGTCAGTGCAACACAAAGCATGCAGAGCTGTACTTGAGTCAATCACAAGTCAAATCACAAGTCAACCACAAGTCAATCACAAGCCAATCACAAGTCAATGACAAGCCAATGACAAGCCAATCACAAGCCAATCACTAGTCAATCACAAGTCAATCACAGGTCAGTCACAAGCCAATCAAAAGCCAATCACAAATCAATCACAAGCCAATCACAAGTCAATCACAAGCCAATCTCAAGTCAATCACAAGTCAATCACAAGTCATTCACAAGTAAGGTCACGAGTAACACAAGATGAACAATGACAAAGGAATGCCTTTGTCACAGGTCATTTGAACAATTTGTGACTTGTGATTGACTTGTGACAGACTTGTGATTTACTTGTGACTGACTTGCGATTACTTTGTGACTGACTTGTGATTGCCTTGTGGCTGACTTGCGATTGAATTGGGATTGCCTTGTGACTGACTTGCGATTGGATTGGGATTGCCTTGTGACTGACTTGCGATTGACTTGGGATTGCCTTGTGGCTGACTTGCGATTGAATTGGGATTGCCTTGTGACTGACTTGCGATTGACTTGGGATTGCCTTGTGACTGACTTGCGATTGACTTGGGATTGCCTTGTGACTGACTTGCGATTGAATTGGGATTGACTTGTGACTGACTTGTGATTGACTTGTGACTGACTTGCGATTGACTTGTGACTGACTTGCGATTGACTTTTGATTGGCTTGGGATTGCCTTGGGATTGCCTTGTGACTGATTTACGATTGACTTGTGACTGACTTGCGATTGACTTGTGACTGACTTGCGATTGGCTTGTGATGGACTTGTGATTGACATTATGATTGAAACCAATGGCACATTATTTGTACCCGAAATTTTGAGGAGACATGGATCCCTAAGTAAACTTATATAGGCTGGGCTCTTTGTGAAGTTTGAATGATCTATGAGGGTTTAGGGTTTGAGGGCTGTTCCATTCAAATTCTTTTCAGCTATGGAATGCTTAAATGTCTGGATTGGAAACCTTGAAGGTACTGGTAATAGGAGCCAAATCTTCGAAGAATGCTTGCGGACAAACAAATAATACCTAATCCATTCCCAGACAAAAATTCCCAAAGGCGAGAATCACTCAACTTTTAATGGTGTAAACAAGCATTGTAATATGGCTTAATACATATATTTCAGATAAGTATTGTGGGTATCAGTATATGTCAACAGTTTTTTTTTATGTGATAATTGTTTTCATTTGCCAGCACCTACAAAAACATATTCACACGATAAGGAAATGCATCAAATTATTAAGCAACACCCCAGCATGCATTCATGCACTTTCCTTCTTTTTTTTTATTTGACCTGTGACCGCTATTGTTGTACCGAAAGAAATAAATCCGGGCTGTGAAAGCCATGGGAATTGCTTTTCACGGTGCCACGCCGACCGAAAAATCAAGTTCAAAAGCCCGAGCCATGGATAAACCCTGTGTAGCCCCAGGCAGCTATTGAGACTGAAACTTTTTGGTGCAGTAAACAGCATGGCAACTCTTGTTTGGGCAGTCTTTTGTGACGAATAATATTTGTACGCAATTGTATACATGTACGTCCTGTTTTTCGCTGAACTCTGCTATTTTCGGCGTTGGATTTTCTATTTCACTAGTTCAGATCTGCAAAATGGCTGATTTCTTTTCATTTGGATGGATGGGTCGTTCTATTAATTTGAGGTCCTTGTTTTCCTGTCCCTGTTACATCTGACACCTATGATTTTGTAATCTCCCTCAAAGGGTGGATTTGTGAAGCAAACATCCCACCGTATCCAACGAATAAAAATCAGTTTGAAGTCATTTATAATGAGACTTGAATGGTAAACTTTATGTACAAAGTTCAGAGGTAGAGTGAAACGTCGCTATACCGAACACAGCTATACCGAACATTCGGCTATACCGAACATCATCCTTGGCTCCCGAATTTTGTCTCGCCTGAACTTTGTTCAGGAAAGAGACTATGCAATCACTATGTCTGTCCGTATACATGTATGTGGTATTTTGGTCAAGGTCACATACCTAAGTCAAAGGTTATATGAGGTCAGGTTCTGTAATAGGCTCAACATATTGGTCTCATTTGAAAAGTTGAAGTCCGATTGGATCCAAACTTTGGTCATAGATGCAACATGGCAACCTTCAAATAATAATGATGTCAAAGGTCACACACCAAGGTCAAAGGTCACTCTTTACAGATAATCGTGAAAGCAAGCGAGACGCATGGTTCGAAAACCATCTAGTTTTGTACAAAACATACCGAACATTGTAGTTGAAAAATGTCAACAGAAGAGTGATAATTGAAAGTGGCTGTTATATCCCCAAGGAATAGAAGGAAACGTAGTTATATAAATTTGTCCACAGATCACAATAAAGGTAAGTGATATTTCACCAACACGAAGACAATTCACACATCAATAAAACACATCAGAACACTCTCATAACCATAAGAACTGGCACTTATCATAACATTTATTCAAACACCTTCTGCTTCCGATGTTAAAACGAAATGCTTTATAATGTCAAGAGTTTATAGTCTTGCCCTGCCTTCTACTTGCTACCTGGAGACTTTTGGGATTTTTCCGATATAGTTTTCATGATAGGACATGATTTCATTTTGCTGAAATTAAATGGGATCCGTGGACAAAATTTTAAAACTGTGTTTGTGTTCACAATTCAAAAAGTACATGAGTGATTTGAATGATTCTTGTACTAAAGAGAAAGCTTATTACATGTAATTGGGCTTTCATATCCTAGATCTGGAAAGCGCTACATGGAGAACTTCTTTACAAAATAGAGGGCGTCATTTGGGTTTCCTTCTTTTTTACTCATCCTATACATGTACATGTACCTGTATACAATGTACATGTATCAGTACCATGGAGTAAACTGCAAACGCAAACATACATGTACACATGTACCGTCGAACCTACTGCTTATAACAAGCGAAATGTTAGGTCCCAAGTCTGTGTTTTTCTTTGTTTTACTTTGTTTTCCATTACTGTTAATACAAGGTACAGTATTTGTACCTGTCATAACAAGGTAATTTGTAAAGTCCCGAGGACCTTGTTATAAAGGTGTTTGACTGTACATTGAACAAAAAAGCGAGGATTTAATGTGATGCTGCTGTTCTCATTCTGCGCTGCTCCACGAACAAAAAAGGAAAATATTTGTTTGTGCCCTGTGTATAATTTTAGCTGCCTTTCACAACAGTTGTCATTGAAAAAGGCCAAATGTATGCATTATCCTGTACGTGCAAAGCTAGGTACCGGTACGTGTACTGAAACCAGTGAACTGAATTTTCTTTCCTGTTGGAACTTGGATTAAGTCAATTAACTGTGATGCAAAATTTGTTGTGCCATGAATCGGTGAAAAGGGCGCTTTTGTGGGTTTCTTGTATTGTGTCCTTTTGGAATGCCTCTATACCCTCAGATTTTTTTTACATGGACCGGACCCAGGTGTGGGATTGTTTTTCGTAAACCTTGATGCCAGACGGGTTCAGGGCGTCATCTGCGGGTAGCACACCCTGATATTTCCGGCCTCGCTTGCTGCGAGCGGGTCGCAGACAGATATTTCCAGCCTCGCTCGCTGCGTGTTTATCCGTCATCCGTTCCGAATACCGTGAAACCGTTGCGTGTGAACACGTCATCCGACGTGAACTGGTTAACAAAAGACAGACGGAAATAATCTTCCTGCACAAATGTGTTAACCTTGCGTATACATTTATTCTGTACTTTCTTATGCTGGTAGAAAAAGTTGTATATTATATACAATGATACAAATAAAAAAACAACTGCCACCTTTGCGTGTATACATGTCATCCGACGTGAATATGTTAACAATAGACAGACCGAAATAATCTACCTGCACAGATTGGTTAATCTTACGCATACATTGATTTTGTACTTTCTTATGCTGGTAGAAAAAGTTATCTATTATATACAATGATACAAATAGAAAGAAAAAAAATGCCACTACAAATGTGTCACATGTACCGTATCTAATTATGAATACACAAATGATTCACATCAAAGCCTGGTTTTTCATCCCTGTTTTTGTAATTCCGATTTTCAGATTTCTGCAGTCAATGTTTTTAACTGTTACTGCAAATTCTTGATATGAGAATAGAGCTGTGTCAAAAATTCTTGGTTATGGTCGACAATAACACATGAGTCTATGGAAATGGCCTCAATTTACAAAATATGCATTTGTAAGCAATAAACAGCCAAATACAATGCACTCAGTTCAAGTGGTATTCTCCTTTGTTTCTAAATTCATTTTTCAAAGGTGGAAAAAAAGTGTTTACCAAAAGCACTTCACAATTGCATGCACTCTACCAGTATGTACAGTACTGTTAATACAAATGTACTGTTAATACAAATGTACTGTTCATACAAATGTACTGTTAATACAAATTCTGGTTATAGCAAACATTAAGCCTTGGTCCCAACTGTGCATATTATGTGCACAATGAATGGATTGGCACTCCACTGAATACAGACTTCTGATATAACAAACATTTTGGCTTGGTCCGGCTTGGTTTGTATTAACGAGAGTCTACTGTATTTTTAAACCTTACAATTAAGCCATTTAAAACCACATACACATGTACACATGTAGTTTGTATAGATTTAAATCTGCATACATGTCATGTATATATACAGTGTACTTGTTATTTTTTTGTGTGCAAAACAATAAACAAACAAAACAACCTTTACACAAAGTATACCCTGCACCCGATTTCATGAAGCGCTGCGACGCGTCGTAACTTACTGACTTGCGATTGACACGTGTAACACGTCGCAACTCGCGACGCGTTGTATACTCCATTTCACGAAAGTTGCGATGTGTTGAACGCGTCGTAAGTTCCTTGACAACGGCTTAAAACACGTCGCAAGTTACGACGTGTCTAGTGGTCATCGCAAAATAAAAAGAGTCCCTTTCTTAGCCAGTTTCATGCCATAAACATTACAAAAACGACATTATAATACCGAGGCAATGTGTATAAAGTTGTAAATAGAAAAATTCATTAAATAATTATGAATTACACTGGAATATTGCAGTTGAAATTTCGAAGTAGCTATACAGTCCACTGAGAGCTTGTTTTCCTTCAAAATTGCATCGCACGGCCGCCATTTTTGTTTTACGTTTTAACAAATTTCGAGCTGAGATCCGACGACTCTTTGTTGAATATCAGACGACTATTTACTGTACGCTGACTAAAGACATAAAACAGTCACCGAGTTGTGCTATAAATACACCTACGATGCGTCGCACTTACGACGTGATTAGTGAAATGGATCGCAGGACGCGTCGCAGCTGCGACGCATCGTAGAGATACGACGCATCGCAGCGCTGCGATGCATCGTAAGTTACGAAGAGTTTGATGAAATCGGGTGCAGGTCTCTTAATAATGTCAAAGAAGCCCATTTCAATCTTTTAACTTTACATATATTCACTTGTACCGGTAATGCATCCTAAACAATTTTAAGTTCTGTCAATAAAAATAACAATATGAAAATTATTCAGTAACTAAACACAAATAGCATTACAGGAACTAATCTGGTAGCTGACAGATGTGTGTTTATTCCTACCATTGTAAAAAAAAAAATTAAAAAATTAAAATTAAAAGAACCGTTTAATTGAACTTAAGCGAAGAATTATTTACAGTCTTCCAGAACCAGCCCAGTATAAAAAGCTATCATTCTATTTCGTAAAATAAGGTAAAAAGTTGTACGGATTTGATGTTCATAGTATTTACAGCAATGTAATTTCTCATATAACAAAATAAAAACGTGGAGACACTTCATTTATTGCATTAGGGCCTATAGCTTAATTTTCCTTTTTCATTGCCATATGTGAC
This sequence comes from Patiria miniata, assembly GCF_015706575.1. Classification (NCBI taxonomy): domain Eukaryota; kingdom Metazoa; phylum Echinodermata; class Asteroidea; order Valvatida; family Asterinidae; genus Patiria; species Patiria miniata. Next base: position 812,301 of record NW_024037069.1, read on the forward strand.
CCGCTCTGCAAAAATGAGTCTGATGTCGCATAATTTGAATTCAAGCTTTTGCCATTTTGAAATGGAAACAGTGAAAATTTGCTCAAAATTTGGATTTTTTTTTGTTTTTGTTGTATTTTGGTTGTTTGATAGTTTTAGATCAAATATCTTACACAGAAATGTAAATATTGTAAGAAAAAGAAAAAAAATATGAATCTTTGGTGCTTTTCTTGGTTAGTTACAGTGTATTTGTCATTTTTCAAAGCCTTTTTTTTCCATTGAGACACTTCTAGCTGTGCAAAAACTTTACAGAATGAAACAAGCACAACAATGCAACCAAATGTCCTAGAGAGGTCCGTGATATACCAAATGAAAGCTTATTTCATTCCCATTTTATTAATGTAGTTAACTCAAAATGTCAGTTTTGCCACAACAGACTCATTTTTGCGGAGCGGGTCACATATATGGTTGTTTCTATTAGATACATTTCTTAGCCCTTTTAATACCTTGCAACATAAAAAAAACATTCAGTTCTTTTGAGTTTGTGAGATTAAAATTGAGCTTGACAAGCTTGTTGAGGTGGGGCTCAACCCCCACAAAAGAATAAGCCGTTTGCGAGTCAAATTTGAATAAAATCAGGAACACTGACTTAATCCAATGCTTTGCACGTTTTAACTTTGCATTCTCCTGACCAAAGAGACTGTTACTACATGTAGATCACATGATTTGGGGCAAGCCTTAAATGCTAGCAACCCCCAGCTCCAGCAGCTGCAGCATGGTCTGGTGTCTTGGTCAGTGTGCAACTGACTACAAGAACAATCATGTCAAATTTGCAAATTTGCAAATTGCCCTCATTTTGACGCCAAATAACTGTGTACAATACTTTCATTATTACAACTATACCTCGCATATTTGGAGATTGGTACATAATTTGCTGTGTGCAAAAGCGTCTTCAACATTTGCCACTGTTGAATTTGACCCATTCAAGTGGACTTCATTCTTCTTAATCATCGCTTTGTGAGTATTTTAGCTGAAAAAAAAGCTCCTTTATTTACAGCAGTGAATAAACAAATCAAATTAACATGTACATTGTACATGTACTTCAAATCCAAATCAGTACAGGTTTTTGCAAACTTGATCTATACATGTACACGTCAAGAGAGTGCATTGTGCAGTGGTCATGTACATGAATTGTTATTTGACTTACCCGGCACAATATGTATTTACTTTTCATTTCTTCCGTGTGGTACCTATAGGCCTACTGTCATTTCCTCATGTTTGTTGACATGTCCATTCCCTATCGGTGTCTGATCCTCCGGTAGGGTGAACCGAACTTTGTTGCTGCCAGCGCTGTTTCGATTGGACCCATTGGAGTGATTGTGGTTGGGCACATGTCCATTGCTCTGTATGATCCCATTGACCACGGGATCGCAGTTGCACTTGGGACTGTCAAGCTCCTCGTACAGGTGGCCCATCTCCCCGATTTCAGCATCTTCTTTGTCGTCTTGGTCCACCAGCTTAGCTTCCAAGACCGGAGTGTCTTCTTCCTTGGTGGGTGTGGGCACCATGTAGTCGCTGTTCCTCTTGTCCATCTCTATCTCAATTAAGGGTGCCTGGGAGTTCCTCTTTCCTTTCCCTTTGCCTTTCCCCTTACCCTTGCCTTTCTTCTCCGGGACAGCGTAGAGAGCATCAGGTGGAATGGAGTATGGCCCCTCAGGTGATTCGGGGTACACCTCAACTACATGGTCCTCAGGTGGGATCTGCTGCCTCCCATTCAGTACCTCATCGTCTGGGAGCACGGCTCCCCGGTTGTCATAAGTGATAGAACCGGTGTAGCGAATTTGTGGGTTGGAGGTGGGTCCCTGGCTGCTCTCTCCTATCTCCATGTCCGCAAACTGAGCTGTGTCTGGCGTGGTCTTGAAGTCGTACTTGGTGTATGACTTGGGTTTGCGGTACTGCCACAGGATGACAAAGATAGAGGCGAGAATGAAGAGCGTGCCGAAGAATGTGGCCAGAGCTGTGCCGATGATCTCGTTGCGATGTTTGGTTACCAGAGCCGCTATCCCGTCATCTGTCTTGCCGCCTGTTGTTAGTTGCTCACACTGGTCGTAGGTGGTGTAGCTGGGGCACGTTTCTAGAAAGACAGTCACACAGATAATGTAGTTTGTTCCGGCAGTGAGATCAGTCACAACAAAGGAAGTGTCTGTTTCACCAGCCAGCCTTGTGGTAGAGAGGGCTGCTCCAAACTCTGTGGTCTGTATGATATAGCCTTTGAGATGAGGATCATTGTAGAGCGTCCATCTCATCTCGATGGTAGTATCGGTGATTTCACCCACTCTCACCTGGATTGAAGCAAAGGTACATGGTAGTGGTTGTGTCATTGCAGTGGTAGCCTCTCCCACAGTGGTCGGAACTGTAGTCGTCGGTAAACCAGTCACAGCCAGAGAGACGCTTAGAGATGAAGCCCCGTTACTATTTCTTGCTGTACAGTTGTATGTTCCGCTGTTTGCTGCCCCAGGTTTTTGGATGATGAGGGCTCTACCGTCGCTGCTAGTGTACACATTCTCGGCATTGCTTGTGGTTGTGACCCTTGACCCATCTGGAAGGTACCATTCAATATCAGGGGTGGGATCACCTCTTGCGTTACACTGGAAGATTGTCCACTCCTGGTAGGGGACAACTTTGGAATCGGGGATGAGGATGAAGATTGGCACGCAGGCAAATTGTTCATGTGGGATAGTGTCCAAGCGTCTCCCCTGCAGTTCTTCAGGGGAGTAGCAGGTTGACTGTGATGTGTAGAAATCAATCTGACGGAGGGAGGTGTCTTTAAGCCAAGCTATCAAATTACCCATGTCGCAGTTGCAATCCCATGGGTTTTGTGTCATAACCAGGGTCGACAGTGATGTTAGTGGCGTAAATGTGTCAATGTTCAAATTGGTGAGACGGTTGTTGGCGAGATTTAGGGCCTTCAGCTGGGAAAGACCCTGGAAGGCCGCATCGCTGAGAGTCGAGAGTGACATGCTGGACAGCAGGAGCTCCTGAAGGGAGGAAAGACCCTGAAAAGCAGCAGATGAAATCTCAGCAATTGGATTCCCAGACAAGTTCAGGATCTCCAGGAGTGTCAAGTTTTGAAACACCATTGGGGCTATCTGGCTGAGATTACAGTAGGAGATACTCAGAGTCTTCAGTGCGGGATTGGAGTTAAAAGCCCCAACACTGACATAATGAAGGCCTTGGTTACTGCCAATGTGCAGGGTGCGGAGATTGGGGAGATTGTCCAGGATGTGGTCAGTTAATTCATTCAAGCTGTTGTGCTCCAGGTCCAGCATCTCTAGCTCTGGCATCCCTTTGAGAAGTGTGTTAAGTAAGGTGAGGCGATTGTTCCTGAGATTCAGGACTCGGAGATGACTCAGACCATCAAAAGCTCCATCTTCTATGGACTGGATCCCGCAGGAGACTAGGTGAAGATTGGCCAGATCAGGCAGGTGTCTAAATGCGTCCTTACGCAGAAGGTTGAAGGTGTTCCCTTTGAGGTACAGGGTGTTGGTGTACGAAGGAAGGTCTAGGGGAATGCTTGTCAGGCCTTGGTTCTCACAGTTCACAGTGCGTGCTGCCATGTTGCAGGAGCATCTGCTTGGGCATTGTGGAGGTGGCGGTTCAGTTGGTGGCACGGTAGGAGGATCTGTTGGGGGCATTGATGGAGCCACGGTAGGGGACATGGTTGTGACGGCTTTTGTTGTGGGGTCTGGTACTGCTGTTTGTGTTGTGGGGTTCGGCATTGTGGTAGGATTTTGTGGCATTGGCTGTGTCACAGATGCAGTCGAAGGTGGTTGGGGATTGGGATCAGCTCCCGTCGTGGGGTCTGGCACCGCTTGTGTTATGGGATTCTGCATTGTGGTAGGGTTTGGTGGCATGGCTTGCGTCACAGGGTCAGTCAAAGGTGGTTGGGGAGGAACAGTTGTCACGACTGTGGGTGGTTGAGCAGGGGTTGGTGTTGTGGTGCGTCGGTTGGATATGGTGGGTGCCTGGGCCGTGCATGGTGGTAGTTGCATCCATAGTCCAAGCAGGAGCAACAGCTGAAGAGATGCATGTTTGATGGCCATTGTCGTGTGTCTCTGAGGCCACTGCAATACAAGTTAAAGAAAATTATGTGAATTTTTTTTAGTAGTAATGTGTGGTTTCCTGATCTGATACACCGTACCCTCTGGAGACATGCGCACAATAGGGCACAAAAGATTGTATATGTCTCCACAGGGCAATTTCTATAGACGAATAAGTCTCGACAAGGTTTTCACGAAAAAGATATATATATATGGATTTTACTCAAAAACTAGGAATTGCCAAGGTATGTTGATTTGTCACAAATGGTAGAGTTTTAAAAAAGGAATACATGTACATGTACATGTATTAAGTCTGAATTTCAGCCAAGGAAATAAATACTGGTTAAAATAAGAGCATTTTGAAACTGTACTTTCAAACTCAAAAACTTTAGTACACGAGAACAAATGTCTGGACAAGGATACAAATTTCAGTATGTGTGCATTGACACAGTATGCATCCATTTACATAACAATTACTGCCAGCGATATCAGTGTAAATGTGTTACAAAATTGCCAGACCTGTTCTGGTGGAATACGATTGGAGGTGCATTGTTCATGTTTGAGGTGTTCACTTTTGGAACGTCAGTACATGTATGTGATTGCTTTGGAATCACCACAATTCTCCAATATTTCAATGACAGTGCATTGATGCCATTAATCTACACTGAAAATGTATCTGTAAGAAAGCCTTTTGTTAATATAAATGTACATGTCTAAAAAATCTCATTTTGAGGAAGAAGATCACATATTTGATATTTATAACCAAACCCTGTGACACAACGTGTGCCAATGCCCATAAAAGTGACAGTAATATCTAATTTTACAAGCAGCATCAGTCACATGACCGGTCTGAACATTGCTTAAATATTTTCCTCAGAAAGACCCCTTAGATATAGAGTCAGAAAACGGAGTCAGGGAACTAGGCGGTGTGTTGTAGTGCTTGCGACTAAGCTGTGATGTGGTATCAACTTAAACATTACACATTAGAACAAAAAAGGCAGGGGTGTGCTTCGAAACCAGGTACCCCATAACCCGACCGCTGATGTCAACGGAACCGGTTCCAGATCATGGGATCGGATACCCGTAACCAACTTTACAAATTACTTAGTAACTTCTCAGACAACGAGAAAGAAAGCTTTGAATGCCATTTGTGTGGAAATTCCAAAATGAAAACCAGGCTACATGGAAAACCAAAACGGATTTCACATTTATGTGTAATTTAATGCCCGACAGATGACGCTTGGGAAAGTTGCAGACAGTTATAAAGCCCTTCAGACACTGCCAATATTCACACTGTTAAGTTTTGTTAAGGACTCGAGTTCCTGACAATAGAGGGAATTTACCAGGTTGCATTTTTTTGCCTTCATTTTATAAGACCGTCTTTTATGGGTACCTGGTGGCTTTTTTAAATTCCATAGGGCACCTGGTTCCCGTTCTGGTATACCCGATGCGCACTACTAAAAAAGGGCTCTGCATTGTTTGCATAGCGTATAGACGTGGAAGCTACATCTCAACCAATCAGACAAAGAAGAAAAATTGTGTAAACTTGTATAAACCAATCAACTTTCAGGAGCTTTGGGGCATAATCTGTCCTCATGCACATGAGATCAGGCATCCAGTGTGTGTTAGCGCAATCACCATTCAACAATAAGACGGGGAATTGTTGCAAAAAAAAAATATCAAGGCTGCTCATCTTTTGGAATGCTTTGTTCAAGTTACATAAGAAAGCCTCCATTTACATCTTACAAATTGTAGATGAATGGGCACTTAGACTGATTCAGTGGCCCTGAAGCAATTTGTCTATTGTTATCATATGATTGCAGGCTGCTATTTTGGTTTATTATCGTCGCTTTTTTTTTGCCGTTTCTGAACCTATGAAAGACTATAGGGTGGTGTTTTTTTTACTATTATAATCACAAATTTCTAGGTGGTTATAATGGTAATGTTCAGTTTTACAGGTGTGCCGGAACGTGCATGGAATGTGACTATTTTACAATGCCAGGCGGTATGGTAAATTGATTGTAGATGGGACCCAAGTCTAACTGCTGCAATTTATTTTGAATGAAAATCACTTACAGGATAACTTCACAATTTCTAGCCACATGAGGTGAAAGAAAGTACTTATAAAATCGAGGCCTTTTCTAGTAGACTGACAAGTTGCACATAAAATTCAATTGAAGTGTTCTCCCCTGTCTAACTGTGTTTAGTTTATTTTTAAAAAATTGGGGGTTTCGTTTCTTGAAACATGTAGTCCGTGGGATGAGGCCTTTTTTTCCGCTCGCGACGCGGTCTAGTTCGTTGAATTTTATAAAACTTCACAGATATGTAGATTGCATGCGCAAAAAGGTTTCTGACTGTGTCAATAGAGGGCGCTGTTCCTTATGTTTTTTCTCATGCAAAATTTTTGGCATTTTTATCCCAGATTTTCTCATTCCCAAACAAGCTTTGGATCGAAGAACAAAGTTTTTTAGATATGGTACATCATAATCTACATGTCCGGAAAGTTTATAAAATTCTGCGGACCAGATCGGGTATCTCGAAAACTAAAGCGTTTTCGACCTCTTGTCCCACGGACTAATGCCTGTTCTTCACTTTCACAGGTTATTTTAGTCTTTAGTTCTAGTGCAACGACTGTACATATTTGTGTATGGTGTAGAAGCTGTCTTTGATTCTGCTAGTGGGCAGTGCCAGTTGCCAGAATCGTGGGGTTCCACACAGTCCAACACAGAAAGTGTTTGATAGTTTGAAAGGGCATGTCATTATTTTTCTTCAGGCCGGAATGTTAGAGGGGGCGTTTTCTTACCCCTACACACAAACCACATGCATCCAGACAGAATATCCCAAGTAATCCTATTGACGTAAAGCTAACTCCACAGTTCTGTGTGGTTTGATTTTGGGATTAAGGCTATCCTACCTGGGAAATGTCATCTGAAATAACCAAGCCACAAAGTACATGTTTGGAGGAGTCAAGTCTTAAAAAAAATGTGCTCTGTTTGGATTGGAGACAATAAGAGTAAATTTGAAAAAGAAAATTGTTTGTACATGCCAAGTAGAATTAACAGTCATGCATAAATTCATACAGGGCAAGTGGGGGAATTGCAAGTGGATTAGTTTTCAATATTTCATGGTTTTACATTTCCCAAGCTGCACTTATGACAAACCATGGAGCATTTGGTTGCTTAATGCCCGAAACTGCCCCGCCCGTAGTACCTGAAACCTAAGCACCTTTGATATATCGACATTACTTGATTATTTCATATTATATTGATACGAATTTGGCCAATAGAAATTTTTTAATCATATCGAAATACCAAAAATTTTCAGTAGTGAGGAAGATTTTTGTCAAAACAAATGTCCCGTTTGTGCATTTACATTGTGTTTAACCTTTGCTGTATAATGAAATATAACTCAGCAGCAACTCGTGCTCGATCGTGATTCGAAATAAAAATGACGCGAAATGCCAAGCGGCGTCGATTTGTGCTCTACATTTTTTGGAATTCGCGGTCTCCCCTAATGTAAAACCTTAAAAGTTTGTCAAAAGAAACTGCCCATTCTGGACAAACTGTCAGTACTGAGATTTGTTTTAAAAAGTTTGAGCAATATGCTCCAGAGAAAACCGTGGAAAATTGGGACTTCTTGGGTGAGTAAAAAAAAACGAAACCCAAATGTCGGGACTATTGTTTTAGTGAAGTTCTGCATGCAGCACTTTCAAAATCTAGGATATGAAAGTCCAATTCATATTAAAGCTTTCTTTTAGTGCAAGAATGGTTCACTCATTGAAATCATTTGTTTGTTTTGCTGAAAGAACACTCACCTTTTTGTGAACCGTGGACTGAACATTAAAATGATGATTGTGTTTAAAATTCCGTAACTTGAAAATTACATGAGTGATTTGACTGATTTTTGTACTAAAAGATAGCTTATGAATTGGGCTTTCATATTCTAGATTTTGAAAGTGCTACATGCAGAACTTCACTACAAACAATGGTCTCGACATTTGGTTTTTGTTTTTTTATGCACCCTGTATCGATTATTGAAAATTCTGATGTGGACGGTTCTTACTGAAATTACTGCCTGAGCACTCCATGATTGTATTGATTCTTCAGTGAATAAATACATTGTAATACAATGTATTACAGGTGCAAATGGGCTAATAACTTCAATGGCAAACTAAATGCTTGGGAGGTACATAATGTACAGTGAATTGGTTAAATTCATAAATTAATTGTTGGTCTAATTCTTCACACAAGGTCATTCCACTGTGTGCAGGCAGTACAGTTTTAAAATTACTTGAATTAAAATGAAGGCTCTCTCCAAATAAAGATGAAAGGAAATCTATGTGGATGGCAATTTGGCTACTAGTCAGAAAGCCGGAAGCATTCAACACGTGTTGCCTTGACGCATAATGATATGTTGAATTTTGGCATTATGTTGAATTTTGGCATTATGCGCAGCGACGTTTGATTAACACGTTATCGATTTGTGGCAGTCATTGTTTGAGTCAGGTGTGAAAGTGACAGGGAACAGACATCGTTTTTGCATCGGTTGTCCATTTTGTCATTTCTATTTGAGTTGCAGAATCACTGTTAAAAAAAAATCGTATTTTTGTTGTGTTTACAATGAAACTTTTCACACATATGGGCAGAAATTTTGTTTTTGGGTGGGGGCGCCGGGGGGGGGGGAGGATCAGCAATTGAGAAGCAACTCGCAATTTGAGTTTGCTTTCGAGATTTCATGAATTTTCCTTCAGTTTTGTCAATAAATTTGATAGGTACATGTACACAAATGAGTCTAACTTTGTAGACTTCAAACACCTATCTGTTTTGTTTCATTTTGGTTTCATTTTTTTTTTCTGTCTTTATTTTGGGGGGGGAGGGAGAGGGTGTGATTGCTTTAAGATGATGATGATGAGGATTCTAGCTTGAGGATGTTGGAAAGTAAATTATGTCAAAGTCAAAGAATATTTCTCCACAGTAATGGATTTTGCAGGATTTAGGATGGTTCTGAGTTTTAAAAAAAAAAGGGAAAAAATGTGTGGGAGTTGGTTTGAGGTTGCTTTTCTTAACATTTTATAGTGTATACTCTATTGAGAATGATCTTGGTGGAGGAGACCCACTAACACCGGTAGTAAAACATGTGACTAATAGCATAATGATTTCTACATTTCAGCTGTCACTTTTCCACCAATACGTTGGGTTTTTTTTGTTGTTTTTTCAAATTTGAATTGCTGAGTAGTGCTTGGTCATATCACTTGCATTTGTCTTTTAGAAAGTGCAAACTTTAACTAGCCTTGAGAATTTAGCCCTCTCTGTTTTTTTTCTTCAGTGATTACAAGTGTGGGAAGGTACACAAAAGCACCCAAAGGAAATTGCTGCGTTGGAGTGTGACGTTCACTTTTTTTTTAACAAAACAGCTATGCCGGGAATGTTTTTCTCTGTTGGTCGGGTGCACAAAATTTGACCTGTTGGTGGCAGCCCAAAGTGTGGAAAAATGGAAGGGAACAATAGGCAACGAAACCCACTACTTTTGGGATAGTCTCTTGGGTTTTAGTCTGCTATGTACTTGAAAGTTTTGACAAGGAAAACTCCAAGGATAACATGTTTGCCATGGGTGGGGTTAGACTATGCCTCATGAAATATAAGTCGGTAGCATTGGAAAGCTGCAATGGCGTACAAATGCAAAAACTGCAGTATATGATGTTTGATAGGAGTTTGCATTTACATGTACAGGTACCCGATTGAGAAACACAAAACATGGGTTACCGTTTAAGAAACCCAGTCCCAACAATTCAAAATCTCGGAAGTGTTCAGATTGTTCATACATGTAATTGACCTATCGTTTTGAGAGTTAGCCATGCCCTTAGACCACGCGTACGTACCCTATGACATTTTTGTACGCTAAGTTTTGTTTGTCACAGATGTTGCGCATTCCGCGTCCACTTGTATATCATGTAATTGGACAATGTTTCACAAGCTGCGTTGACGCGATTCTTACTCAGTACTGCCGCGATACATGAAAGGCAATTATGTCGGCACGATAAAACTACTACATCGTTGCGTCAACACAGCAAGATACAAGTGTGTACATGAGCTGTACAGCTTTCTGGTGAAAATTGCAACTTTCCCAAGCATCATAAACATGAAATTTGTTGGGTTTTTTTCATGCATGTAGCCTGGTTTTCATTTTGAAAATTCCCCACAAATGACATTCAAAACCTGTCTTTTTCTTTGTCTGAGAACTTACTAAGTAATTTGTCAAGTTGGTTACGGTCACATGATCCCATAATCTGGAACTGGTTCCTAACATCAGCGGTCGGGTACTCGGGTACCCGGCTTCGATACAGCCCTAAGACATGTATTTGGAATATCTATTTCTTCTGAGGTCAAATGAATTCCTCTTCTTGGCTGGTCCCATTTGACTGCCCGGTACTCTTCACAAGTCTAGCATGTCTAACACTAACAGTCGGTCAGACAGTTAGCTGCAATGGTGAGAAAGGCCAAAAGAAAACACCTACAGCAAATTTCACGAAACAGAACATAACTTACGCAATGCGCGCGCAATAACCTCAGGGTCATTTACACAAAACTTGGCAGAACTTTCCCAATGTTTTAAACAATCTAGACACCTTTGGACGAGGATAATAACAGCATTTTTTGACAGTTATTAAAGAGTTATGATTTGGTTCAGTCATAAAACAGTCCTTGACATGCCACTGCCCGCCATTTGAAAATAGTTTTGCCCACTTTCTTTGGAATCATGCGGCAACTCCAAAAATTCTGTCATAAGTTAAAAAGCAATACCCCAGACACACAGCTACATGTATGAGTGTCTGGTATGAACCTTGATTATATAGTTGTGCAATGACAGGCTCCACGACACGGCATGGTAAAATACATGTAGGTCTTGTTTTAGTCGCTACGCCACAATTAACGCCACCTAAAATGGTTGCACAAGTTAACGCCATAATCGTTTTGCGCAAGTCGCAGACTTACGCACAAAAAATCACAGACTTAGGCCCCTACTGCGCAAGTCGCAGACTTACTGAAACTTTTGTGAAATGTGTCGCAACTAAAACGTTGCGCAGTGTGAAATGTTGCGCAACTTACGCAATATACTGTGGCGCAAAGGGAGTTATATGTTCTATTGCATAAAGTTTCGTGAAATCGGCTGCAGGCTGATCCTCTGCGAACAACATACAACTTTCAAGGGGCAAAAGTAAGGATAGTTTGGGCCCCTTTTTTTTCCAAAGTATCCCGCGAAATCCTCCAAAACATCCTATTAAATTTGGGAGGAGCTGTTTTCAAATTTGCGTTACCTTTGAAAACTAAAAATGGCCTCGGGGTTTTTGTGGAATTGAGAGTCACTTGTGAATGAAAGGCTTATGTCTGGTACTGAGTGGTGTTTATTTGCAATCAAGGTGTGGTGGCTATTGTTAAAATTTTAAAAAATAACGAGGAATTAGTTTCCTCATCGGTGAAAACAGCCTTGGGGTGTGAGTGTACAATCTGTTCAAGGTTCCACTTTAACCTAAAGTTATTGTGAGGACTTTTGTGACAAAAGGTAGCACACCCTTGCCCTCTGACAATACAAAGAATGTCGCTTTTTGTACCGGTAGGTAGGAACATGGAATAAACAGAACAGTACCTTCGTTATATTCCAGATTATTTCTTTGTCCAACCTGAAAATTTTGCCCAAAGGCAACGATTATGTTGCGAGGAGAGGTCATTATTGCAAAAAATTCACATGAAATGTACAATGTACATATACATGTATCAGTTTTTGTTTTTCTTAATTAAAAATGCATGCGCTGATATTTCAGAAGTCTCCCGGGAAATTAATTTACCAGAATTTATTGGACTCAATCCCTGTCTAATAGAGAGTTTGTCATCCCTTGAGAAAAAAAAGTAAATAAGATGAAATCTTCAAACAGAAATAGTATCTCCTACTAAAATTTGAAGGAAAAAAGTACTTCCTCAATTGATTGATTTAATTGCAGGAACTGACAGTAATTGGTTTTTGACAGTACAGTGTATGCTCAGATCTATTAAATAAAATGTCAAATTTGACAAACAGCCAACCCCCGACCTACTAAAATGGGTAATGATGGTATTGCTATCATTAAGTGCTTCCACTGGGATATACATGTATAATGCAACAGCCGGATATTTTATGTTGGTCCGTAATGGCCACGCTATATCTGTATGTGTCATGCGGCTGTGTCGTAGTTGTGAAGCATTGGGCCCATAATGGGCTATATCAATCCATTTTGTGGCCCATTCGGTGAAACTAGAATAGGCTGTATTTCTTTACTTAACTGGTGCAGATGTGGTGTAAACAATTTCTGGCATGCTGTGAGTGAAACTGAACATATTTGGCTTGGTTTAAGGAAAGATAGGAAAAAGTGATGTTTTGAAAATCAATTTTTTTTTGAGGGGGGGGGGGGGAAGAAATACTCCAATTAGTAAAAAATTAGTTCTGAATATCTGTGAAAAAGACACAGTTTGAAGAAAGGATTGAAGTTGTTTTGGTGTATTTGTACGTTTTCTGAAATGTGTGCTTTAAGCACTGCAATACTGACAGATTTATGGTAACCACCTTAACTACAAAATTATACTAAATAACTGCTTAATTTGTAATAAAGAGGTGGAACGCGAGAGAGTACATCATTATATGTTGAAAAGACAGATTTTCACAAGAGCTTAGAACACTCGTTTAGCAAAAAAACACCATGGATGAAACCTCAGTAATAATTGTTCAAATGTCACCAAAACACACAAAGTGAAAACTAACAACAGAAGTCGTGAACAAAAAAATCATACAAATGTCAATTGAAATCTACCAGAAACAAAAAAGAAGTTGTCATATTTACCACCATCCAAGAACATCAAATCAATGGCACTGAATCAACAGTCTTATTAATTATGCTTCGGTTTTGGGAGAGTAAAGCCTTTTTTTTTACAATGTATGTTTGAACAACTGTTGAACAATGTTACGTAACTCATAGCTGTCACATTAATTTGCTGGTACTACTTGTTTTAATGACAGTACTTAAAAGATCTTGATTCTAACCCACCATTTTTAATGGCAGAAATAGAAATCTAATTTCATATACAAAAGACACAAATCTTCAAGGTATATTAAATTTTCAACATTACTAAAATCAAAAGCGTTTTTCAAAACTGTGTAACTTTTAAACCATGGTAAAGTACAGCAGTAAACAATGGTAAATACAAGTACCGGTAATTCATTCTATCAGTCAAAAGAAAACTGAATGCAATGTAATCAGCAAGTTTTCACATTAGCCATTTCTGTCACTTAACACTTGACACAAGAAGATTGGATGTCACTTTAAGTTGAGGGATTGAATTAGTCACATGACACCCCAACCACATGTACCAAACGATTCACTTGCAGAACACCAGTGAACTTGAGATCCAAATATTTCACATTAAATATTCAAAAGTTGGAAACACAAAACTTACCACACGTATAAGATTATGTCTTGAGAAAGAACAGCCAAATCAATATATATCCTGTATTGTTAAGACTATCACCGGAATAGTGAAAAACTGTCTGCCTGCGTTAAAAACAGGCCACTGAAGAAAAGTTTCACTGCGAGCCTCAATTCAGCAGCCTCCTTAAACAGTATGGTCCGTGTGACGCATTTCAGCAGTGAGTCCTTCAGTGCGCAACAGGCTCGACCCCACCAATTTCTTTTCACTGAGCGGTTTTGGGAAGTGCGCTGATCCGAAAAGAAAGAAAACAGCTACCCTATTGTCAACAAGGCCCCCCTTTCAAACCCCCATACAGTGTAGAGGGGTACAGAACACACACCCATGGCAGGCTAGACACGATTTGCATATCAATGACAACGAATTCCTGCTCAGGTGGGTCTGTGGTGGCGGACAAAAAGCGAAAGCTGCATGGTTCTACTTGGGGATAGGCTCTTTTGTTATGCAGATGAGGTGCGACCTATGGTGCACAATGCATGGGATGATGTCATCCACTGATCTTACTGTACCCATTGTGGGCACTTTTGGGTGTGTGTGTTTGTACCTGTTCAGGGTGGGGTTATTTTTGTGGTTCCCAATTCTGTTCTCGCCCATTTTTGGGAGGGGGCTGTTGACTGATGATCTGGGTTCTTGCCATTAATGAGATGTTGGTTTTTGTCAGCGTTGTTGCTTAGCAACCACTACATGCAGGAGAATTAGCTTCCTGATTAGGATGCTGCAGTATACTGTCTTACTATGGAGGTCAATGATGGACATTTTTTTCAGAGTGAAAGTTGAAAACTAATTGGGCATAACAGGGGTCATGTGTCAAATTTGTCATGATGACAAATTCTGGTTGTTGTTGTTGGTTTTTTTGGTTTTGGGTTTTTTTTAATTTCTTTTTTGTTGCAAAGTCATCCTTAACTTGAAACATCCCCACATGTACATGGTTTGTAACCCACATTTGTCACACTTGTATATAGATTTTGCTAGAATATAAAAGCCGTTAAAAATATACTCGCCAGTATGTACAATAAATGTTTAAAAAGACTGTGCATAATATCCCCATTTATTGTGTTTGGAACATCATTATTAAATAAATAAGGTAATGCCTATATACTTTGTTATGTGCATTTGGCCAGCTACACATTATACACATGTATAAATTAACCCTCTTTCTATTAAACGGTCAAAATTTTCTTCCTCACCTCCTGGCATACTGTGTACAAACCAATGGGGGTCTTGAATACTGACCCAAGTAATAACAAGGCTGACAATAATGCATGTTTCCATAGGAGAGTGTTATTATAAAAAAAAAATTCTAAAAGTATTTCCAAAAAATGATAAAACTTTCCAAACAAATGTAGTCAAAAAATGTCATAGTTATGAAAAGGGTACAAGGACAAACTGCTCCAGATTCTTCATCAAGAACCTAATCAATTTGTCCTTCAAATTTTGCTTTTTGGTTTGGTATTATTTTGGGAGGATATGCCGGAGCAGTGTACCCTATTGTGTGGTTTGTTATTTCAAATGGAGTTCAGTTGAAGTGATTATAAATTGGCTCTAGTTGCTGTTATTCAATCATTGTGTAACAACCTTGTAAGGTATTTGCACAAGGAAGAGCCGAGGTGCCAAGCCATTATTGTATTGAGAAGCTTCTCGACCACCAGTCTGGTCCTTCAAAAAAAAAAGTCCAACTCAAGCCAATGTGGTCCAACAGGCCGGCGTTTATCTCCGGTTTTCTTGGCATAAAATGACTGAGAATATTTCTATCCCCCCTGGATGGAATGCCAGTCCATCACATGTTACTCCCCAGCTCCTGGATTACCCAACTATACTCCTGGGTGGAGAGAGGCAATTTGGGTGAAGTGCCTTGCCCAAGGACACAACATATTACCAGCATCTGGATTCAAACCCCTTACCCTCTGATCATGAGTCATGAACCCCAAGGCCAAAAAAAATATATATTCGGTCTCTGGTCATACCACAGTTCCGGAATTGACGCGGCCACGCGCCTTTTTTTTTTTTCTTCAAGCTTGGATTGTACAGACAAGGTGGGGTACTATTTTGCTTTTTTTGGTGTCCTCATGTACATTGGTGTCCTCCATAATTTGCCTTGGTGCTTTCGATCATTTGCCTTGGTGCAATTTCCCATTCCTTGGTGCTCTTTGGTTAAAAAACAAATGAGGAGGTGCGGAAATAGAGGGCGCTGTTGGAGCTACCGCGGAACATTTTGGAGAAAAAAAAAGATCTACTCGCATGATTAAAATCGACGCGCGCGCTGACCAGAGACCGACTTTTTTTTTTTTTTTTTGGCCTAACCAGTAGCTAAATTTCTTATGAACCAGACACTTGCCCACTGCAGAGCCGGCCGTTCACAGAGAAACCAAATGGTCACGTGGTACTAATTTGATGTCACACGATCGGAACCTTTAGGCAGGACCATTTGTGGCGGTACAAACAATGCGTTGAGCTAAAAACAAACAAACAAAACAGGGGATGAAGCCCTTGAGATATAGTTTTCATGATCTGTTCTTTAACTAACCAAAAGTTCATCTGTTTTATCTTTCAGATATCGACGCTACCCAGACAGACATGAGTATCTTGGGGAAGTATTCAGGCACAAAGCTGACGTTCAAGATATGGACATCTCACCGTACGATGAATGTATCTTTTTTGAAGTATTAAATTAACCCTCCCCCCCCAAAAAAAAAACCCACTAATGAACAAGCACTGTAAAGCAATGATACTAAATCAAATAACGTACAAGTAAATTTAATAAATTTGTAAATATTATAATATTATAAGATGGAATTTTTTTGCGCCGGGGTGATATAAATCAAATTAGGTTTTGCCCTTCACCGACGTTTTAAACACTGAATACTCAGTGTGTTACCTCCCGAGTGAAAGTTGGAAAAAATCACTCGGGTGGGACTCGAACCCACGACCTCCTGCTTTCTAGTGCAGATGTCTTACCACTCGACCACCGAGCTAACGGGATCGGTTGGCCGGTTCGAATCTGATGTACATAGCAGCGGGTACCGCATAAACTATTATAAGATGGAATTTTTGCGCCGGGGTGATATAAATCAAATTAGGTTTTGCCCTTCACCGACGTTTTAAACACTGAATACTCAGTGTGTTACCTCCCGAGTGAAAGTTGGAAAAAATCACTCGGGTGGGACTCGAACCCACGACCTCCTGCTTTCTAGTGCAGATGTCTTACCACTCGACCACCGAGCTAACGGGATCGGTTGGCCGGTTCGAATCTGATGTACATAGCAGCGGGTACCGCATAAACTATTATAAGATGGAATTTTTGCGCCGGGGTGATATAAATCAAATTAGGTTTTGCCCTTCACCGACGTTTTAAACACTGAATACTCAGTGTGTTACCTCCCGAGTGAAAGTTGGAAAAAATCACTCGGGTGGGACTCGAACCCACGACCTCCTGCTTTCTAGTGCAGATGTCTTACCACTCGACCGAGCTAACGAGATCGGTTGGCCGGTTCGAATCTGATGTACATAGCAGCGGGTACCGCATAAACTATTATAAGATGGAATTTTTGCGCCGGGGTGATATAAATCAAATTAGGTTTTGCCCTTCACCGACATTTTAAACACTGAATACTCAGTGTGTTACCTCCCGAGTGAAAGTTGGAAAAAATCACTCGGGTGGGACTCGAACCCACGACCTCCTGCTTTCTAGTGCAGATGTCTTACCACTCGACCACCGAGCTAACAGGATCGGTTGGCCGGTTCGAATCTGATGTACATAGCAGCGGGTACCGCATAAACTATTATATAATAAACTATTATAAACACTGAATACTCAGTGTGTTACCGATCCCGTTAGCTCGGTGGTCGAGTGGTAAGACATCTGCACTAGAAAGCAGGAGGTCGTGGGTTCGAGTCCCACCCGAGTGATTTTTTCCAACTTTCACTCGGGAGGTAACACACTGAGTATTCAGTGTTTAAAACGTCGGTGAAGGGCAAAACCTAATTTGATTTATATCACCCCGGCGCAAAAATTCCATCTTATAATAGTTTATGCGGTACCCGCTGCTATGTACATCAGATTCGAACCGGCCAACCGATCCCGTTAGCTCGGTGGTCGAGTGGTAAGACATCTGCACTAGAAAGCAGGAGGTCGTGGGTTCGAGTCCCACCCGAGTGATTTTTTTCCAACTTTCACTCGGGAGGTAACACACTGAGTATTCAGTGTTTAAAACGTCGGTGAAGGGCAAAACCTAATTTGATTAATATTATAATAACAAATAATAACTGGATTTATAGAGCGCCACATTGCATAAGGATACAAGGCGCTAAACAATGAATAAAACAAGGAAAGAAGACAAGATAAGAGGACAACCAGCTACAATTTGGGGAAAAGGTGGGCCTTGAGAGCCTAAGTTCTTGAAGGACAAAACACTGCCATAATTTCTGATAGGAATGGGTAGGCTATTCCATAAGTGGGGGGCGGCAATGGAGAACGCCCTGTCACCAGCCTGTTTGTATGATTTGGGGATAACAAGGGTCTCTCCCGCAGAAGAACGAAGGGAGTAAGGACGGGTCTGGATTGTGAGAAGAGAGGAGAGATAATCTGGTGCAGAGTGTTCCAGTGATTATAAGTGTGAACCAGAGTGCGAAAATATTGGTTGGAACTTGTTTTGCTTAAATTTGAATCACTTGTAAACAGTTAAATGTGGAAATTTGAGGAGAAATGTTTGTCCCAGCCTTGATTGTCCTTAACAAATGATGATTCAGACTTGGTGACAGCTTCCAAGGACCGCTCAGTGGGTATCATCAAGTTGGGTCTGCCGAACCACGGGTGCACCGAGTACGGGGAGTTCACATGACACCAAACATCAGGGGGTTTCAGGATATAGTGCCAACTCAATTATACTTTTTTCCCCTATTTAGATTGGTTGCCATGGTAACCCAGTGTTACAAGATTCAGGCTTACCAAGCCTTTGAAATAGTGAAAGAAACAAAATTGGCGATGATGTTTTTTTGTACGTGTAGTTTCTATTCTATGGATCCTGTGAGGAAAGTCTGAAAAAAATTTGTCATTTTTTCAACGTGGTTGCTTGGAAAATTGAACGAAAGTCAGCTGAAATGTCTAGCCCAGAATGCAGGAGTTATTTGATCCTTTTGATAATTGAACTGGCTGGGTTTCATTGAAGATATGGGAATTATTGAGCAGTTGATTTGTTTTTGGCACAATTTTATATTTATGATCTGTACTTGATCATTCCTGTGCCGGTTCAAGTTTTATCCCGAAAAATAGATCATTCTTTTCCTAATTGCTATTTCTCTGGCAATACAAGAGTTATTCACTTTTGAATTGAGACGTCGATCTAAAGAAATAGGCCCATGTTTAGTTATTGAATTATTTAACTTTACAAAGGCGAATTATTGGCTACCAGACAATAAATTCGTTCATGCAGGGTAGGCTGGTTCCCGCCTCACAATCAGTATCAATAATGTATGGACCGGGAGCCAGTCTGCTCGCAAAGCAGATCTGTTTGAGCCCAAAACAAAAATCCCTGGGTTTTTTTTTTTCAGAAAAAAAGGGGGGGGGGACTTTTTGTTTTGGAATAAACCTACAAGTTGAACATTTATTACTAGAAGAAAAAATGAATTTTTAAGAGCACGGAGAATGTAACAATAAAAAAAAAAAAAAAGGAACTCCTCCAGGGATTTTGTATCGAGGCATACCCGAGTGGAAATGTATTTGGTGTAGAATTGCGAAATATTATACACAAAATCTGCAGTGCAGATCAGAGGGATATGATGTTCATCAAGTGCCTAATAATAACGTGTTCTTGAGTCAAATGTGGCATGATTTCAAACTGTTCTATTCACTTTTGTGTCTGGTGATGCAAGGGGGACATTTGCCTTCCCTGTTTTTGTGGAAATGTGTTTCCTTTGCCTGCCAACTTTTGCATATTCCGCGGCCCGCTTCAGAGACGTATGTACTGTGGCAAGTCCACTGTAAGAAACGTTCTGCTGACATTGCCGTACATTGGCAAGATGGTAGTTCAACTTGCACTTCAGTTGCTTTGTTACATTGTATGTAACCATGGTAACAGATTGGTTTCAGAAACAGCAATTTTCGTGGTTTATTTGTTGGCTTCTCTACAGGGTGAGTCCAAAAAAAAGGAAACCAAAATGGCAGGACCATTTTTTAAATGAAGTTCTGCATGTAGCAATTTCAAAATCTAGGATATGAAAGCCCAATTCATAAGCTTTCTTTTAGTACAGGAATCATTCAAATCACTCATGTACTTTTCAAGTAACGGGATTTTAAACACAACCACCGTTTTAAAGTTCTGTTCACGGATCACGAAAAAGGTAAGCATTCTTTCAAGCAAAACGAAAACAATTTTGCTGCAAGAACACTTACCTTTTTTGTGATCTGTTGACAGAACTTCAAAACGGTGGTTATGTTTAAAATCCCGTAACTTAAAAATTACATGAGTAATTTGAATATTTCCTTACTAAAAGAAAACTTATGAATTGGGGTTTCATATCCTAGCTTTTGAAAGTGCTACATGCAGAACTTCATTACAAAAATGGTCCTGCCATTTGGGATTCCGTTTGTTTTTTACTCGCCCGGTATAGACCAATCCGGACATGGTATCAATTCTATCACGAAAGGCCCCCTTCAATGGAGAAAGCATTGTGCTAGCTATTGTTCAGATAATCCATCACAGGGCAGTGACTTTGTACAATAGCATGCACAATGTGTTCTCCATTGAAGGGGGCCTTGCACGTGGCAGTGATCACGTGCCTGGATTCTTCTATAAGTTGCCAAGGTGACATTTTTTTCATTGCGCTCAACTTTGAAGAAGGCAAGTACAGGGACTAGAAATGAAGCAACTCTTTAAATGATCAAGAGATTAGATACATTCAAATTAAGCTAACTCAGTCTTTGTAAATAAAAAGTTACTTAAATAATAAAAGGAGACTTTGATAATTGGGTTTTTTTTATGTTGGAGGCAGGGAATAGTTAATCCAAAATTTGGAACTCTCAATACTGTGTATGAGAGTCCCAATACTTAAGGTACTGAAAACATGCAACACACAAAAATAGACTGGCACATGAAACAACCAGTCCAACTCCCATTAGTACTGTATCAATCAACTGTGCCAAAAGAAACATCTGGTACCCAGTCTCTATTTCTAAACATCTCCCCACACTCTGCCGCATAACTACTGAAAATGTCGGGCTTTTCAAACATTTGGATGTATGTACCAGTCTAGTTTTGAGATTCAAATTGAAATCACTTGGCTTCCCTCTCAGGTGCAATATATTGAAGAAAAGTCTCCTATAAAAATTGAATTGAGACCTAAAACTTGGCTGGTGAAATACTGAGGACCTTGTCTTTGCCTCATGAAAAATTGTGGAGAATTTTGTCTGCTTAAAGAGTGAGTAAAGTTGGCCTGAATTTCAAGGTCCCAATCTGGGAATAAATCGGGGAATGAACGGTTTGCCTTGCCGACAACTCTTTGTTGGGAATCAGTTCTGCTTACTTTAGACCTGTATTGATTTCAACACAGGCCAAACAATAGTGTGAAAAGTCCTTGACATGAAGATACAGATTTTGGCCTAGAAAAAAAATCATTTGCAGACAAACATGTTTCTTTAGAAAAGAATTCAGGACGAATGTTTCATCATAATTATTCTGACAATATGTTGATATTCATTTTCACTTTTGTGGGTCTACGGCAGAGCCTGATGAAATTTTTTTGGGGAATAAAAGAAAACTATGGAATCCGAACTTTTTTTCATATCAGATTTAAATAACAGAATCATTTAAAATAATACATTTTTGCACACGTTTTTTGATAATTTCATGTGTCAGGGTTTTTTTTTGTAAATAAACTTGGAAAGAAAAATCAAGATGTATAAATATTTTGTACTTGTTACATATTGTCATAAAAGCACAACTTTTTCATAAGGAGATGATACGAGAGGTACAGCAGATATCAAGGCAAAGCAAGTGTGATTTTTTTTCCCTTCAAAAAATGTTAACCCTAACTCCCTAGGCCTTTTTGCTAGGATGTAGCCTCAATCCTGCAAAATCCTCCAATTGGCCTCATGGAAAAATATCATATAGCCTCAATCCTGCAAAATCCTGCATTGTTTCTTTAATATGGTCCGTGGAGGGGTGACCACTGCCTGAATCCTGCGGCAGTGACTGTCAATATGTTGAGGCTTGGCCAGTGACATCCTGGAGCAGTACGGAGGATTTCAAGCATAATCCAGGCCTATATTTATGCATGGCTGAGCAAAAACAACACAAGGTCCGGCCAAAGACCTTGACAAAGTGCTTCCTACGAAATCAGTAGCGCACTTTTGCCATGTAACCTCAATCCTCCAAATTCCTCCACTTTGGCAAAGAGGATTTTGAAGGATTCAGGGCAGTTAGGGTTTATGTTCTGTATGGGGCCTAACTAGCTTAAAAATATAATTTGTAATTGACTATGATTCAAAACCTGGTCCGTTCCAGATTGGGCCATTATAAGCTAGCTCCTCCCACCTTTCACTTGTGTACAGTTCTCGCAGTGCTTGTGACCAAGTTTGACTTATCTACTGTGGTCACCTGACCAAAAAGTCATGATCTGATTGGTCAGTGAGCACTGTTTGATTGACGGACAGGCAGGATCCCTTGGTCAGGTTTTGTGTCCAGTAATAAGTGTTGGATTCAGTGTGCATTAGCTGCACATCCTTCAATGAAAATGTGGCCTTTATTTATACGTGTAAGTAAACTCTGTCACAGCCAATATGGCCCGACATTTATCTCTGTTTTCCTTGCCATGAAAAGACTGAGAATATTTCTATTCCCCCCTGGATGGGATGCTAGTCCATCGCAGGTTACTCCCAAGCTAATGCCGGTACCCATTTGTACTCCTGGGTGGAGAGAGGCAAGTGGGGGTGGAGTGGCTTGCCCAAGGACACGACATATGTCCAGCAGCTGGATTTGAACCCCTGACACTCTTGAGTCACGAACCCTAACCACTAGGCCATACTCACTACATTTATACAAAATTTATTTGTGTACATTACAATATTTGTCCATCATGATCAATAAGCCTAGCTCTCTCCAGAGTTTTTGGTCAAGAGCCTTATCATCCAAAATCCACTTCTAAATGTACGTAGGATCCCAATGGCACCTTTTTGGGGGGGGGGGGGGTGGGGGAGCAAAATTTAACCTCTTGATCCCTAAAATTTTCAAACCTGCTGGTGGATTTCTTTCATGGTTGGGTTTGGCATATAGGATCATTTGCATATCCCAAAAGTAAACCTACCAAATTATTGTCAAAAATCTAACTTGGATTAAAAATCGTTCTGCACAACCCGTGAAATTATTGTCTGGCTTGCTGTCACTTAGAAGAAATCAAGAAATCTAGGTGATTTCCAACGATCAGTCAATTTGACGGATTTTTGAAAATAAAGAGTGGTATGGACGAAATTAGGCTTCATGATCCAAAGGTTGTCCATTTTCTCACAGTTTTCTCAAAAAGAGTAACATCCACTGAGCTGAAACTTCAACAGGGTAGCTTTGGAACGTTCCTCTTTGGAGTTGGAGCCACGGTGTTATTACTGGAGACCAACAAAATGCAAGAAAAGCAAATGATCCCATATGCCAAAGTTTCAAAGTTTTAAGTGCAATGGAAACATTCAAATGCAAAGTCCTCTTTAAATAGCTTATACAGGGACCACATACTGGTTGTTTATATTGCTTAGGTATTCAGTCAGCTGTTTGTCAGTGATAAATTGTATTATTCACTCAATGTTAAAGGGAATGTACAACATTTGCTTTTGCTGCAATTTTCAGAAATAAATGGATTTGGAGGATGAGTATGTTATAGCAAATATTGTTACACTGACTTGTTTCACGTTTTGGGTTCGTAGATGATGGAAAAACCAAGAAAACCAATCATATTCTTGTAGTCTGGTTCCCTGACTCTACTTAAGATGAAACGGAGCAATTTATAGACTTTGGGGAATTGTAAGGTCAGAGAATCAGTCTAGCAGGCGTGTACCTCTTCACAGGTGTGTAATCAATTGCAAAGAAAATGCAGAGGAACTAAATATGAAAAAGAAGGAGCACTTTTTGAAAAAAAAGTCAGTTTTCTCCAACGCTGGTAAAATACAGAGTTGGAAAAATACAGAGTTGGAAAAATACAGTTTTTTCTTAAAAATTTCAGCACACCATGAGCCACAACTTTACAAGATGCTTTGGACTGTCATTCCCTAACAATCCAGTAAGGTATTTCGTGATAATTTGATCATTTCGTTTGTTGATGTTTGCAAATGTTGTATCTTCCCTTTAAACCCATTATTAGCAACTGTACTATAGTTTTATTGTATTTATTCACTGAAGAATCCATTAAAATCATAGAGTGCTCGGTCGGTTCTGGGCGGTTAACCGACTGTCACTTATATGGGTTTTTGTTTGTTTTTTGACAAGTGTAGACTTTCATCATGTAGTTAAAGTAGAATCTGCCGTTGAAAAGTTTGGAACAGTTTGACTCTAACTTGCCTTCATTTTACAGTATTTTGTGTAAATGCACAAGAAAAAGTCTGAATCTGTTCAGAGAACATCATGTCATTTGCTGGTCTTTGTATGCCATTTTAAAGGCACTTAGGGACAGAGCGTCTAGAATCAAAAGTATTTACGGGGAACTTAAGCGGGCCCCAACCCCATACATTATTTTTTGAACCCACTTTTGGGGGACCAAATTTTTTTTTGCCCCCCCCCCTAAAAAAATGTGCATTCTGGATCCGCCCTTGCATACCCTGTGAAGTGGTGCAGCAGGGAAGGATATTTGGGGAAATTGTTCATTTTGATGATAAAAGCATGGAATTTGGCACACAGTCAGAGTATGTCATGAGAAAAATATTCGGCTACAGGGCCGTCACAGATTTGTCCTTTGAAAAAATGTAGGTAGGATAACAAGCAATTTTCACAATTTTCTTGTGAAAATGTGTTGTTATTCCACCTATATTTTTTTCAAAGGACAAATCTGCAATGGCCCTATAGCCAAATGTCTTTCTCATGACATACTCGGCCTCTGCCAAATTCCATGCTTTTATCATCAAATGAACAATTCCATCACCAATGTGCCGTGCTACATTAAAGGTTTTTTTACAAACTGTGCCCATGGTTATGCGCACAATATTTGTTTTACATGCAAGTAGCAACGGAATTCAGTCACAAGACCCCAAAGAATTGTGCATGTTTTTCTCTGTTTTCTCAAAGGTTTCTCATGTTAGTCACCACTGAGATAAACTTTATTCACCCTACTTCTGATCAAATTTGTTGCCTCAAAATGAAAAAAAAAATACACCAAAAGTAAGTGATTCCATAAACCTTTAAAGTGTTTTACAATGGAATTTTCTACAGCACAAGAAACAGCCACCGATTGGACATTTATGGTGAAATATTCCCGTCGTGGTTGACTGAATACCACATTCCAGAAGTGAGTCAGGGTTTTTCACACTATTCAATACAAGGCCCGGAACCTACCAAGGATATTTTGTTTACATATGCATTCCATTCGAATTTTTTTTAAATCAAATTTGATGGGGTGTTCATATCTGTTGAATACTTAGATCCGAAAAAAAAGTTTGCTACAGAAAAAAAACTTTTGATGAAAAATTAACATAACAATGTAGCATGAATATCTCCTGTTGCTAGGTCTAAAGACTGAAAATGAGTAAACAAGTCTTTTGGCGTCACGTGAACCAATCTAGACCCCCCCCCCCCCCCCCAACAACCATATAGATGAATGTTTGTATAACCGGAACCTTGGAATATTTTCACTTGTATGTTACAATAAGGGGGGAAATGGAACTTGACCCAAATTTTAAGCCATAACATTTCAACCCTTTTTTTTTTTTCAAATTCGGTATTGAAAAAATAAAGAAAAATTAAAGGGAAAATACAACATTTGTAAACATCAAAAAACGAAAATCAAATTATCACGAAATACATTACTGGATTGTTAGGGACTGACAGTCCAAAGCATCCTTTAAAATTGTGGCTCCTAGTGGGCTGACATTTTCAAAAAAAACTGTATTTTTCCAACGCTGGTCGGCCGACCAGCGTTGGAGAAAACTGGCTTTTTTTCAAAAACTGTTCTTAATTTTTCATATTTAGTTATTCTGACTTTTCTTTGCAATTGATCACACACCTGTGAAGGGGTACAAGCCTGCTTGACTGATTCTCTGACCTTACAATTCCCCAAAGTGTATTAATTGCTTCGTTTCATCTTAAGTGGGGTCAGGGAACCAGACTACAAGAACATGATAGGTTTTCTTGGTTTTTCCAGCATCTATAGGCCCAAAACATAAAACAAGTCAGTTTAATAATATTTTATATAACATACTAATCCTCCAAATCCATTTATTTCTGAAAATTGCAGCAAAAGCAAATGTTGTACATTCCCTTTAAATATTTTTAGGTCGATAATTGTCTTTATTGGAAACTTAAAACTGTTTTTTTTTATGATTTATTACGAGCAGAAAAAAAAAAAAAGAAGAAGAATATTCAGAGTTTCTTACTCGTCAACATCGTAGATGTTTATTTCACAAATGATGTGCAGAAATTCAGATTTCAGTACGAAAGCCAAACCACTTAATATCAGGTGCTATATTATTTGACTCGCATTTTTTCTCTTTAATGTAGCGCAATTCATGTAAAGTATGCTCTTAATTTGATACTTTAAATTAAACATTATCTTATCAGCATTTAAAATAAGATTACTCTGTTATTGCGAGCATAAAATGGTAGAACCATTAAAAAAATATCATGGCAGTTTCGTTAAAGGTTTTCCAGAAATTTGAACCAATTGGATTATGTATTGCTACTTTAAAAAGGGTGCTACACATTGTTCATTATACTCCCATTTTCAAAAACAAAGTATGTGAGAAACGTTCTGTCTTTGTATATTTTGGCAACATTCTGAACCCTCCAAAAACCTACTAAGTAATTCTAAGTAACTTGAGGGCGCTCTTTCAATCAGATGGTCAGTTATAAACATAGAGCTATATTAAATTACTAGAGCGCTACCTCATCATTCTGCGCGCGGAGACTCTTTGAAGCCATCCTGGGCGCAGACATTTTGAATTCATGTGCGTGTTTGTAGAACATAATGAAATTAGATGGTTTGAATTTTGAAAGTGTACTCTACATGCAACGCGCAAGTAGAACATACGCAAACAACTTAAGCGCGTCATTGACGGTTAAAAAAAACGTGACGGCAAAAAGCATGTGCAGCGAATACGCGCACGCGTTGCGCTGTTACCGTAGAGCAAAATGACACGCTCATTTGCTGATCGTGCGTTTCTGTTTTGAGCGTATTGGCTTCGATAACGCATCGGTATGGAATACAAACGCAGATATATGCAAATAGCCGTACAAAAGCCATACAAAATTTCTAGCTCTCCATAGGTTTGTGCATGCACAAACATGGATGCGCCCAGCAGGCATTACTTTGTACACGAAGTTAGCGCTCTAGTAATTTGAATATAGCTTTATGGTTTTAAACGATTGGAGAGACAATAGAAGTAGAACCAAATGCAAAAAACAGAAGAATACAGTTTCTTGTATGATTTTCTTGTAATTCTTGTAATATTCATATCTATGAGAACTTGTAATATGGGGAGCGAATTCCCACAACTGAATTTGTATCGGTTTATATTTAATAAAATACAAAAGGAATTATAATAATTTGATTTTTTTTTTCTGAGTTTATACATTTTGTACAGTGTGTGATTTGTACGGCTTCTTAAAACTTGCACATGTCCCCCTGTGTATCTCACTGCATCCTGGACCTTAAAAGCCAGTCTGGGGGAAAAAATGGCAATTTTAATTATTGCTCACGTGTTTTTCGTCTACCAATAAGCCATTTGCGAGTGACCTATACCCTTTGGGATTTATATTTGAAAAACATCTGGTACACTGACTTGCTCAGAATGCTTGGCAGATTTTAACTTAGAATTCTCCGGACCAAAGACACTGTTGCTAATCACATGATTCGGGGCAAGCTCTTGCATAGTCGCTCAGCATCAATACATTGTTCTTAATTGGCGTGAATGGAACAAAGACACCAGACCATGCCGGAGCTGGGGGTTGCTAGCATAAAGGCTTGCCCCGAATCACAAAATAAAGTAACAGTCTCTTTGGTCGGGAGAATGCAAAGTTAAAACGTGCAAAGCATTGGACTAAGTCAGCGTTCAAGATTGTATTCAAATTTAACTCGCAAATGGCCTATTGGCATTAAAAAATACCTGTCTTTTTTACGACTGGAATACAAGTGAAATCCTCGAAACCTTTCTACAAGAACATTGAAAACATCCAGGCACTTAATCCCTGATTTTGAACTTCAGACAAACTTGGCAGCAGGGTGACCTTTGACTTTTTTCGTCACCTTGGCAACAGGAGGCCTCCCTTCCACATCTTTGCCAGTTTCTGTAGGCTGTAGTTGGCAGACTTCATGATTCCTGAGTGAAAAGAAATTGCGATGTTTAAAAAAAACGAAATTTGTCAGAGGCCAACAAAATCACTTTGAATCTTGGCTTCCTTAGATTTTAATAAGGGAATAAATGTGTGCTCTGGAGGTTTTTATCACTCTGTTTACGACCACTTAGAGTCTGGGTGCTGATAATTACCCGAGCCGGAGGCGAGGGTAATTATCAGCACCCAGACTCTAAGCAGTCTTACACCGCGTTCCCACTTGATTTGGAAAAAGGTGGATCAAGATCCGGCATTTTGGTGTGATCGTTATCTTACCGCAACGAAACCGCAAGTCGCGTTCCCACTTATGCTTGATCCACCTTTTCGAACGGAAATAAATGTCTAGTCCGAAAGGTCACTGAGTTCGGAATTACGCGCGCTCTGTGGGAGTACCATTGTTGCATGGTTACATGCTAGGCCAGGATGGGTCAGTTTTCAAACAGCACTATCAGAATTCACAGACAAAAATTACGCGAATTCACCAACATAAATCACGGATCCGTAGAGGATCCGTGCGTGCATAAATTAAAAGGTGAAATCCAACAGAGCCGCTCACGCGTGACATCACGGCAGAAACCAATGCATCGATAAGGGATTCCCTGGTTCTGAAGCTTCTCATTGGTTAGAAACGGTCACATGATGTACTACGACATCATTTTCCAATTTTCTATAATCAATACTTCTGATTTGTCACCTCCGTACGTACCGCGTTATCGGCACTATTCTCATCGCATACTCGTAAGCTTTTCAATGATTCTGTGCCAAAGTGAAGTCTTTTGGTGAGTGCGGACTCAGAGTCATTTATGGATGGAAAAATAAGTAAAATTTCAGGAATGAAAAAGGTTTAGTAATGGACGAACACGCAACAAAAATAAGGCCTATAGTGTAGTTTTAGGATACCACGTGCGCTTTTGCATGCGCGGTGCTAGCCCGTAGTTCAGCGGTTGTTTATTGTGCATGTTGTAAACGCTGGAAATGTTCACATGAGCTACACGCCTGAAAACGTGTTTCTTCGTTCATGAGACCGCAACATTTTCGCGCCACTCGTGCACCGGGCGGATGTTAACAGGTCAAATTGCCGGATCAGATCCACCTTTTGCGTTCCCATCTGATCGTGATCCGGCAATTGCCGGATCTGATCCACCAATTGGGGGATCTGTATCCTGGTCCAGAGGTGGATCAGAAAAGGTGGATCTGATCCTGATCCACCTTATAACGGTTAGCGTTCCCACTACACACAATTGCCGGATCTGATCCACCAATTGGGGGATCTGATCCGGCAATTTGGCAAAAGGTGGATCAGATCCCCCAATTGGTGGATCAAGTGGGAACGGGGTCTTAAACAGAGTGATTAATACCGACCGAGCACATATTTATTCCCATTCATAAATACCTTTTTGGTAAAAAATATCAAATAATTCGTTAAAAAAATACCGATTTGTTCAACAAGTTCACTTCATGCTTTTTGAAACATCCCTCTAGCAAAATAATGGAGTGTTCAGCTGGCGAGTAAGATGTAAACAGCCCTTTTATGGAGATTGACGCGCGCGTAGCATGTTCTGAGCGATGTCGCGCAGAACGCACCTGGCGCGTTGCGTTTTGAATTTAGAACTATAAAATTCTGACTCGCTGGTAGTGTTGCGCATGCCTACGTGAGGATTGTGAACGTTCAACCAATGAAACGGTAAGAGGCACTGGATTTTTAGGGGTCTACATTTTATTGCGACACTGGAAAAGTGTTTAAGACCAGCTAGCCATGTCTTTATCATCCGTTTAAGACCGGCCACGTGACAGACTCTCGACCAATAGGAATGGCTAAACTGTCTGAGGTATTTATGAATGTTATTTAAGCTCTGGCAGGAGCTTCTACATGTCACTTGTTGGTCAGTCGGTCTGTCTGACTGTCTGTCTGTCTGTCCCCAGAAAATTGACCAAAATAAGCCCCCTAAGTTTCCCATAAAATATAACTACCAAATTTGAATTTTCATAAAAAGCAAACAAAATAAATTCAATACTTAACAAAAATTGTTTGTCACAATTTGGAAAGATGTTCATGAAAAGTTTGTAAATGGAGGCAAAATATGTGCAGGAATGTTACAGCCAAGTGGTATTTATCACAAATCGTTATTAATTGAGGTATAAATCTAAAGTATGGTGCTCATATGTGCCATCGGCGTCGCATTTTGGAGCGTCGCATTTTTAAGCTCTGGCAGGGATCATTTTGATAGATTTCATGCAAGATTTTCACGCAAGACAGCCAGAGCTTATTGGGCACTCGCACTTGTTTCAGTGTTTGCAGCTCACCTGCTGTGAAGATGCCTTTTATGCTCTGCGTTATGCTGGACGTTCTCACAATATTTCTAGCACCTGTGCAACCAGAAGAAAATTACAGATGCTTTACCCGGGTGATATTCTGGTGAACTTGACATTAATCTTGTAGTTTGAACAATGCTTCTGCCAATGTGTCCACGAGCAGGACACTTTACCAAGACTTATGGTCAAGTGCACTACAGTGGAATGCCGCTACAACGAACATTGCGGGATCCACAGAAATTGTTCGTAATAGCGATCGTTCGGTATAGCATTTTTAAGCCGATACTTTAACCAGCTTGTGGTTTTCATACACTACTGGCGCACTCGTTTGACGATTGTTATTGTGTAGTTGCATTTACAAACCATGCGCGGAGTCGCCAAACTTTTTCCATTCATTATCGCCAAACTTTTTCCATTCATCTTTTCAATGCCGTAAGCTTCACTTCACCCTGTACGCCCTGGAAGTTACTGAAAGACGACTTTGAACACGTGTGACTATTGAATCATGATATTACATGTACACAGTTTTTGAGCTTCTACAGGTGGATTTTTTCTTCTGTTCCTTGGGGAAATAATAGCCATTTGTCGCTCTTCTGTTGACATATTCCAACAACAATGTTCGGTACGTTTTATACACAAAAATCAAGAGCCAAGGATGATGCTTGATATAGCATAATGTTCGATATAGCGGTGTTCGGTATAGCAATGTTCCGCTGTAGTGAAAGTGAATTTTTGGTGAAGAGTAGTTTATTAGAACAATTAATGAAGGTACTGCTACCGTGCCATTTTAAAGGTAGGAAAGATGGATATTTTACTGAATTAAATCTTCATTTCATTTATGAATGTAGACTGTCAAAAAATGTCACAAATTCTCAACAAATCTTGCCAATGAAATTTTCTTAGTTTTTTTTTGGGGGGGGGTTTTTGGGGGGGGGGGTGTTTTTTGGGTTTTTTTTACTGAATTTTTTTATTTAGGACCCGTCTCAAATCATATTATCAGGACAAGGAATTCCGGACAAGTTGTGAACATTGTTTCTGGTATAAGTTGCAGGATTCTGAACAACTTCCCAAAAAATCTTCCTACAATGAAAGTTACCAGTATTGGTGAGTCAGCAGTTGCTAATGAAAATTTCCCCAGAACATGTCCGGGACAAATGCAGAGCTTCTTCTGGACAACGTGAATGATTCTACCTGCAACTTGTCCGGAACTCGTCCCGTATATGAATTGCGACGGGCCCTTAATGCATTCAAAAATCCTGAATCGGTTGACTATTATTAATATGAATGTAAGCCAAAGTACATGTAATTCAAATACAGAAACACCGAGAAATTTGACTCGTGCCTGTTTTTAGCAATGTACTGTTTTCTTTTTGGGAACTTGGTTCTTTTCAAAGTTTGCATAGTCCTTGAACGACAGGCCGGATAAGACCGATTGCAATCTTTCAAATCCCGAAGAAAAAATACCTCGTGCCACAAGATCTGAACATTCCTTCTCCCGTGCTATTCTCTGGAGTACCACCCCTGTGTCATGTGATGGCCCTCCGGCCAATCGGGCGATGCTCAGCTGCAGGTTTTTGGGCAGGCAGCTCAGGTGGGAAAACAGACAGGCGGGACTCCTGTCTTGCTGAAGGAAAAAAGGAGAAAGTTCCATAAATGAAATGCAAGAATTATTCTGGAGAAAACAACACAATTGTACTGTATTTAAAAAGCAAGAAGAAATACGCTACAAGTCAATGGTCACATCTCTGAAACAAATCCACACAACTCAGATTCTCCCAGATCTTTACAAATCCACGAGGATGATTTGGATTTTGAAGGATTTTGGAGGATATTCGCGATGGAGCAAGGTAAAGCCCAAACCACAACTGCATGTAGTTAACATTAGGCTTGATGTCCCGTAAAAGTTGAAAAGAACAATTAATGTGTCATTTAATACCTGAGGCATGATGGATTTTAGAGGATTCAAGAATATTCAGACTTAGTAAGACGTTAAGAATTTGGAGGGAAAAAGAAACTATTTGACTAGTCAGTCATGTCAAGCAAAACTTAAATCACAAGTCACTTCACAATTAACAGTGGATGCACACTGATAAAGGAATGCCTTTGTCCTGTTTTATTTGTATAGCGTGTCACTGGATGGATTGTGCTGACTTGTGATCACTTGTGATGACATGTGGTGATTTGTGATGACTTTTGTGATTACTTGCGATGGACTTGTGATTGACTTCTGATGACTGACGATTGGCTGGCGAAGACTTGTGAAGACTTGCTATGACTTTTGTCATGCCTTGTGATTTACTTGTGATGATTTGTGGATTGACTTGTGATAGATCTGT
This sequence comes from Patiria miniata, assembly GCF_015706575.1. Taxonomy (NCBI): domain Eukaryota; kingdom Metazoa; phylum Echinodermata; class Asteroidea; order Valvatida; family Asterinidae; genus Patiria; species Patiria miniata. Next base: position 845,054 of record NW_024037069.1, read on the forward strand.
GATTGACTTATGATGAGCTTGTAATGGGCTTGTGATAAACTTGTGATACCTTGCGATGACTTGTTATGACCGGTGATTAATGATGACTTGTGATAATTTGTGATTGCTGATGATTGACTTGGGAAGACTTGTGATGACTTTGTGCATGTTGTGATTGATTTGTGATGGATTTGTGATTGACTTGTGATTACTTATGATGACTTATGATGAATTGCGATGCTCTGTGATGATTTCTGATGACGTGTGATGGAGCTGTGATGGACTTGTGATGGACTTACCTCTACTGTTCTGTTCTTCTGGTCCCAGTAGATGTGTTCAGTGTTGTCTAGCATGTCATGATAGTGCGTCCGGAATCCATCCAGGTTGGCACTGACAATGTTCCTCACTTTGTTTTTGTCTTCTCCAAAGACCATTCTAAAATCCCCTAAAAATCAAACAAGTTCAAACAATGCAGGAATGTGTCATCTGACAATAAAGCGCAGCAACTTTACGATTGAAATCACATCACAGTCATGTATGTACATGCATAGTATTTATCTTTCAAATATTCAAATCAGCAGAAAGCTATTTGAATATTCGGCTGATGATGAAATATTCAAATATTCGGTGTATTCAGGACAGCCCTAGTGGGGCTACTGCCTAGGGTGGTCTATCGGCAATGGACCCTTTGGGAAATGGATTTAGTCCTAAGCCTCGCCCACTTTTAGCTTGAGTACGTTATCTCCCTAGTTTTACCAAGATACCATGGGTCACCTGACCAAATGCCGTGACCTAATTGGTCAATACGCACTGTCTATTTATTAGACAGGCAGGATGGGTGCATTTTGAGGTGTTCTGGCAAAATGAGACGGAACTGGGAACAGGTCGTAGTGGAAAAAATGCAAACTAAGCGGGGGAGGATTTTTTTTCAATTTTCAGATTAATTCATATTTGTCATCTTTGATATTTAAATGTCCACTACACATTTGTAAAAAAAGTGTTTTTAAGGGAAAACAGTAGCCGTCTTTCATTTTCACGAATTCAAAACATTAATAGCCTTTTTTTTAGTATTTTACTTTTTTTGACAAATGCAAATTTTAACCAGCGATAATGTGTCACTTGAATGTCCGACTGAAGCACAACAAACAGCATTGTAAGGAGAATTGTATTCTCTTTCCTAATACCCGCAAATGCTCATTTCGACCTCTGCCCAGTTCTGTCTCATTTTGCCAGAAGGCCTCACAATTTTGACGTCACACACTCTTCAATTCAGATTGGTCCAGGGACGCCCACGGCCAGATGTTCGGGATTACCTACCTCCGTACGACAAGCCAGCTATCTTCAGAAACAGCTCGTCCTCGGTGAAACACTCCGGCAGTTGCAGCAAGCTGGCATAGAGGGCGCTCTGCAGGTTCCTGCGTATGGCGTTGTACAGCGTTCGGCTGCTGCTGCGCTGGACGATGCTCACCTGAAAATGAACCAAAACAGAATTGCACCGAATTGTCACTCGTGGGGCAATTTGAGCTGTTGGGTTGAAAAAGATGGCACACTGCAGGGTTCCAAGCACCTCATGAAAATGAAATTCCCTGAGTCCCCCCCCCCCCCCCCCCCCCCCCCGGATATTTGATGTGAGGCGGGCGAGCCCTACACAAGCGCCCTACATAAGATACTTTATGAAACAGTGTGTATATGAGATGCAACACGGTGAATATGAGTTATTTTTTATGAAACGCAGAGTGTATAAAGTAAGCAGTCAATTTAACCCTAACAGAACTCAACCCATCAAACCCCAACGGCATGTTTTGTTGGAATCTGTCAGGATGGGTACAGTACCCCTAAACTGACGGTCTTTTACATTGGGTTGGCACACCTCCAGAATCAAAGTCAGAAATATGTGTGTGCAGTTTCCCATATGGTGTTGGAATTTGCCAGGATGGGTATGGTTCCTAGTGAATCATGCTAGGGAGTTAGGGTTTTAATAGACTGAACACATGGCCATTCTAGACCAATGAAATTAGAGTATCCAAGCCACGATATAACAATGGTGTTTAGCAACGGTATTTGGATCACATCTTACCGGTTTGTGTAGCCTGCCGCTGAGGTAGAGTGTATTCCAGTCAATCAGTTCTCTGATAAGTCTGTCGCGCCTGACCACTCCATACTTGATTAACTGTTGGAACCCAGAACAGAATCAATAACATAAACGTGGGAGTTCCTCACCATAACACCAGGTTGGACTCGAACCCACAACCTGCAGAATTACCCACAGACCCTGGAATTCAATGCCCCAGATAGAGTGACCACAAGGCAATGGCACTCCACGTGACACAGACTGGTCTAGGACCTACTTTACTTGGCTTGCCCTTTTTTTTGTACCCATATTGTCAGGTGCTATGATAGCCGTATAACGTGGCAGAAATATTCTGCGTGATACCCTGTACCTTATCCTCACACCTGACCAGCGTGTTGTAGTACACGCCCGCTCCAATTTCATCTTGAATCCTGACGATCTTCTCAGCTCCGAGGTGCCTCAGGCTTGAGTAGTGATGAGGGTTTCTCCTCAGGTTCTGGGCGTGCCAGTCCGCGGCGTCGTTGACCACAAAGATGAAGTCAATCATATTGTCCTGTCGAGAAAAATAGGGAGAAAATCATGTTCACTATCATGTACAGACCGTGTTAGTATTTGTTTACAAATTGTATGTTGTGGTTATGTGATGCCAACGTTCGGCACTCTGTACTCTTCAACATTGCATGTGTATCTCTTGATGTGCGACTGGTGTAAAGTTGTGACGTAAACTGTTTAAATGTGAGCAAACTAACATAGAAAAGATGTTTAAAGGGCCAATGTGATGTAATTTTTTTTTAAAGCAATCCTTAAAAATGCACCTTTACCTTTGTGTCCCATTTGATTTTATTTTCAGTTTTCAGTTTTCCATTTTTAAGGGCATTTTGGTGCCTTTTTGATTTTATGCTAATGCAAATTTCCATATTCGATGATTCTTGAAATCACATTTTTTGGACGAGACAGGTTTTAGGGTCATAGTATTTAAATGGTGATATTCTTTAAACGGATTGACCAATTTCAGTAATTTTTTCATCTAAAGGTAGCTTATGAAATTGGCATGAACAAATTTGAGGCCACTTCTTGAGCAAAAAACATATCTAATTCCCCCCCCCCCCTTTTAAAAAAGACCATCACCCTAAAAAAAAATCCATATTTATTGCACTGCATTCTGGGCACATCTTCTCCGCCCACCATCTGTCAATGTGTACAACTATGGTTCACTTTCTCACCTTGTCCTTGTTTGCAATCTGTTTAAAAACGCCAGATCCATAGGCAAATGCCATCGTCATATCCTTGGGGAAATTAGACAAGATCCTAGTGAAGAGAAAGCGGTTTGTCTGGCTGACTGCCATATCTGTAAATGTAAAAAAAAATAAGGAATTGTGTAGTTATGGGCCCCTCTTTAGTTAGCAGCGAGTTAGAGTTTTGAAAATGGCGCCCACACGCGGTATACGCTGTACTCGCGACAAAGCCCTTGCCATGAAGCGGTAAATTTCACTTGGAAAGATGCAACCTGAAGCCACTTTTGTCTTCAGGTATCATCTCAGTGAAGGTCATTTAATGCAAAAATGATGATAAGACATGAATCTGGGACTGAGAAACATTTCTAATTATGTTAGGAAATACTTATTAGAACAGAAAACTTTCTTGACTCTCCATAGACTTTGTACACAACCGCTGAAGTGACGTCAGGTTGCAACATTCTCTCCTTTCACTTTTCATAGAGATTGTCCCAGGTTGCATATTTAGTAATTCTGTGGCTGTTTTGAGGGAGAAATCTGATGTTTTTGTTCGCAACGGGTCGAGTTGTTGGTTATTCCCCGACGGCAAGTCTAACAATAGACTTGCAAATTGGACCTCAAAATAGCCAGACCATGTCCCAATGTTAAAAAAAGGTAATTTGTACAAAAATGGTCTAAGTTACTCGGATAATTTATACCGTTACTTCCAAGTTGTAAGTGTAACCTGAGTACGCACCCCTGTCACAACTCACGTCACTAATTATGCTCATGGCTATTGAACATCAAAAGCAAACGTGAAATTATTTAACAACAACCAACAGGCGCGGATCAAGGGGGGGGGGTGTTTGAAAAAAAAAAATCAGTCAAAAGTTTTTTTTCATAGAAATTCCTTAAAATGTCTGTCAGTACAAAAAATATGCACGTAGCCAGGATGGTTAGGCCAACTACTATTACACCATTCTGTAAATACAGTGTTAATATTAAGGTAGTGGATATTTTGCCGGAGGTAATGACGGCAAGCTAACGATTACTAAAGGTTTGCCGGCGGCAATTCATATCAACAGAGGGCGCTGTGCTCTTTAAAATAGGGCTGAATTATAAGATGTATTAAATTCCCACCTAAAGTTGTGTAGCACGTTTGGTGTAATGGTTAAGCAAAGGCTCTAGCAAGCGGGATGACTCGCGTTCGATTCCGACCGCACCACATTTTTAAGGTTTTTTTTCTCATCCCCAAATAAATAAGAATATTCTTCTTTTCTTATTTTAACATGTCTCAAACATTTTTTGCAGAGTATTACATTTTCTTTTTCAGATTTGTGGCTCTGGAGGATTTTTTTTAAAAGGGAAATAAAGTCCGAAATTATAAAATGGTCTGAATCCCATCTTGTGAATACGAGGTAACAACGATAATTTTGGCATGGAGCCAGACTAAAACTTGTCACCGGAAAATGTTTAAGTAAAAAAAAAACAGTAACTGCGCATGTTCAGTGCATATCCGGCAAACTAACGTTTACTAAAGGTTTGCCGTCTCCGGCAAAATATACACTGCCTATTAAAAATATTAATTGTCGGATTTGTACAGCGCCCATGTTTTCATTTCAGTATGGTTCGAGCCCCCCCCCCCCCCCCTTGTTATTGATTTTCAGGGTTTTTTGCTGATGAACCCCCGGCCCCCCCCCCCCCCCCCCCCCGACAATTCCTGGATCCGCCCTGATGATGCCGTAGTCATCATGGGGAAAGATTTCCATATAAGAAGTTCACTCAACACCCTGTCATCATGGTCATGCCTGTGTACAAACCCTATGAGAGTGGACTGAAAATTTTTAAGTGTTTTCTATGAAAATGCTTGTATTTTCTCACTGCTCAAATTGACTTTGATGACATGAAATTGCTATCTCATATCTGGGGGCTTGTTAGCTGGAGTTACCCAGCCCTGAGTTTTATCATTGGGTTGTCATCTAGCTGGAGTTACCCAGCCCTGAGTTTTATCATTGGGTTGTCATCTAGATGACAACCCAATGATAAAACTCAGGGCTGGGTAGCCCCACTGGTGTGGCCGTCGGTATGCTGCGCTGAACCTAAGTTAGGTTCAGCGCAGCATACCGACGGCCACACTAGTGGGGCTAAGGGCTGGGTAACTCCAGCTAGATGACAACCCAATGATAAAACTCAGGGCTGGGTAACTCCAGCTAGGGGCTTGTTTGCCTGACCAACTTCAAGTTGAAGTTCAACTTCAGTTCAAGTTCTCACACTGGTTCAATGCAGCTTGGCCAGAATTACCTCCTTTACTGTCATGCTAGCAATGCTGCGAATGACCGGCAAGTTGGAGCGGCTGTGTCGGCAAAATCGTCCAGGTATTACCGGCAAAATTCATGAAATTCCTACGAACGACTCACGATCATCCATGTTATCCCACACGTGCGAGTGTGCAACGATGAAGAGCGCTGTCACGCCCCAACTATCGCATCGGTCCCAACTATAGTTGGGCCTGTCCCAACTATAGTTGGGCCTGTCCCAACTGTAGTTCCACAGTTGGGCTGGCCCAACTATAGTTGGGCCTGTCCCAACTATAGTTGGGACGGTCCCAACTGTAAGTTCCATTGTTGGGCTGGCCCATCTATAGTTGGGCCACTCCGATCTTTTTATTTTGCGGTGTCCCAACTATAGTTTACATTGATGTACAACCATAAAACGTTCCCTACAGCTCTGATACACGTCTGACTTTACTGGGGACCACTGAAATTAGTTATTGATGGGGCGAATCTATAGTTGGGCCACCCCAATCTTTTTATTTTGCGGTCCCAACTATAGTGTACATTGTTGTACGATTATAAAACATTCCCTACAACTCTAATACACATCTGACTTTACTGGGGACCAATGAAATGATCTATGGGTGGGGACCATCTGTAGTTGGGCCACCGCAATATTTTTATTTGGCAGTCCCAACTATAGTTTACATTGATGTACGATTGTAAAACATTCCCTACAGCTCTGCTTACATGTCCGACTTGGGACCTTTGACATTAGCTATGGGTGGGGCCCATCTATAGTTGGCCGGCCATGGCAATCTTTGAATTTTGCAAAATGTTGCTGGATAATAAAACCCAGCAGCTGGACAACTCGTCCAACTAGGCAGTACCACGTGACCGGCCAGCCTTGCGGCATGCATGCACGACGAATACACGGTGCCAGCGCCGCGGAACATTTAATCCAACAAGATCTATCGAGCATGAAGCATCCGGCGCAACTCACGTCCTAACTATAGTTGGGCCGACCCAACTGCCGCACTATAGTTGGGACAGTCCCAACTATAGTTGGGACCGATGCGATAGTTGGGGCGTGACAGCGCCACCAAGTGCCAGCGGATGTCCAGCTGCAGACATAGCCTTGGTCAAGGCGCTAGTTGTTATTAATCCCTGTGACAGGTAATTCTGTCCCCCTGGTAAATGTGTCCCCCCGGACACATTTACCGGCTCGTGACCCGGTAAATGTGTCCGGGGGGGGGGACACTTTTACCTAGGTAGATTTGTCCCCCTCCAGTTAAAATTGTCCCCCTGCCCAACGGTGAAAGTGTCCCCCTGGTAAATGTGTCCGTATGTAGTATATACTGAGAGCAGCAGCGTGTCGCTGACCTATCGCGGTAGAATCGCGATAGATTTCACCGTACTCCAAATCAAAACGTTGTGTTCACATATCATCTATTAGACCAAATTAAATATTTTTATATTCATGAAGGGCAGACTAAAAGTCCAAAATGTATACCTTGTAGAGTGAATTTATAAAAACAATCAAGAGAACTGGCCTTCCGGGTTTCAAAAGTGGGGGACAAAAACCCTGGGGGACAGAATTACCTGGAGGGGGACAGAATTAACGGGCCGGGGAGGACACTTTTACCTAGGTAATTCTGTCCCCACGGACAGTTTTACCGGGGGACAGAATTACCTTCCACACCCTCACTAAAAAAATTCCAGGCTACGCCACTGAATACACGTTATATTAAAATGAATTTTCGTACACTCATTTGTCATGATGTTTGGCATCATAAGATTTCATTTCATGAAAAAACGTCAATTAATCAAGCTATTATGACCGTAACAATACAGGATTTTATTTGCAACAAATACAATCCTAATGGAAGTCAACATGGATTGTTAACGTTTAAAACACTAGATTGTTACGATCATATTATATTTATAGCTCCAGGGTTTCTCACGCCATTCAAACTACTCATGATACACATCGTGAAAACTAATTGCACGAAATTTCAATTTAATCCATTTTGTATTTCTTGAGTAGTCCATCGGAAACGAGGTTGTTCTTTTTCTTAAATATTGTGCAGCATCCGTGTTGGTGCGTTGCCGAGACCACTATTTATGTGGCGCGCCCTCTATGATAGTGGTCTCGATCTCCACCACCAAACGATTTGGGGCCAACAACTCAAGAAATACACGCAGTGGCGTAGCCACTGGGGGCGTGGGGGGCGATAGCCGCCCCCCCCCCCCCCCCCACATGAAATCTTGTCGCCTCCCCAGTCGCACCCCCCCCCCCCCCCTGAGATTTTGAGTTTCTAAAATAATAATTATCATTGATCTACATGACACCCCCCCCCATGAAATGTTCCAGCCCCCCCCCCCAGCGCCCCCCCCCCCCCCTTGAAAAATTCCTGGCTACGCCACTGAATACACGTTCTATTAAAATGAATTTTCGTACACTCATTTGTCACGATGTTTGACATCAAAAGATTTCATTTCATAATAAAAACGTCAAATTATCAAGCTATTATGACCGTAACAATACAGGATTTTAATTGACACAATCCTAATGTAAGTCAACATGGATTTTTAACGTTTAAAACACTAGATTGTTACGATCATGTTGTATTTATAGCTCCACGGTTTCTCACGCCATGCGAACTACTTATGCTACACATCGTGAAAACTAATTGCACGAAATTTCAATTTAATCCAGTAGTTCATCTGAAACGAGTTTGTTCTTTTTGTTCACTTGTGCAGCATCCGTATTGACGCGTTGTTGAGACCACTAGTTATGTGGCGCTTTACGCCCTGCCTTTTAGAAAACAAGGAACTGGAGGAGGCCTTTTTTTTTCCTTCCAAAATGGCCACCCGACCAGGCTATTTTTCAATATGGCCGCCAGCTTTTTTTCTTAAATGACCGCCACTTGGACTCGTGAAATATACCAGCTTATGGTCTAGATGCAACAGACAAAGAGGCCAAGATGATGTCACTTGTTTAAAATTTATCTTTTTTTTTCGGATAAAAGAAAGAAAGGAGGCGGCCTCCCAAAAGGAACAGGCGGGGATGCTTAACACGTTTTTAAGGTACTATTGAGTGTCTGCTCCAGTATTATTGGGTCGGGCCGAATGCTCTTGACGAAAATGCCTTTTTTTTTCACGGGCATATTTCAGTTTATCGAGGGTGGGCGAGGGAGATATTTGCGACGAATTGATTGTGTTTTTACCCCAGACATCGCATTACATGTACATACAAAAACAAACGCTAATGTAACGCACAGGCAGGCACCATACTATTCCTCATTTGCATATACGTGTTCAAAAACTTTGCACATGCAAATGATCCATACCAGGGCGAGAGGTTGTCATCGACCCCAATCAACAATGACGCTTGTCCACAATGGACTGTTCTTTTGCTTTGGAAATAAAATGGGTTTAAAGGCATCCATTACTTTTTTGTGACATGTGCAGTTGTTACTTTAGAGTAAACGGATGTCACTTTTTTTAAAGGAAGGTGCCCTTTAAACATTCAATGGGAAATTTGTAAACGGATTTAGAGTTTTCCTCGTTTAAGCGTTTAAAAGTGTAAACGTCACACCCTCAAGCTATAGGTCCACCCTTCTAAGCCTTAGCGGCTTCTTTTGCTTTCCTTCCCCTGTTTTTCAAATCCAAAGCAGACGCCACTCCCAATAACTTTTTATAAGGTGGGTTTCCTTTAAAACATTTGGGGAAATTTATAAACGGATTTAGAGTTTTCCTTGTTTTAAAAAAGCTTAAAAGTGTACGTCACACCCTCAAGCTAGGTCCACCCTTCTTAGCCTTAGCGGCTTCTTTTGCTTTCCTTTCCCTGTTTTTCAAATCCAAAGTGGACACCACTCCCAGGTGTTTGAAAAGAGGTGGTTTGACCACGAAGCGTTCCTTCTGCACGCGAAGAGCCTTGAAAAACAAGAATAGGTAATCCACCGGGTCTTCCTGCCAAAACTGAACCATGAACTGAGCCATTGGGAGGACATCTTCATCACGGAATAGCTTCCCGGAGCCTGTAGAGCCGATGTCAAGCAGTGCCCAGTCGTCCTCGGAGTGACCTTTGATGAAGGATCGGATCGTCTGGAAGTATCCCGGGCTGGTTGCCAGATCGTCGTCCATCTGCAGGAAATACTCGGACATGCCGGCGCAGTACGCGAACAGAAACACGCTGTCGATGTTCTCTTTAGATCGCCACTGGACACGCTCTTCCGGATCGCCGTAAGTCCGCTTCAGGTTAGAGAATTTTGGATAGAAAGACCTTGGCGCGACAATAAATTGCAAGAGGCCGCTCTGGATGTGCTCGGAATAAGCGGACACCACAGCTTGTGCCTCTTGCCTACCCCGCTCGTGATAGTCGCAAGCGAATACCACGAGTCTCAGCAGTGACCTCTCTGAGGCGTCGGCGTTTTCTATGAGGGAACGTAATGTCGCGTCTAGGTAGCTGGCGTTCTGTCGCTCGGCTGTGGTGACACCAATCGTTAGTAAACCTGCATTAGGAAGAGAGACGAAAATAATTGAAACAATTTGCAGTTCTGCACTTGTGTATTGATGCAGCAAATAAGTAAGACAGTTAAAGTGAGCACTTACCTTTGTCTTTTCTGCGATGGCCGAGGACCAAGGCCTTGTCTCGGTCTAGGGCATTTAGGTTCATGTAGCCCGCCTCAGTAGGTTTTGGGGTTACAACGTTTTCATCTTTTGCCTGTGGGAAGCAGGATAAATTCTCTTCAGATTACAATGCTATACTTCAGTCTTAATATTGGTTGGAAAATGGCGTTCCGTAAAAGTGCACACGATGTACCGGTCACTGTAATCATGCGCCATGCCAACCAGCCTAGCTCCCAACCAGCCTGCCAGCCAGCCAGCATACCAGCCAGCCAGCCAGGCAACCAACCACCCATCCGGGGAGTCAGCCAGCTCGCAAGTCAGTCACCCACCCACCTCACCAGCCAGCCATTAAGCGAGCAAGAAAACCAGCCAGTCAACCAGCCTGTTAGTCAACCAGCTAGACGGCTAGCCAACAGGCCAGCAGACCATAAAGCCAGCCAACCAGCCACCCATCCGGGGAGTCAGCCAGCTCGCAAGTCAGTCACCCACCCACCTCACCAGCCAGCCATTAAGCGAGCAAGAAAACCAGCCAGTCAACCAGCCAACCAGCTATAGTCAACCAGCTAGACGGCTAGCCAACAGGCCAGCAGACCATAAAGCCAGCCAACCAGCCATGCAGTCAGCAAGCCAGTTTGCCAGCCAGCTAGCCAACCAGCCGGTGGGTATAATTCAGCCATCCATCAAAAATCGTGCTTACCTTTTTTGCCTGCACTGCAATCTGCCTCTGAGTACTGTGAACATTCTCCCTTGCCTGTGGCTGTTCAACTATCGTTTCTACTCTTCTTACAGGTAACCAAGGCAGCCCGTCTAAGCGATAATAAATTGAATATCATCATTTTCTTTTCAACACAATGACTCCTCATTTTGTCAGCTATAATAATGAATAAATAAGCCTGCTCAATCTGACGAATGTTTGGCTTACTTTTCTCGTTGTTCGTTTGCACAATGTGTCGAAGTAACAGGCCCATTAACGTCAACAAACACGAAGTGATCAGCAGGCACCCAAATGGCCGCCTACACGTAAGTCTTCGCATCCTTTTTACGATACCTGGCGGGGGAAAAATGCGAAATTGAAGTTCAGTTTTACCCGTGCCAACCGACATGTTCATCATTTGAATTTTTGCGAAAGACAATAACAGCAGTGGCGCAGCCAAGCGGGAGGGGGGGGGGGGGGGGCTTCAGCCTCCCCCAAGAGGTTGTCACTTCTTTTTTTTAGTCCCACGATTTGACCTTGGTGATGGTGATATGTATGTGGCCTATTTTTGAGTAGTATAATAGGGTGTAAGTGGCGCCACCAACGTCAAAATAGCCCTTCCCCCTCCAAACAAAACAACTACAAACACATTTTTTTCTGCGGACAAAATTTTTGGCCACAATTTCTACAAAATTTGAAGAAAAATAATCGTGAGCCCCCCCCCCCCCAGCCAAATAGAATAAAAACTAGCCTTAACACTATCTATAGGAACGTAGAAAAATACCTTGACCAATTCGTGTGGCCATGCGACGCACTGAGGCGAGACTACAAAGTGCAGGCCCATTGACGAAATCAACACTGGCCTCGAAATTCAAAAGGCAAAACCTCGTCACTGTAGTCTCCGCTCCATACGCCTCTTGACCTCACCGCTTTGTTCTCAATTTCAAAGCCGTGCTATTACCGGTTAAAGAAGGTTAAACCTAAAAAGGCTAATGTTAGCATTGAATACGGTGCGTATTTACAGCAGCATCTGACACTTGGTGGCCCAATAACGGGCTTCAGAGTGGGAGCTATTGGTGGGGACATGGAGCAGGGTCGACCGGAAGTGTTCAGTGAGGGTAAAATGCTGCGTTGCACCCGTGGGACAGTTTGCGCTACAAAATTGGACACAGGCCAAAAATCCGTCCGCCGAGCTCATGACTAAAAGTTATACCCTCAAAATATTCTATATTAGAGAGTTTCGAGAGCCATAAAATTGGGGTATTGAAGAGATAAGGTAATGAACCTTTGGCCCGGACTTGGGGCTTCCAATCCTGAGCATTTTGGATGCTATTGGGCTCGAAAGTGGCGCTATTTTGCCATGTTGTGGAGGGATCGTTTTTCAAGATGGCTACTTTTCTGCTTTGGGGAAAATAGGGGTCGTCTTCTTTGGGTGAGAATATCTCAAAAAGTCAATGGACAACTCACCAAAAAATGAAAAGAAAATGAAAGATGACACATTGATCATCATTTATTTCTGTGCAGCTTGAATGCCTGTGAGAGTTCTGAGTATTTTTAAAAGAATTTTGACGTATGCGCATTTAGCACTAGTGTCTATGGGAATTTTCTTGCAGGGTTGCACCTTGTGCGCATTGTTACTGTACCACAATGCAGCGCACATATACCTTCACTGCACAGTTCCGGTCTGTTGGCTGTATCTGTAAAAGGGTTTGAAGTGGAACAATTTTATCCTGCACATACTCACCTTGTAGATAAACTCAACCATTTCTGGTTTTTAAGTTATTCTTTCATCCCATCGAAAGTTTACGAATCATCGAAATTAATGCAATTTCTGTGCGTCTTTGCTTCTATCACGTGCAGTGGCGTAGCCAGGAATTTTTCAGAGGGGGGGGGGGCCGCTGGGGGGCTGAAACATTTCATGGGGGGCGTCATGTAGATCAATGATAATTTTTTTAGAAACTCAAAATCTCAGTGGGGGGGGGGGGCGACTGGGGGGGCGACAAGGTTTCATGGGGGGGGGCTGTCGCCCTCCCCCCCACGGCCCCCCCCCCCTGATCACGTGACCAGCCCACCGGGTCATCCTTTGCCTGCCAAAGTCTGGTGGCTGGGTGCGAAATATCTCAAAGTGGAATTTAGCAAGTTCAAACATTTTGGTTTCGTTGATAGTTCTTCAATATGCGCATGTTTAACGGAAATTGTGTACAAATGCCTTCAATTTCCAAACAAGGAGTTATCTTGCATGATGACTTAAAAAGGAAGTGACTTCGATCAATGATTTGTTTTCTTAAAAAAAAAAAAAATAGATACACCAATGAAGTATGTCTTATAAGAGCATGTTCTTCCACTCATAAATCTGAAGGAAAAAAGAGTTACTGAAATTGATCGGAAGTTACAGCTGCCCATGGAATGCCATTGAAAGCTATTGAGCTGAGTGAGAATTACAGGTTACACACGGGCATTCAAAACAAATGAGATTTGTCAGTTGAGTCAAGACTGAAACATTATTTTTACTGTCAGAATATGAATATGAGGAAAAATACTAGTCAACTGTTATTTTTCTGACATATTGAAGGCGATTTGTGTCTGTTATCCTTTGCAAAATTTCGTTCATTCATGGAGGTGGGAAAACGTCCATGTTTCATGGGTATTCAACAGTTCGTAGGACGGTAAATGATCAGTGGTGGACTGCTGAATTTTGTGATCTTTTTTATTAAAATAGTCATAAATGGGAAAAGAGTATGCAACTTACTTGAAATTCTGACAGTTATACTGGTCAATAGCATTTGCTGTTATTTTTTTGTGAATTGGAGCTAGGCACATATTTTTGAAAAATATTTTGTCTAATCGGGTCACTTTCGTTTTGACTCGCCCTGTAGTTCTTTTTGCATGATATTTACAAGAAATTTGTCTTAAGAATTCACTCATGAAAAGTCACATGTAATTTACTAGTTTGTCGAAAGTATAGCTTTCAGCAGAGTGCATGAGCTGTTTTTTGGAACATATTCATATTCAGGAAATGTTCAGTTAAAACAAAACGGGAACCCGTGCAGCAGGCACTTTTCCTTAGTTTCCAAAGAGTCAAACTTGGGACCAGACGATTTAGGAGTGAAAATAACCTTCAGATAATTGAAATTACTTCCGTGGAAAACTCAAATGCGGGAAACTTGATGAATTAAGTTAATGTATCTTCGTTATTTCAATAGTTTCACTCGGATAGAGAGATGATCGTCACTCTTTGGAATTCTATAGAAATGATGTACTTCATACCCAACACGTATACGTGTTTAATTGATGTGATCATGTGTATAGTGTAGCTGCCCTTGCTCAATCATTGGCCCGATTTTCCCACATTTGTCTGGGGTTGAGTCGTTCTCACAATCTCAACTTCCGTCACACCTTAAATTGTCGACCAAAATATTACATCTTACCTTTTAACAAATTGTTGAGTGATACGACGCTTGGATCAGCATACTCTACCGAAATGGAACTGCAAAACAGGCGGCTTTGTAAAGTCTGGCACTATAGCTTGCCTGTCTGGTTACGCCACATAACACGTATTGAAGTTCACCTAAACAGCCCAAAGCGAAGCGCAGTTCCTGTGAACAACCAACGAACTTGATTTGTGCTGTACCTCAAACATCCATTTCTATACCAACATGTTTCAAAAGGTTTCAAAGGGTTTTTAAAAAAAAATCGTGCATAAATAGTTATGTCTCATTCAGAAAAATCACTAACCCGTAACCCCCAGTGCCGAACAATACATGCACAATATTCGGTAGCGAGTACGCAGTGCCATTGGATTGTTCGGTCAAGGCAATGATCTTGGTCTCCGCCATTCTGCAGTATATTGTTACACCGTACACAAAGTTGTAGTTCTGTAGTCTACGCACTGAAGTTGAATCTAATTAAGGTAAGTTGTATACAGTACACTGAGCTAAATTTTTAAGACTACATTGGACTTGACTTTAAATGTCAACCCTTTGAAAGCTTCTTTCTTACATATTGGGGGAATAAATATTCCGTGTTGAACGATGCAAGTTCAACGATGATTCAAGTTCAACTCTATGGAATTGCGTACGTTGACTGCGTTGAATTTATGTCCAAACGTTGTTAGTGACATTCTCTCACAATAAAAGTTACACAACGTTTGACGTCAAGTTTTAACGTTTGACATCAAGTTTTAACCTATAGTTTTAACGTTTGACTTCACGTTTTAACGTTTGCAGTCAACTGTTGACTTCAGGAGGCCCATAATGGACCGTTATAATTTGACTTATAGCCACATACTACAGATTTGCTGTGGTGATGGTTATCTGTATTTTTTCGAGGTTTGAAGCTCAGTATTTTGAAGCAGGCCTACATAACACATAAGTAACTTAAGCTCGTCAAGAAATATTCACCACGAAGGGGTCTGTCCAAAAAGGCAAAAGCACAACCGTTTTCAGATTTTGGAATATTCGAAGTTGCCCTCTCTCTTAAGTTTATTTTTAAAACTCAGGGAACCGCAGAATTTCAAATCACCAAGATGCATCTGACGCGGAGTCACTACAGAATTCTGATGTCCATGGTGGCCGCGCTAGGCATGATGGGATTCCTGACCGTAGTTGCCTATGTGCTGGATGAATCATTGGACGGTTAGTTGATAATACCTAACAAACAAAAAAATTTAAAAAAGTAACAGAGAAGATATAATGATTGGGAAGAGCGGTAATAATCTCTGTTCCAATTTGGACACAAAATGGAAAAAGTACGTGCTAACTTAAGTGCATTGGTGCGTTACATATAAAGACCAAATGAATGTTTATGAGTGCAATGGTAAGAATAGTTTTATGAGGTGACGGATGGGATGTTCCATTCCACTCAGCTTCACTTCGTGGAATGGAACGTTCCCTCTGTCACCTCATGAAATTATTCTTACCACTGCCCTCACAAACATTCGTTATTTGTATAATACAGGATGGTGCAAACGAAACCCACTGTTGACAGCAGTTTTCACCTACTTGTTGAGCACATTTCACAAATTCAATTTAATTGGATAAAATTTTGATCTATAAAACACAAGTGACAAAAAATGAGTGCAAATGCATATTTTGTCTCTGAGATATGGTAGTTTAAAAATTTCATGTGCCAAACCTGTTTGTCCACGGACGGCTCTATTCCAACCGCGCCGCTTGACTGAGCTTCGGAGCTCGATTTGAAGACAAAAATACTACACTAGACTTACACGTGGACAGCAGTGATTTTGGTGACTTGTATTCACATTAGCATAATAACACTCTCCTTGAGATTTTTTTAAAGATTTTTTTCATCACGTATATGGTGGAAGAGCTATACTTCACCACATTATGGAGGGGAAAAAAACAGTTCAAATAAGTTAAGTAAGTAGGTTAAAATTCCTGTCAAAAGCGGGTTTCCTTCTTTTTTTTTGCACCACCCTGCACACCATATACTAGAAATTATGTAGTCATACTGGAGAAGAGTCCAAACTTGCAGCAATTGAGCCTGAAATCCCCATCTTACTTAATAACGTAGCAAATTCAATGCCTTTAATCTTACTGTGTACCTTTTTTAAAACCCATTTCCTCCTTTATTATGTGATGGACTATCTGCACGGTCTAAAGCGACAAATCAACATGCTGATGGGAAAACACGCAACGCTCAGACCGAGGTTAAAATAGATGTAAGTTCAACTGGCATTTGTGTGTGTGTGTTCGTGTAACGTTGTATTATAAATTAGGAACGAATCAATGTCATCAAAATTTACGAATGAATCGTTCGTTTATAAAACTGACGTCGAGCCATAGTCCCTCGGTTAAAGTAAGGCAGGGATGGACGTTAATTGCTACTCCGGAAATGTACCTTCCCCGTTAACGAGAAACCTTTCTCGCCGTGAAGAAAGGAAGGGAGCTATTGACCATTGTCATGTTGCGGCCATCTTGATTTTGTCCCATTCAAATCAACGTAACAAAAGCAAGGCTGAAAGGGAAAATAATCTGGTTCCTTTTTGCACAAAACATTATCATGCAGTACTGTTATTGGATACAGGGAACATGACTGAAATGGTGGCAGCATGATTAAAGGTCTATAGTCCCAAATGTGACATGTCTCCCACTGAATGAGCTTAAAGTCGGTAATTGCCATTTTGCAGTATAGTGGGGCAAAGCCAACATTTGAACGGGTGGTCATTTTTTTTCCCAGGTGAACCTCAATCTGTAAGTCCTGTGCTACCTTTCTCCAATTGTGTGTTCTATCAAACATCTGTAAAAACCTACTTCTAATCATCCCTTTATCTGCCAGTGCCAGATATATAAATATCTCAATTCTTAAAAGTCTGACTTTAAGTTCATTTTGTGATGACAGGTCACAGATACCCTGTGAAATTATTCCACCTGAGTCGAAAATGGTTTTGATGGAAAGAAAGCAATCATTAAGGTGGTTGTACTTCGTTAACGAAGGAATCCAGTCACGAGACACAAATTGTGCATACGTTTTTAATAATAATGTCCCCTCAAAAAGCCTCTGAGCTAAAACTTCACTAATTTATAGCATGCACCTCATGAGTAATGTTGTGGCTTCACATGAAAAAAAAAAATGCACACAAGAATAGAAACATGTACAGCCCTGCCTTTTGTCCCATTTATGTCCCTTGTGTTAATGGACTTGTGACTTGACGTCTCGTGTTTGACTTGTGACGAACTTGTGATGGACTTGTGATAGACTTGTGATGGACTTGTGGTGGGCTTGTGATGGGCTTGTGATGGACTTGTGATGGACTTGTGATGGACTTGTAATTGACTTGTGATTGACTTGCGATGGACTTATGATGGACTTGTGATAGACTTGTGATGGACTTGTGATGGACTTGTGATGGACTTGTGATAGACTTGTGATGGACTTGTGATAGACTTGCGATGGACTTGTGGTGGGCTTGTGATGGACTTATGATGGACTTGTGATAGACTGGTGATGGACTTGTGATGGACTTGTGATGGACTTGTGATAGACTTGTGATGGACTTGTGATAGACTTGCGATGGACTTGTGGTGGGTTTGTGATGGACTTGTGTGGGTTACTAGTGATGGACTTGTGACGGACTTGTGATGGACTAATTGTGACGGACATGCTATGGACAATGATCTCATCTCTTTTCCATCACAATTGTGCATTTTTTTCTTACAGAACGTACAGAGACCACCGGTGATGAAAAGTAGCGACCTGAAAGAGAGATTATCGGTTACACCGAAAAAGCCTGCGCCCTCAGTCGAGATCGAGATGAAAAGCGGCGACCTGAAGCACATAGATCGAGAAAAAGCTCTCGTGCTCGGCCACACTAGGAAAGATAAAGGTAAAAATCAACAATGACAAAAATGACACAAGTAAAGTGACATGTTGACAACGACAACATGACGATCGAGACGACACAACTGTAGTGTCGGTCCCAGACTGAATTTGGATTATGTTCCCCTAATGCAGCCGATGTGAAAGAAGACTCTGTTCCTCCAGGATATTCTGCCCCGGACAATTTTTATGGGGGACGAAACATCCAGTCACACTGAACACGATTCCGTGGCTACGCTAGCAAGCCGTCGCAGCAGTGGAATGCACTAACAAGAAGATGAATCAATTTTGTCTTGGGAATTTTGGCACTTGGGCCCAGGAGCATACCTCAAGCTATCACCCGAGTTCCAAAATCCTAATTTGATTCATCTAATTGTTGATAGTGGCCTTCATCCGCAGCACGTGGCTACTTGACCGCGCAACGGTCAGAGACCGGCTGTTTTATGGGATTACAAAGCACATTCAGTCTTGGAGCAAGGCTACTATCATATAAAAAAATAATAATAAATAGCTTAATATTTCTCTGTCTATTCAGGTTTTCTGACCATTGGAATCCCCGCGTCCCACGCGGGAGGTGAAGATAACCTGGAGCAGACTTTGAAATCTCTCATCCAGAACACCGAGGAAGCCGAGAGACCGAGGGTAACCATCGTCGTATTCGCCCACGATTTCGACCAGAGCGCCCGGCAGGCCGTGCGGTACGTCGTCGGTAACTTCACGGAGCCCGTCCAGAGCGGCATGCTGCAGCTAATCGAGGCCCCGCTGTCTTTTTATCGGACACCCGAGGCGCAGAAGAACGGTCAGGTGAAAGAGAACCTGGACAACGCCTTTCTGATCTCCTACTCGGAAAACCTCTCCGAGTACTACCTGCAACTGGACGACAGTGTCAAAACGGTCCCTGGCTACGTGCGTTCGATCCGCGATTTCATCAACGGACAGGGGAAGAAATATTGGGTGACCCTGGAGTTTTCTAGCAAGCCGTTCACGGGGAAGCTGATCCGCTCAGGCGGCAGGGACCAGGGGCAGCTCACCCACCTTCTGGTGGAGTTCGGCGAGAAACTCTCCGTTGGCAAGTTGTACGAATCGTTTAAGAAGTTCAACGCCCAGAAGCAGCCTATAATGCACCGACCGCCCCTCTTTGACAACTTGGGAAATGCACCCTAGTCGCGAAACCAAGTCATCATTGGGGAAAACAAAACAAAAAATTAGCCAATGTCAGATCCGCAAAGCCCTCGAACAAAGCCCATACCTACTGCGGATAGGTGACTTTTCGAACTTTTATTTTGGTTCCACTGAACACCGGCATAACTATGCCACCTCATAACCAAGTACTCGGATTGTTTTGGTTTCCATCTGTTCCATCTATGGAATTGTGACAACAAACACCGGTTGTTGTTTTTTATTCTTGTCCACATATCACATTTATTTAAGGTACGTGATATTTCAATAAAAATGAAACTGTGTATATTGAAAATGATATCAGAATAATCCCATAAGTCTCCGGGGTAGCCAAGTAGGGGGCAGGGCAAAACTATAAACTCTTGGCATATACAGAGTAAAAAAAAATGTCAGGACCGTTGTTTTAGTGAAGTTCTGCATATACACTTTCAGAATCTAGGATATTAAATCCCAATAAGCTTCATTTAGTACAAGAATCATTCAAACCACTTATGTACTTTTCAAGTTACGGAATTTTAAACAAGTGGCAAACACCGTTTTAAATTGTTGTCCACGGATCACTTAAAAAGGTATTGTTTTAAGTTCAGAAAAACGAAAACAATTTACATTCATCTCTGTGTGAATTGTTACCGTTTTGCTTAATAAACGGATGTTTGTAATCCAAATTCCATTATACTGGAAAAGTACATGAGTGATTTGAATGATGCTTATACTAAAAGAAAGCTTATTAATTGTTGGGCTTTCATATATCCTAGATCTGGAAAGCACTACATGCATAATTATTAAAAAATAGGGGGCACCATTTGGGTTTCCATTTTTTTTCAGCTCACCCTCTATTGATGCAAACGTGTATTTCTTTTTAACTAAAGGAATGTTGAAGTCGTAAACATAGACTATACAATAAATGTAATTTTAGACTGTACAGAGCATACATTGGTAATCAAATATGACCTCCATCCACATTGACGACAGTTTACTTTTACTTTTTTTTTAAACTTCAAACAACGTTGACTATTGTTAATATTAATTTGCATAAAATTATATTCAGTGATAAGGAATTAGATAGTAAATTGTCGATTTTTTTCCCCATTATGTCCGACGGATAGGACTCGAAAATAGCGGCGTTTGTTTAGTTTCGTTTTGGAGATTGTATTTCAATTGTTGACTAATGTAAAATGATCTTATTTTGCAACTTATTAAGTCATGTGGTTTTGTATAAAATAATACAGATGTGATTATCATTGTAATTAAAAAAAAAAGAGAACCTAGTGGAAAATAAAGTTGTTTTTTTTTTAAAGAGAATTGTTTGTAACTTTAGCCTGGGCCTATTTTGTTTCATATCAAAGGGAAATTTTTTTGCAGGTCGTGTAATTGCATTTTGCTTCCTTTCACCATCATGCATGGAGAAGAGTATCCTATGTATTTACAATAAATCACGTTGGAAACTTTTTGAACCAAGATTAGTTTCCGGTACTGGAACCCTTCGCTGCGACTGCGAGGGCGTGTTTGTGTCCTGCTGTCACATAATTAATAATTCTCTGCCACGTATACTGTACGCAACCCAGACCCAACCGGCCACCTTCCTTGATTTCCAAGAACGGACCATTTATACTAAAGTATTTGAAGGGGGCCAGGTTCCTATAAGTCTATGGAATATCACCTCGCACAGCAAGAGTCTATGCCATGCCAGCAGATTCGGCGAATATGCAAAACAAGACTGCGTCTTGACCTCGAAATTCTGACCATTCAGCGGGCGCCTCCTATTTCGGTATATAAGCCAATGTCGGGTTTAATAAGATCTCTATGCCAAATTGGCAGGGTGCAACAGTGCAAAAAAATTCCCATAGCCACTAGTGCTAAATGCCCATACTTCAAAATTCTTTTTAAAATACTCAGAACTCTCACAGGTATTTAAGCTGCACAGAAAAATGATGATCGACATGTCATCTTTCAATTTCTTTTCATTTTTTGGTGGGTTGACCATTGACTTTTCGAGAAATTCTCGCCCAAAGAAGACGACCCCTATTTTCCCCCAAAGCGGAACGGTAGCCATCTTGAAAAACGATCCCTCCACAACATGGCAAAATAGCGCCATTTTCGAGCCCAATTGTTTCTAAAATGCTCAGAATTGGAAGCCCCAAGTCCGGGCCAGAGGTTCATTGCCATATCTCTTCAATACCCCAATGTTATGGCTCTCAGAACTCTCTAATATAGAATATGAGCTCGGCGGATGGGTTTAGGCCTATCTACCGGTGTGCACCCGGCAGGATCGCGTCCCAAACGTCTATATTGGCACGGGCAAACTCAACCAGCATGCAGTCAATCCTAAGCTAGCCAGCGACGTCAGATGGCTTGGCTATGTCCGGAGGATGGAAAAGGGGCGTATCCCAAATGATCTCCTCCCCGGACAGCTGGAAATTGGCTCCCGTCCCACACAGGCCGACCCCGCCCTCGCTACAGAGATGTCTGCAAGAGAGACCTGCAGGGTTGCTGCAGAGATAAATGTGCAGGTCTGGGAGGACATTGCCGAGGATCGCTCCTGCTGGAAGCAGACCGTGCAGGGGGGGGGGGGCATCAGGTGTATGTTTATGCAAGACAAGCGGCGCGCTGCTATATATACTAGTTCGCAAAGTGACGTGAACATGAATTTTGCACCGTAAGTCATTCCAAATAGGCCTAGGCCCTACTACTTGCAAAGTTTAGCTTTTATTTTTGGGACTCGAGTCTTATTAGCCTTCCCCGAGTTGAGTCGGGTCTTTTGATGAGGGACTCAATCGAGTGGAGTCGAGTCGATTTGCTCGCAGTGACTCGAGTCGAGTCGTTTCGGTGTCATTTTACCCATAGGGACTGCCGTCGAGTCGAGTCACCAAAAGTTGTGACTCGAGTCGGACTCGACTGAGTCGAGTCATTGACTCGAGTCATAACAACTGTCAACCGCTAACGGGCGTGGCAAGGCATTATATTTTCAAGGGGGCCGGGGATGGATGATGAGACGACAACGCCTAACCCAAAGGATGAAGCACTTAGATCTCAGTGCAGTAATGAGTGTTTTTGAGTGACTTTATTCGGGGAACTTAAGGGATTTTTAAATTTGTTTGTGTCCAACGTGCAAGTCACCACAAACATTCCCTCGGATTCTCACTTGGCAGCGGTCGGTCGGGAGAGGATGTGGACTTTAACAGGCAGATAGTGAAGCACACCGGGGCCGCTGATAATCAACCTGAAAATAATTCGAAATTTACAAAGTGCGCCTAAAAACTCTGTGGGCGGATTCGTTTGATATACGCATTCGAAAGTAAATAATTTTAGAAAATCGTAAAACTAACCAAAAAAATTAATACATATATATCCGTTTTCGGTTTTAACCTCGAAAATCGCACGAGTAGAGCATCTTGAATCTCACTGGGAAAATTCGAAAGGAGACACACAAATCGCATGCAAAATTGCATGCATGTTTTGCCGGTTACTACACCGATTTGTCGCGGTTTTACAACTTCCTCTCTTCCCCTCAGGATGACCGTTAGGTCAGAGCCAAATTCTGCTAATTGCACATCAAAAATCTGTCAGATTTATCAAAAATCTGCCAAGTTCCCAAGAATTACTTGAAATACACTATAAACACTTAAAATCACATGCAGATTGGTGGTATTGCCTTAATTAAGATTCAAATTACATAATAAACAATCTAGTCACATAAAGATGTGAAATTATCGGTAAATTTTGGGCAAAACGCGGATCCAGCCACGACGAAGTCCGTTTCCCAGTGAACGTCAGCACCTAAACCAGCCAACCTGTCCCATTATGCAAGGGTTTGTTTGAAAAGGATTAAAAGCTTTTTTAAACAAATGTACACTTTTTTGTCCAAATTTGCTGTTTTTCTGTCAAATAACCATTTTTGCACAATTCTGCCAGAAATCTGCCAAAAAAATCCATTATGTCAAATTTTCTGTCAAACTCATTATTTTTTTAACAAAAATTCTGTCAAAGTTAGCCGAAAATCGGCTCAAACTGTCACCCTGCTTCCCGTTTCGCTTGCTTGGTGGCGCCCTTGCGACCACATGGCAAACCGGCAAGATGGCGGCCTCCAGTGAAACACCTCTCGGAATTTTTCACCGAAGTATATCGAGCATTTTTGACGGATGGACTGTACTTCAGGTGATACATTACCTTCACGGTGCTTCGCCATTGTATAGGAAAGAATATATTGTTCCGACGAACTTTCTTTTTTGGGGTTATTTTCGAAGTCTAGGTCCAGTGAATCAGTTCTTAAAATGACGATGTCGATGACAGCGCGGCGACAACACGCAACCCGAAAATATAAAAGATGGCGAAACACCGTGCGATGTACCGTGATGAGCACGCACGGCGCGCTGAATCGCAAGGCACAAACCGCGCAGGAAAATCGTAATTTCTACTCTAAGAGTAAGAAACTGTTCGAAATTGCAAAACGGGTGTCATAAGAATTGAGAAAAGTCTGCTTTTGATTGTAAAGGTGATTTTTGAGCAATAAAAAAATATTTTTGACTCTTACTAGTCTTATTTGATTAAAACAAAACAAGGGCCCTGCACCACATGATCGCCGTAATGTGGGCCCTAGTGTCCGCGTAGCTGGCAACAATTGGTTCGGACTTGAATTGTTTCTTTTCCAGCGATTCCAACCGCGTAGCCAGATGATTTTAGGGGTGTATTTCCGAGTGGCGGAGTATTCCGCAGTTACTCCGATTTCAACCCAGCATCCTTGACACCCAAAACACATACCTAACCTATTGAGCCACTGACGCACTTCAAGTGCTGTGGGAATATAAAACTTCATAGATTCGCAATGTTATTTTGTAATTTGGTATAGCCGTTGAACATGTTGAATAAGCATTAGTTTATGTGGCTGCAACATATTTCATCAAGTTTCCATCAGCCTTAGCACTAGTCTAGCAAAGTAGTAGTCCGAAAATTTGGGACTCTCAATACTGTGTATGAGAGTCCCAAAACTTAAGGTATCCATATCATGCAAAAGTTTGTGCTGCATAATAAAACCAGTGTGAATCAAATTTGCAAGCTTCTTACTCACTACAGTTTCCTCAATAATCCCCGAAATTTCTGCCTCGCAAAGTTGCTGTTGTGAGCATTGCATCACCAAAAATTCAGCTTTTAATTCTAATTTTGCAGAGAGTTATCGAAATCCAAACGTGAGACATCACGTTGATGTGTACTGCAATGCATTGTGCAAAAAAACTCCCTAGCTAGAACATTTTCATCTTGTAGATAAAGCAGCGCCCTCTTGTTGATCTGAGTGAATGTAGAATGTTTCATTTTTTAACAGAGGGCGCTGTGTTCATTTGGCTATCAATTAAAAAACAAGTAAGCTGCAAGGCTCTTCCTACACCTACCCAGAATACATTGGGAATCACACGCCCATTTCCAGAGCATGGAGATTGACATGGATGGTTTTTGAACTGCCAGAAACTTGCCTTAAAATTGGATTTAAGGTCTCAAATTTCGCAGATGACATGCTTGCACCTTTATCATTTTGATGTATGGGGAAAAGTTCCATACTCGGACGTCAATTTATCTGCTGCCAAACATATTAATTGTCACCTCACCTTGTCCTTTGAACCAAGAGAAATCCAGGAAGCTGTGTTAAGGTGAAAAAATTTTTACTCAAAATGTGTTTTTAGAGCACATTTTGGATGCATACGTCGTGCAGAACTAACTTGAAGCAGCCGGTCAAAACTTATTGTAGTGGCTGAAAGACAGCGGTACGTTATACACGTGACATCAACAACCATGACGTCGCATGAGCCTGCCAATGATAGTGCAATACGTCATTATGAATATTTATTTTCTCATGAATATTTAGTTTATTTCAATGGATACTTCAAATACGTCCAAAGATTGATTATTGCAACAGCGATCGTGCGCGGCCTAGCGGTTAAGAGTCTCGTGTATCAAGCAAGCGTCAGAGGTTCGAATCCCGATGAAGTAACTGACTGATTAATAAATAGAAATTAAGGAAAGGAGAGGGTGAGAGTAGAGGAGGGAAAGTGGAGGAATAACCATAAAAGATGTAACTTTGGCGCTAGAAAAATTAATTGAAAAAAGTGACGTCCGAGTACGGAATTTTTTCCGATGTATGTGTTGTGTGGGCATTAATTAGCTGAATGGTGAGTAAAAAAAACGTTAGTAGTAATTTTGCACATTTTTATGCACTAGTAGCAGCTTGAAGATTTTTTTTTAAGAATTGATGTTACATGGCTGGTTGCACTTGCATGCATGTGTATAAAGTACGTCTAACCGTTAATGGCTTATTTGTAAGGAAAACAAAAATTGGAAAACATGTTGCAACCTGACGCCACTTCAGGTGGTTGCGTACAAAATCTATGGAGAGTCAAGACAATTTTCTAAGTCTTTCCCAACAAAATTGGAAATATTTCTCAGTCCCAGCAGATTCATGTCATCATTTTTGTAATGCCTGACCTTCATTGCAGGTCGTGGGTTCGAGTCCTACCCGGGGTCATCATGGTGAATGTGCCCTCGGGCAAGGCACTTTGTCACTCATTGCTTCTCTCCACCCAGGAGTAAATGGGTACCTGTGTGGGTAGAGATGGTTATTGTGGTTGATTTACATGTAGCTTCCTTGCGCCTAACAGGCTGCATTGAGCTGTATACTCCCCAGGGAGCTGAGATGGTATTTGGAATGTTTCATGTGCCCAATAAGCAGGGGTAATAATGATGCAGCCATGGCCCCAGGGGTGTGAAATCTCAGCTTTAAAGCTGATTTCAGCTTTTTTTGTTATAATGATTTCAACTTTTTTCCCTCACTTGCTGTGCACAAAAGTATAGGAGATTTCCAACGTTCAGCTTTTTTACACATTTTCCAGCTGTTTTCAGCTATTTTTATCAGTGGTCACTCACACCCCTGGCCTTGAGCACCAGTCCTGGTGGATACGTGCGCTTTATAAATACCCACTATTATTATTATTGAGATGATGTATAAAAAAAAAGTTGCGTCAGGTTGCAACATTTTTTCCACAGATTTTTAAAAGTTTTTTTATGAATTTATGTTACTTGGCTGGTTGCATGTGTAGACCAAGTCTTAACTGATAATGTGTTATTGTGAAGAAAAAATGAAGTATCTTTTTAAGAATCATATAATTTGAAATGTACAGTAGGCCTACTCAGAACAGTGCCATATGCTATGTATTTATGTCAAGAGGAATTCATTTTAAATCTTCTGTTGATTCAACAGCTAGCAGTGAGTCACGGTTATGGAGGAATCCATGGCAGGGAAAAGGCACTGTGGCTGGTGGATGCTGTATACACCTGGTTCCAAGAAAATGGTATGATAGGACATTTCCAGAAGAAATTCTGATGCAAAATTTGTTATGAAATGACACATCGAGGAATACATTAATACATAAAAATCACACGATGACGTCATGATGACGTCACCTCAATTTTTACCTAAAACACATTTCGGTCAACCTACATACGGAGTTTCAACCCAATCGGACTTACAGTTCTTTAGATATAGGGTCTTAGGGTTTTGCATGTTTAAGATGACGTCACGTGACCCATGATGACGTAATCATGACGTCACTCTTCAGGCCTTGTCAATCCTGCAAATTCCTCCAATTTGCAAAAAGGATTTTGGAGGATTCAGGGCGGTTAGGGTTAATACATAAAAATCACACGATGACGTCATGATGACGTCACCTCAATTTTTACCTAAAACACATTTCGGTCAACCTACATACGGAGTTTCAACCCAATCGGACTTACAGTTCTTTAGATATAGGGTCTTAAAGTTTGCATGTTTAAGATGACGTCACATGACCCATGATGACGTAATCATGACGTTACTCTTCAGGCCTTGTCAATCCTGCAAATTCCTCCAATTTGCAAAAAGGATTTTGGAGGATTCAGGGCGGTTAGGGTTAATACATAAAAATCACACGATGACGTCATGATGACGTCACCTCAATTTTTACCTATAACACATTTCGGTCAACCTACATACGGAGTTTCAACCCAATCGGTCTTACAGTTCTTTAGATATAGGGTCTTAAAGTTTGCATGTTTAAGATGACGTCACGTGACCCATGATGACATAATCATGACGTCACTCTTCGGGACACAAATTCACTATGGGTTTATTATATATTGTGAGTTTCATCTGAATACGAGTTTGTTTTAGGTCAAAAGTGGCGTGGTTAATAAACCGTGTACAAAGTCTATGGGATTTGGGTTAGAACAAAAAGAAAAGGGAAGAAAAAAAAAAAAAAAAAAAATCGGAACAAAAACAATGCTCTAACGCTTTTAAGTGGAAAAGCAATAACATATTTGTTTTGAAACAGTCTTTGTTTCAAAACGCAATATTCAGGCCTCTTTATCCAACAGTGGTAGTGAGGCTCACCGTACGTTGGCTGGCCCAATCTACAGAACAATGTTGGCGCTTTTTTGGCTATGGCCTGGGTTTTTGTTGGATTTAGAAAATTTAAAATAAATCACTATAGACTAATTTTTTTAACAATTTAATTTTTTTTATGAGAGTAGTCCGTCACAAGGCCCTTAAGGGCCACTCAAGGTGGGGAATCCACAGGGATAGAAAAGGAATTCTAAGAAAAAGAAAAAAACTGCTTCCAGTAGAAAGGTACATATTGACGTAAGGAATTTCATAGTGAGGCAGTGTGCGGGAAGAGACTAGATGCTTGCTTCTTAGAATTTGCTTTGGGAACAGAAAGTTGTTCGTCAGAGTTCCAAGGTTTTAGCAATAGTTAAAGGGAATATACATCATTTGCAAACATCGAAAAATAAAACTGCCAAATTTTTACGAAATACCTTACTAGGATGTTGGAAAATGACAGTTTAAAGCATCCTATAAAATTATGGCACCTGGTGTGAAGTCATTTTCAAGAAAATGGTATTTTTGTAAAAAATTCCAACAGTGGTCGGCCGACCACCGTTGGAAAAACCTAACTATTTTTCAACTACTGCTCCAAATTTGCCATTTTTTTTTCAGTCGAAATTTTGTTTGGTATTGGTTACATGTTCATGAACGGATGCAGGCCAGCTAGACTGGTTCCCTTACCTTACAATTTTCCAGCATCTGTAAATTGATCCATTTTATATTTAGTGGAGTCAGGGAACCAGACTACTTGAACATTTTTGTTTTTCTTGGTTTTTCCAGCATTTTCGAACACAAAACTTCAAACATGTCAGTGTAACAATATTTGATCTATGATACTAACCCCTCAAATAGTTCATTTCTGAAAATTACAGCAAAAGCCAATGATGTATATTCCCTTTAAAAGAGTTTGTTATGTTGAACTATGTATTCCTCCCCATTGACAGATGGCATTGAACCAGAGGAGCTGGAAGATTTCGTCGCTGAAATCATGGACAACG
Source organism: Patiria miniata (assembly GCF_015706575.1). Taxonomy (NCBI): domain Eukaryota; kingdom Metazoa; phylum Echinodermata; class Asteroidea; order Valvatida; family Asterinidae; genus Patiria; species Patiria miniata. The sequence goes on from NW_024037069.1 coordinate 873,839, forward strand.
AATTTGACACCAGGGCTGAGGACGGCAGCTTGACTGTGGTAAATAAAATTGTGTTAATCGTTCCAACTAGGAGATAATAATAATAATTAATAATAATTGTGCTTATATAGCGCTTTCCATCGTGTCAACGATCTCAAAGCGCTTACAATTATTACCCCGTTCATCAGGCCCTGGGACCACGCGGCAGCCGATATCAGCGCTCAATCGGTCCTCGACCCTCACAGGTACCCATTTATACTCCTGGGTGGAGAGAGGCAATTGTAGTTAAGTGTCTTGCCCAAGGGCACAAACACCATGTTTCTTGCTGGGTTCGAACCCACGCACCTTCGTACATGAATCAAACACCGTAACTACGGGACCAGTTCTTTTCCACCTGGTGCACTGTATGTTGCGTCTGGCAGGGTCAGGGTTAAGTGAAGGAGATCTCTTATTTGCAAACCGTGATTTTTTTAGGCGTCCTTCACAAATCCTCACAAGTCCTCAAAAGTCCATCACAAGTCATGCAGTCCCAAGTCAAGACACAATCTATTCAAATGAGCTTTGACAAAGGTATTCCTTATTTGTTGTTCGTCCCTGGTAATGTGTGATCAGACTTGTGAATGGTCTTGTGACCAGACTTGACTCGCCAAAACACTGCTTGCAAAGCACTGTCGTGCTTCAATGAAAAAAGAAATTAAACTGGATCAAAAAATCAACTTAGGTTTTGCCCTTCACCGACGTTTAAACACTGTATACTCAGTGTGTTACCTCCCGAGTGAAAGTTGGAAAAAAATCACTTGGGTGGGACTCGAACCCAGGACCTCCTGCTTTCTAGTGCAGACGTCTTACCACTCGACCACCGAGCTAATGGGATCGGTTGGCTGGTTCGAATCAAATGTACATAGCAACGGGTACCGCATTAACTATTCATAAGATGGAATTTTGCGTCGGGGTGATATAAATCAAATTGGGTTTTGCCCTTCACCAACTTTCACTCGGGAGGTAACACACTGAGTATACAGTGTTTAAACGTCGGTGAAGGGCAAAACCTAATTTGATTTATTTCACTGTGACGCAAAATTCCATCTTATGAATGGATCAAAAAAGAAATTGACTTGAACAGGGTTTGAACCTGCGACCTCTGGATTGCCGTTACGTTGCTCTACCAACTGAGCTATCCAGCCTTAAGTTGGCGGTTCCCCATTTTGTCAGTGTGTTTGTTCAAGGGTAGCTAGTCAGAAGCCGTAAACCCGTATATGCCATGCAGGCATAGCCAGGAATCACCCCCAAGTTCACGATGCTAGCAACATTAAGCAATGCTGCAAACCCGGGAAATAGCAATTTGGCATCTCTCAGAGTTTCCCTTTGTGGTTTACTTGGGGTCCGCTCATAAGTCCGACGCCTCATAGGTCCGACGCCTCATAAGTCCGACAAAATCGCATCCCCTAACCAAATAAAGACCCATAAGTCCGACGCCTCATAGGCCCGACGCCTCATAAGTCCGACGCCTCATAGCTCCGACGCCTCATAGCTCCGACGCCTCGTAAGTCCGACAAATGAAACGCCTCGTTTTTCCAACGTCGGACTTATGAGGCATTGGACCTATGAGGCGGAATAAATACATTTTATGCCTCATAAGTCCGACGCCTCACAAGTCCGAAATTTCGGACTTATGAGGCGTCGGACCTATGAGGCGTCGGACTTATGAAACGGCCCGTTTACTTGAACAAAGAAAACCTAACCAACCAAACAAATTGGGCATGGTTGTTGCCAGAGATGCCATTTATATTAACTTATTACATTGTAGTCCCTATACCTCCGAAAACCACCCAGCCCAATACTCCCTGTTCTGCCCCAAAACCGCCTCAGTGCAGTATTGTTTAACCCTAGCACCCTAGGCCCTCTTGGCTAGGAGCCATCCTGCAAAATCCTCCAATTGCCACCCAGTAAAAATTGGATTCGGCCTCAATCCTCCGAAATCATTCTTTATTTCTTAAATTTCTTCAGTGGAGGGTTGACCGTTGCCTCAATCCTTCAAAAGCTTCCAACAATCACTGTCAATATGTTGAGGCAGTGCCGGCGACATTCAGAAGCAGTGTGGATGATATTGAGCATAATGCGGGGCTCAATTATACATGGCTACACTTAAACAATTCAGAGTACAGCCTCCAAAATTAACCGACACTTTTTTGCCATTGAGTCTCAATCCTTCAAAATCCTCCAAAACCGCCTGGATGATTTTGAAGAATTGAGGAGCACTAGGGTTTTAATGGATTCCTCAAAGACTTGTTAATTCCCCACTTTTTTGTTTGCTTGCTTGTAGATTTCCCAAACCATATGCGGTAATTTTGACCTCTGCAAGGCGGGCAGGCATGCAGCGGTCTTACAGAGGATTCAGGAGATGCCTAAGGCTAGCCTGGGCTCCTGTCAGGCCGCAGTCGGTCAAGACACGGAGGTATGTATTGAATGATACTTCAAAGTCCTAAACAGTCTGTCATCCAGGCTACTTCACAAGGATTCAGACTATTTGTTGCAACTCTCACGGAGCTGTCAGGCAGGACAAATTGCTGAGGACACAAATTTGCTAAGCGTCAGTTGATATTAAAGCAAAAAGTACCTGCGGCTGCGAATATTTTATTTACACAACTATCTGGGGTACCCATTTTTCAGGCGACTTGAATCACGGTTATAGGATTGTAGAGCGCCGCGTAGCGGCGCCCTACAATCCTGTAACCTTTTACCATCGCGCGCGCGCATATACTCTCTCCACATGTGTGAAAGTATATAATTTAAGAATTGCAGGGATTACTCGAGCACCGCCGTTGCCTAGTGGTTAGGCATGCTGGCTAATGATCGGAGGTCTCAAGTTCGAATCCTTGCTCTGCTAACAAAGATTTTGCTCTTTTTTCAACAATTTTAAGATGAATCTTAAAAACGTTATTTTTCAGTCGGATACTACTTGTATAGCAGCAATTTCCTTTTTCTTTTCCTGATCTGAGGCTCTGGAGGATTTTTTTAAAAAGGGAACTAAAGTCCGAAATCCGTACCAAGTTGAAAAATAGTAGCCTCCACTCAAGCCTGGTTATAAAAACCAAGCCCCATAGGAAAGCGCATAAAGTACCCCAGATAGTTGTGTAAAAAAAAATATCGCCGGCCGGGTAATGTGTGAAGACAGCTTACGGCACCGTCAGCGCGCACCCGGGCCGTACCGGTACCTCGAGAGTACAGAAAACAAAAACGAATGGGGCGTGATCTAATATGCAAATTAGACGTATGCGCATCAGTGTTATCAAAACCGACCTTCGGAAGCAAAGCTGTAATACTCCAGTTGCATGAATACAATATATGGCCGACTGTCCACCAACCAAACCACCCACCCATCAACCAACCAACATAAGCAGCTCCAGCCTACGGCGTGTTTCATACCCACCATGGAAAAAAGTAGGTCTAGCACCCGATTTCACGAAGCGCTACGACGCGTCGCAACTCGAGTTACGACGTGTAACACGTCGCAACTCGGGGCGCGTCGTATAATCCATTTCACGAAAGTTACGATGTGTTGAACGCTTCGTAAGTTCCTTGACAACGACTTAAAACACGTCACAAGCTACGACGTGTCTAGTGGTCATTGCAAAATAAGAAGAGTCCGTTTCTTAGCCAGTTTTGTGCCATAAACATTACATAAACAAGATTATAACACCAAGTCAATGTGTGTAAAGTGTAAATAGAAAATTCATTGAATAGTTATGAATTAGCCTGGAATATTGCAGTTCAAATTTCAAAGTAGCTACACTGTCCACTGAGAGCTTGTTTTCCTTTAAAATTGCATCACACGGCCGCCATTTTGTCCTACGTTTTAACAAATTTTGAGCGGAGATCCGTCGACTCTTTGTTGAATATCAGACGACTATTTACTGTACGCTGACTAAAGACATAATACAGTCGCCGAGTTGTGCTATAAATACACATACGACGCGTCGCACGTACGACGTGTTTTGTGAAATGGATCGCAGGACGCGTCGCAGCTGCGACGCATCGTAGGGATACGATGCGTCGCAGCGCTGCAATGCATCGTAAGTTACGATACGATGAGTTTTGTGAAATCGGGTGCAGTTCCATGGCTCTGCTCTGCCCGACGCAACACAGTGCATCATGTGTGGGGCCTTGCTACATTGAGCCATCAACACCAGTGCATGAATGTGAGGCCATCTGGCAAAATGAGACAGAACTGGGCACAGACCGTAGCGGAGAAACATGCTGTTTTCTTTTTCGATTTTCAGATTTCTTCATATTTGTAATCTTGGGATATGTCTGCTACACTTAATTCAAAGAAATAGTATAAAATTGTGGAATCAAAGTGTTTTTAAGGAGAAAACAATTGGCATCTCTCAGTTTTACGAATACCCAACTTGAAACTTTAAAGGCCTTTTTTTCAGTATTTTAACTTTTGACATGTCAATAAATGCACACTCTAAACAGCCACAACTTGTGAACAGAATGTCAGATTGAACAGTATTGTAAGGAGATTTTATTCTCTTTCCTAATACCTGCAAACCCTCATTTCAAACCCTGCCCACTTCTGTCTCATTTTGCCAGAACACCTCATGAATGGCTTATTCTGAAACGACAAGAGCTAGTCCCATTGAACAATGCCACAGTTATATATCCTGCTGCATGCAGTTGCTGAGCACAGCCTCTGATGTACTTTAGCCTGGAGATTTTTGAGCTGCATGATGGATCTTGCTTCACTGAGCAAGCTTGTCATTTTGACATTTGTTGCATGTTGCTGGCTGCGTTTAGCAGGGTTTCTAGCCAAAAATACCCTCGGAGGCCAGGGCTAAGGAATTGTGTGCATATGATGATAAGTGCGTCAGAAAAAAGTGATTATGAATAGCAAATTACCTACCTGTCAAATACAAAAATCATTTTAAGTCATTCTTAATGACACTTGAATGGCAAATTACAAAGTACCAAGGTAACTTGGACAGGAAAATGTTACACTTTTGACCCTAAATTTATAGATTGACCCATACCCAAGTTTTCTGGTAGTACAGGCCTATGACTTGTTAAAAATTTTGAGAATTCTTTTGACTGTTTCAAAATTATTGGGCAGCTAGAGTCACAAATATTTTTATCAGTGAATAGTGGTGTTTGTCGTAATTTCACTGTCAAATTAGGACTCGGAGGACGGTGATGTTCCCCCTATGCTGCAAGAAATGATGGGCAACATGGACGTGGGGACCAGTGGTGGCAGGGAACCAACGCTGAATGGGTATCCAGAACACAGCGAAGAACAGCCCAGTAGTACGGGTAAGATTCAACCTCGTCCCCAGTGCTTACTTTATTTCCAACCGCGTTTCCAATAGTAAACCCTGGATAGGAAACTTTCTTCCTGTATCCTGATTGGATACCACAATTGGCTAGTAATTGATTTTTATCGTGTACTTGGTGCTATATATTCACAACGTGCAGTACGTGTTTTCGCGATCATTCGTCCACGCCTTCTCGAAAATACTAATTTCCTTTCCAAGTTGCTCATATTAATATGAAATATGATACTGCATGTTGTCTCGATAAGATCGTAACTGTTTGATTTCAAAAATCGTGTTTTCGTAACTCACGCCGTGCTCGCGCTGCTACGAACTGACTCTGTTTTTACCCCAGACACCGCATACAAAAACAAACGCTAATGTGTAACGCATATCCAGGCACCAGACTGTTCCTCATTTGCATACGTGTTCAAAAATCTTGCACATGCAAATGATCCAATACCAGGGTGAGAGAGCAGGTAGTGGTGGGCGCGTACTGCTCGACACCCTGGGGACGAGGTTGGGGTAAGATTATACAATGCTGTAAAGTAATAGAGAGGTTTCGCTTGAGAACAGTTACGGTTAGCTCCCTGGATAGGTCATCAGATTATATTGTCTTGTGAGGTCATGCACCAAAGGCCAATTAAACGGCACTGCTAAGCACAACAATTTGCTTAGCACAAGAAACGTCTGGTTTTATATAAAAGCAGGTTACCAGCCAAAACTCCAAGTGATGTATATTGCTCATGATTAGTATTCAACTGTTGTTTGCTTAGCATGAAAATCACATGGAGTTTTGGCTGGTAACCTGCTTTTAGCCAGACTTTTTTTTGTGCTAAGCAAATTTTTGTGCTTAGCAGCGCCGTGAAATTTGGCCCAGGCCCGAACCCAGTGTGGGTGTGCCGGGGGCACCCCCCCCCCAGCCCTATTAAGAAAGATGTCAAAATGTTGTAAGCATTCTTTTCAAGCTTAAATAAACTCAACACTACGGAACTGCAGGGGAGTGCGCATCAAATTGGATATGAGCATTGATATACTACCTAACATGTTTGGACAGCGCCCCCTAGAGGCACATTACTTCTGCCATTATTAATGCTTCCCAATAGCAATTCATACAGTGTTATTTTTTAAAAAAGTATTTCAAATTTTGGTTTCAGAATTGATTTTAGTTTAAATGGAATGTACATGTACAACATTTGCCTTTGCTGCAATGTTTAGAAATGAATTGATTTGGAGGATTAGTATGTTATAGCAAATATTTGTTTCACGTTTTGGGCTTGTAGATGCTGGAAAAACCAAGAAAGCCAATCATGTTTTTGTAGTCTGGTTCCCTGACCCCACTTAAGATGAAACAGAGCAATTTGTAGACTTTGGGGAATTGTAAGGTCAGAGAGTCTGGCAGGCTTGTACCCCTTCACAGGTGTGTAATCAGGTGCCGCAAAAAAACTGCGGAACAACTGTTTTGAAAAATTCGGAGCAGTTTTTGAAAAAAAGCCAGTTTTTTTTCAACGCTGGTCGGCCGACGAGCGTTGGAAAAATACAAATTTTCTTGAAAATGTCAGCACACCAGGAGACACGATTTTACAGGATGCTTTAGACTGTCATTTCTTAATACAATCCAGTAAGGTATTTCGTGATAATTTGATCATTTCGTTTTTTGATGCTTTCAAATGTTATATCTTCCCTTTAATGGATAGTGCATTTGTGCATTTCTTTTTTTTTTCTTCGTGGAATCCCCTTTTCAACAAGATGCCACTATGGTACTCCAAACAAGTCAAAAATATGACCAATTGCATATTGTTGGGAAATTTCAATTGTGCAACTTACTACTGAGGTCTGCGGTGACACCAATAGGAATATAATCTCTTTTGAGCAGAGGTGGGGTTCTGAAAAGAACGGGTTGGTTGTGAAACTCTTTTCAGAACCACACTTCTTCTGGGAAGAGATTATTCCACATGTTGTTACCACAAACCTCACTAGTATAGAGCACCAAAGTGAATACATCACGCGCACAAAATGTGTGTAAAAGACATTAGGGCAAACAAAATAATACTTCTGCTTCCGGTTTTCCGACCGACCCTATTTTTAGGTTGCGACCCTAGAAGTTTTATCGGCAATTCCAAAAAAATTTTTTTAGAAGACATGATGAAAGTGCGGTAACCAGTCTGTCATGGCTATGCGATCGATAGCGCTAGCATGGCTATGCATTGCAGGCACGTGCACTGTCAACTGGTCGGATTCGACATCGTAAAAATGCCATGAAAACACCGATGGGGAAAGAACATTTTTCCACGTTATTTCACAGAATTGATCTATCTTGTCTGTATGTATTTTCCGTGTTCAAGAGTTCATTTAGAGATCGCACTACTTGTATTTGGAGTGATACATGCAGCGTGTTTCCCGAAATTTTCGACCGTAAAACGAGGTCTGTCGGCCGCGGGCCACACATGCACAGTGCATCACACACTTCTGAGTTTTGGCCAGCTTCCCGTCTTGACTAGCGTTGTGCATATGATGCGAACGGCCTGAATGTTCCATTTTGTGTATAGCTTTGGAAATTTTGTGTAGTGCAATGGAAATAGTTCAGGCTAACACTTCGCATAAAATTGAATACCCCATTCAATCTGCATAAAAAAATTAGCAAAAAAAAAAAAAGTCCGACCGACCGACCGACCCAATATTTGATAGGCATGTAATCGGAAGCAGAAATATATATTTTTTTGGCCTTAGCGTGTGATTCAGCCCGTGAACCAACACGCATGCATACTCCATTCGTTTGCACTACACTTCCTGGTTCTATACACTACCACCATGCAAAGTTTAAAATCTTATTTCTGTAACTTGTAATTGTTTTGCTTTTTTCCCCCAGAAACTCCACCAGCTCAAACTGAGGACGACGGATGGACGGTAGTAAGAAAAACCAAGAAAAAATGACACCAACTACATGATTAGATTTTTTTTTTTGTAAAATAAAATTACTGAATATGGACATGCAGTTCGTGAATATCAGTACTTTACGCAGTATTTATATTTAAAAGTACGTGTCACTGGCATGGGCATCTTCGAAAAAAAAAGCCTTCCATAGATTGATGGTAATTTTCCGTGGTTGGACTTCTATCCACGGTGAGCGAGCATAAAGCTGTGTAGATGTAACTGCCGTGAACGTGATGCATTGGTAATGTTTGATGGAAAGCTGACCGAAGTCAAACATAGATCTAGGTCACGAGTGAAATAGAGCATAAGACCGCAAACCGTAATTATAGGAAGAATGAAGTATTGTACATCATACATCAAGGGAGAGTGCATTTACATGTACACTGTATGTACCACACAGCCACCTGAGGAAATAAATATCAGTGTTAAGCGTGGGAGGAAAATGACAGATAATTACTTTCTCTGTAACTGATGAACTCTTTCAGTGCCCGCAAAATTTGAAAAGTTTAACCCTATAGTGCCCAACTTCGAGCGTTTTTTTTTTATTGTTCAAAATTCTGTAAAAAAAAAAGTAAAAAAGTTTTACTCACTAAATTTGTTGTTGTTGCTCTCTGGTATATGCTTGATATATTGGAAAGTTAATAGTAGTCACATACATAGTGATACACCCTGAAACACTGTCCTGCACACAGGGGAATTCTGCAATTTTTGCAGAAAATACGAGTGTCAGTGCTGCGCCCTCTCGCAAGAACTCGAATGAAACAAATAAATACAGGTCGTACCTGAATGAAAATGATATTATTAGAAAGAGCGAGAGTGCCCCCTTGTGACAACATGCTTACTCTACCTCGTACATGTACGAGGTTTGGTGATTTTAAGTACGAACATTACCTCGTACATATATGAGGTTGGCAATTTCGAACTAACAAATATACCTCGTACATTTACGACTTTGGCACTGAAAGAATCAAACCAGTCCACATGGTGTATTCTATGGGGTTGGACAATTTTGATTAGGATTGTGAATAGTGGTGGCAGAAATCAGAAATTTCAAAATCCGGTTATCCTAATATTTTTCAAACCGAATATATTAACAGTGATCTGATTTCATTGGAAGTTCTCTTCCAAGCTCATAGTCATGCCAACAAAAAGTGATGAGTGAGGTGCCACATGAAATGCCCTCCACAATGACTGGGTATGGGTTGTGAGATTCAGTGACCACAAGGTCTTTGCACACACAAAAACACTCCAGAGCTGTAATGTTGAAAAAAAAATGGATGTTCTCTTTGGTAAGTCAAATGGGCAGGCTATTCATAGACCAAGAAGACCAATAGCAAGTGAATGCAGTTACAACACAAAGACCATTGGGGGATGTTCCAGTTGTTTTAAGTTTCTTCAGATATCCGTTTTTTTTAATCCAAGCCAAATAGTTGAATTCAAAACAAATGTTCAAAATCTCTTTTTGTCAGTATGTGTGGTTCTGAAAAGAACCAGAGGGACTCAACGTTTTGAACAGTATGCTCTGCCCGTCGTCAGGAGAATGAGGGATTCAAACGATGATGCGATGTTATAAGGATGGGTGCGGTGAGGCGTGAGAAGGATGCAAACTGGTGAAGCTCGAAACCGGTGAAGCTGGGAAGGATGCAAGTTGACTGAAGGATGCTGGATGATCACTGGAGCGTGTCAGTACACAGTGAGGGGGCAAAGGGGAAGGAGCTCAGGGTATAGGTGACCCATAGGCGAGAACTGAACCTAAGTTATGCTAGGGTATAGGAGACCCATTGGACTTGGACTTGAGGATGGGGCGCCAGATGTCGCTGATGTAGAAACCGATGTCTTGGGTAACGGTGTTATGCTTGATGATCTCGATGGCTTTTCTCGATGGCTTCTCTCGATGGCTTGTCTGATGCAGAGCATACTGTTTGTAACGTTGAGTCCCTCCGGTTCTTTTCAGAACCACACATGCTCACAAAAAGAGATTTATTCACATGGTGCTACCGCAAACTTATCTGTCTTAGTATCTTTCCACCATGCAAACCTTCAAATCTCAAATGTTCAAAAATCTGGATATTAATCCCACGACTAATACACGTAAGTACTTCCTGTGTAAGTGACTATACCATTCCACACAGTGTATTCTCTGTGGGATTGGAATATGATAAAGACTGCGAACGGATAAGGCTGAATGGTAGTACATGTATAATTCAACGCACCTCATTTGTAATAGTTGAATGATCGTGTGTGTAAAATGATTGTTGACCATTTCTTGTATCATTTTGGTTTCAAGCACTCACTGAAAATTTAAGTACTGACATTAGGTTATAAAGATAGGTATATTTTATCAGTTAAAAAAAACATTATGAATTCGAGATTTTAATTTTATTGAAATGTCTTCCCTTTGTTTTATTTATTTTATTCCATTTTATTTTGAAATTACTCAACTTTCACATTGATGTGATGATTAAATGAGCCACAAAAAATAATCTGTGCTTGTTAAAATTATTCATTTTTGTCTCAATAAATCTGTGATTTTTGCCCAAATCTTCAATATTTTTAGTGTTTCAAGGTCGATTGATGTTCCTCTCGCATCCAAAGACATTTCTGAGTTGTTTGGAGAAAAGTCAATTGTTGGCCAAATGTGATTGTCAATGTAAGGCTAACCCCTTGCAATTTTTTTCAATTTTGGCCGAAAAATGAAATTGCTTGAAACTTGCAGGGAAGATGCCTGTAGGTCCCTAGAGCACATTCCAACTGGAATTTGGGACAGATTGGGCATTTAGGAAAAATATTGTATCGAAAATTGCGGTCAAAATTAGTGAAAATTATTCATTTTTGTCTCAATAAGTCGGTGATTTTTGCCCAAATCTTCAATATGTTTAGCATCTGAAGGTCGATGGATGTTCCTCTTGCATCCAAAGACATTTCTGAGTTGTTTGGAGAAAAGTCAATTTTTGGCCAAATTTGATCAAAAATGTAAGGCCAATCCCTTGCAATTTGTTCAGTTTTGACCGAAAAATGAAATTGCTTGAAACTTGCAGGGAAGATGCCCGAAGGTCCCTAGAGCACATTCCAACTGGAATTTGGGAAAGATTGGGCACTTAAGAGAAAGATTGCGTCGATAATTTGGGTCAAAATTAGTGAAAATTATTCATTTTTGTCTCAATAAATCGGTGATTTTTGCCCAAATCTACAATATGTTTAGTGTCTGAAGGTCGATTGATGTTCCTCTTGCATCCAAAGACATTCCTGAGTTGTTTGGAGAAAAGCCAATTTTTGGCCAAATTTGATCAAAAATGTAAGGCCAATCCCTTGCAATTTTTTCAGTTTTGACCGAAAAATGAAATTGCTTGAAACTTGCAGGGAAGATGCCTGAAGGTCCCTAGAGCACATTCCAACTGGAATTTGGGACAAATTGGGCACTTAAGAGAAAGATTGCGTCGATAATTTGGATCAAAATTAGTGAAAATTATTCATTTTTTCTCAATAAATAATTGATTTTTGCCCAAATCTTCAATGTTTTCAATGTTTGAAGGTCGATTGATGTCCATCTTGCATCCAAAGACATTTCTGAGTTGTTTTGAGAAAAGTCAATTTTTGGCCAAATTTGATCCAAAATGTAAGGCTAACCCCTTGCAATTTTTTCAAATTTGACCGAAAAATGAAATTGCTTGAAACTTGCAGGGAAGATGCCTGAAGGTCCCTAGAGCACATTCCAACTGAAATTTGGGACAGATTTGGCACTTAAGAGAAAGATTGCATCGATAATTTGGGTCAAAATTAGTGAAAATTATTCATTTTTGTCTCGATAAATCGGTGATTTTTGCCCAAATCTACAATATGTTTAGTGTCTGAAGGTCGATTGATGTTCCTCTTGCATCCAAAGACGTTTCTGAGTTGTTTGGAGAAAAGTCAATTTTTGGTCAAATTTGATCAAAAATATAAGGCTAACCCCTTGCAATTTTTTCAGTTTTGACCGAAAAATGAAATTGCTTGAAACTTGCAGGGAAGATGCCTGAAGGTCCCTAGAGCACATTCCAACTGGAATTTGGGACAGATTGGGCATTTAGGAAAAATATTGCATCAAAAATTGCGGTCAAAATTAGTGAAAATTATTCATTTTTTCTCAATAAATCATTGATTTTTGCCCAAATCTTCAATATTTTCAATGTTTGAAGGTCGATTGATGTCCATCTTGCATCCAAAGACATTTCTGAGTTGTTTTGAGAAAAGTCAATTTTTGGCCAAATTTGATCCAAAATGTAAGGCTAACCCCTTGCAATTTTTTCAGGTTTGACCGAAAAATGAAATTGCTTGAAACTTGCAGGGAAGATGCCTGAAGGTCCCTAGAGCACATTCCAACTGAAATTTGGGACAGATTTGGCACTTAAGAGAAAGATTGCATCGATAATTTGGGTCAAAATTAGTGAAAATTATTCATTTTTGTCTCGATAAATCGGTGATTTTTGCCCAAATCTACAATATGTTTAGTGTCTGAAGGTCGATTGATGTTCCTCTTGCATCCAAAGACGTTTCTGAGTTGTTTGGAGAAAAGTCAATTTTTGGTCAAATTTGATCAAAAATATAAGGCTAACCCCTTGCAATTTTTTCAGTTTTGACCGAAAAATGAAATTGCTTGAAACTTGCAGGGAAGATGCCTGAAGGTCCCTAGAGCATATTCCAACTGGAATTTGGGACAGATTGGGCACTTAAGAGAAAGATTGCGTCGATAATTTGGGTCAAAATTAGTGAAAATTATTCATTTTTTCTCAATAAATCATTGATTTTTGCCCAAATCTTCAATGTTTTCAATGTTTGAAGGTCGATTGATGTCCTTCTTGCATCCAAAGACATTTCTGAGTTGTTTTGAGAAAAGTCAATTTTTGGCCAAATTTGATCCAAAATGTAAGGCTAACCCCTTGCAATTTTTTCAGGTTTGACCGAAAAATGAAATTGCTTGAAACTTGCAGGGAAGATGCCTGAAGGTCCCTAGAGCACATTCCAACTGGAATTTGGGACAAATTGGGCACTTAAGAGAAAGATTGCGTCGATAATTTGGGTCAAAATTAGTGAGAATTATTCATTTTTGTCTCAATAAATCGGTGATTTGTGCCCAAATCTACAATATGTTTAGTGTCTGAAGGTCGATTGATGTTCCTCTTGCATCCAAAGACATTTCTGAGTTGTTTGGAGAAAAGCCAATTTTTGGCCAAATTTGATCAAAAATGTAAGGCTAACCCCTTGCAATTTTTTCAGTTTTGACCGAAAAATGAAATTGCTTGAAACTTGCAGGGAAGATGCCTGAAGGTCCCTAGAGCACATTCCAACTGGAATTTGGGAAAGGTTGGGCACTTAAGAGAAAGATTGCGTCGATAATTTGGGTCAAAATTAGTGAAAATTATTCATTTTTTCTCAATAAATCATTGATTTTTGCCCAAATCTTCAATGTTTTCAATGTTTGAAGGTCGATGTTCGTCCATCTTGCATCCAAAGACATTTCTGAGTTGTTTTGAGAAAAGTCAATTTTTGGCCAAATTTGATCCAAATTTTTTTCAAATTTGACCGAAAAATGAAATTGCTTGAAACTTGCAGGGAAGATGCCTGAAGGTCCCTAGAGCACATTCCAACTGGAATTTGGGACAGATTGGGCATTAAAGAGAAAGATTGCGTCGATAATTTGGGTCAAAATTAGTGAACATTATTCATTTTTGTCTCAATAAATCGGTGATTTTTACCCAAATCTACAATATGTTTAGTGTCTGAAGGTCGATTGATGTTCCCCTTGCATCCAAAGACATTTCTGAGTTGTTTGGAGAAAAGCCAATTTTTGGCCAAATTTGATCAAAAATGTAAGGCTAACCCCTTGCAATTTTTTCAGTTTTGACCGAAAAATGAAATTGCTTGAAACTTGCAGGGAAGATGCCTGAAGGTCCCTAGAGCACATTCCAACTGGAATTTGGGACAAATTGGGCACTTAAGAGAAAGATTGCGTCGATAATTTGGGTCAAAATTAGTGAGAATTATTCATTTTTGTCTCAATAAATCGGTGATTTGTGCCCAAATCTACAATATGTTTAGTGTCTGAAGGTCGATTGATGTTCCTCTTGCATCCAAAGACATATCTGAGTTGTTTGGAGAAAAGCCAATTTTTGGCCAAATTTGATCAAAAATGTAAGGCTAACCCCTTGCAATTTTTTCAGTTTTGACCGAAAAATGAAATTGCTTGAAACTTGCAGGGAAGATGCCTGAAGGTCCCTAGAGCACATTCCAACTGGAATTTGGGAAAGATTGGGCACTTAAGAGAAAGATTGCGTCGATAATTTGGGTCAAAATTAGTGAAAATTATTCATTTTTTCTCAATAAATCATTGATTTTTGCCCAAATCTTCAATGTTTTCAATGTTTGAAGGTCGATGTTCGTCCATCTTGCATCCAAAGACATTTCTGAGTTGTTTTGAGAAAAGTCAATTTTTGGCCAAATTTGATCCAAATTTTTTTCAAATTTGACCGAAAAATGAAATTGCTTGAAACTTGCAGGGAAGATGCCTGAAGGTCCCTAGAGCACATTCCAACTGGAATTTGGGACAGATTGGGCATTTAAGAGAAAGATTGCGTCGATAATTTGGGTCAAAATTAGTGAACATTATTCATTTTTGTCTCAATAAATCGGTGATTTTTACCCAAATCTACAATATGTTTAGTGTCTGAAGGTCGATTGATGTTCCCCTTGCATCCAAAGACATTTCTGAGTTGTTTGGAGAAAAGCCAATTTTTGGCCAAATTTGATCAAAAATGTAAGGCTAACCCCTTGCAATTTTTTCAGTTTTGACCGAAAAATGAAATTGCTTGAAACTTGCAGGGAAGATGCCTGAAGGTCCCTAGAGCACATTCCAACTGGAATTTGGGACAGATTGGGCACTTAAGAGAAAGATTGCGCCGATAATTTGGGTCAAAATTAGTGAAAAGTATTCATTTTTTTTCAAGGCTAACCCCTTGCAATTTTTTTTCAGTTTTGACTGAAAAAAGAAACACTGTGCGGACTTCCGAACAAAAGTTGTCTACATCAACCAGGTAGCAGCGACGTTGTGTGGACTTGCCCACGTCCACACAGTGTTTCCCCCTCTCTGGAAAACAGTTTTAGAGGCATTTTTGGGTTAGGTTTATCGGTGGCAAAATGAAAAGAAACACTATTATTTAAAAGGGGAACCATAGAGAGAAAAAATTAGGTTGAAATAGTTTTCATAGTGTGAGTAAAATGATTTTTTTTCACAGGTTTTTCTTAACTACACACAAGGAATGTCCAGAATCAGATGTAACGTTAACATGTATGATTTTGTTTATGGTGTAAATTGAGGACACACACGTGCAACATCATCGGTGAATCGAGGACAGGAATCAAATCGAGGACGACCTCGATTAGAAAACGTGTGCAAAACCAATGAGAGCTGTTGCGAAAAAGTTAAGGATTTCAAAATATATCTGAAGAAGTGTGTCTGGGTTTGCACAAAACAATTTACATATGAAGTGCTGTTAAAGCACAAAACCACTTTTTGTCTCGGAAACAGTTATAGGGATATTTTCAAGACTGCCAACTCCGAAAGAACAAGATCTGCAATTTTTTAAAATATTGCCACATCATGGCTGGTGAAAGTCCACAATCATGACAATCAAAAGCATTGGAGCACCATCTCCCAAAAGTGCAGTGATCAATTTTGAACTGCGAGCTGTCAGGTTGTCTAGACGATTTCCATTTCAATTATACTCATCAATCACGAGAATGTCTTTTTGAGTGGAAAAAGTGCACTTAAGAGTGCAATTACGAGGTAATTTAGTGTTAGACAGAAACGGTGATATTAAAAATGACATTGGGGAAACAAGAGTATGTTCAAATCAGGCACATATTGGCAACAGTGAAAATTGAGGTTTTCTTATTTTGTTGGTGGTCCCAATGAGCCAGTCGAAGACTTTATTCAAGCGTCGGCCATATTGAATTGAAAGCAAGGTAAAGTTTTCATTTGTGGAACCTGTGAGTAGAAACGAAAGCAGTGAAATAAAAAAAATGTTAATTACAAATTAATACCAGTCTGCTCTGATGAAGAACGATTTTTGAAAGTTTGTGATTAAAGGGAATGTACATCATTGGCTTTTGCTGTAATTTTCAGCAATGGAGTATTTGAGGGGTTAGAATAATATATCAAATATTGTTACACTGACATGTTTGAAGTTTTATGTTCGAAAATGCTGGAAAAACCAAGAAAAACAAAATTGTTCAAGTAGTCTGGTTCCCTGACTCCACTAAAATGAAATGGATCAATTTATAGTTGCCAGAAAATTGTAAGGTAAGGGAACCAGTCTAGCTGGCCTGCACCCGTTCATGAACATGTAACCAATACCTATCAAAATTTGGACTGAAAAAAGGTAAATTTGGAGCAGTAGTTGAAATATAGTTAGGTTTTTCCGGCCGACCACCGTTGGAAATGTATACAAAAATACCATTTTCCTGAAAATGACTTCACACCAGGTGCCATAATTTTACAGGATGCTTTAGACTGTCATTTACCAACATCCTAGTAAGGTATTTCTTAAAAACTTGGTAGTTTTATTTTTTTGATGTTTGCAAATGTTGTATATTCCCTTTAAATCAGCCACTTTTCAAACAAGAATTTGAAAGTGAGGCATGGTTCGCATTCCGATCATAAAATAGTCGGGCTCCATCCCTTTCGACAGTTTACAATTTATAAAATAGATTCAGGGAACACGATCGAAATGGCTTCCTCGGGAGTCCGGTCTATAACTCCTGAATTAGACCTGCAGTTGTCCTTCAAGGGTGACTACGAATAGCACACTACCTACCCAACAAATAACAAACAGCTAGAACGCATTCACAATGATACTTGAATGGCAAACTGTAAAGTGGTCAAGGTAACGGGGACAGGAAATCTCACACTTTGGACGCTGAATTTATTGAATGACCCATTTACCAAAGCAAACGTGAGCTCAGAGATTGCTTTTCCAGTGATATGTCAAGTGAAATCGTAACCACATTTATAAAAAAAAATTCAAAAGAAGATCCGAGATGAAACTTGAGACAAATATAAACACAAGCACACTGATAAAAAGTGCTATTTTAATAATGCATCTTTATTTGATGGGATTCAATGCATATAATTGTGACGTTTTACAGCTTTTTTGTGATGTACATTTTCACATAATTTTCTTTTAATGTATTCTTTCAGTGCTGCAGTGCTGCAGCCAGATAAAACAACTCAAGTCCTTTGCCTACCTCAATTCATGAGTGCTTATTTGGTGCACATGGTTGTTGCACAGTGGGCATTTTTCGGGAAAGCTCTTAAAATGCTGACAGTTTTGACACAGGAGAAGCTAATACAATCTCACTAGGTTTCCTGCAAAGCGGATTGGTTGTAAAACAGTGGGGACTGGAAGTAACCGGGGATTGGAAGTAACGCCCCCCCCCGCCCCCTGATAACAAAAGGGAGGCTTGGGGGGGGGGGGGGGTGGAAGGAGTAGCAGCACAACTGATCAAGGTGTTGAATGAATGTGTACTCTGCACCCGCCCTGCCTGCGCATGGCTCGCTGTATGTTATCAGCAAGGCCATCCCGCAAATTAAATTTGTGGGGGAACAAAATTTGGTACCCACCCCACCCCAAAAAATATGCACCACTGGTTGTAAAGATCAAAAGTGCTGTTCCACTAGGCTAGCACCTTCATTGCAATTGATTTAGGGGCGGAATGGAGAGGGGGGGGGGGGGTTAAAGCTTGGATGAGTAATTATATGTTAAAAGGGATTATTTGTAACAGCTGGAGTAGCCTTGGTCAAGGCGTTCAACGACAGTACCAAATGATCGATGGTTTGCTGCTAACATAAACAGTAGCCATGTGCTATGCACTCACATGTTCTGTGTACGAAGTGCAAGCACCAGCGTCGCATGCAGCGGCTACAATATGGAAGTCCGTTGGCGCTGGTGGAACGCGTTGGCACAACGGTTGTGTTGGCCTATCTGGTTGGGGCAATTTTGGTCATTTTGTTGCTAGATTTACATCCAGTTATATTTTGTCTGCGGACTCCAAACGTTTTGGAGAATGTTGCCACACTATCCCACTCCAGTGTTGGAGCAAAGGCTTTGACCCTCAAGGCCAAGGCCAAGGCCAAGGCTTTGACCCTCAAGGCCAAGGCCAAGGCCAAGGCTTTGACCCTCAAGCCTCGAGGCCAAGGCCAAGGCTTAACCCTCAAGGCCAAGGCCAAGGCCCTGTTTTATGAAATGACCACTGATATAGAACTAATTATAGTCACATGAGTGACACATCATCATGCAAGGGCGGATCCAGAACACAATTTGGGGGGGGGGGGCAAAGAAATTTTGGTCCCCCCCCAAAAAAGTGGGTCTAAAAATTACGGCTTGGGCTTCGGGGCCCGCTTAAGGGCCCCGAAAATTTTTTGGATTCGAGATGCTCTGTGGTGCGATTTGAGGCAATTTCTGACCATTTTAACTGATGTTTTTTTGAGGAAAAGATGGTGGTGTACTCATTGCCTGCCTTTATTACGACGTCACATAAACAAAAATGGTTTCGTTTTTTGGGGGGGGGGGGGGGGCCATGGCCCCTTTTGGCCCCCCTGGATCCGCCCTTATCATCACGAATTGCTCGTTACGAAGAACAACATTTCTTTAATTGCAATCAACATGCTCGCATAGGCCTACACCGTTTTATGACTGCACTGTATCTATTAAAGTATAAGTTCAGGTCTTCAATATGGTTTAACTAAACAAAATAATGATTTACTTCTATATTGACACGCAATTCTCCCAAGTGTAACAAAAGGGGATCCAAGAAACTGATTTGGGAAATGTTTATTTGCTGGCCCAACATGGTCAGAAATATCAGCATTATCTAAAACAGATACATGCAAATCTATAGCACTTATCAGGGAGACAGATCTATTCCATAGTTTTATGCAATTAAAGTGATCATCTCATTAGCCCCACAAGTGTACGGAATATTGTTGCAGCAAATCTACTACAATGGTAACAACATGTGATGCTATAAAAGTGGAAGTGTGCCCAACACACAAATCTATATGGTGCTTCCCTCCTCCATCGTAATACGATTAAAATGGTAACAGCAAAATTTCGAACAGATTTATCTGGAAAATGCAAATATCTATGGGCCTTGAAGAGCCTTGACTCAAAATTGCAAGGCCCTGAACCCTCAAGGCCAAGGCCAAGGCCAAGGCTTTTGCCCTCAAGCCTCGAGGCCAAGGCCAAGGCCCTAAAATCCAGCCTTAAGGCAGCCTTAAGGCCAAGGCCCAGCATCAAGGCACTACATCACTGTCCCACTCTCTATCCATGTAAAATATGAACCTCCACAACCAAGTACTGAATAATAATCTCATCTTTATTAGCATACGAGGCCGTCGATGGCAATCCAGCGACAAAATATTTTTTTTTTAAAAGCCAAGGGGAACGGTTGTTCCAAGGCGTTGGACCAACACCAACAGAGGCCAAGTTCGCGCAAGGACTATAGTTGACCAATGGTTAACTAACGTTTGCCCGAACTCTGTCTAGTCGACGGTGGTTGACTACGCTAGTCGACTATTTGGAACCAGCCTACTTGGGTTGGTTGCTTCGCTGGCAACCAATAGCCGCGCGCATTCATAATGCTAGCAGAGAGCCAGGCAGAAGTTTTGGGATGACATTTTGACCAGCGTTTGACTAGAGACGTTCGCACGTTGCTATCAGTGCACAGGCGTAAGGTACGTCATAAATCAACCACTAGTCGACTAATGGTCCTTGCCTGAACTTGGCCAGATTTGCATATTGTAGCCTGGTCACGTGAGGTCACTGTTTCGTACAGTACGTGTGAGTGCATATAAATTAAGCGCATGGCTACGGGTAGCTTGACCAAGGCTGACGTAGTTTTAATTCTCACTCTGTACATGCTCAATCAAACAGTAAATCTGCAAATACCATGACGATCCTTTAGTATAAAAACTCTCATATTTGTGCTACCACAAAATTAGACACAACCTGCATGTACAAAAACAATGCTTTCAAATGTATAAATAAATACTGTATAGATTTTTTGTCTCGAGTTTTTTTCTCCTCACTTGAAGGAGAGGGAGAAGATGAGAGCATTTGGCGCTGTGATGTCAGCGACGACGAGTTCTTGTTTCTCTGCAAGTCCAAGCTCTGCCAAAAATAGTCAGAAAAAGAACCATCAGATTAAACAAACCAATAGTGTAATTTTGCATCGGGGAGATGAACAGGTAGTCTGAGTATCCCCCGTTGTCTAAGGAAGTCCTCTCTGACTCTGGTCTGATTTCATGCAAATTTATGCGCCCCACAAGCCAGCCAATCGGGGTTGACTTTACTAAAATCGTGACGTCATTTCATTCTGAAATCTGGACTAAGGTGCTGATTGGTCAATGTGAATGCCATGTTTTTGTAATACAACAACGGGCATTGAGAGATAATAAAACCATTGAATAAAACCCAGACACGACACTGGCTCTCAAAGCTGTCAGCAAAATGCTACGCGTGACACGCAAGAAGGCATTCGCATTGTACGCACGTTATTTGAAATATGTGATGATCATTCGAAGCCACAGGACGTAATTGGTGCATCGCTTGATATTTATCATCACAGGCTGCGTGACGCAGCCTCTTTGTGCTCAATTCACAATGTAAAAGCATAATAGATGTCGTGTCTGGGTTTCATTTACAGATGTTTATGACAACAGTCAGAATCTCGAGGTCAAGACGCCAGTCTAGTTGCATAATTAATTGCTGAATCTGCTCACATATCATAGCTGCTTGCTGTAAGCAAGGGTCTATTTAATAGAATAATGCACATGCAGGGTGTATCAGAAAAAAAGATAATCCAAAAATTATGGGAGAGTATGTTAAAATGATGGACTTGACCAATGTCAGTGTGGTTGTATCTTACAGGGTTCCACGCAACTCTGGAAATCAGGGAAAAACTTGAAAGTGAGTTTCCATTTTTCCAGTCAGGGAACAAAATCAAAAACAAAATCAAGGAAAATTCAGGGAATTTGACAGTGACCCAGAAGGGAAAGGTTTTTGCCAGCTTGGTGTCTGTGCATCTTGTGCCATGTGTCCACGTTGCGTCCATTGACTGACTGGCTATGGTGGCTTGTTAGTGTTTACGCAGTGTGAATATTACACACCTCTCCAGACAATAACAGTTGGCTGCGCTACACACCTCTTGACTTCCCAGCAAACTTAGGGAATTTGACAGTGACCACCCGGAAGGGAAAGGTTTGTTGCCAGTTTGGCATATGTGCTTTTTGTGCCATGTGTCCATGTTGTGTCCATGTTGTGTTCATTGACTGACTGGCTATGGTGGCTTTTTAGTGGTTATGCAGTATGAATATTACACACCTCTCCAGAGAATAACAAGTGGCTGTGTAACATGTACATGTACACACATTCTTGTTCCGTATTTGTGGGGACCGAAAATGCTATGGGGACAGCAGAAAGTCCCCATAACTCGGTCCTAATTTGCCTAACAATAAAAAACTTCCCCATAACGCGGTGTATGCATACCCCTACTGACTTCCCAGCAACCTTGTTCAAGTTAAAATATTTCTTGTGGAATTCCGGACATTTTTGCATGGAAATATCAAGGAAAACTCTGGGAAGTTTGTTTTCATAAAATTCTGGAAATGCTGAAGAAAGGCCGATGGGAAAACTGATAAACCACCCTTTCATATACATGTACAACCACATTAACCCCCCTACTATTTAAGAGGTCACAAACTGTCCAAATGTTTCTATCTCGCCTCCTGGCATACTGTGTACAAACCAATGGGGGTCTTGACCAATATTGACCCAAGTAAAAACCAGACAATGCATGTTTCCATAGGAGGGTTAAATGTCAGTTTGAAGCAAAAAATACATAAGAGTTTTGCAGAGCAGAGCAGAGGAGATAATTGATTACAAACCAACCTGTGAGTTTCTTGGGCAGATTTTCTTTAGTCCGCACGCGTATGGCTTCTGGATTTTGCATGTATAACGTCTTGTTCTTGCCGTTCACGATGGTGGTGATGCCCGGTGCCTTCATTTGTCTAAGCCAACCAAAAAAAAAAGCCACAAAAAACAACGGTTATTGTATACAGTGGTATATATATGCCCCGATTTCACTATCTTCCGAAGACACTTTTTTGCTTTGTTGGCAAATTTGTTTCTTTCAGACTTTCAATGGTTAAATATTACATTTATCTCTATGAAAACATTAAAAAACCCTCTCAAACGTATCGCTATTACGCAAAACATAACGTTGATGATGAGAAATTTGGCAACATTGCTTCACCTAGGTTTACCACGCCCATTGGGGTCAACTTGCAAATAAAGGTCACCCAGCTAGAGGGATGCCACGCAAAGCGCTACATTCAGCTAGTTAATTGAAAAGGCCTGAATTTCTTACAATCGAGGATAATATTATTAATACAATGTTGTAAACTTCTGTATTTTTTTGTGTAAAATACTCACAAGCTAGCGCTCTCCGTGAGGTGGTCGATCAAGTTCTGAAGGGTGGCATCTTCGGGCAGAGTTAGAACCTGAGGTACCTGACTACACGCTACACAGTCTTCCTATAGCAGAAATGAGATTGGCACCAAGACTCATGAGAAAAACAACTTACATCAGGGGTGTGTGTGACCACTGATAAAAACAGCTGAAAAAGGTGTAAAAACGCTGTGAACTTTGGAAATCTCCTATACTTTTGTACACAGCAAGTGAGGGGAAAAAGCTGAAATCCAAAACAGAAAAAAGCTGAAAGCAGCTTTAAAGCTGAGATTTCACACCCCTGTTAAAAATGCAGCATCAATACAGGCAGATCTGTTTTGTGTGAAACAAGTGTGAAACAACCCTAACTATGTAGTTGTCTTGTCAATTTGTGTGTCTGTTTGTTTGCTTGTCTGTTTGTCACCGTGTGTGGCTGTTTGTCTGTCTGGTTGTCTATCTGTTTGTTTTCCGTTTGTGTTTTCGTGAGAGGTTTTGTATTTTGTAGGTTTGATGTGTTTGTCTGATCTTTTGGTGTTTATTTTTGTGGTCAAGTAGCACAAGAAGACCAACAGGCTTTTTTGTTATCTTTTTTGTTATCTTGCAAAGCTGCTACTTGTGTTCGTGTGTTTTTTGGTTGTCGTCTTTCATTTAGCCTATATCCGATTTGAGGCAAATGGAATTGCAGCTTCAAATAATTTATCACCGCTGGACCGTTGACGGGGCTGGTTGGAAGGTTAGCCATTCCAGGTCACTCCCCTTGCGGCCACAATGATTTAAGTGCATGAACTAGTTCACTGTAATTGGACTGTAACTGAAAGTTCGAGCACACGGTCACTTTTGCTTGAGCAGCCGTGCGGTTAGGTTTGGCGAAAAAGTTTCGTCTTACTGAAAAAATCCCTCCTCCTCCCCGTTCGTAGCCACCTAATTGCACATATTCCGCATAATCATTGCCATGGTAAAAATGGATGTTTTCGTATTGCATGATATGTTTGCGTGATAATTTGCCGATTCTAGAGTGTTTGACGCAGTGATCATGAACTTGCAGTACTCGGTTGCCATATATTAGCGGAGCCAGAAAGGAATTTCCCCCCTTTTTTCCCTCTGTGGTTTTTGAGGGGGTTTTCGCCTTTCTTAGAATCGGCAATATCACCGACTGAGTTAAAGTTTGGCGGGAATTGCATTCCAAGACCGCAAATAGGCCTGAAGAGTTCAACTCATTACATTCAGTATCCAGTGAGAAAAGACAATTTTTAGATTTTCTACTGGATGCACCCAAAACTTCAATGTTTTCCATTGCCGGCATCATCGAATTTATCAAATTTGCGCAAAAGTTCACACGAGGTGCCTAGAGGCCAGAATTGAATTCCCTGAAGAGTTCAACTCATTACTTTCAGTATCCAGTGAGAAAAGAGAAATTTAAGATTTTTTAAAAAATGCCCCTAAAACTTCAACTTTTTCCATAGCCGGCATCATCGAAAAAGTCAGTTTTTGACCAAAAAATCCAACTTCACCAAAATTCCTTAAAAGTTCTCATGAGGTGCCTAGAGGCCAGAATTGAATTCCCTGAACAGTTCAACTCATTACATTCAGTATCCAGTGAGAAAAGAAACATTTTAGGGTTTTTACAAAATGCCCCCAAAACTTCAACGTTTTCCATAGCCGGCATCATCGAAAAAGTCAGTTTTTGACCCAAAAAATCTGACTTCACCAAATTTCCTAAAAAAGTTCACACGAGGTGCCTACAGGCCAGAATTAAATTCCCTGAAGAGTTCAACCCATTACTTTCAGTATCCAGTGTGAAAAGAAAAAATTTAGATTTTTTACTAAATGCCCCAAAAACTTCAACGTTTTCCACAGCCGGCATCATCGAAAAAGTCATTTTTGACCCCAAAATACAACTTCACCAAATTTCCTCAAAAGTTCACACGAGGTGCCTACAGGCCAGAATTGAATTCCCTGAAGAGTTCAACTCATTACATTCAGTATTCAGTGAGAAAAGAGAAATTTTAGATTTTTTACAAAATGCCCACAATACTGCAACGTTTTCCATAGCCGGCATCATCGAAAAAGCCAGTTTTTGACCCAAACAACTGACTTCACCAAATTTCCTCAAAAGTTCACATGAGGTGCCTAGAGGCCAGAATTGAATTCCCTGAAGAGTTCAACTCATTACATTCAGTATTCAGTGAGAAAAGAGAAATTTTAGATTTTTTACAAAATGCCCACAATACTGCAACGTTTTCCATAGCCGGCATCATCGAAAAAGCCAGTTTTTGACCCAAACAACTGACTTCACCAAATTTCCTCAAAAGTTCACATGAGGTGCCTAGAGGCCAGAATTGAATTCCCTGAAGAGTTTAACTCATTACATTCAGTATTCAGTGAGAAAAGAGAAATTTTACATTTTTTACAAAATGCCCCCAAAACTTCAACGTTTTCCATAGCCGGCATCATCGAAAAAGTCAGTTTTTGACCCAAAAATCTGACTTCACCAAATTTCCTCAAAAGTTCATACGAGATGCCTAGAGGCCAGAATTGAATTCCCTGAAGAGTTCAACTCATTACATTCAGAATCCAGTGAGAAAAGAAACATTTTAGATTTTTTACAAAATGCCCCCAAAACTTCAACGTTTTCCATAGCCGGCATCATCGAAAAAGTCAGTTTTTGACCCAAAAATCTGACTTCACCAAATTTCCTCAAAAGTTCCCACGAGATGCCTAGAGGACAGAATTGAAATCCCTGAAGAGTTCAACTCATTACATTCAGTATCCAGTGAGGAAAGAAACATTTTAGATTTTTTACAAAATGCCCCCAAAACTTTAACATTTTGTAGAGCCGGCATCATCGAAAAAGTCAGTTTTTGACCCAAAAATCTGACTTCACCAAATTTCCTCAAAAGTTCACACGAGATGCCTAGAGGCCAGAATTGAATACCCTGAAGAGTTCAACTCATTACATTCAGAATCCAGTGAGAAAAGAAACATTTTAGATTTTTTACAAATTGCCCCCAAAACTTCAACGTTTTCCATAGCCGGCATCATCGAAAAAGTCAGTTTTTGACCCAAAAATCTGACTTCACCAAATTTCCTCGAAAGTTCACATGAGGTGCCTAGAGGCCAGAATTGAATTCCCTGAAAAGTTCAACTCATTACATTCAGAATCCAGTGAGAAAAGAAACATTTTAGATTTTTTACAAAATGCCCCCAAAACTTCAACGTTTTCCATAGCCGGCATCATCGAAAAAGTCAGTTTTTGACCCAAAAATCTGACTTCACCAAATTTCCTCAAAAGTTCATACGAGATGCCTAGAGGCCAGAATTGAATTCCCTGAAGAGTTCAACCCAATACATTCAGAATCCAGTGAGAAAAGAAACATTTTAGATTTTTTACAAAATGCCCCCAAAACTTCAACGTTTTCCATAGCCGGCATCATCGAAAAAGTCAGTTTTTGACCCAAAAATCTGACTTCACCAAATTTCCTCAAAAGTTCACATGAGGTACCTAGAGGCCAGAATTGAATCCCTGAAGAGTTCAACTCATTACATTCAGAATCCAGTGAGAAAAGAAACATTTTAGGTTTTTTACGAAATGCCCCCAAAACTTCAATGTTTTCCATAGCCGGCATCATCGAAAAAGTCAGTTTTTGACCCAAAAATCTGACTTCACCAAATTTCCTCAAAAGTTCATACGAGATGCCTAGAGGCCAGAATTGAATTCCCTGAAGAGTTCAACTCATTACATTCAGTATCCAGTGAGAAAAGAAACATTTTAGGTTTTTCACAAAATGCCCCCAAAACTTCAACGTTTTCCACAGCCGGCATCATCGAAAAAGTCAGTTTTTGACCCAAAAATCTGACTTCACCAAATTTCCTCAAAAGTTCACACGAGATGCCTAGAGGCCAGAATTGAATTCCCTGAAGAGTTCAACTCATTACATTCAGAATCCAGTGAGAAAAGAAACATTTTAGATTTTTTACAAAATGCCCCCAAAACTTCAATGTTTTCCATAGCCGGCATCATCGAAAAAGTCAGTTTTTGACCCAAAAATCTGACTTCACCAAATTTCCTCAAAAGTTCACATGAGGTACCTAGAGGCCAGAATTGAATTCCCTGAAGAGTTCAACTCATTACATTCAGTATCCAGTGAGAAAAGAAACATTTTAGGTTTTTTACGAAATGCCCCCAAAACTTCAACGTTTTCCATAGCCGGCATCATCGAAAAAGTCAGTTTTTGACCCAAAAATCTGACTTCATCAAATTTCCTCAAAAGTTCATACGAGATGCCTAGAGGCCAGAATTGAATTCCCTGAAGAGTTCAAATCATTACATTAAGTATCCAGTGAGAAAAGAAACATTTTAGGTTTTTCACAAAATGCCCCCAAAACTTCAACGTTTTCCATAGCCGGCATCATCGAAAAAGTCAGTTTTTGACCCAAAAATCTGACGTCACCAAATTTCCTCAAAACTTCACACGAGATGCCTAGAGGCCAGAATTGAATTCCCTGAAGAGTTCAACTCATTACATTCAGAATCCAGTGAGAAAAGAAACATTTTAGATTTTTTACAAAATGCCCCCAAAACTTCAACGTTTTCCATAGCCGGCATCATCGAAAAAGTCAGTTTTTGACCCAAAAATCTGACTTCACCAAATTTCCTCAAAACTTCACACGAGATGCCTAGAGGCCAGAATTGAATTCCCTGAAGAGTTTAACTCATTACATTCAGAATCCAGTGAGAAAAGAAACATTTTAGATTTTTTACAAAATGCCCCCAAAACTTCAACGTTTTCCATAGCCGGCATCATCGAAAAAGTCAGTTTTTGACCCCAAAATCTGACTTCACCAAATTTCCTCAAAAGTTCATACGAGATGCCTAGAGGCCAGAATTGAATTCCCTGAAGAGTTCAACTCATTACATTCAGAATCCAGTGAGAAAAGAAACATTTTAGATTTTTTACAAAATGCCCCCAAAACTTCAACGTTTTCCATAGCCGGCATCATCGAAAAAGTCAGTTTTTGACCCAAAAATCTGACTTCACCAAATTTCCTCAAAAGTTCACACGAGATGCCTAGAGGCCAGAATTGAATTCCCTGAAGAGTTCAACTCATTACATTCAGAATCCAGTGAGAAAAGAAACATTTTAGATTTTTTACAAAATGCCCCCAAAACTTCAACGTTTTCCATAGCCGGCATCATCGAAAAAGTCAGTTTTTGACCCAAAAATCTGACTTCACCAAATTTCCTCAAAAGTTCACACGAGATGCCAAGAGGCCAGAATTGAATACCCTGAAGAGTTCAACTCATTACATTCAGAATCCAGTGAGAAAAGAAATATTTTAGATTTTTTACAAAATGCCCCCAAAACTTCAACGTTTTGTATAGCCGGCATCATCGAAAAAAGTCAGTTTTTGGCCCAAAAATCTGACTTCACCAAATTTCCTCAAAAGTTCATACGAGGTGACTAGAGGCCAGAATTGAATTTCCTGAAGAGTTCAACTCATTACATTTAGAATCCAGTGAGAAAAGAAACATTTTAGGTTTTTTACAAAATGCCCCCAAAACTTCAACGTTTTCCATAGCCGGCATCATCGAAAAGTCAGTTTTTGACCCAA
Organism: Patiria miniata; assembly: GCF_015706575.1. Lineage (NCBI taxonomy): Eukaryota > Metazoa > Echinodermata > Asteroidea > Valvatida > Asterinidae > Patiria > Patiria miniata. The sequence goes on from NW_024037069.1 coordinate 902,214, forward strand.
GAATCTGACTTCACCAAATTTCCTCAAAAGTTTATACGAGGTGCCTAGAGGCCAGAATTGAATTCCCTGAAGAGTTCAACTCATTACATTCAGTATCCAGTGAGAAAAGAAACATTTTAGGTTTTTAACAAAATGCCCCCAAAACTTTAACGTTTTGTATAGCCGGCATCATCGAAAAAAGTCAGTTTTTGACCCAAAAATCTGACTTCACCAAATTTCCTCAAAAGTTCATACGAGATGCCTAGAGGCCAGATTTGAATTTCCTGAAGAGTTCAACTCATTACATTCAGAATCCAGTGAGAAAAGAAACATTTTAGATTTTTTACAAAATGCCCCCAAAACTTCAACGTTTTCCATAGCCGGCATCATCGAAAAAGTCAGTTTTTTAACCAAAAATCTGACTTCACCAAATTTCCTCAACAGTTCACACGAGATGCCTTAGAGGCCAGAATTGAATTCCCTGAAGAGTTCAACTCATTACATTCAGAATCCAGTGAGAAAAGAAACAGTTTAGATTTTTTACAAAATGCCCCCAAAACTTCAACGTTTTCCATAGCCGGCATCATCGAAAAGTCAGTTTTTGACCCAAAAATCTGACTTCACCAAATTTCCTCAAAAGTTTATACGAGGTGCCTAGAGGCCAGAATTGAATTCCCTGAAGAGTTCAACTCATTACATTCAGTATCCAGTGAGAAAAGAAACATTTTAGGTTTTTAACAAAATGCCCCCAAAACTTTAACGTTTTCCATAGCCGGCATCATCGAAAAAGTCAGTTTTTGAACCAAAAATCTGACTTCACCAAATTTCCTCAAAAGTTCACACGAGATGCCTTAGAGGCCAGAATTGAATTCCCTTTAGAGTTCAACTCAATACATTCAGAATCCAGTGAGAAAAGAAACATTTTAGATTTTTTACAAAATGCCCCCAAAACTTAAACGTTTTCCATAGCCGGCATCATCGAAAAAGTCAGTTTTTGACCCAAAAATCTGACTTCACCAAATTTCCTCAAAAGTTCATACGAAATGCCTAGAGGCAAGAATTGAATTCCCTGAAGAGTTCAACTCAAATACATTCAGAATCCAGTGAGAAAAGAAACATTTTAGATTTTTTACAAAATGCCCCCAAAACTTTAACGTTTTCCATAGCCGGCATCATCGAAAAAGTCAGTTTTTGACCCAAAAATCTGACTTCACCAAATTTCCTCAAAAGTTCATACGAGATGCCTAGAGGCCAGATTTGAATTTCCTGAAGAGTTCAACTCATTACATTCAGAATCCAGTGAGAAAAGAAACATTTTAGATTTTTTACAAAATGCCCCCAAAACTTCAACGTTTTCCATAGCCGGCATCATCGAAAAAGTCAGTTTTTTAACCAAAAATCTGACTTCACCAAATTTCCTCAACAGTTCACACGAGATGCCTTAGAGGCCAGAATTGAATTCCCTGAAGAGTTCAACTCATTACATTCAGAATCCAGTGAGAAAAGAAACAGTTTAGATTTTTTACAAAATGCCCCCAAAACTTCAACGTTTTCCATAGCCGGCATCATCGAAAAAGTCAGTTTTTGACCCAAGAATCTGACTTCACCAAATTTCCTCAAAAGTTTATACGAGGTGCCTAGAGGCCAGAATTGAATTCCCTGAAGAGTTCAACTCATTACATTCAGTATCCAGTGAGAAAAGAAACATTTTAGGTTTTTAACAAAATGCCCCCAAAACTTTAACGTTTTGTATAGCCGACATCATCGAAAAAAAGTCAGTTTTTGACCCAAAAATCTGACTTCACCAAATTTCCTCAAAAGTTCATACGAGGTGACTAGAGGCCAGAATTGAATTTCCTGAAGAGTTCAACTCATTACATTCAGAATCCAGGGAGAAAAGAAACATTTTAGGTTTTTTACAAAATGCCCCCAAAACTTCAACGTTTTCCATAGCCGGCATCATCGAAAAGTCAGTTTTTGACCCAAAAATCTGACTTCACCAAATTTCCTCAAAAGTTTATACGAGGTGCCTAGAGGCCAGAATTGAATTCCCTGAAGAGTTCAACTCATTACATTCAGAATCCAGTGAGAAAAGAAACATTTTAGATTTTTACAAAATGCCCCCAAAACTTCAACGTTTTCCATAGCCGGCATCATCGAAAAAGTCAGTTTTTGACCCAAAAATCTGACTTCACCAAATTTCCTCAAAAGTTCACACGAGATGCCAAGAGGCCAGAATTGAATACCCTGAAGAGTTCAACTCATTACATTCAGAATCCAGTGAGAAAAGAAATATTTTAGATTTTTTACAAAATGCCCCCAAAACTTCAACGTTTTGTATAGCCGGCATCATCGAAAAAGTCAGTTTTTGACCCAAAAATCTGACTTCACCAAATTTCCTCAAAAGTTCACACGAGATGCCTAGAGGCCGGAATTGAATACCCTGAAGAGTTCAACTCATTACATTCAGAATCCAGTGAGAAAAGAAACATTTTAGATTTTTTACAAATTGCCCCCAAAACTTCAACGTTTTCCATAGCCGGCATCATCGAAAAAGTGAGTTTTGACCCAAAAATCTGACTTCACCAAATTTCCTCAAAAGTTCACATGAGGTGCCTAGAGGCCAGAATTGAATTCCCTGAAAAGTTCAACTCATTACATTCAGAATCCAGTGAGAAAAGAAACATTTTAGATTTTTAACAAAATGCCCCCAAAACTTCAACGTTTTCCATAGCCGGCATCATCGAAAAAGTCAGTTTTTGACCCAAAAATCAGACTTCACCAAATTTCCTCAAAAGTTCATACGAGGTGCCTAGAGGCCAGAATTGAATTCCCTGAAGAGTTCAACTCAATACATTCAGAATCCAGTGAGAAAAGAAACATTTTAGATTTTTTACAAAATGCCCCCAAAACTTCAACGTTTTCCATAGCCGGCATCATCGAAAAAGTCAGTTTTTGACCCAAAAATCTGAGTTCACCAAATTTCCTCAAAAGTTCATACGAGATGCCTAGAGGCCAGAATTGAATTCCCTGAAAAGTTCAACTCATTACATTCAGAATCCAGTGAGAAAAGAAACATTTTAGATTTTTTACAAAATGCCCCCAAAACTTCAACGTTTTCCATAGCCTGAATCATCGAAAAAGTCAGTTTTTGAACCAAAAAACTGACTTCACCAAATTTCCTCAAAAGTTCACACGAGATGCCTTAGAGGCCAGAATTGAATTCCCTGAAGAGTTCAACTCATTACATTCAGAATCCAGTGAGAAAAGAAATAATTTAGATTTTTTACAAAATGCCCCCAAAACTTCAACGTTTTCCATAGCCGGCATCATCGAAAAAGTCAGTTTTTTAACCAAAAATCTGACTTCACCAAATTTCCTCAAAAGTTCACACGAGATGCCTAGAGGCCAAAATTGAACACCCTGAAGAGTTCAACTCATTACATTCAGAATCCAGTGAGAAGAGAAATATTTTAGATTTTTTACAAAATGCCCCCAAAACTTCAACGTTTTCCATAGCCGGCATCATCGAAAAAGTCAGTTTTTGACCCAAAAATCTGACTTCACCAAATTTCCTCAAAAGTTCACACGAGATGCCAAGAGGCCAGAATTGAATACCCTGAAGAGTTCAACTCATTACATTCAGAATCCAGTGAGAAAAGAAATATTTTAGATTTTTTACAAAATGCCCCCAAAACTTCAACGTTTTGTATAGCCGGCATCATCGAAAAAGTCAGTTTTTGACCCAAAAATCTGACTTCACCAAATTTCCTCAAAAGTTCACACGAGATGCCTAGAGGCCAGAATTGAATACCCTGAAGAGTTCAACTCATTACATTCAGAATCCAGTGAGAAAAGAAACATTTTAGATTTTTTACAAATTGCCCCCAAAACTTCAACGTTTTCCATAGCCGGCATCATCGAAAAAGTGAGTTTTGACCCAAAAATCTGACTTCACCAAATTTCCTCAAAAGTTCACATGAGGTGCCTAGAGGCCAGAATTGAATTCCCTGAAAAGTTCAACTCATTACATTCAGAATCCAGTGAGAAAAGAAACATTTTAGATTTTTAACAAAATGCCCCCAAAACTTCAACGTTTTCCATAGCCGGCATCATCAAAAAAGTCAGTTTTTGACCCAAAAATCAGACTTCACCAAATTTCCTCAAAAGTTCATACGAGGTGCCTAGAGGCCAGAATTGAATTCCCTGAAGAGTTCAACTCAATACATTCAGAATCCAGTGAGAAAAGAAACATTTTAGATTTTTTACAAAATGCCCCCAAAACTTCAATGTTTTCCATAGCCGGCATCATCGAAAAAGTCAGTTTTTGACCCAAAAATCTGACTTCACCAAATTTCCTCAAAAGTTCATACGAGATGCCTAGAGGCCAGAATTGAATTCCCTGAAAAGTTCAACTCATTACATTCAGAATCCAGTGAGAAAAGAAACATTTTAGATTTTTTACAAAATGCCCCCAAAACTTCAACGTTTTCCATAGCCGGAATCATCGAAAAAGTCAGTTTTTGAACCAAAAATCTGACTTCACCAAATTTCCTCAAAAGTTCACACGAGATGCCTTAGAGGCCAGAATTGAATTCCCTGAAGAGTTCAACTCATTACATTCAGAATCCAGTGAGAAAAGAAATAATTTAGATTTTTTACAAAATGCCCCCAAAACTTCAACGTTTTCCATAGCCGGCATCATCGAAAAAGTCAGTTTTTGACCCAAAAATCTGACTTCACCAAATTTCCTCAAAAGTTCACACGAGATGCCTAGAGGCCAAAATTGAATACCCTGAAGAGTTCAACTCATTACATTCAGAATCCAGTGAGAAGAGAAATATTTTAGATTTTTTACAAAATGCCCCCAAAACTTCAACGTTTTGTATAGCCGGCATCATCGAAAAAAGTCAGTTTTTGACCCAAAAATCTGACTTCACCAAATTTCCTCAAAAGTTCATACGAGGTGACTAGAGGCCAGAATTGAATTTCCTGAAGAGTTCAACTCATTACATTCAGAATCCAGTGAGAAAAGAAACATTTTAGGTTTTTTACGAAATGCCCCCAAAACTTCAATGTTTTCCATAGCCGGCACCATCGAAAAAGTCAGTTTTTGACCCAAAAATCTGACTTCACCAAATTTCCTCAAAAGTTCATACGAGGTGCCTAGAGGCCAGAATTGAATTCCCTGAAGAGTTCAACTCATTACATTCAGTATCCAGTGAGAAAAGAAACATTTTAGGTTTTTCACAAAATGCCCCCAAAACTTCAACGATTTCCATAGCCGGCATCATCGAAAAAGTCAGTTTTTGACCCAAAAATCTGACTTCACCAAATTTCCTCAAAACTTCACACGAGATGCCTGGAGGCCAGAATTGAATTCCCTGAAGAGTTCAACTCATTACATTCAGAATCCAGTGAGAAAAGAAACAGTTTAGATTTTTCACAAAATGCCCCCAAAACTTCAACGTTTTCCATAGCCGGCATCATCGAAAAAGTCAGTTTTTGACCCAAAAATCTGACTTCACCAAATTTCCTCAAAACTTCACACGAGATGCCTAGAGGCCAGAATTGAATTCCCTGAAGAGTTCAACTCATTACATTCAGAATCCAGTGAGAAAAGAAACATTTTAGATTTTTTACAAAATGCCCCCAAAACTTCAACGTTTTCCATAGCCGGCATCATCGAAAAAGTCAGTTTTTTAACCAAAAATCTGACTTCACCAAATTTCCTCAACAGTTCACACGAGATGCCTTAGAGGCCAGAATTGAATTCCCTGAAGAGTTCAACTCATTACATTCAGAATCCAGTGAGAAAAGAAACAGTTTAGATTTTTTACAAAATGCCCCCAAAACTTCAACGTTTTCCATAGCCGGCATCATCGAAAAAGTCAGTTTTTGACCCAAAAATCTGACTTCACCAAATTTCCTCAAAAGTTCACACGAGATGCCTAGAGGCCAGAATTGAATACCCTGAAGAGTTCAACTCATTACATTCAGAATCCAGTTAAAAAAGAAACATTTTCGATTTTTTACAAAATGCCCCCAAAACTTCAACGTTTTCCATAGCCGGCATCATCGAAAAAGTCAGTTTTTGACCCAAAAATCTGACTTCACCAAATTTCCTCAAAAGTTCACACGAGATGCCTAGAGGCCAGAATTGAATACCCTGAAGAGTTCAACTCATTACATTCAGAATCCAGTGAGAAAAGAAACATTTTAGATTTTTTACAAATTGCCCCCAAAACTTCAACGTTTTCCATAGCCGGCATCATCGAAAAAGTCAGTTTTTGACCCAAAAATCTGACTTCACCAAATTTCCTCAAAAGTTCACATGAGGTGCCTAGAGGCCAGAATTGAATTCCCTGAAGAGTTCAACTCATTACATTCAGAATCCAGTGAGAAAAGAAACATTTTAGATTTTTTACAAAATGCCCCCAAAACTTCAACGTTTTCCATAGCCGGCATCATCGAAAAAGTCAGTTTTTGACCCAAAAATCTGACTTCACCAAATTTCCTCAAAAGTTCATACGAGATGCCTAGAGGCCAGAATTGAATTCCCTGAAGAGTTCAACTCATTACATTCAGAATCCAGTGAGAAAAGAAACATTTTAGATTTTTTACAAAATGCCCCCAAAACTTCAACGTTTTCCATAGCCGGCATCATCGAAAAAGTCAGTTTTTGACCCAAAAATCTGACTTCACCAAATTTCCTCAAAAGTTCACACGAGATGCCAAGAGACCAGAATTGAATACCCTGAAGAGTTCAACTCATTACATTCAGAATCCAGTGAGAAAAGAAACATTTTAGATTTTTTACAAAATGCCCCCAAAACTTCAACGTTTTGTATAGCCGGCATCATCGAAAAAGTCAGTTTTTGACCCAAAAATCTGACTTCACCAAATTTCCTCAAAAGTTCACACGAGATGCCTAGAGGCCAGAATTGAATACCCTGAAGAGTTCAACTCATTACATTCAGAATCCAGTGAGAAAAGAAACATTTTAGATTTTTTACAAATTGCCCCCAAAACTTCAACGTTTTCCATAGCCGGCATCATCGAAAAAGTCAGTTTTGACCCAAAAATCTGACTTCACCAAATTTCCTCAAAAGTTCACATGAGGTGCCTAGAGGCCAGAATTGAATTCCCTGAAAAGTTCAACTCATTACATTCAGAATCCAGTGAGAAAAGAAACATTTTAGATTTTTAACAAAATGCCCCCAAAACTTCAACGTTTTCCATAGCCGGCATCATCGAAAAAGTCAGTTTTTGACCCAAAAATCAGACTTCACCAAATTTCCTCAAAAGTTCATACGAGGTGCCTAGAGGCCAGAATTGAATTCCCTGAAGAGTTCAACTCAATACATTCAGAATCCAGTGAGAAAAGAAACATTTTAGATTTTTTACAAAATGCCCCCAAAACTTCAACGTTTTCCATAGCCGGCATCATCGAAAAAGTCAGTTTTTGACCCAAAAATCTGAGTTCACCAAATTTCCTCAAAAGTTCATACGAGATGCCTAGAGGCCAGAATTGAATTCCCTGAAGAGTTCAACTCATTACATTCAGAATCCAGTGAGAAAAGAAACATTTTAGATTTTTTACAAAATGCCCCCAAAACTTCAACGTTTTCCATAGCCGGCATCATCGAAAAGTCAGTTTTTGACCCAAAATCTGACTTCACCAAATTTCCTCAAAAGTTCACACGAGATGCCTTAGAGGCCAGAATTGAATTCCCTGAAGAGTTCAACTCATTACATTCAGAATCCAGTGAGAAAAGAAATAATTTAGATTTTTTACAAAATGCCCCCAAAACTTCAACGTTTTCCATAGCCGGCATCATCGAAAAAGTCAGTTTTTGACCCAAAAATCTGACTTCACCAAATTTCCTCAAAAGTTCACACGAGATGCCTAGAGGCCAAAATTGAATTCCCTGAAGAGTTCAACTCATTACATTCAGAATCCAGTGAGAAGAGAAATATTTTAGATTTTTTACAAAATGCCCCCAAAACTTCAACGTTTTGTATAGCCGGCATCATCGAAAAAAGTCAGTTTTTGACCCAAAAATCTGACTTCACCAAATTTCCTCAAAAGTTCATACGAGGTGACTAGAGGCCAGAATTGAATTTCCTGAAGAGTTCAACTCATTACATTCAGAATCCAGTGAGAAAAGAAACATTTTAGGTTTTTTACGAAATGCCCCCAAAACTTCAACGTTTTCCATAGCCGGCATCATCGAAAAAGTCAGTTTTTGACCCAAAAATCTGACTTCACCAAATTTCCTCAAAAGTTCATACGAGGTGCCTAGAGGCCAGAATTGAATTCCCTGAAGAGTTCAACTCATTACATTCAGTATCCAGTGAGAAAAGAAACATTTTAGGTTTTTCACAAAATGCCCCCAAAACTTCAACGTTTTCCATAGCCGGCATCATCGAAAAAGTCAGTTTTTGACCCAAAAATCTGAATTCACCAAATTTCCTCAAAAGTTCACACGAGATGCCTAGAGGCCAGAATTGAATTCCCTGAAGAGTTCAACTCATTACATTCAGAATCCAGTGAGAAAAGAAACAGTTTAGATTTTTCACAAAATGCCCCAAAACTTCAACGTTTTCCATAGCCGGCATCATCGAAAAAGTCAGTTTTTGACCCAAAAATCTGACTTCACCAAATTTCCTCAAAAGTTCACACGAGATGCCTAGAGGCCAGAATTGAATTCCCTGAAGAGTTCAACTCATTACATTCAGAATCCAGTGGGAAAAGAAACAGTTTAGATTTTTTACAAAATGCCCCCAAAACTTCAACGTTTTCCATAGCCGGCATCATCGAAAAAGTCAGTTTTTGACCCAAAAATCTGACTTCACCAAATTTCCTCAAAAGTTCACACGAGATGCCTAGAGGCCAGAATTGAATACCCTGAAGAGTTCAACTCATTACATTCAGAATCCAGTGAGAAAAGAAACATTTTAGATTTTTTACAAATTGCCCCCAAAACTTCAACGTTTTCCATAGCCGGCATCATCGAAAAAGTCAGTTTTTGACCCAAAAATCTGACTTCACCAAATTTCCTCAAAAGTTCACATGAGGTGCCTAGAGGCCAGAATTGAATTCCCTGAAAAGTTCAACTCATTACATTCAAAATCCAGTGAAAAAGAAACATTTTCGATTTTTTACAAAATGCCCCCAAAACTTCAACGTTTTCCATAGCCGGCATCATCGAAAAAGTCAGTTTTTGACCCAAAAATCTGACTTCACCAAATTTCCTCAAAAGTTCACACGAGATGCCTAGAGGCCAGAATTGAATTCCCTGAAGAGTTCAACTCATTACATTCAGAATCCAGTGAGAAAAGAAACATTTTAGATTTTTTACAAATTGCCCCCAAAACTTCAACGTTTTCCATAGCCGGCATCATCGAAAAAGTCAGTTTTTGACCCAAAAATCTGACTTCACCAAATTTCCTCAAAAGTTCACACGAGGTGCCTAGAGGCCAGAATTGAATTCCCTGAAAAGTTCAACTCATTACATTCAAAATCCAGTGAAAAAAGAAACATTTTAGATTTTTTACAAAATGCCCCCAAAACTTCAACGTTTTCCATAGCCGGCATCATCGAAAAAGTCAGTTTTTGACCCAAAAATCTGACTTCACCAAATTTCCTCAAAAGTTCATACGAGATGCCTAGAGGCCAGAATTGAATTCCCTGAAGAGTTCAACTCAATACATTCAGAATCCAGTGAGAAAAGAAACATTTTAGATTTTTTACAAAATGCCCCAAAACTTCAACGTTTTCCATAGCCGGCATCATCGAAAAAGTCAGTTTTTGACCCAAAAATCTGACTTCACCAAATTTCCTCAAAAGTTCACACGAGATGCCTAGAGGCCAGAATTGAATTCCCTGAAGAGTTCAACTCATTACATTCAGAATCCAGTGAGAAAAGAAACATTTTAGATTTTTTACAAAATGCCCCCAAAACTTCAACGTTTTCCATAGCCGGCATCATCGAAAAAGTCAGTTTTTGACCCAAAAATCTGACTTCACCAAATTTCCTCAAAAGTTCATACGAAATGCCTAGAGGCCAGAATTGAATTCCCTGAAGAGTTCAACTCAATACATTCAGAATCCAGTGAGAAAAGAAACATTTTAGATTTTTTACAAAATGCCCCCAAAACTTCAACGTTTTCCATAGCCGGCATCATCGAAAAAGTCAGTTTTTGACCCAAAAATCTGACTTCACCAAATTTCCTCAAAAGTTCATACGAGATGCCTAGAGGCCAGAATTGAATTCCCTGAAGAGTTCAACTCATTACATTCAGAATCCAGTGAGAAAAGAAACATTTTAGATTTTTTACAAAATGCCCCCAAAACTTCAACGTTTTCCATAGCCGGCATCATCGAAAAAGTCAGTTTTTGACCAAAAATCTGACTTCACCAAATTTCCTCAAAAGTTCATACGAGGTGCCTAGAGGCCAGAATTGAATTCCCTGAAGAGTTCAACTCATTACATTCAGTATCCAGTGAGAAAAGAAACATTTTAGATTTTTTACAAAATGCCCCAAAACTTCAACGTTTTCCATAGCCGGCATCATCGAAAAAGTCAGTTTTTGACCCAAAAATCTGACTTCACCAAATTTCCTCAAAAGTTCATACGAGGTGCCTAGAGGCCAGAATTGAATTCCCTGAAGAGTTCAACTCATTACATTCAGTATCCAGTGAGAAAAGAAACATTTTAGATTTTTTACAAAATGCCCCCAAAACTTCAACGTTTTCCATAGCCGGCATCATCGAAAAAGTCAGTTTTTGACCCAAAAATCTGACTTCACCAAATTTCCTCAAAAGTTCACACGAGATGCCTAGAGGCCAGAATTGAATTCCCTGAAGAGTTCAACTCATTACATTCAGAATCCAGTGAGAAAAGAAACATTTTAGATTTTTTACAAAATGCCCCAAAACTTCAACGTTTTCCATAGCCGGCATCATCGAAAAAGTCAGTTTTTGACCCAAAAATCTGACTTCACCAAATTTCCTCAAAAGTTCACACGAGGATGCCTAGAGGCCAGAATTGAATTCCCTGAAGAGTTCAACTCATTACATTCAGAATCCAGTGAGAAAAGAAACATTTTAGATTTTTTACAAAATGCCCCCAAAACTTCAACGTTTTCCATAGCCGGCATCATCGAAAAAGTCAGTTTTTGACCCAAAAATCTGACTTCACCAAATTTCCTCAAAAGTTCATACGAGTGCCTAGAGGCCAGAATTGAATTCCCTGAAGAGTTCAACTCATTACATTCAGTATCCAGTGAGAAAAGAAACATTTTAGATTTTTTACAAAATGCCCCAAAACTTCAACGTTTTCCATAGCCGGCATCATCGAAAAAGTCAGTTTTTGACCCAAAAATCTGACTTCACCAAATTTCCTCAAAAGTTCACACGAGGTGCCTAGAGGCCAGAATTGAATTCCCTGAAGAGTTCAACTCATTACATTCAGAATCCAGTGAGAAAAGAAACATTTTAGATTTTTTACAAAATGCCCCCAAAACTTCAACGTTTTCCATAGCCGGCATCATCGAAAAAGTCAGTTTTTGACCCAAAAATCTGACTTCACCAAATTTCCTCAAAAGTTCACACGAGATGCCTAGAGGCCAGAATTGAATTCCCTGAAGAGTTCAACTCATTACATTCAGTATCCAGTGAGAAAAGAAACATTTTAGATTTTTTACAAAATGCCCCCAAAACTTCAACGTTTTCCATAGCCGGCATCATCGAAAAAGTCAGTTTTTGACCCAAAAATCTGACTTCACCAAATTTCCTCAAAAGTTCACACGAGGTGCCTAGAGGCCAGAATTGAATTCCCTGAAGAGTTCAACTCATTACATTCAGTATCCAGTGAGAAAAGAAACATTTTAGATTTTTTACAAAATGCCCCCAAAACTTCAACGTTTTCCATAGCCGGCATCATCGAAAAAGTCAGTTTTTGACCCAAAAATCTGACTTCACCAAATTTCCTCAAAAGTTCACACGAGATGCCTAGAGGCCAGAATTGAATTCCCTGAAGAGTTCAACTCATTACATTCAGAATCCAGTGAGAAAAGAAACATTTTATTTTTTACAAAATGCCCCCAAAACTTCAACGTTTTCCATAGCCGGCATCATCGAAAAAGTCAGTTTTTGACCCAAAAATCTGACTTCACCAAATTTCCTCAAAAGTTCACACGAGGTGCCTAGAGGCCAGAATTGAATTCCCTGAAGAGTTCAACTCATTACATTCAGAATCCAGTGAGAAAAGAAACATTTTAGATTTTTTACAAAATGCCCCAAAACTTCAACGTTTTCCATAGCCGGCATCATCGAAAAAGTCAGTTTTTGACCCAAAAATCTGACTTCACCAAATTTCCTCAAAAGTTCATACGAGGTGCCTAGAGGCCAGAATTGAATTCCCTGAAGAGTTCAACTCATTACATTCAGAATCCAGTGAGAAAAGAAACATTTTAGATTTTTTACAAAATGCCCCCAAAACTTCAACGTTTTCCATAGCCGGCATCATCGAAAAAGTCAGTTTTTGACCCAAAAATCTGACTTCACCAAATTTCCTCAAAAGTTCACACGAGATGCCTAGAGGCCAGAATTGAATTCCCTGAAGAGTTCAACTCATTACATTCAGAATCCAGTGAGAAAAGAAACATTTTAGATTTTTTACAAAATGCCCCCAAAACTTCAACGTTTTCCATAGCCGGCATCATCGAAAAAGTCAGTTTTTGACCCAAAAATCTGACTTCACCAAATTTCCTCAAAAGTTCACACGAGATGCCTAGAGGCCAGAATTGAATTCCCTGAAGAGTTCAACTCATTACATTCAGAATCCAGTGAGAAAAGAAACATTTTAGATTTTTTACAAAATGCCCCCAAAACTTCAACGTTTTCCATAGCCGGCATCATCGAAAAAGTCAGTTTTTGACCCAAAAATCTGACTTCACCAAATTTCCTCAAAAGTTCACACGAGATGCCTAGAGGCCAGAATTGAATTCCCTGAAGAGTTCAACTCATTACATTCAGAATCCAGTGAGAAAAGAAACATTTTAGATTTTTTACAAAATGCCCCCAAAACTTCAACGTTTTCCATAGCCGGCATCATCGAAAAAGTCAGTTTTTGACCCAAAAATCTGACTTCACCAAATTTCCTCAAAAGTTCACACGAGATGCCTAGAGGCCAGAATTGAATTCCCTGAAGAGTTCAACTCATTACATTCAGTATCCAGTGAGAAAAGAAACATTTTAGATTTTTTACAAAATGCCCCCAAAACTTCAACGTTTTCCATAGCCGGCATCATCGAAAAAGTCAGTTTTTGACCCAAAAATCTGACTTCACCAAATTTCCTCAAAAGTTCACACGAGGTGCCTAGAGGCCAGAATTGAATTCCCTGAAGAGTTCAACTCATTACATTCAGAATCCAGTGAGAAAAGAAACATTTTAGATTTTTTACAAAATGCCCCCAAAACTTCAACGTTTTCCATAGCCGGCATCATCGAAAAAGTCAGTTTTTGACCCAAAAATCTGACTTCACCAAATTTCCTCAAAAGTTCACACGAGGTGCCTAGAGGCCAGAATTGAATTCCCTGAAGAGTTCAACTCATTACATTCAGTATCCAGTGAGAAAAGAAACATTTTAGATTTTTTACAAAATGCCCCAAAACTTCAACGTTTTCCATAGCCGGCATCATCGAAAAAGTCAGTTTTTGACCCAAAAATCTGACTTCACCAAATTTCCTCAAAAGTTCACACGAGGTGCCTAGAGGCCAGAATTGAATTCCCTGAAGAGTTCAACTCATTACATTCAGTATCCAGTGAGAAAAGAAACATTTTAGATTTTTTACAAAATGCCCCCAAAACTTCAACGTTTTCCATAGCCGGCATCATCGAAAAAGTCAGTTTTTGACCCAAAAATCTGACTTCACCAAATTTCCTCAAAAGTTCATACGAGGTGCCTAGAGGCCAGAATTGAATTCCCTGAAGAGTTCAACTCATTACATTCAGTATCCAGTGAGAAAAGAAACATTTTAGATTTTTTACAAAATGCCCCCAAAACTTCAACGTTTTCCATAGCCGGCATCATCGAAAAAGTCAGTTTTTGACCCAAAAATCTGACTTCACCAAATTTCCTCAAAAGTTCACACGAGGTGCCTAGAGGCCAGAATTGAATTCCCTGAAGAGTTCAACTCATTACATTCAGTATCCAGTGAGAAAAGAAACATTTTAGATTTTTTACAAAATGCCCCCAAAACTTCAACGTTTTCCATAGCCGGCATCATCGAAAAAGTCAGTTTTTGACCCAAAAATCTGACTTCACCAAATTTCCTCAAAAGTTCATACGAGGTGCCTAGAGGCCAGAATTGAATTCCCTGAAGAGTTCAACTCATTACATTCAGTATCCAGTGAGAAAAGAAACATTTTAGATTTTTTACAAAATGCCCCCAAAACTTCAACGTTTTCCATAGCCGGCATCATCGAAAAAGTCAGTTTTTGACCCAAAAATCTGACTTCACCAAATTTCCTCAAAAGTTCACACGAGATGCCTAGAGGCCAGAATTGAATTCCCTGAAGAGTTCAACTCATTACATTCAGAATCCAGTGAGAAAAGAAACATTTTAGATTTTTTACAAAATGCCCCAAAACTTCAACGTTTTCCATAGCCGGCATCATCGAAAAAGTCAGTTTTTGACCCAAAAATCTGACTTCACCAAATTTCCTCAAAAGTTCACACGAGATGCCTAGAGGCCAGAATTGAATTCCCTGAAGAGTTCAACTCATTACATTCAGTATCCAGTGAGAAAAGAAACATTTTAGATTTTTACAAAATGCCCCCAAAACTTCAACGTTTTCCATAGCCGGCATCATCGAAAAAGTCAGTTTTTGACCCAAAAATCTGACTTCACCAAATTTCCTCAAAAGTTCACACGAGGTGCCTAGAGGCCAGAATTGAATTCCCTGAAGAGTTCAACTCATTACATTCAGAATCCAGTGAGAAAAGAAACATTTTAGATTTTTTACAAAATGCCCCCAAAACTTCAACGTTTTCCATAGCCGGCATCATCGAAAAAGTCAGTTTTTGACCCAAAAATCTGACTTCACCAAATTTCCTCAAAAGTTCACACGAGGTGCCTAGAGGCCAGAATTGAATTCCCTGAAGAGTTCAACTCATTACATTCAGTATCCAGTGAGAAAAGAAACATTTTAGGTTTTTTACAAAATGCCCCCAAAACTTCAACGTTTTCCATAGCCGGCATCATCGAAAAAGTCAGTTTTTGACCCAAAAATCTGACTTCACCAAATTTCCTCAAAAGTTCACACGAGGTGCCTAGAGGCCAGAATTGAATTCCCTGAAGAGTTCAACTCATTACATTCAGAATCCAGTGAGAAAAGAAACATTTTAGATTTTTTACAAAATGCCCCCAAAACTTCAACGTTTTCCATAGCCGGCATCATCGAAAAAGTCAGTTTTTGACCCAAAAATCTGACTTCACCAAATTTCCTCAAAAGTTCATACGAGGTGCCTAGAGGCCAGAATTGAATTCCCTGAAGAGTTCAACTCATTACATTCAGATCCAGTGAGAAAAGAAACATTTTAGATTTTTTACAAAATGCCCCCAAAACTTCAACGTTTTCCATAGCCGGCATCATCGAAAAAGTCAGTTTTTGACCCAAAAATCTGACTTCACCAAATTTCCTCAAAAGTTCACACGAGATGCCTAGAGGCCAGAATTGAATTCCCTGAAGAGTTCAACTCATTACATTCAGTATCCAGTGAGAAAAGAAACATTTTAGATTTTTTACAAAATGCCCCCAAAACTTCAACGTTTTCCATAGCCGGCATCATCGAAAAAGTCAGTTTTTGACCCAAAAATCTGACTTCACCAAATTTCCTCAAAAGTTCACACGAGGTGCCTAGAGGCCAGAATTGAATTCCCTGAAGAGTTCAACTCATTACATTCAGAATCCAGTGAGAAAAGAAACATTTTAGATTTTTTACAAAATGCCCCCAAAACTTCAACGTTTTCCATAGCCGGCATCATCGAAAAAGTCAGTTTTTGACCCAAAAATCTGACTTCACCAAATTTCCTCAAAAGTTCATACGAGGTGCCTAGAGGCCAGAATTGAATTCCCTGAAGAGTTCAACTCATTACATTCAGTATCCAGTGAGAAAAGAAACATTTTAGATTTTTTACAAAATGCCCCAAAACTTCAACGTTTTCCATAGCCGGCATCATCGAAAAAGTCAGTTTTTGACCCAAAAATCTGACTTCACCAAATTTCCTCAAAAGTTCACACGAGATGCCTAGAGGCCAGAATTGAATTCCCTGAAGAGTTCAACTCATTACATTCAGTATCCAGTGAGAAAAGAAACATTTTAGATTTTTTACAAAATGCCCCAAAACTTCAACGTTTTCCATAGCCGGCATCATCGAAAAAGTCAGTTTTTGACCCAAAAATCTGACTTCACCAAATTTCCTCAAAAGTTCATACGAGGTGCCTAGAGGCCAGAATTGAATTCCCTGAAGAGTTCAACTCATTACATTCAGAATCCAGTGAGAAAAGAAACATTTTAGATTTTTTACAAAATGCCCCCAAAACTTCAACGTTTTCCATAGCCGGCATCATCGAAAAAGTCAGTTTTTGACCCAAAAATCTGACTTCACCAAATTTCCTCAAAAGTTCACACGAGATGCCTAGAGGCCAGAATTGAATTCCCTGAAGAGTTCAACTCATTACATTCAGAATCCAGTGAGAAAAGAAACATTTTAGATTTTTTACAAAATGCCCCCAAAACTTCAACGTTTTCCATAGCCGGCATCATCGAAAAAGTCAGTTTTTGACCCAAAAATCTGACTTCACCAAATTTCCTCAAAAGTTCACACGAGATGCCTAGAGGCCAGAATTGAATTCCCTGAAGAGTTCAACTCATTACATTCAGTATCCAGTGAGAAAAGAAACATTTTAGATTTTTTACAAAATGCCCCCAAAACTTCAACGTTTTCCATAGCCGGCATCATCGAAAAAGTCAGTTTTTGACCCAAAAATCTGACTTCACCAAATTTCCTCAAAAGTTCATACGAGATGCCTAGAGGCCAGAATTGAATTCCCTGAAGAGTTCAACTCATTACATTCAGTATCCAGTGAGAAAAGAAACATTTTAGATTTTTTACAAAATGCCCCAAAACTTCAACGTTTTCCATAGCCGGCATCATCGAAAAAGTCAGTTTTTGACCCAAAAATCTGACTTCACCAAATTTCCTCAAAAGTTCACACGAGGTGCCTAGAGGCCAGAATTGAATTCCCTGAAGAGTTCAACTCATTACATTCAGAATCCAGTGAGAAAAGAAACATTTTAGATTTTTTACAAAATGCCCCCAAAACTTCAACGTTTTCCATAGCCGGCATCATCGAAAAAGTCAGTTTTTGACCCAAAAATCTGACTTCACCAAATTTCCTCAAAAGTTCATACGAGATGCCTAGAGGCCAGAATTGAATTCCCTGAAGAGTTCAACTCATTACATTCAGTATCCAGTGAGAAAAGAAACATTTTAGATTTTTTACAAAATGCCCCCAAAACTTCAACGTTTTCCATAGCCGGCATCATCGAAAAAGTCAGTTTTTGACCCAAAAATCTGACTTCACCAAATTTCCTCAAAAGTTCATACGAGATGCCTAGAGGCCAGAATTGAATTCCCTGAAGAGTTCAACTCATTACATTCAGAATCCAGTGAGAAAAGAAACATTTTAGATTTTTTACAAAATGCCCCAAAACTTCAACGTTTTCCATAGCCGGCATCATCGAAAAAGTCAGTTTTTGACCCAAAAATCTGACTTCACCAAATTTCCTCAAAAGTTCACACGAGGTGCCTAGAGGCCAGAATTGAATTCCCTGAAGAGTTCAACTCATTACATTCAGTATCCAGTGAGAAAAGAAACATTTTAGATTTTTTACAAAATGCCCCAAAACTTCAACGTTTTCCATAGCCGGCATCATCGAAAAAGTCAGTTTTTGACCCAAAAATCTGACTTCACCAAATTTCCTCAAAAGTTCACACGAGATGCCTAGAGGCCAGAATTGAATTCCCTGAAGAGTTCAACTCATTACATTCAGTATCCAGTGAGAAAAGAAACATTTTAGATTTTTTACAAAATGCCCCCAAAACTTCAACGTTTTCCATAGCCGGCATCATCGAAAAAGTCAGTTTTTGACCCAAAAATCTGACTTCACCAAATTTCCTCAAAAGTTCACACGAGGTGCCTAGAGGCCAGAATTGAATTCCCTGAAGAGTTCAACTCATTACATTCAGTATCCAGTGAGAAAAGAAACATTTTAGGTTTTTTACAAAATGCCCCCAAAACTTCAACGTTTTCCATAGCCGGCATCATCGAAAAAGTCAGTTTTTGACCCAAAAATCTGACTTCACCAAATTTCCTCAAAAGTTCATACGAGGTGCCTAGAGGCCAGAATTGAATTCCCTGAAGAGTTCAACTCATTACATTCAGTATCCAGTGAGAAAAGAAACATTTTAGATTTTTTACAAAATGCCCCCAAAACTTCAACGTTTTCCATAGCCGGCATCATCGAAAAAGTCAGTTTTTGACCCAAAAATCTGACTTCACCAAATTTCCTCAAAAGTTCATACGAGGTGCCTAGAGGCCAGAATTGAATTCCCTGAAGAGTTCAACTCATTACATTCAGTATCCAGTGAGAAAAGAAACATTTTAGGTTTTTTACAAAATGCCCCCAAAACTTCAACGTTTTCCATAGCCGGCATCATCGAAAAAGTCAGTTTTTGACCCAAAAATCTGACTTCACCAAATTTCCTCAAAAGTTCATACGAGGTGCCTAGAGGCCAGAATTGAATTCCCTGAAGAGTTCAACTCATTACATTCAGAATCCAGTGAGAAAAGAAACATTTTAGGTTTTTTACAAAATGCCCCAAAACTTCAACGTTTTCCATAGCCGGCATCATCGAAAAAGTCAGTTTTTGACCCAAAAATCTGACTTCACCAAATTTCCTCAAAAGTTCATACGAGGTGCCTAGAGGCCAGAATTGAATTCCCTGAAGAGTTCAACTCATTACATTCAGTATCCAGTGAGAAAAAAACATTTTAGATTTTTTACAAAATGCCCCCAAAACTTCAACGTTTTCCATAGCCGGCATCATCGAAAAAGTCAGTTTTTGACCCAAAAATCTGACTTCACCAAATTTCCTCAAAAGTTCACACGAGGTGCCTAGAGGCCAGAATTGAATTCCCTGAAGAGTTCAACTCATTACATTCAGAATCCAGTGAGAAAAGAAACATTTTAGATTTTTTACAAAATGCCCCCAAAACTTCAACGTTTTCCATAGCCGGCATCATCGAAAAAGTCAGTTTTTGACCCAAAAATCTGACTTCACCAAATTTCCTCAAAAGTTCACACGAGGTGCCTAGAGGCCAGAATTGAATTCCCTGAAGAGTTCAACTCATTACATTCAGTATCCAGTGAGAAAAGAAACATTTTAGATTTTTTACAAAATGCCCCCAAAACTTCAACGTTTTCCATAGCCGGCATCATCGAAAAAGTCAGTTTTTGAACCAAAAATCTGATTTCACCAAATTTCCTCAAAAGTTCACACGAGATGCCTAGAGGCCAGAATTGAATTCCCTGAAGAGTTCAACTCATTACATTCAGTATCCAGTGAGAAAAGAAACATTTTAGATTTTTTACAAAATGCCCCCAAAACTTCAACGTTTTCCATAGCCGGCATCATCGAAAAAGTCAGTTTTTGACCCAAAAATCTGACTTCACCAAATTTCCTCAAAAGTTCACACGAGATGCCTAGAGGCCAGAATTGAATTCCCTGAAGAGTTCAACTCATTACATTCAGTATCCAGTGAGAAAAGAAACATTTTAGATTTTTTACAAAATGCCCCCAAAACTTCAACGTTTTCCATAGCCGGCATCATCGAAAAAGTCAGTTTTTGACCCAAAAATCTGACTTCACCAAATTTCCTCAAAAGTTCACACGAGGTGCCTAGAGGCCAGAATTGAATTCCCTGAAGAGTTCAACTCATTACATTCAGTATCCAGTGAGAAAAGAAACATTTTAGATTTTTTACAAAATGCCCCCAAAACTTCAACGTTTTCCATAGCCGGCATCATCGAAAAAGTCAGTTTTTGACCCAAAAATCTGACTTCACCAAATTTCCTCAAAAGTTCACACGAGATGCCTAGAGGCCAGAATTGAATTCCCTGAAGAGTTCAACTCATTACATTCAGAATCCAGTGAGAAAAGAAACATTTTAGATTTTTTACAAAATGCCCCCAAAACTTCAACGTTTTCCATAGCCGGCATCATCGAAAAAGTCAGTTTTTGACCCAAAAATCTGACTTCACCAAATTTCCTCAAAAGTTCACACGAGATGCCTAGAGGCCAGAATTGAATTCCCTGAAGAGTTCAACTCATTACATTCAGAATCCAGTGAGAAAAGAAACATTTTAGATTTTTTACAAAATGCCCCAAAACTTCAACGTTTTCCATAGCCGGCATCATCGAAAAAGTCAGTTTTTGACCCAAAAATCTGACTTCACCAAATTTCCTCAAAAGTTCACACGAGATGCCTAGAGGCCAGAATTGAATTCCCTGAAGAGTTCAACTCATTACATTCAGTATCCAGTGAGAAAAGAAACATTTTAGATTTTTTACAAAATGCCCCAAAACTTCAACGTTTTCCATAGCCGGCATCATCGAAAAAGTCAGTTTTTGACCCAAAAATCTGACTTCACCAAATTTCCTCAAAAGTTCATACGAGGTGCCTAGAGGCCAGAATTGAATTCCCTGAAGAGTTCAACTCATTACATTCAGTATCCAGTGAGAAAAGAAACATTTTAGGTTTTTTACAAAATGCCCCCAAAACTTCAACGTTTTCCATAGCCGGCATCATCGAAAAGTCAGTTTTTGACCCAAAAATCTGACTTCACCAAATTTCCTCAAAAGTTCATACGAGGTGCCTAGAGGCCAGAATTGAATTCCCTGAAGAGTTCAACTCATTACATTCAGTATCCAGTGAGAAAAGAAACATTTTAGGTTTTTTACAAAATGCCCCCAAAACTTCAACGTTTTCCATAGCCGGCATCATCGAAAAAGTCAGTTTTTGACCCAAAAATCTGACTTCACCAAATTTCCTCAAAAGTTCATACGAGGTGCCTAGAGGCCAGAATTGAATTCCCTGAAGAGTTCAACTCATTACATTCAGAATCCAGTGAGAAAAGAAACATTTTAGGTTTTTTACAAAATGCCCCCAAAACTTCAACGTTTTCCATAGCCGGCATCATCGAAAAAGTCAGTTTTTGACCCAAAAATCTGACTTCACCAAATTTCCTCAAAAGTTCATACGAGGTGCCTAGAGGCCAGAATTGAATTCCCTGAAGAGTTCAACTCATTACATTCAGTATCCAGTGAGAAAAGAAACATTTTAGGTTTTTTACAAAATGCCCCCAAAACTTCAACGTTTTCCATAGCCGGCATCATCGAAAAAGTCAGTTTTTGACCCAAAAATCTGACTTCACCAAATTTCCTCAAAAGTTCACACGAGATGCCTAGAGGCCAGAATTGAATTCCCTGAAGAGTTCAACTCATTACATTCAGAATCCAGTGAGAAAAGAAACATTTTAGATTTTTTACAAAATGCCCCCAAAACTTCAACGTTTTCCATAGCCGGCATCATCGAAAAAGTCAGTTTTTGACCCAAAAATCTGACTTCACCAAATTTCCTCAAAAGTTCATACGAGATGCCTAGAGGCCAGAATTGAATTCCCTGAAGAGTTCAACTCATTACATTCAGTATCCAGTGAGAAAAGAAACATTTTAGATTTTTTACAAAATGCCCCCAAAACTTCAACGTTTTCCATAGCCGGCATCATCGAAAAAGTCAGTTTTTGACCCAAAAATCTGACTTCACCAAATTTCCTCAAAAGTTCACACGAGGTGCCTAGAGGCCAGAATTGAATTCCCTGAAGAGTTCAACTCATTACATTCAGAATCCAGTGAGAAAAGAAACATTTTAGATTTTTTACAAAATGCCCCCAAAACTTCAACGTTTTCCATAGCCGGCATCATCGAAAAAGTCAGTTTTTGACCCAAAAATCTGACTTCACCAAATTTCCTCAAAAGTTCACACGAGATGCCTAGAGGCCAGAATTGAATCCCTGAAGAGTTCAACTCATTACATTCAGAACCAGTGAGAAAAGAAACATTTTAGTTTTTTACAAAATGCCCCCAAAACTTCAACGTTTTCCATAGCCGGCATCATCGAAAAAGTCAGTTTTTGACCCAAAAATCTGACTTCACCAAATTTCCTCAAAAGTTCATACGAGATGCCTAGAGGCCAGAATTGAATTCCCTGAAGAGTTCAACTCATTACATTCAGAATCCAGTGAGAAAAGAAACATTTTAGATTTTTTACAAAATGCCCCCAAAACTTCAACGTTTTCCATAGCCGGCATCATCGAAAAAGTCAGTTTTTGACCCAAAAATCTGACTTCAACAAATTTCCTCAAAAGTTCATACGAGATGCCTAGAGGCCAGAATTGAATTCCCTGAAGAGTTCAACTCATTACATTCAGAATCCAGTGAGAAAAGAAACATTTTAGATTTTTTACAAAATGCCCCCAAAACTTCAACGTTTTCCATAGCCGGCATCATCGAAAAAGTCAGTTTTTGACCCAAAAATCTGACTTCACCAAATTTCCTCAAAAGTTCACACGAGATGCCTAGAGGCCAAATTGAATTCCCTGAAGAGTTCAACTCATTACATTCAGTATCCAGTGAGAAAAGAAACATTTTAGATTTTTTACAAAATGCCCCCAAAACTTCAACGTTTTCCATAGCCGGCATCATCGAAAAAGTCAGTTTTTGACCCAAAAATCTGACTTCACCAAATTTCCTCAAAAGTTCATACGAGATGCCTAGAGGCCAGAATTGAATTCCCTGAAGAGTTCAACTCAATACATTCAGAATCCAGTGAGAAAAGAAACATTTTAGATTTTTTACAAAATGCCCCCAAAACTTCAACGTTTTCCATAGCCGGCATCATCAAAAAAGTCAGTTTTTGACCCAAAAATCTGACTTCAACAAATTTCCTCAAAAGTTCATACGAGATGCCTAGAGGCCAGAATTGAATTCCCTGAAGAGTTCAACTCATTACATTCAGAATCCAGTGAGAAAAGAAACATTTTAGATTTTTTACAAAATGCCCCAAAACTTCAACGTTTTCCATAGCCGGCATCATCGAAAAAGTCAGTTTTTGACCCAAAAATCCGACTTCACCAAATTTCCTCAAAAGTTCACACGAGATGCCTAGAGGCCAGAATTGAATTCCCTGAAGAGTTCAACTCATTACATTCAGAATCCAGTGAGAAAAGAAACATTTTAGATTTTTTACAAAATGCCCCCAAAACTTCAACGTTTTCCATAGCCGGCATCATCGAAAAAGTCAGTTTTTGACCCAAAAATCTGACTTCACCAAATTTCCTCAAAAGTTCACACGAGATGCCTAGAGGCCAGAATTGAATTCCCTGAAGAGTTCAACTCATTACATTCAGAATCCAGTGAGAAAAGAAACATTTTAGATTTTTTACAAAATGCCCCCAAAACTTCAACGTTTTCCATAGCGGCATCATCGAAAAAGTCAGTTTTTCACCCAAAAATCTGACTTCACCAAATTTCCTCAAAAGTTCATACGAGGTGACTAGAGGCCAGAATTGAATTCCCTGAAGAGTTCAACTCATTACATTCAGAATCCAGTGAGAAAAGAAACATTTTAGGTTTTTTACAAAATGCCCCAAAACTTCAACGTTTTCCATAGCCGGCATCATCGAAAAGTCAGTTTTTGACCCAAAAATCTGACTTCACCAAATTTCCTCAAAAGTTCATACGAGGTGCCTAGAGGCCAGAATTGAATTCCCTGAAGAGTTCAACTCATTACATTCAGTATCCAGTGAGAAAAGAAACATTTTAGGTTTTTAACAAAATGCCCCCAAAACTTTAACGTTTTCCATAGCCGGCATCATCGAAAAAGTCAGTTTTTGAACCAAAAATCTGACTTCACCAAATTTCCTCAAAAGTTCACACGAGATGCCTTAGAGGCCAGAATTGAATTCCCTGAAGAGTTCAACTCATTACATTCAGAATCCAGTGAGAAAAGAAACATTTTAGATTTTTTACAAAATGCCCCCAAAACTTCAACGTTTTCCATAGCCGGCATCATCGAAAAAGTCAGTTTTTGACCCAAAAATCTGACTTCACCAAATTTCCTCAAAAGTTCACACGAGATGCCTAGAGGCCAGAATTGAATCCCTGAAGAGTTCAACTCATTACATTCAGAATCCAGTGAGAAAAGAAATATTTTAGATTTTTTACAAAATGCCCCCAAAACTTCAACGTTTTCCATAGCCGGCATCATCGAAAAAAGTCAGTTTTTGACTCAAAAATCTGACTTCACCAAATTTCCTCAAAAGTTCATACGAGGTGCCTAGAGGCCAGAATTGAATTTCCTGAAGAGTTCAACTCATTACATTCAGAATCCAGTGAGAAAAGAAACATTTTAGGTTTTTTACAAAATGCCCCCAAAACTTCAACGTTTTCCATAGCCGGCATCATCGAAAAGTCAGTTTTTGACCCAAGAATCTGACTTCACCAAATTTCCTCAAAAGTTTATACGAGGTGCCTAGAGGCCAGAATTGAATTCCCTGAAGAGTTCAACTCATTACATTCAGTATCCAGTGAGAAAAGAAACATTTTAGGTTTTTAACAAAATGCCCCCAAAACTTTAACGTTTTCCATAGCCGGCATCATCGAAAAAGTAAGTTTTTGACCCAAAAATCTGACTTCACCAAATTTCGCAAAAAGTCACACGAGGTGCCTAGAGGACAGAATTGAATTCCCTGAAGAGTTCAACTCATTACATTCAGTATCCAGTGAGAAAAGAAACATTTTAGGTTCTTTTGTAATTGGGTCCTTTAATGTGCAATTTGGGTGCAATTATGGGGTGTTTTGTTTTTTCATTGTAGTTTTAATGTTTATGTAATTGTATTTTGTCTGTCTTTTAAAAAAAGAATAATAAAAAAATACTAAAAAAAAAAATAGAAGATTTTTGTCAAGAGGTTGCATATGCCTTAAATTGACAAAAATACTTTTTTGTTTAAATTAAAAATACAGGTTTAAAATGAGTATAACTGAGTGTAAAAAGAAGACAAAAACTGTGGAAGAGTATCGACAGTATTCAACCGTTTCTGTTAACAAAAATGTCTACGGACCAAAACCTTCAGTTTGCTGGACACCGTGTCTACTCCCCACACAAAAGGACAGAGACCTCTCACCTTTTTCTCCGCTTCAAAAGTGTACGTGTACAAGCCGTCCGTGTCGTTGAACACCATGTAGTTATTAAGAGGTCCACAGCAGCTGAAATCAGATTGCAAATGTCAAGCTTTATTTGGCCGTAGAGGATTGATAAGAATGGATTGAGATTAATAACACGGATCCATTAGGCTTTGCAAACTGCGCACGTAATGAACAACATACTCAGCTCTCCAAATATGCCACGCTGCATTTTCCAGAAGCACGCCCATGCACAAATGCAAACATGTCAGACTTTTTGTTTTTGGACTTTAATCTGGCCTTTGATTGGTCAATAGGGGCTGGACCTAATGGATCGGTCCATGGGGATGGATTAGGAATGATATAGAGGGAGTGTGATGAAAAAAATTAAGGGTGGGGACAAGCCAATACAATTTTGTCAGGAGCATTTAAGTTGATGTCAGCTATTAAAACTTGGCGCGTCCATTAGTCTCGCACACTCTTCTCCTACAGGGTGGTGCAAAAAGAAGGAAACAATTTTGACAGGAATTTTAACCTGCTTACTTTTATTTGAACTGGATTATTTTACAATAAATTTAATCTTTCTTATTGTTATCTTCACTATGCAAACCTACCAATCTTATCTTTCCCCTTATTACAATAAAGGAAACATGAATTAAGAAAAAAATGTCAGCATGTATTCAATTTGTTGGATTTGTTTCGAACAAGTAACCTGATAACTTCATCTCAAATCTAATTGTCAAAAAAAAATATGCAAAATTGACCGTCAATTACATGTATGTTTCAGGGGCAAAACAAAAAGAATATTAATTAACAGAGTAAAGAATGTTGTTAATAATAGAGTAGGATAAAACAGAATGACATATTATTGCATAGTAAGAAAACAGAGTACATAAAAAGAACCAGTTCTTTGTTCCCAAACCAGCAACTGCTCTCAAAACTTGGCCGCTTATTTTACAGGGTTTATCATTAACAAGCTATGCTTCCCTACATGACACACCGGTACAAGCATACATCATTCAGCTCTGGGTTTTTGCAATCAAAAGGGTTGGTTTTTCAAAGGTTAATAAAATGACACTTGGATTAATGAAAAATACACACTGACTGATGCTATGCTGTACAATGTAATGTAGCAACTACAGTTTGCTGCTGAAATTTCCACTTCAACATTTACGAAGCCACTCACAAAGTGACAGCGTCTCGCAACAATGCAAACAAGTATCACTTTCACTTAATGGCCCGATGCGCCGAACCCTAAATGCGCGGAAGTGATTCCGCTTCGTCCCGGGGCCGGCCACATACTTCTCACATCAACTGTTGTCGCGCAGCGCAAAGTGAAAGCGCAAATAAACAAGGTGTGCATGTACCCTGGAGATATGGGACAAGGCCTGCGTGGGAAAGTTAATACTTGAAAGTGATTGCACGAACACATGCAGTTTGTGGACTTTGATTGTGTGTACAATGGAGGAGATTTAGTTTGAAGGTTGTGGAGATTGCACACGTATCGTAGTGGCTCGTATTAGCGGACGACTTCTAAGCCACGGTCAAGTTTTATTTAATCAAATTAACGGAGGAAGAATTGCTCGTTGGTAGATAATGGATTGGGGCTATCGGTGATAAAACCAAATTGGCCAGAAATTTATTTACTATTACGCCTTGCGGTCATTTGTGTTTTGGGCAAAATTGCAGTAGTGTGGTTTCCGCAGTTTGCTTCTCTGCATCGGACACGGAAACATTTCTGCGAGCAATGCCGGACGTTTTGGGCATTATCAGTGCGGTTATCGGCACGTCGGGTCTGCTGGGAAATTTCGTGGTGTGTGTCGTCATATGGCGCATTCCGCACATGCACACAGTGACCAATGCTTGCTTGTTTAATCAAGCCGTCGCGGATTTCTTCGGATCATTGATTTTCATGCTCGTTTTCAACATCCCGACTTTGGAGGTTTTACCGAAGGGGGCCTGGGGCTGGCTGTATTGCTACCTATGGGAATCGGAGAGCGTCATGTGGATGTTTCTCTTCACCTCCGCCATGAGTCTCGTGCTGGTAACCCTGGAGCGGTATCTAGCGATAGTGTATCCATTCAAGTACCGTTCACTCTTTGCGCGGCGCTGGGTACCAGCGGTGGGGATCGCCGCGACATGGCTCGTCGGCATCAGTATGGGGCTGTGCATCTTCGCGTTGATTGACTTCTCTGAGCGTGACAATAAGTGCAAGGTAGCTTTACCGACGCCCACGGGGCACCGGCTAAACAATCTCGTCCAGGCCAGCAATGTGGTCACTTTCTTCATCCCGGCCTGGACCATGCTCTTCGCGTACATCCACATGGCCGTCGTGCTCAAGCGGGGCGCCAGGCAAACTGAACCGGTGTCCGTCAGAACGGTCGTGATGACCCACATCCGGAGCGACAGGGCCAGATCGCCCGAGTCATCTTCTGGCGAGCACATCCCCGAAACCCAAGGGGACTCGCTCCTCCGCGCTCGCCGCAACGTCATCAAAGCCCTCGTCCTAGTCTGCTTGGCCTATTTCATCTGCTGGTTGCCGAACACCGTCATGCTGGCTGCTCACATACCCGGCCTACCCTACAGCATAGCTACTGTTCTGGCCGCTACCAACTCCTGCCTTAATCCTGTCATCTACACCATTAAGTACAGCTCATTCAGGAAGGGTCTCAAGCTGCTGATTTGTGGAAAGACCTCAACAACTGTGCACAATGACCATGAGTAGAGCGTATGAGTGGGGGAGTGTGGCCTGGTGGTCAGGATTTGTGATAGGAGGGTCAGGGGTTCAAATCCAGCTGCTGGCCATATGTTGTGTCCTTGGGCAAGCCACCTCACCCCCACTTGCCTCTCTCTACCAAAGAGTATAAATGGGTACCCGCATTAGCTGGGGAGTAACCTGCGATGGACTGCATATAACTATTTTCAGTCGTTTCATGCTAAGGAAACTAAACACCCAGTAAAATTATTCCGTCTAGCTTCCTGTCATTTAGCAACAAATTAGAAAATGTAGGTGATTTCGAACGATCACTCTATTGACTGATTTTTGGAATGTGCTATCAACGAAATTGTGTTTCATGATCAAAAGGTTGTGCACTATTTTTTACTGTTTTCTCAATAGGTGTGATATCCACTGAGCTGAAACTTCAACAGGTAGTTTTAAACATTTCTCTTTCGTGGATACTGAGTGGTGTTATTATTTGAAATTAACAAAATTCATGAAAAGCAAATAACCCTATAATACCTTTAAAAGCAAAGTATGTGCCACTGGTTTGTGCAGAGTTTGAAAGGTTCAGGAAGGTTAAAAATGCTTCAGGGAGTTTGGGTTAAAGATGTGTTCAATAGTTTTGAGATTTCAGAACGACAGATTAACTGTTTGTCCAGCAAAACCAACGTTTAGGTACTGACATCAATTTTTGTGGAGAATAGTTCCTTTTTGTGAGGAAAGAAGAAACGATTGTGTACGTTTCAGCGAACATGTAGTCACATAGTGAGTAATCTAGCATTAGTCACAAAAGGAACACATGCATTAAAAATGAAGGCCTGTATTATGTTTGTATCTTGCAAACCGGATTGCACCAGTTCTAGTGCCTGGCAAACCCTAACAATGAATTTGTAAACAATTTTTTGATACCACAATTGTATTTCTCTTCAGCTGTGACCTCTGTTAAATTATTGCTTGCTGCAGTTGGTAGTTGATAAGAGAAGCTAGCACAATGATAATACTACAAAGTTGTGTAGATTATATTGCAATTGTCATTGTTTCTTTAATCTATTTTCACTTGTATCAAATACTAGGATATTCCATTACATGGAAATTTGAATATTCATATATTGGATTATTCGAATTTGCAATCTGAAGTAGGGCTGTGCATCAGAACCGGGTACCCGAGTACCCGACCACTGATGTCAGAAACCGGTTCCAGATTATGGGATCGGGTACCCGTAACCAAGGGGAAGTGTGGCCTACGGTTTGGGTTCGTGACTCATGATCAGATGGTCAGGGGTTTGAATCCAGCTGCTGGCCATACGTTGTGTCCTTGGGCAAGGCACTTTATCCCCACTTGCCTCTCTCCATCCAGGAGTATAAATGGGTACCAGCATTAGCTGGGGAGTAACCTGCAATGGACTGGCATCCTGTCCAGGGGGAATAGAAATATTCTCAGTTGTTTCATGCCACTGAAACCGGAGATAAACGCCGGCCTGATGGGCTATATAGGCTCGGGACAGACTTTACTTTACTTACCCGTAACCAACTTTACAAATTACTTAGTAACTTCTCAGACGATGAAAATGAAAGGTTTTGAATGTCATTTGTGGGAATTTTCAAAGTGAAAACCAGGCTTCATGGACAAACAAAACAGATGTCACATTTATAACGCTCGCGAACGTTGCAGTTTTCACCATCAAGCTATTTATAAAGCTCACAGTGACGGTACCCACATTAACTGCTGCACAGACGCGCAGAAGTGGTAGTATAATCGTGTTGACCTTTATGAACAATCTGAACTGCAACTTCTGAGAAAATTAATTAATTTTTGTTTAGGCAAAAAAAAAACAACTCTCGGTCTCTGGTCAGCGCGCGCGTCGATTTTAATCATGCGCGTCAACCTTTTTTCTTTTTTTTCTAATTAACACTGAAGCTACAACAGCGCCCTCTATTGCTGCGCCTCCTTAAATTTTTGTACCAAGAAGCACCAAGGAATGGCGAAATTGCACCAAGGCAAATGATAAGGGGCACCAATACAAGGCAAATTATGGAGGACACCAATGTATAATGAGGACACAAAAAAGCCAAACAGTAGGGCCTACCCACCTTGTCTGTACAATACAAGCTTGAAAAAAAAAAAAAAAAAAGCCATACAAAAAAAAAAAACCCGCGTCGTCGCATCGATTCCGGAACTTCGGTCTGACCAGAGACCGACCGTAATGACCAGTGTCTCCCTATTGTCGAAGAAATTACGATAACGTGTCTCCCCAATGGTACATTTGTAGGAATAACAGCTCATATTTTCGTAATGATTCCGCTCAATTTGGAATGGTCGGTAGGTATGTTTGTGAGGCGTTCTGGCAAAATGAGACAGAACTGGGCAGAGGTTGAAATGAGGGTTTGTTGGTACAATGTATTAGGAAAGAGAAATAAAATTCTCCTTACAAAACTATTTGCTGCACTTCCATCGGACATTCCATTGACAAGTTATGGCTGTTTCAATTTTGCATTTATCAACATGTCAAAAAAGTAAAATACTGAGAAAAGGCATTTTAAGTTTCGAGTTTTGCATTTATGAAAGTGAAAGATGCCAATTGTTTTCCCTTCAAACACACTTGTATTCCACGATTTTTATACTATTTCTTTAAAATATGTGTAGTAGACATATCAAAGATTACAAACATCAATAAATTGGCAATTTGCAATAATTTGCATTTTTCCCTACTGCGGCCTACTGGTATGCCCAGTGCCGTCTCATTTTGCCAGAAAGCCTCACATATTTGTTACTTTTCCACAAAAAGTGTACCTTGCTTTAATAAAAAACTAAAACAAATTTGAAAAGATTTTCGTCTTACCTTGATGCAATCTTGAAGGCTTCAGTGACACACTGCGCGGCTATCGTGGCATTGGTGGATGCCACGGCTGGGATGATGTGCTTCACAACGCCTAGAAATCATAAACCACCAGGGATTGAATTTTGCAATAATCTCCTTTCTTTGAGCTCTCTTTGTTCAAATAGTGAACCACGGTCAACATGCAAGTGAAAATACAGGGTGTCTCCAAAAATATGTAGCAGTCAAACAACATTTTTTTTTGGAAACTAAATCGATAACATCGCTGACGTGATGTAACGCGATGTTACCCGCACGCCTGTTCTGCTGGTAATTTACACGAAAGCGTCGTGCGTCCGGGTTCATGCTCCTTCGAAACGTTCTATTATCCCAAATGACTCGTGACCCATATCATTGGCACATGCGCAGTTGAAATACCGAACTGGCTTATTGGCCAGCCTTATGTCATGCCATACGTCACATCCATGAACCCATCTGCTACCACCCTCTGTGCCACTGTACAGGGTGAGTTTTAAAAAAAAAGCAGAGCCCAAACCCCCCCCCCCAAAAAAAATATTTCATATTCTAAAAAATTTGTAGCACCAAAAATAATGATGACTGGAAAGCTAATTTCATAAACTACTTATGGATGAAAACAATACTGAAATTGCTCAATCTGTTCAATTTATTGTGGGTTCTGACTGTTTGGAGCAACAAAGAAAATGACACAGAATACTTGTTTCAACAACTGTCAACAACTGTAGTACACCATATCTTTACTAACAATCGTGCTTAGGTAAATAATATGATTTATAAAATCAACTTAAAAAAAAGAAGATTTTTTCCAAAAGGACATTGTTGAATATTTTTAACTTTTAAACTGAGGTTTTATCGCTGGTGATGTTTGAAGACAATTGTGACGACGATTCTTGAAATCACATTTTTTTTGAGTTTTTAGGGTCATTGCGTTTAAATGGTGATAAAATTTGAACGGATTGAGCAATTTCAGTATATTTTTCATCTAAAAGTAGTTTATGAAATTGGCTTTCCAGTCATTATTATTTTTGGTGCTGCATATCTTTTAAAAAATGAAATATATTTTTGGGGGGTTTGGGTTCCGCTTTTTTTGACTCACCCTGTATATTTCTCAAAAGAATTAATTTCTGTCAGTATGTCACACTGATTTTTCTTCCCTTGTATCACCCTATGTTACACCCACCAATCCATCTTGTAGTATCCTAAATGTCACACCAACTGCCCACCCATGTGTCACCCCTATTGACCTACCTTGTGTCAGCCTGTATGTCACCCCCATGATGTTGAACTGGTCAGCCCGTTCCTGGGCCTTCTCAAATATCCACTGAATGTGGGTGGGGTCATCTCCATCTATAGCTACGTCTTCTGCAGAACAAAAATATGAGTAGGTAAAAAAGGTAGAGTATATAATTTGCAGCTATCCAAAAAGTAACTGACAAAATTATTCTTGAAAAGCATACTTGGTTTAACCCTAACTCCCTAGGCCTTTTTGCTAGGATGTAGCCTCAATCCTGCAAAATCCTCCAATTGGCCTCATGGAAAAAGAGCATATAGCCTCAATCCTGCAAATTCCTCCATTCTTTCTTGAATATGGTCCGTGGAGGGGTGATTACTGCCTCAATCCTGCAAAATCCTCCAATTGGCCTCATGGAAAAATAGCATATAGCCTCAATCCTGCAAATTCCTCCATTATTTCTTGAATATGGTCCATGGAGGGGTGACCACTGCCTGAATCCTGCAAAATCCTCCGACTATGACTGTCAATAGGTTGAGGCAGAAGCAGTGACATCCTGGAGCAGTGCGGAGGATGTCAAGTATAATCAAGGACTAAATTTATGCACGGCTGAGCATAAACAACACAAGGTCCGGCCCAAGACCTTGACACAGTGCATACTCCGAAATCAGCCACGCACTTTTGCCATGTAACCTCAATCCTGCAAATTCCTCCAATTTGCAAAAAGGATTTTGGAGGATTCAGGGCGGTTAGGGTTATAGATAGTAATGGTACTAAACTCCCTGTGAAATTATTCTTTCTTTCTTTTAAATGAAATGGTAAAAGGCACTAGATTTCATAGGAGTCCAAATCTCATGTGACATTGGAAAAGTGTTTAAGACCAGCCAGCTGGTCTTTATCAACCGTTTAAAACCGGCGACGTGACGGGCTCTCGACCAATAGGAATGGGTAAACTGTTTGAGGTATTTATGAATGTGAATTACAAAGGGGAAAATGGATAAAGCGAAGAATACGTTGACTTACTTCCAAACGGTTCCTCTTGAGGCCAGAGTAAGACCTTGACATACTCTATGCAGTGAGCTGGCAGCCTGGGTGTGTGGGCGATGGTACACATGGGAAAAGTAATCTGAAATGGAGGCATTTCCAATATGTTAATAATCATAATCTGTCCGGTGACTTGGTAGACTTACAAAGTCACCTGGCTTAATACGTTCATCTCAAACGCATAATTACTCAATAATAACGCATTTTATGCATAAATTAAAGCATCCTCTGATTCTCATTATGTAACAAACACCTGGTTGCATGTATGTTCATTTGAAATGCATATTAAATATTATTTTAATAACATAATATTTAGGATTAACCCTTTCATTAATAGGCATTATAAATCTCCACAAAAAGTAACTATCAATATGTCGCATTTTGTTCGTATTCAAGTTGATCATGAATTGGCCAGAGTTTGGCTTTTGAATAGGGAGGGTATTGTCAATTTAAAAAGAAAGTCTGAAATTGGGGACATAAAAGGGGGCAGGGAGAGGTCCCCAAAAGTCTAATTTCAGACAAAATGCAATATCTCAAGCCTGTTTCGAATGCCCTTTAAAATACACGCACAGCAGAAGCATACGAAGCAGTGAGGTGGCAACTTTCCCCCTCCCCCAACAACATTTTGCCATTTTAAAAATGTTCTAGATTTTTTTTAGGAAATTAATGAACGTGTAAGCACATCAAAACCGTAACTAGAAGTAATACCTTTCACCGGTTTTAAACATGTTCAAAAACAAAAACAAAAATCGGGGCCACATTTTCACAAAAGTCACCCATTTTGCTCTCCCACCCCCGCTCCCTACCGTGCACAAAGTAACTCCCCCCCCCAAACCCCAGTGTCCCTACACCCTATACATGTACATAATCTATAGACTCATACTCTGTGACCTAATATTGCCCCTGTCCCTAGATATCACAAAAGACTTCTTGAAATTCCAGGAACACAATGACTGACATAAAAGGGGGCAGGGAGAGGTCCCCCCCCCCCCCATCACATATCTTGCTTCAAATGCCACCCTGCCCCCAACCAAAAACCTGGCTATGCCAATGACCACCAATACATACCTGAGGTGGGTAGAGCTCGAGTGTGCACTCAACGCAAGCTGTCATTCCTGGTAAGATGACTCTAGCATTGCCTTTGAAGCCCTCCGTGCCGCCGTCGATCATGGGAACGATGGACGTAGGATCGACGGCTCCGTCTTCGTAATTCACCAGGCTCAGCTGGGGATGTGAAGGAGAAATGGACGCATAAATTTTTTTTTTTCAAATACTAGATAAAAAACACAACCTCTTTAAGTTTGCAATACCAGCAATTAAATATTGTTTCAGTGTCAGATGTAGGGTGGGGTGGGAGTGCGGGATGGGGTAAGGGTAGGGGATGGGATAGGGGATGGGGTAGGGGATGGGGTAAGGGTTGGGAATGGAGTAGGAGTAGGGGATGGGGTAACGATATGGGGTAGGGGATGGGATAGGGGATGGGGTAGGGGATGGAGTAGAGGATGGGGTAGGGGTACGGGATGGGGTAGGGGATGGGGGTAAGGGATGGGGTTAGGGATGGGGTAAGGGTAGGGAATGGAGTAGGAGTAGTTTTTTTTTTTGGCCTTATACAAACTCCGACTACTATTTATCTGTAAACAGGCTGTAAAAAAAAAGGACTGATTGGTTTGCAAAGCAACTCACCATCATACTATTCATCCAGCGCCTGGCAACAATGGAATCCAAGCCATTGATCACGATGTGAAACTCTATCAAATAGAAAAAGTAATCAAATCAGAAGTATTAAAGAAGGGGCAAGTTAACACACATATTAAGACAAGGCCATTGGACCACACCGATTGGTTTGTCAAAACTTTTTAAAGGGAATATACATCATTTGCTTTTGATGTAATTTTCAGAAATAGATGGAATTGGGGGGTTGGAAATGTATAGCAAATATAGTTACATGTACACTGACTTTTTTGAGGTTTTGGGTTCGAAAATGCTATAAAAACCAAGAAAAACAATCATTTTCCTGTAGTCTGGTTCCCTGACTCCATTTAAGAAGAAACAGAGCAGTTTACATACATTGGGGAATTGTAAGGTCAGGGAACCAGTCTAGCTGGCTTGTACCCGTTCATAGGTGTGTAATCGATTGCTAACAAGTGCGATGGTCAACTGGGTCCAGTATTTGAAATAAAAGCCAGTTTTTTCCAACCCTGGTCGGCACGATCAGCGTTGGAAATTGATACAAAAATACCACTTTTCTTGAAAATGACAGTATACCAAGTGCCATAATTTTACAGGATGCTTTACACTGTCATTCACTAACAGTCCAGCAAGGTATTTCAAAATGATTTGGTAGTTTTATTTTTTGATGTTTGCAAATGTTGTATTTTCCCTTTAAATCAAAGACAAATTGATACTTACGTCTATAAAAGGTGTCGTCATAATCTTGGATCTTTTTGAAGTGCCTGATAACTACTGTTAAGGGTTGTATGATATTGTGTTACTGGTTTACAGCACTTCATCAGGGAGTGAAGAAACAGTCAGACACCGGACCATTCACAATATTTGTTCAAATGCAAATATGTATGTTAAAGGCATATAGGATCATCTGCATTTATCCCATTTATTATCTAAGCGATTAATCTACTTGAATTAATAAAATGCCATTTGAAGTTTGCATATATCTTCATTGTTTTAATAAGATTAGGTTTCCCTACCTACCCTATTCTGACAGCCCCTACCCTAATTTGTTTATGGGAAAAATGAGAAAAAAACACCCAAAACCATCAATGTTTACATTTTACCCTTGATTTCACACAAATGCCTCCATATGATCGTACACAAAAAAAAATTTGAAAAAACAAAACAAAACAATTCCCTACCTACCTACTCTATTTTCAAATGCCATGGAATTTGTTTTGGCCTTGTCAGTTACAATACTATTTAATGATCTTTTCGGTGGATTTCAGGATGTTGACAAAGCAGAATTTAATCACGCAACCTCTGAAGTACCGTACAGTTACTCTATCAACTGAGCTATTTCAGGGTGCAGGCCAGTAAATAGGCCCGAAATTGCCTACCCTGACCAAATCACGATTGGCATGCCCTCAAATTCTTTGGTATCAGAGCATTCTGTGGGCTATGAACTTGAGAGTTTGTAAAAAAGATGGGTGGAAGCCATGCACATAGACTGTGAACTTGTATTTCTGTGAAATTTGGATGAGCGCAAGCATCATTTTTTAAAATGGCGATGGGCTTCTGGACCATTTTTAGGGGTGATCATCTTTGGATGGCAATTTCTCCCAGAAGGCATCAGATAACCCCCAAAAATTGAACAGAAAATGAAAGATAATAATAACAATACTAATAATATCGGAGTCTTATATAGTGCACGCATCTACCAGCAATTAGGCACTGAAAGATGATGAAACAAGCTTTAATTTGATACGTGTCTTGAACACCTCAGAGAGTTTTGAGTATTTTTAATAATTTTGGGAAGTGTGCGTAGTTACCACTGAGGTGGCAGTCTAGTTACTGGCCTGGACCCTTCAACCACCATCTGTTTGTTGACAACTCAAGAATCGTCGGTGTCTTTGATCAGGAAAATAAATACAATCTATAAAGGATACGGTGTGACATTGCAGCCAGGGATTCTCTGGTTGATGAAATCAGCTGCAACATTGGCCTTTGGTTTGCCGACGTCCTTCAGTCTGTTTGTAATGAATAAAACAATCAGAAGAATGAATAATAGGCCAGTTGTTGAAGATCCTTTTCGGTCATTTAGTTTTTCTTCAGAAATATAAAGACCAGATCAAAAATATTGTTTTCTGAGGTGACAAAATGGTTGGGGGTACATGTAGTATACAAATATTGACTGCTTTGAGTGGTGGAGTAAACTAGCCTCCTGAGGTGATCCATGGAGCGTTGTTTCCCGAGGCGTAGCCGAGGGAAATGGAATACTCTATTGTTTACTGTGGGAGGCTAGTTTTACTACACCACGAATTAAAGCAGTCAATATTTGTTTTATATTACACCTCACCACAGATTCGGCTTGATTTTAAGAGATAACTGATTAATTTAATCTAAATACAATTAAAATGTACTTCTATTTCAATACGAAATTAGTTGAAAATTTACTTGTACTTTTCCAAACTACCCCTTCACGAAATGTTTGAGACCAGCTAGCGCTTGGGAACAATACCACAATGCGCACACCCGTATGCATTTTGCACACATGCATACCGGTTGCTATGCGTATAGTACTTTGGTTGCTATGCGTATACATGTAATACTTTTTTCAGCCATTGAGTAGTCTTTTTGGCCGTGCACAGCAAGATAGCAAAAATAGCGACTGCCATGTGGCTCGCTCTCGGCCAATCAAGATACAGAATCTGCGGTAGAGGTGTTATAATATAAATATGTGACTATCCAGCACAAAGCCAGTCGGACGGCCTATATTTTCAGATACATCTTATAATCCATAGATTATTGATGATGTATACTCCAAGTTTCATTCTGATGGCTTTTATAGAAATGTGCATTGCTAAGAAATTCATTTGGCAAACTTCTAACAACAAATTTCTCGATTTTTTTTAACTTTCCGAGGCCCGAAAATTTGGCACTGAAAATACATATAACTCCATCAGATTTTGCCCGATTCTCATATTCTACAGCTTATTAAATGTCCTTTCCAATGGGCCCACTGGCAAAATTCCAGTTCTAAAAGATTGGACTATCCGCTCCGTTCACAAGTACCCCTTCACCGGCAAACAAAGTACAGTTGGGGGTGACAGACCGACGCCATCTTGCCTGACTGCAATTTTGCCGCGACGCGCGGCCGTACCACTGCGTGCACAATCCCCTGGTGTACGTGCATCACACACAAGGAACAGTGCGCGTCAACCAGCTAAATGTCCTGCCCATGGGACGTCGTTGCTAGGTAAAAGGGTGCCCTCTTTCGTCGGCGCACGGAGCTCATAAAGTGACTGTACATGTATATTTTTTCCACTCTAAATTGCAGCAGCCCTTTGATTGGAAAAAAAATAGTACACCATTTTCCCCCTTTAAAACAGAGCAGCAGAATTCCAAGCAGGTTTCTAGCAATTTTGGTTGCTATTTAGACATCGTTTCAGAGCAGGAAGTGGGCCAGAAAGTAAACCACACTGGCCAAAAAGTGAGGGACTAACTTGTTTTCATTGCAAAAAGATCTTGCCATTTTTTTTTAAAATATAAAAAAGTATCAGTATCAGAGCAATCTGAAGGCACGTTTTGAAATCAAAATGTCAATCTCCTTATGGGCTCCGTGCGTGAACAAGAGAGGGCGCTTTTTGAGAGCTCCGTGGATGGGACACACCGAGTGCACGTACTGGTTTGCACGCATATAGCCCGAAGTATGCTCGACCTGTTTTATTCTGAATCTTCACATAAGCCATAGCATCTTCATGTGAGCGTCAGGCGCTGTCGGCAATGCGGTCCAATATCTCTCCCAGTGGTCTCTCCAACTCTCCCTTTCTTACCGTTGAGGGGGTACTTTTCTATTTCACAACTGAACCCTCACCTGAATAGAAACTGCCGATTGAGGTTAGACAGGTCAATGGTGTCCATGTCGATGACGTCAATTTGCCTGAATCCCATCAGAGCCTATGGTCAAAAAAGAAAATGAAGTCAGGACACCACATCTATGGACACCGCATCTATGGTTTCTGCAAGTGGTGTGCTACAGTGAAAAAGCAATAAACTGTGCAACTAGTAAAATTTACAAGACATTTGATAAAAAGTCACTTCTACCCGACCAGTTGCGACTATTTGCCATGATGTACATATTAGGATATATCTTGGATTAATAGAGCACTATTTTGATACAGCTAGGTCTATCTACATGTACACTAAGAAAGCATTTTGGACAATGTTGCACTCATCCAGTTTCTTGATGGTGGAGTTTTATTAAGGTTTTTTTTGAGTAATTTGTTTGATGAAGTGCTATGATAATTTCATAAATGTATAAATAATCCAACCGACTCTTAAAGAAATTTGAGGTTGCAATAGTCACACAGCGCTCAACCTCGTCCCCAGGGTGTCGAGCAGTACGCGCCCACCACTACCTGCTCTCTCACCCTGGTATTGGATCATTTGCATGTGCAAGATTTTTTGAACACGTATGCAAATGAGGAACAGTCTGGTGCCTGGATATGTGTTGCACATTAGCGTTTGTTTTTGTATGCGGTGTCTTGGGTAAAAACAGAGTCAATTCGCAGCAGCGCGAGCACGGCGTGAGTTACGAAAACACGATTTTTTAAATCAAACTGTTACGATCTTATCGAGACAACATGCAGTATCATATTTCATATTAATATGAGCAAATTGGAAAGGAAATTAGTATTTTCGAGAAGGCTAGGATGAATGATCGCGAAAACAGGTACTGCACGTTGTGAATAATAGCACCAAGTGCACGATATAAATCCATTACTAGCCAATTGCGGTATCGAATCAGGATACAGGAAGAAAGTTTCCTATCCAGGGCTTACTATTGGAAACCAGGTTGGAAATAAAGTAAGCACTGGGGACGAGGTTGCACAGCGCTGGTAAACATCAATGCATGTTTCAACCTGGCCATATCTATGCTTGTCACGGCTGGTCAAGTGAAAAGCAATACCACTTCCTCTTTTACTTCCGACCTGACAGCGACTGATTTATAACTTGGTCAATTGCTATCCTAAAATATAGAGTGCTGTTTTGCCCTATAACTCAAAACCATCCTTAAAAGTCAAGTGAAATTTACCAAATCTTTCAGAATCTCACAGCCGAGTCCGCCAGCCCCAACCACAAGTATTCTACAGTTGTTGAGCATAAAGTCCAGAATCTAAATAAAAGGGGGAAAACAAACAGACTGAAAAGAAGTATGAAATACAAAAATAATGTACTTTTAATCTAGTGGCCAAAATCAAAACAATCAAAAAAAGCTTTCTCTACAAATTTTCTCATTACTTTTTCTAGAAGTAAAAGTGACATTTTTTAAAACCCCAACATAAATCACACATTTGTAAACACATTTGAGTCAAGTCAAATTGTTAGTCATCATTTCTGTACCTCTGTACTCGGTTCAAAGTCAGGATGTGCAAACGGGCCGCTCCTCTCCAAAACTTTCCGGACGTGGGTCCATCTGCCAGGCCAATCAGATTCAGCCCTGCCAGTTTCCATGGCAACCCTGTAACAAAAGGAGGGTGCGGTAAACAAGGTTATGATAATTCATGAGAAAAATCATACACAAAATTATCTTGGGCCTACAGTAACTTCAGCATGCATAAATTCTGCTCAAGACCCATTCAAACTGGATACATTTTTTTTCTACAACCAGTTAAAGGCATTCCCTTTTTGTTCTGCCCCCCCCCAAAAAAACCCTAATTTTTTTAGCGATCGTGTAGGCCCTAATTAAGTTTTTAATTAATATTTAGTTTCAATCAAATTAGAGTCAAGGGTGATTTCTAGGGGTAGTAATAACGAATTTCATATACAGTTTAGGGTTGGTGCCGTGCATTTCAGCGCGCCATCGCGGTGATCGATATCTTTATTTTCGTGTTGCGTTTTGTCATTGACATCGTCATTTTTACCCCAATGCCCAAATTTCCCTCAAGCAAAATAGGCCAAAGCCAAATAAATTAAAAGTAGATTTTGTTCCCTTATGCCGTTATGGGAACCGATCGTCATTGTTTTTATCTTTAAAATAGGTTTAACCAATTCAGTAGATAGCAGATTTTATCTTTTCTTTGTCACCAATTGGAGGTTTGTGAAAAAAAACTCAAAGAGAAAAGGAGGTAGTCTGACTAGACTGCGCCCTACCGGGTTGTATAAAAAAAATCAGTGCGACTACTCAGAAACAAAATGAAATAGGCCTAGGACTAGGTTGAAGAGAAGAAACCAATTTTATTCAGATTTTTCCGATCAAGAAGTAAAGGATCGTACACTTGTTCAGCACAACCACTTAAAAATCCAATCATGTATTTCAAAGAAAAAGATGAAACTTTACGATTCTCCTTGGTCTGTCATCTTCCGGTAGATCGCGATTCCGTGTGTGAAAGTTTAAATAGTATGCTCCCTCGGTGTGTATTTCCTGATGTAAATATGTTTCGGCTTCCAGGTACCATGCAGACTAAACCTAATTATGTAGCGCCCTCAACGGTCACGGATATTTTACAGCGCCCATTTTCACTGCTCGAGCGGCGAGGATGATTAAATTTGTTGGCCCAAAATATGTTTTTTTTCAATCGGGTAAGAATGCATTGTGTGGTGATAGATACCTGATTGGTTGTAGAACATAGTAAATTGCGCATTTACATCGAAAATGGAGTAAATGTGGTGTTTAGACGCCACTTTGTTGGTTGTGTACAAAGTCAATGACCGTATGGTGGGAAGTCGTGAAATTTTGCTGAGACCCCCCCCCCAAAAAATATTCTCAGTCCTATTACTCCTAACTAACTTTTTGAAAAAAAGAATATATGCCCTATTTGCAATAATTTAATAAGTAAGATTATGTAGGCCTAGGCCCTATCTGATTTGGTGGTGGGGGGAAATAGACATTCTGATTTGGTGGGGGGGGGGGGGGGGGGGATGGGGGATGTGTTTACTGTTTTTAGTTTTTTAGGCCAAAAAAGTCTCTGGTTTCTGGTATGGAGCATGCCCCAAAAGTGGTGCGGCGACGTGGCTTTTTTTTTTTTTTTTACTTCTTTTTTCTTCATAATCATAATTCATATGTCGGCTGATGACTGCAAATGGTGCCCGACTAAATTTAGTGCAAAATATATGGAAGTCGAAAGAGGCCACATAAAGAGTTATACTCGATCGTAACCCCATCTAAAATTAAATTGTGCAGCAGCATGATTAAAATCGAATCGACGCGCGTGCTGACCAGAGACGGACTATTAATTTTTATGTGTTTAGTGTTTATGTGTTTAGTGGCCAGATACCATCACAGACACTACATTATGTATCTATCAACGAATGCCTTGACCAAGGCTACCAGTAGTTCTGTCACGGCGCAAATAAAATCGCAGGTCGACCTGAGGCCAGTTTAAGGCAAAAGGAAATTTGCAGTACACGTTTGAATGGAATTATTCTTTCCATTGCACTCATAAACATTCATTATTTGTTTTTTATACAACTGAAAAAAATCCCTGTCGTCTGATTAGTGGATCGTTGATCACATGTCTTTGAATTATTCGTCCCAACGCACGGTCCGGCTGCACCGCAAAAATAGAAGTTCTGTTGCACAGTTTCACTACTGCTGGTGGTGGTGCTGTAACACAAATCTGATTTTTAATACTGAATGGCAAATTGGCAGACAATGCGCGAGAATCTCTGTTTGTTCTCCAAACAGAAGGCGAAATATCGGAACTCGCTGGTGATGTTGACACTGCTAATACCAAGAAGCAAATAAGGGCAAGTTCGCGCAAGGACTATAGTTAACCATTGGTCGACTAACGCTTGCCCGAACTCTGTCTAGTCGACGATGGTTAACTACGCTAGTCGACTATTTGGAACCAACCTACTGGGGTTGGTTGCTTCGCTGGTAACCATAGCCGCGCGCGTTCATAACGTACCACAGGGAGCCAGGATCCAGACGTTTTGCGATGACATTTTGACCAGCGTTCGACTAGAGACGTTCGCACGTTGCTATAAGTATTAGTGCGCAGGCGTAAGGTACGTCACAAATCAACCACTAGTCGACTAATGGTCCTTGCCCGAACTTGGCCTATGCTGCCAAACCAATGGTAGTTCTGTCGAGAACAGTTTTTAAAATACATAAATTGGATATAAAAGTTCTGAACTTGTCGAATAATGTTGAATAAATTGGATATTGGAAGTGGACCACTAGTTAATTGCCACTGACTATTAAAAAGCTGACTATTAGCATCACTGTCTATTTCTTTCTGATATCCCACTATTACTAGATGGTGTAAACTGAGTTGGTTGCCATGGTAGAGGAGTATTGCCGTAGCCTGCTCAAGGTGGCCGTAGCTCAGCTGTGCCAGGGGCTGGGCTGGCACACCATACACACCACGCCCTTCGACCTGCTGACCGACGTACTGCAGAGGTATCTAGAGCACCTGGCTAGACACACTCATCGCTACGCTGAACAGTGTAAGGACATAAATGGTCTGAAGAAGTGGGGTCTGAAGAAGGGGGGTGCTGTGGTCCAGTGGTTATGGTGTTCGACTCGTGTGCCGTGGGACATGGGTTCGAATCCTGACTGTGGGAACATGGTGCTTGTGCTCTTGAGCAAGGCACTTTACCATTATTGCTTTGTCCTTCCGATGGGACGTAAAGCCGTAGGTCCCGTGTGTTGTGTAATGCACGTTAAAGAACCCAGTAACACTTATCGCTAAGAGAAGGGGTTTGCCCCGATGTCTCTGGCAGTGGCTGCAATATGCACCGCAGCACCTTGTAAACCCTTATAAGGTGCTACATAATGGGTCTCATATTTTTCATAAACTTTATTTACCTTTCTTTAATAATAGACATAATTTCCAGCACCTTGAGTACCTAATTGTTGGTAGATACGTGCGCTATATAAGACTCCTGTATTATTAAGACTGCCTTAATGTCGGTCACATGGATATTGCGTTCTTAAAGAATTGGCAGTGTGTCATTGCCTTTATGTAATTTTATTTTATTTTCGAAGAGTTGAACAAAGAAATTGACTGGAGCGGGGTTTGAACCTGCGACCTCCGGATTACCATTCCGGTGCTCTACCAACTGAGCTATCCAGCCCTACATGTATGTTGGCGGTTCCCCAATTTGTCCATATCTTTGTTCAAGGGCCGATAGTCAAAAGCCTTAAACCAGTATGCCATGCAACCAGGGATCACGCCCAAAGTCACAATGCAGACTGGGAAATGGCAAACGGGGATCACTCGGGGAATATTCAAATATTCGGTCAAGTGCAGTTTCGAATAATTAAATACTAAATTATTCAAAAATGGAGAGCCTAAAAAAAACCTCTTTGAAAGAAAATCAAGAAAATAAATAGTTTTGGGTTGGTTTTTTGGGGTTCTCGTTACCAGATGGCCGCACAGATCCAACCCTGGATGACGTGGGCCTGGCCTTCGCCCACATGCACGTCCGCCTCAACGAGCTGGAGACCTACCTCAAGGAGGTGGAGCCCATCCCGTTTGCCCACCCTCTGCCATCCTTCCCTGTCGCCAAGAGGAACAACCTCCAGATCCCCCAGCCGGGGAGCAGAGATTGCCGGGAGAGGCTGGAGTACATCCCGGAGCATATGCCGCCCCTGGTGGATATCGCCGGAGGTTGGAGATAGTTTC
Source organism: Patiria miniata (assembly GCF_015706575.1). Lineage (NCBI taxonomy): Eukaryota > Metazoa > Echinodermata > Asteroidea > Valvatida > Asterinidae > Patiria > Patiria miniata. The sequence goes on from NW_024037069.1 coordinate 946,732, forward strand.
ACCTTTTTTTTTTATTAACACACTTCTCACTGATTCTGTGTCCTGGTTGGCTACAGTTATGTGTTGTTCACCTTCAACCATCCTTTTGTTTGATCAGTCACTGACAGTCAAACAGTCAACCCTGATCCCCTGCCATGCCTTTTACACAGGCTAGTCACCAACAGTCAGATCATATTTCTTGAAGGCACTGAGACAGTCAAATTCCATCAACAGACAAAAGCAGGTGACCGGTAGGCACAGCTGGCTTATCAATCTCCTACAGTCAAAGCATAGCTATGTCAGGTTTCATAGCAATCGCAGCCAGTCAATCCTACTTTATGAAGGCAGGAGCACTCAATTTTTAAAACGGTCACCTGATTTATTTTTACTGCTGGGCTGGCCTTGTTGAAATTGCCAGCCAGAGAGGGAGGGTTAATATAGGTTCAATATAGGCTAGTTCAGGAATATGCATTGAGCATAAACTATGTATTGAGGCATTATGCATGTATAGTGCCTGGTCAGGGATGGGGCGCATTCATTGTCGGGGGTTCCCACTGTGTTCAACGCCTCATGGAGATTTTCAAGGCTCATCATTATTACATGAAATGGATCTTGTGTTTTAAAACACATCATTGCTGGCCTTGTTGGGTCATTCAGTGCATGCCTATGCCCTGCAGGCTTGTGAGTGACTACAAGAGGGCTCTTTTTCTCTTGGCCCATTTGAAATAGAACCCTCTTTTTGTCACCCACAGTTCCTAGGGGTGCATTAGTGACCTCATTGCCGGAAAATATGTGTGTAATGTGACCCTTACTTGTGCAGGGTCATATTCTGCAGCTCTCTTTGCCACCATTTGTAACAGTTGTATTTATTTGTTGCTCCTCTCGACCAGAGTTTGGTGAGGGCCTCGATGCAATGGACATCTCTCATTCATCTCGGGCTTCTTTTGACGCCGACAGCTACGAGCCGCACACGCCACTCTTGAGCCCTACCTCCCCACGGGGTGAGAAACGCGAACTTCTGAGTCCCACCACGGACTACTTTGCCTTCAAGAGGCTTCGGATGATGGAGGACGGCACTCCCCGCGAGCTGACGGCTTTATCGATGGGGGTCAATGGTGAGATCACCCCAAAGAGAGAGGGAAGGCTCCCGGTCGCCACCACCCCTCCCCAGAAAACTCTTGTGGAACGTCGGAGTGGGGTGCCAGTCATTCCGCTCTCGAGGACGGACTCAAAACCCGATGGATTGTTGACCAAATTTTCTAAGTTGCCCCGCTCCAGCCCGGCCATGGACCTCAAAGTCATCAAGGGTAAAGGCATCACTCCGCCGAAGCCAAAACCCAAATCCCCAAAGCATCTATTCTTTTCGTCAGGAGGGACGCCGTCTGTTTTCCAGGTAAAGCCCAAGAGCCCCGCTGTGGTCATCATGGACAAAGTCAAAGAGTTATTGCCTTCAGGAGGCAAGAATATCAAAGTGGTGGGACCAAATATCGGGACCTTGCTGATTACAACGAAGAAGACTGTAGAAATTCCCCCTGTCCCTTCTGCCAAGGACATTGACGATGACGATAAGAGTCCCAGCCCTAAGAAGCCTTCCGCTTTAGACGTTTACGACTTTGAGGACGAGGACACTAAGCCCAGGACGTCCAAGACCTTTGACCCTTGCGGGGAGTTGCCAGACCCTTCCAAGGCTGTTCTGCCCTCGGCGACGCTGATCAGGGAGGAGGAACAGGAAGTGGTGGCTAACGCTGCCAGCATCGAGGATACGATCGAGTCGGTGATCTCCAAGATGGCCCGTGGCAGCACCTCCAAATCAGCCAAGAAGAACGGCAAAGATGGCGACCGAGAAAGGACCAAAGAAAAGGGAAAGGACAAAAGCAAGGACAAAGGCAAAGACAGGAGTGTCGAGAAGGGTAAAGGTGGACTCCTCGACATGGCGAACAAGAGCAATGCGGAGAAATCCAGTAAAGGACACTCCTTACCCCCAAAGCTTCTGTTCAAGCATGCTTGGCGGGAGAGCGAAGGAGCCATCACCTCGGCCATCAAAATGGATACGTCACCGGGACTTGCGCCTAAACTCGTCATCAAGACCTCGGACCCAAAAGACAAGAGTAAGGACAAGAGAGACAAGCCCAAGAAGTTCGGAGACGAGAAGACAACATCGGGGAAGGAGTCCAAGAAGGAGCGGTCTAAGCGGAAGAAGGAGCAGCTGAAAAAGGAAAAGCTGAAAAAGAAGAAAATGGAAAAGAAGCGGCGGTTGCAAGAGCTGGCTGGCAAGACTGCCAGCTCCTCCAGCGGAGAGACACAAACAGACTCTTCTTTGAAACAGCCCATCATCGCCAAGCTGAACATCATCACCAAGAACCCCAAATCCATGAAGGTCCGAGTTGTTTCTCAATCAGAGAGCCCCGCCAGCAGCCCTAGCCGGGACAAGCTGAGCTCCAAACAGAAGGACAAGACCCGCCTAAAGAAGAAGAAGAAAGAGAAGGAGCGCAAGGCGAAGATCAAGGCGGCTAAAGACTCGCTTAAGAAAGCCAAACAGAAGGAGGGTAAGAAGAATCCCGGAGAGAAGGAAGGAGAACAGAATCCCTCGGAGGAACCACCTGAAAAAATCGCAAAGGTAGGCATATCTCTCATTAATCACAGATATATCAAAACTGAAATTTTCACCAGATCAGCTTTCTAACTAGGTAGGGCAAATCACTTAGATATCGGATCGAATGATATGAAATCAAATCAAATCAAATCAAAGATGGTTTATCAAACTTTATCTCTCACAAATTATGGCTGTCCATTTTCAAATATTTTAGTATTGTATTATTCCAAACTGCGTTTGACTGATTACTCGAAACTTGCCGATCAAGTTTTACATGCGCCAGCAGCAACTGGGTACTGCACCGGTCAACAGTTGCACACAAAGTGCACCGGTTAAGATGTTTATGTGGTGATGGTGTTATGGGCTGCTGGAGAGATTAGCAGTTATTCTATAACTGTCCTGTGCTTTAATCTGCTGAAAGGTTGGGCACAACGAACTGCGTCGACAAAAAAAAGTGGCATCAGTCAATAAAGATCTGCAAATTTATGATTAAAAAAACGCAGCCATATGTGTAGGGATTTACATTCCCGAGGACAGACAGACAAAGGGAGAACAACAGATTATTTGTTGTCCTCGAGTGTTCATCTTTTGTTGCAAACAGTCCTCGATCGTGACTTTGTGTGCTTAGTCTATGGGTGAGTGTTATATTATAGAGACACAGGGAAAGACAATGCCTTGTCCTCGAGAGTTATGTAAAACACAACTGTGTGTCTTTGCTTAGTTCATTTTCCCAATATTCAAAGCGGCTGAAAGCTATTTGAATATTTGGTTGATGATCAAATATTCGGTTTATTAAGGTCAGCCATATTATAAATCTACATTTCTTGGCACAAAGTCGAGTAAGTGATGGATTTACAAACTCTCAAATCTTAACAGTTCATAAACTAAAGACTGTCTTTATTGAATGACTTTCGTGTTCCTCAGCTGACTGTACCCAAACTGATGCTCAAGATTGGCTCAGCATCTTCTAGTGGAGAGACTACAAAAATGTGAGTGATAAAACAATTCTCCATTTTTTATTTCGTAAAATAGTTGCCTTTTTTTTGGTCAGATTTCAGAACTTCGCTCAACAAACTTCCCACATTGTTAACTTACAGTCTTTTGGCCATGGAAATATTTTATGGATGATGCTTGTCTCTTGTGAACCCAAACTCCCTGAACATTTGTTTTTCATGGAAGTGTCCTTAAGGTAAAAAAAAAAAATAAGTCGGTCTCTGGTCAGCGCGCGCGTCGATTTTAATCATGCGCGTCGATCTTTTTTTTTTCCAAAATGTTCCGCGGTAGCTCCAACAGCGCCCTCTATTTCCGCACCTCCTCAATTTTTTTTACCAAAGAGCACCAAGGAATGGGAAATTGCACCAAGGCAAATGATCGAAAGCACCAAGGCAAATTATGGAGGACACCAATGTACATGAGGACACAAAAAAAGCAAAATAGTACCCACCTTGTCTGTACAATCCAAGCTTGAAGAAAAAAAAAAAAAAGAAGAAGCTGCGTGGCCGCGTCAATTCCGGAACTTTGGTCTGACCAGAGACCGATTTTTTTTTTTTTTTGGCCTAACCTGTCAATATCCACAACTGCATGACGTTGTACTTCCTTCCCAAGCCTTAAGCAACAATGGCAATCATATTGGTCCGTTATTTCAGAATCATCAAGAAACCTTCAGAGAAGCCCAAGCCGCTGCCACCAAGACCCCGCACTCCATCCCCATCATCGTCTTCAACTTCTTCCTCTTCATCATCATCCCCCTCGCCGTCACCTCGGCGAAAATCGCCCTTCCCTCCACCACACTCCCCATCCCCGTCAACTTCCCCGTCTCCCTCCCCCTCCCCAACTCCTGCCTCGCCTTTGCCTACGCCCGACCCTCCGCCGAAAAAGACGCCCGCTTCCAAGAGGGCTCCCCCTGTCAAGAAGTCAATTCCAAAGAAGGTGCCCGCTGCCTCGCCCCCCAGCTCGCCCCCCTCGGTGCCCAAGTCGCCGCCACCACCCCAGCCCAAGTCACCCCCGCCACCCAAGGTACCTGTGGCCGTACCCCCAGTGAGGAAGGCAGCCTCCAAGGCCTTCTCGGCCATCGCCAATCCCACCAAGGTCTCCCAGCCGTTGTCGCCAGGAGCTGCTCAGTCCCAGGCTCCATTCAAGGTAAGACAAGCCCAAGTTCCAAGACTTTATTGGAATTTTAAGCAAATTTGTGATAACAACCTGAAAAGATGGCAGATTTATTTAGTATTTGGCATTTGGCTAGTATAGTCCATGAAAAAAAATAATAATAATAACAGTCTTCATAAGATGGAATTTTTGCGTCTGGTTGATGTAAATCAAATTAGGTTTTGCCCTCCACCGACGTATAAACACTGTATACTCAGTGTGTTACCTCCCGAGTGAAAGTTGGAGGAAAAAAAATAACAGTCTTATTGAACACCAATATCTGCTGGAAAGCTAGAAAGAATTTGCGAGCTTAATGTCATGGATTACTGCTTACTTTTGATCACAGTAGATTTCACGAATAATTTGAAGATGTGAACCTCTCCATTAATTCTCAAGCTTGCGGCTTACCTTCTCTCCTTTCCTGATGTTTACATCAAACCATGGAGAGTGAGGTTGAAAGTCTTTGAGCTTTGGATCAACTGGTAGGAGATGAGGAAGGAAATTACAGTTTTAGAGGTGGGAGGGAAATCCGGGAATGAAAATCCAGGGAAATCCGCAGAATCAGCACCCAATTTCATCAAACTCTTCGTAACTTACGATGCATCGCAGCGCTGCGACGCGTCGTATCCCTACGATGCGTTGCAGCTGCGATGCGTCCTGCGATCCATTTCACAAAACATGTCGTAAGTGCGGCGCGTCGTAGGTACAACTTGGTGACTGTTTTATGTATTTAGTCAGCGTACAGTAAATAGTCGTCTGATATTCAACAAAAAGTCGTCGGATCTCAGCTCGAAATTTGTTAAAACGTAAAACAAACTGGTGGCCGTGCAATGCAATTTTGAAGGAAAACAAGCTCTCAGTGGACGGTATAGCTACTTTGAAATTTCAACTGCAATATTCCAGTCTAATTCACAATTATTCAATGAATTTTCTATATACAACTTTGCACACATTGCCTCGGTATTATAATCTTGTTTATGTAATGTTTATGGCATTAAACTGGCTAAGAAAGAGACTCTTCCTATTTTGCGATGACCACTTGACACGTCGTAACTTGCGATGTGTTTTAAGCCGTTGTCAAGGAACTTACGACGCGTTCAACACATCGCAACTTTCGTGAAATGGATTATACGACGCGTCGCGAGTTACGACGTGTTACACGTCGTAACTCGAGTTGCGATGCGTCGCAGCGGTTCGTGAAATCGGGTGCAGGTAGGTATTGAAAGCCCAATCCTCAACTCCGCCCTGGGCAGGAATCGAAACCCTGGTCACAGAGGAGGAAGGCGAGGAATGAACCAATCCACCAACCCTACTCCTGACATAAGTGTGTGGGTGAAGCAGTTTTTTGCGTTACTGTCATAAATATTATGTCAATTTCGCTTCTGCCCTCTCAATGATTTTCCTTGTCAGTGCCATCCACTCCTCCTTTGTCACTAGCTGTAGGTGCTCCAAGGCTGTGTATATATTTTTTTTTAAATGGCCTATTCCATCTGGGAAAAGTAAGACCTGTTTCAGACTTGCTTTTCAAGAGTGGTGCAGAGTGGTGCCATTCAAAGTCACACCCAGTTGCAATTACCATTGTCAATCCCACACTCTCTCTTGTCAGGGTATTTCTGTCCCGACCAAAGCTTCTCTGAAGGCCCCAGTGGAGAAGCCGCCGGCCAAGGGAAGCAAGGGACCCTCTACGCAAAAGGCACCAGGCACACCGCCCCCTAGTGGCGGAGTGACAGTCGGCGGATCAGCGCAACGCAGCGTGATTCTCGAGACGGTTGGAACTGTTGTGGTAAGTTTAGTTTCTTGTTTAATACCCAACAGGAATTTTTTTTAAAAGTTCTCTTAATCTCAATTATCTTGTTGAGTTGAGTTGTAGATAGATCTTTTGCGTTCAGCAGCCATCTTTGTGGTCATTTTTATATTTATATGGCCCATGAAGTGCAATTTCCTACTCTTTGTCATCCCTTTTGATTAATTTTATTGAAAAGTGTACTTCTTTAAACATTTGAAATTGTTCCATTCTTTTCTGAAACTGAGGGCGCTGCAGCTGTGATGTCATTTCAGGAATGACAGTGTTCAGTTTAGGGTTCTTCTGTTCAAATAATGAACCCAAAAATTTGCTTATTGAAAATATTTGTGAGAAAAGTTTAGAGTTTAATTTCATTAGTTTTGACTTCAAATAGGAAAGTCTTTGACAGCCATTGTTTTGATTTTGAAGGATTATTGGTAAAGTTATAAGTAAAAAGTCTTGACAGTTAGAGTCTTAGAGTTAAACCTTCCAATGAATACCAGTTATTTCACAGTCACCATAATTCCTTTCCAATGATTTTATTCAGAGTGACACAGGAGAGAAGATCTGGATTTGTCCCACCTGCAAGTTGCCTGATGACGGCAGTCCCATGGTGGGCTGTGATACTTGTGACGATTGGTACCACTGGTAAGAGGGAATTTCTATCATTCTAACATTGTTCTTTTTGAGCAAGACTTGACTCGCGAAAGATGACGCTCGCGAAAGTTTACACCGTAAGTCTATAAAAGCCCTTCAGACAACTTCCGGGATTTGAATTTTGTGGTTGGGTTTCTTTTACGTCAGTAATGGAGTCAGTGACTCAGTTAGTCATTCAGGGAGTCAGTGAATGTCAGTCAGAGGACAGTTGGCTTGCCCTTCGAGTCCAGCAAACAAATTGTTGCAGCTGAAATCATGCCTATCATCTGTATATAATGTAAATATCCTTGAAAGATTTCCTGCAAGATAGTAGAAAATAAAACCGGTAGCATTTTAGTGTCACTGTTGCAGTTTCAAAGTGCCAAATACTCGAGAAACAAAGCAGTGATGGGGCATTGTTGGAAGACTTACTATGGAATTCTGAGCTTTGTTGGTGGAAAATAAAGGTCAAGAATAGTCTGTGGAAAAAAATTCTGTCCATTGATAATTTTGGAATTTTTAATTCTGGTCGGTATGAGTTGTTGCTAATGCGATAAATTGCTCCATGAAATTGTCCCAATTCAAATGCATACGTCTTAGTCTTGAACTTTGCACTCTGACCTTTGACCTCAGCAGTATTCCTTTCATCTACCCTCCCTATATTTCTCTCCTGTTTCCTTCACCTTGTGCAGGCCCTGTGTGGGCATCAAAGAAGAACCGAAGGAGCCCGACTGGTACTGTCCACGATGCCGGGTCCCTAAGAAGAAGAAAGGCAAAAAGAAATCCAGATAACCAACACGGTTTACTCGTAAACAACTACGCTTATTGGACCCAACCCATCAACACGAGTTTGCAGTATTCACCACAGCTACTTTTGAGTAATGGACCTTTTAGCAGAATCTGGCACAGAAGACCTGAGACGTAATGACGTAAAGGCTTTGCTTACATTTGCGCTTTCCTATGGGGACCGTCTACCACATAAGAAAGCGCACATGTAAACAAACCGTGACGTCATTACGTCTAAGGCCTATTGGAATCAATCAGAACAGTCAACCTTTTTACACCCAAATAATATTTGTATATATTAAAATGTCAACGTATGTCAACCCTCCTATGCAAAATACGTGCTGTGCCAAATAGTCCTTTCAGTCAAAATCAAACAAGTGACTGTTTTCAACAGTTATGAAACTTGATACAGCTATGCTTTGACTCCGGGTGAGTGATAAAACAGCTGTGCCTGCTTTGTCTGTTGACCCAGTTTGACTAGTCACAGTGTTTGCGATACATTATCGTATGATCTGACTGCTGGTGACTAGCCTTTGTTAAAAGTATAGCAGGGGAAGTGGAAGTGACTTTTGACTGTCTGTGACTCTTTGAATAGCAGGAGGGTTAGCCACAGCTATTTTTGGTTTAAAAACCATTGGGCGAGCCTTAACCCTAACTCCCTAGGATTTTTTGCTAGGATGTAGCCTCAATCCTGCAAAATCCTCCAATTGGCCTCATGGAAAAATAGTGTATAGCCTCAATCCTGCAAATTCCTCCGTTATTTCTTGAATATGGTCCATGGAGGGATGACCACTGCCTGAATCCTGCAAAATCCTCCGGCTATGTCTGTCAATAGGCTGAGGCAGAGGCAGTGACATCCTGGAGCAGTGCGGAGGATGTCAAGTATAATCAAGGACTAAATTTATGCACGGCTGAGCATAAACAACACAAGGTCCGGCCCAAGACCTTGACACAGTGCGTACTCCGAAATCAGCAACGCACTTTTGCCATGTAACCTCAATCCTGCAAATTCCTCCAATTTGCAAAAAGGATTTTGGAGGATTCAGGGCGGTTAGGGTTAATGGATCAGTCTACTATATGCCCTCGCGTTACCTCCTGCATCAGGAGCGAACGTTTATTTCTTCAAGACTGTGCGATGCTATAAATTCTAGCAACGCGACATCGAAATCTCATCTTTCAAAGGATTGATTCTAAAATTTTGATTTTTCAAAATTGAAAGCACGGCATCCTGCATTATTAATACATCGACTGCAGTCCTAATTTAAAGTCCTAATTCATACCGGGGTTAAGACCTCTTGAGGCAACATGGCACAGCAAGATCCTACCCATGGGAACGAGGTCAAAGAAATCTGTGCGGGAATGTAGATGGCATGTGACAACACGCGAAAGCATGAGTGCGCAAAGTACGCACGACAAAGTTTCACTAGAATAATATGGATTCAACACTGAAAATCGTAATCAAAATCAAAACAAAAACCAATGGCTGTAGTACAATTTGCTTATTTTTCTTTGCGTTCTTTTTGGTGCACTATAGACATCAGTTTTCACTTGTGCAAAATGTTTGAACAAGAACAAATTCCACTGTTCCAGTTGTGCTTTCACTACATGTATCACTTATGTGCTTTAAAGGTCCATGCAATGTAATTCTTAAAATGAAATCCTTGAATATGCACCTTTGTGTCCCATTTAACCTTATTTTCAATTGTCAGTTTGCCATTTTCAAGGGTATTTTGGTGTCTTTGGTGTTTCTGCTAATGTGAATTTCCATATTCATGAGAAAAAGTGTGATGTCCTTTCAGGAAGAAACCTCAATGTTACAGCTATTGCAGCACCAGAAGTTGGCAGAATTTTGGATATTTTGCTGCCGTTATTTTCTTTGGTGATTTGTTGCATCAGTACATGGCAGTATGCCAATGAGCAAAAGTTTCTCACAAATGTTTTCAGTGAGCAAATTTTGAGTTCACAATTTGAACAGAAAACCCCTAAACTGAATGGTGTCTTCCTGAAATGACATCATGGCAACACCACCGTCAGTTGTCCAGAAACGCATGGAAAATTACTTTAAAGAAGTGCACTTTTTAATAAAATGAACCAAAAAGGGATGACAAACAGTTTTCATACATTTAAAAGGAGTAGAAAGTTGCACAATATTTGTTCCTATAATTCATCTCATGGATCCTTGAAAGCTAGATATCCTTCTGTTGAAAATCAATCTGAATTTATTTGTAAACTTAACAGGGTACACTGGGGGGGGGGGGTAAAATGGTGGAAAACTTTCCAACTATTAAAAAATGTTTTTAGCTTCAGGGCACGTGAGAATATTAGTAATTACTCGGAAATGTACCGGTACCTCTACCAATTTAATGAGAAAAAAATTTGCTCAAAGTGAAGATAGGACTGTTAAATGATTTTGCCAGAAATGGTTTGATTGATGGTGGTTTTGAAAAAAAAAAAAGTGTTCCTGTGTGCATACTTTTTTTTAGTCCAAAAAATTGGGACTCTCAATACTGTGTATGAGAGTCCCAAAACTTAAGGTATTGAAAACGTGCAAAACAAGAAAATAGACTGGCACCTAAAACAACCAGTCCAACACAGCTTCAGTACTGCATCAATCAACCATGCCAAAAGAATTTAAGAAACATGTGGCATTAAGCGGGAACTAGTCTCAATTTACTACACATTTCTCCATAGTCAAGCCACCAGACTATTGACACTGAATGAAGAGGTCAGTCTTTTCAAATAGTTGGACCATGGTTGGACATGTACCAGTCTAGTCTTTAGCCCCATTTTGAAATCACTTGACTTCCCTCTCATGTGCAAAATATTGAAGAAAAGTCTCCTTCAAAAATTGAATTGAGTCTGCAAACTTGGTTGGTGAAATACTGAGGACATTTCCTTTGCCCCAGTGGAATTTTTGGAGAAATTTGCTGGCCAAACTGTGAGTAAAGTTGGCCTGATTTAGTTTTGCACGTTTCAGAGCACTCCTGAGAGCCCTGTCTGACTTTTTTTGTGCGTTAGCATCAGAATCCAGTTATGAAACCTAAAAACTTTGAAAATGTTTTCTGTGTTTTCTCAAAATGTATAGCAAGCACTGAGCTGAAACTTTCACAGGCAATATTTGTTATGGAACCTAGTACAGTCCATCATTCGCTGCTATCCAAAAAGTAACTGACGAAATTATTGTTGAAAAGCTTACTTGGTTTAAAGATAGTAAGGGGACTAAACGCCCTATTAAATTATTGTTTCTGGCAAGCTGTCATTTTAAAGAAATCAATGAAAGAAGGCCTTTCCAATGATGGGTCTAAAGACTTTCCTATAACTAACGGTTTCTATAATTGGTACAATATACAACATTCACTGAGCTGAAACTTCATCAGGTTAGTTGTTCAGCACCCGTCCGTAGATTTTGAGCACGTTTGTTGCTTCAAACGACCACAATGCACAAATTACAAATGATGGACGCTACTTTTAAGATCTCAAGCAAGTTTGTTGCTTGAAATGAACAAAGAAAAAATGATCCTATTTAAAATAGACTTAAACGAAATTGAAGGTTTTTTTTTTTACACAATTCAAGAATTACAGCTCTTGAATCTTTCATTTGAATCACAATGTTTGTTCCATTCTTTTGTAAATATTTTGAATTATGTATATATTTTATTCAACTGGTGTCATGTTTCCTCACTAATAATTCTAATGAAACGTCGTCAAGAATTTTCGAAATTGAATGTGATTTCCCAACCTAAAGATTACCTCTCAAGTCTCGGACTTTAAAAATGCCTGTCAGCTTGTGTTCAGCATATCATGTTGAAATTTAACGACACTTATACTTTTCAAGAAAATTTTAATGAAATTTTACGAAAGGAAATTTTGTTCAATTTATGTAATGTTTAAATGAATATTTATGGTGTAATGACATCAGAACTTAATAAATGCATGATATGTACATAATGTTTTAGTTTTTTTTTCAAAGCAGTTTCTTTTGATTCAGTGTTTCCACTTTAAGTAGGCCAATTAAAGAAAAAAAACAGTTGGTCGTCAGGGTTTTTTTTTTTCAAAAAGAGGAAGAGAGCCTTTTTATTTTATTTTTTCCCAAGATGGCCGTCAAGTATTAAATTCATGGAATTTTGCGTCAGGGTGATGTAAATCAAATTAGGTTTTTGCCCTTCACTGATGTTCAAACACTGTATACTCAGTGTGTTACCTCCCGAGTGAAAGTTTGAAAAAATCACTCGGGAGATTCCATCTTATGAATCACTTGGGTGATTCCATCTTATTCAAAGTTCCATCTTATGAATAGAGAAATGCGGTACCCGCTGCTATGTACATGCATCAGATTCGAACCAGCCAACAGATCCTGTAAGCTTGGTGGTCGAGTGGTAAGATGTCTGCACTAGAAAGCAGGAGGTCGTGGGTTCGAGTCCAATCCGAGTGATTTTGTCAATCCTTCACTCGGGAAGTAACACACTGAGAAAACAGTGTTTATACGTCAGTGAAGGGCAAAAACCTAATTTGATTTACATCACCGATGCAAAATTTCGTCTTATGAATAGTGAAATGCGCGGGTACCCGCTGCTATGTACATGCATCAGATTCGAACCAGCCAACCGACCCCGTAAGCTCGGTGGTCGAGTGGTAAGACGTCTGTACTGGAAAGCAGGAGGTCGTGGGTTCGAGTCCCACCTGAGTGATTTTGTCCAACTTTCACTCGGGAGGTAACACACCGAGTACTCGGTGTTTAATACGTCGGTGAAGGGCAAAAACCTAATTTGAAGTATTAAATTAAAGGTGGCCGCCAACTTCGGTTCAAAATGACTGCCAGCTTTTAATAAGCTGCCCTAATACTAGTAAGTAGAATCAAAATATTATTGTTAAGCATGTTCTATGCATTTTTTATAGCGAAATACAAGGGGAAAAATTAAAAAAAGTTAAAAAGGGTACGGACAGGGACCATCAAATGGTTTTTTTTTACAATAGATTTCTATGGTAACCCAAATATCCAGATTATGGGATAAATATATCCCATAATCTCTGGCCAGTTCCTCTGTTAACAATGACCTGCTGGCGTCACTGAAACCAAAGTCAGTTTCATCATTTGTAGTCCTATTAGTATTATAAGAGTTTATTTTTTTCTTTGGGGGGGGGGGGGGGGGGGGGGGGGCTGGGAGCGGGGGTTGGGAGGGGGTGCCACGTGCATCCATAAAAAACCCAAAAAACATGATCTGTACAGAAATGAGGCCTGAGAAATGAATCCCCTAGACAGGCAGCTCACTCCAGTCAGCATGGTCAGGATCTAGGGAGAAAACAAACATTTCAGTTTTTTGCCCAAATGGCCCAAATCCAGAGTTGTAATGACTCGAGCCAATGCCCAAAAATCCAACTTCACAAATTATTGAGTCAAATTATCACAAAGAAAGTATTAAATTTAAGAACAAAGTCAAAAGAATCCATATCTGGCCATCACTTGTTAACCTGTGCACAAACCTAGCTGGAGTTACCCAGCCCTGAGTTTTATCATTGGGTTGTCTATTAGGGCTGGAGCGCATTTTTCTCGTAACTTGTAGTATTTGCAAAAAAAATTTGGAAAATGTTCAATTTTGTCCCCGTTACACACTAATTGCAACTGCAACTCACCCCAAACTTGCCTGGAATAACCATTACACAGGTCCTTGAAGTAAAAAACGATCCACGATGAAGATTCAGCCTACAATTGCAGTGAAAACAGGAGGAATAACCGCTAACCTGACAACCTTTCAGGCAGGGCCAGGACTGCTATTTGTTTGTGCACAAAAAAAATTGTGTACAATGAATGGCGGTCGATTAAACAGGCACAGAGAGCGATCGCTGTCAACTACTCGTTTTTGCCGGCTGCGCTGGCGTTGGCGCGTGACGTCACGCGGAAGCGTAACACCCGATGACTGTTTCATGCACTAGTATAAGGTTTACCACTCGCATCACAGCTTTGGTACTGGAACCGCAACCAATAGTGCATGAAACAGTCATCGGGTGTTACGCTTCCGCGTGACGTCACGCGCCAACGCCAGCGCAGCCGGCAAAAACGAGTAGTTGACAGCGATCGCTCTCTGTGCCTGTTTAATCGACCGCCATTCATTGTACACAATTTTTTTTGTGCACAAACCAATAGCAGTCCTGGCCATGCCTGAAAGGTTGTCAGGTTAGCGGTTATTCCTCCTGTTTTCACTGCAATTGTAGGCTGAATCTTCATCGTGGATCGTTTTTTACTTCAAGGACCTGTGTAATGGTTATTCCAGGCAAGTTTGGGGTGAGTTGCAGTTGCAATTAGTGTGTAACGGGGACAAAATTGAACATTTTCCAAATTTTTTTTGCAAATACTACAAGTTACGAGAAAAATGCGCTCCAGCCCTAATAGACAACCCAATGATAAAACTCAGGGCTGGGTAACTCCAGCTAATCTGGTCTGAACATTTCTAAGTGTTTTCTCGGTAAATACTTCATATTCCCGGCTAAATTTGACTTTTTAAGGGCATATTATCACTTCCTGATGTCTGATAAAGTGATAGGTCACTGAAATGAAAAATTTGTGATGGCCAGATATGGGAATCTTCCCAAAGATGAAATAGTTTGTTTGTAGACGAGTTTTACTTGCAAAAGTTTCAGAAACCACGTGGTACCGTATGTTCTTTAAATACAAAGGTCAAAGGACGTTCAGCAGCTGAGACTTGCATCATGCGTAATGCATAGGTACGTACGGTACACTACGTACGTACAGGCCTAGTTGCATGCTTTCAGTACGTACGCGCAGAGAAGTGCAAACAAATGTAGACGTGGACATCCCCACTTCTCATCACTGTACCCGTGCTAAAAAGCTAGTGTTTGTGTGCTACTTGGTGAGTAAAATCTTGGAAAATTTAACAGGAGGATTACTAGCAGAAGAGTAAAATTAACTTGTCACAATGTTAGTCGACATGCACCAGCATGACCAGTGGGGTGCACCACTATTTACGAAGTTACGTTAGCGTTGCGGGTGTAGAATTAACTAGTTGACTCAGGTACGAGTTGACTCGGGTACGAGTTGACTCGGGTACGAGTTGACTCGGGTACGAGTTGACTCGGGTACGAGTTGACTCGGGTACGAGTTGACTCGGGTACGAGTTGACTCGGGTACGAGTTGACTCGGGTACGAGTTGACTCGGGTACGAGTTGACTCGGGTACGAGTTGACTCGGGTACGAGTTGACTCGGGTACGAGTTGACTCGGGTACGAGTTGACACTGGCTCAAAAATGAGTCCGATTTTCGGAAAAAAATGTTGCAACCTGACGCCACTTTTTTCTTCATATATCATCTCAATGAACTTGAAGGTCTTGCATTGCAAATATGAGAAATATTTCCAATTTGTTAGCATTAGGAAGTAATTAGCCCATAAATGTGGCCAATTTACTGGACTACCTCCGTAAATAAAGGCCACGCTTCCACCATGTACAAAAACATGTCGAACTTTGTCAAATTTTGATTTTCACATTTAGGCTTGGTTTGTAGTTTATTTTTGCTTTAGAAGCATACTGACCCTCTTTATAGGCTAATCAGAAAGTGCTGCCTTTTTTCAGATGTCTAATTTTCGTGAAATTTCATGTTGAAATTTTGATACGCAAACGTGTGAAAACAAATCTGGAAATTTCACGAAAAATAGACATCTGTTTAAGTACAAAAAACAGTAACTGCGCATGTTCAGTGCATATCCAGCAAGCTAACGTTTAAAAGGTTTGCCGTCTCCGGCTAAATATCTGTTCACTGCAAATTATATATGTTTGTGTTTTCTCTGTTAATTGTTCAGCACATTGGGACCCCGTGTAAAATGCGCTTTATAAGAACGGTTTATTATTATTATTATTACAAGTGTGTAAAGTGAGCTATATAACTTGACGGGTGTACACTGCAGCTTTCGCGAGCGTCAGGAATGTGAAATTTGTTTTGTTTTCCTATGTGGCCTGGTTTCATTTTGAAAATTCCCCACAAATGACTTCAAAACATTTCTTCTTCATTGTCTGAGAAGTAACTAAGTAATTTGTAAAGTTGGTTACGAGTAGTCAACCCCATAATCGAGAGCCGGTTCCTGACAACCCTAACGTACCTGAATCCATCAAAATCCACACGCCTGTTTCAGGGGATTTCGGCGGATTCAGGATACCTCCATATTGAAAACGTTGGGGGATTTTGATGGATTCAGGAAGCCTAGCGGTACCGCAGCATTTTGATTGATTCAGGATACCTCCATATTGAGCAGTTGGGAGACTATGATGGATTCAGGATCTCAACAGATTTACTCCCGGCTAACTGGTGGACTCACTGGCCACCAATTTTTTTTTGCATGGCAAAATTGATGGATTTTGGCAGATTCAGGATACTGTCTAGTAAATATACCCAAGGGGTTAGGGTTAACGGTCAGGTATTCGTGTACTGGGGTACCTGGTTCCGATGCACAGCCCTAGCAAAAATTGTAATGAGTCTTTATATCTAGAACATGTAGGCCTACACACAGTAAAGTAGTAGTCTTTAGACAGACAACCTAAACACAAATTTTGTAGCACTTGAATTTTCAGGGCTGTGAAATCTTAGCTTTAAAGCTGATTTCAGCTTTTTTTTGTTTTGGATTTCAGCTTTTTTTCCTCAATTGCTGTGTACAAAAGTATAGTAAGGTCAGCTTTTTTACACCTTTTTCAGCTGTTTCCAGCTATTTTTATCAGTGGTCACTCACACCCCTGATTTTCCAACCTCCATAAAAAATAAAATACTTTCAAAAATTCCAGCAATTTATGTAGGCCTATGTGTTGTTAAAATCAAAGCTCAAGAAGTAGAACACTCTCTGGAGCTGTTTTTAACCCTTGATGCTGTTTTCCAAAACTTTCACATTATTCCAGCATGTGTACATGTGGAAAGTTTTTTTGTCAATAAGTTTCTTTTCAGGGACTTGAAATCCTTCTGATGACTTTAAGGGTGGATTGTTTTGCTAAAGGATCTCAGCTTAGAATGTCCCAGTGACAGCCTTTCATTCTATGCAAATCCACAGTGCAAATCACAATGAGTAAACATCCTGTCAAAACTCAAAGGTCAAAGTTCATCAAGGCCCAGTACATTGTGCAGTAACTAATAATAGTACATGTAGGTTTACACAACTCTGGTGCATAGTACACGTTTGTGAACACAGAGCAAGTCAGATTTGACAGAATCTTGGAATTAGTGGTTGGATTAAGGATTGTTTTTAAAATTCGGTCTGAATTCCACTATTTGGTTGTGCTTTTAGAATCCCGATATTCGAAACCAACCTTTATAAAATTTATCCTGCCATTTTTTGTGACACAAGCTGGAACATTCCCCCATTTGCTGTGGTTTCTGATTGTTCTGCAAGTTTACTCGCTATGTACAGCATTCTCCTTGGTTCGTGAATAACCTGCCCATTTGATTGATCAGGCAAAACAAAAAATAGTCTTCCGGTTTCCCTACCCTATTCTGACAGCCCCTACCCAATTTTTTATGGGAAAAATGAGGAAAGAACACCCAAAACCATCAATTTTTACCTTTTACCCTTGATTACACGCAGACGCCTCCATGTGATCGTACACAAAAAAAATTGGCAAAAAAAAAAAAATACCCTACCTACCGGTACATGTACAGGTTCTACCCTATTTTCAAATGCCATGTTAGCGGAAGGAGAAGTTTGGGGTTTTTTGGCTTCGGTGAGTTCCCCTGTCATTTTTAAAAACTATTTCAGCTGACTGTAGCTAAAAAAGGTATACGCAATCATTGTGGAGGCCGGAGGGCATTGCATGTAGCACCTCACTCGTATGACCATGAGCTGAATGGGAACTTCTGGTGATATCACATATATAATCAAATATTCAGCTAAAAAAAAACAGGATAACTGGAGGTTAAAATCTCCAATTTCTTCTGATAACTACCAGGAATTGACATGGAAGGGTACTACATGTATGATCAAGTTTTACCAGTACCATGCTTAAAGGTACCAGCCTGAAAAGCTTGAAAATTCCACACATGTATAATTGCTTTATTTTAAAGGTCACACATATTAAGGTCATAAATATGTGCCAAATTTACTTTGGAAGTATAAATATTCAATATCTATAATTAGACTTGTAATAATCACTTATAATCTACTACATTACACCTGTTTTGTATGCAAATAAACTGAATGCGCTTTAGCTGTGTCATAGGACCTACTGATCACAAATTTCTGTATCATTATATTTATGTCAAGTTGTGATATGAAGGCTGTATGTTTCCCTAAATTTTCCAAATGTTTCTGTTAGCTTATAGTGTAAATATGCATGATTCAAAAGTCAGATTGGTACAAACACAGTTTTTGAAGACAACGATTTTCCAAAAAATATGAGGACAATGGGTTTGAAAAGTTATATTATTATTAGTGAAATTTATAATTTGTACACCCCCCCCCCCCCCGATGAAAAATCTTTAATTCAGAAAGGATGCTTGTAAGTAAAATATGACTGCTTTTCAAATACACTGTTTTTGTTTACATGGATCTTTCATATATGTGTACGTGTAAGTTATTATAAGAAAACAGAGTATACACTTCAAAGTAAGCAAGAAAAAAATGTACCGTACATGTTTGTACATTACATGTAGCTCAGATGGTAGAGCACCAGAATGGCAATCCGGAGGTTGCAGGTTCAAGCCCTGCTTCAGTCTATTTCTTTATTCAACCTTAAAATGATTGTAATGCACCTATTCAGTTTTCCTGTGTGGTTCCGAGAAAAAAAAAAGTTCACAATTTTCCCACTTGTTAGTGTCGACCTCTGACCATATATGCCCACGGAGCTACAACCTGGCGAAAACTCGCTGCCCCCCACCCCCCCCCCCCCCAAGTTGTCTCTCATTGCGCGGTCTGTTCTCATGCGCGAGATGACAACATAGACCGGGGGACCCGGGAAGGGTATGCTCATTAACCCTAATTCCCTAGCATGATTTACTCAAAATCATACCCATCTTGGCAAATTCCAACACCATATGAAAACTGTGCACACATATTTCTGACTTTGATTCTGGAGGTGTGCCAACCCAATGTAAAAGACTGTCAGTTTAGGGGTACTGTACCCATCCTGACAGATTCCAACAAAGCATACCGTTGGGGTTTGATGGGTTGAGTTATGTAAGGCTTAATTGTGTGGACGTGTCCCAACCATTTTGCCCAGGATTGTCTGAATGTACATGTATGTACACTTGATTGGATGTGGAGAGGGAGGGTGTAGACCGGGGGCGCTGGGGACCAGGGAAGGATGTGCTTTATTGTGATATGGTATTCTGGCCAGGATTGTAGCTCCCCAACCACAGACGCAGATACAGTTTATCGTAAAAAGTAAAGAATTTATGTTTGACTGTCACCTTGAAAGATCCTTTTCTGTTATTTTTCCCCCAGACGTGTACATGTGAATTGCAAACCCAGTCACTATGAAGGCTCTCATTCTGGTGGGAGGGTATGGCACGAGGTTGCGACCTTTGACCCTGAGTCGCCCCAAGCCACTGGTGGAGTTCTGCAATAAGCCCATGCTCCTCCACCAGGTGGAAGCACTGTCAGCGGTTGGTATTATTGAGTATATTGAGTTTGTGTTTCTTTTTTCTTTTTTTCCGATTTGAAAACTAATTGGAGGGGAGGGGGAGGGGGGTGAGAGGGTTAAGGTGGGCGGCAAACTTATAGCAGGCTGCTACCAGCCCGCCAGCCATAGCAAACATGGGTGTCGCGAGGGGGGAGGGTGGGCGCTTGCCCCCCCCCCCCCCCCCCCCCCCCCCCCCCCCGAAAAGAAAAGAAAATGGGAGAAATAAAAGAAAGGAACAAAAAAAGAAAAAGAGGTGTGAATTCATATTTGCTGTTAATTTAATACACAGAACTAACAAAATGGGCGTCTGCAATAACATGTTTCGTCCTTTATCCATGCTGAAATAATCATTTTGCTTTTTCTTGATTATTTAGGTTGGGGTCAAGGAAATTGTGCTAGCTGTCAGTTACAGGGCAGAACTTCTGGAGCAGGAGCTGAAAGAACAAGCCAAAAGGGTGAGGCAGAAAAACAAATTATTAAGTGTAAATCGTCCAAGATTGACAACCGTTTATGAAAACTGATTGGCCCCTATCGACTGCACAGAGCCCGAACAAAGCGCGGGTAATTCAATTCGCAAGCTCCCATGCATGCAAGCACCATGCGATCGGTTTTCCCTACCGTTCGTTTCGGGCAGTGTAACATTATCACGCAGCAGTTTGGTCAAGTTTGGACAATTTACAGTCTTTGGTAGCAAAAGGGGTATCAAAATGTAGGTAACAATATTCCCCATAAGACGATCAAGTTCAAAATTATGACCTGTCCAGTGAGTCTGGACTTGACTTGAGTGACAAACCGGTATAAATTATTATCTAACCGACATACAGATCCTTGTCATTTGATTGGAGGAACTCACATCACGTGACATTCGTTATTGCTCCCATTCACGCCGCGGCTCAAAAAGTACTATCCGCCCATGGGAAATGGGAAATACTATTGAACAGTTAGGATCATTCTTGTTTCATGACGCGGTATTTGTGTGCAAATGCATGCTGGTGTGTGCGTTCAGTGTTACGCATAGCGCGTATTGTTCCAAAGAGCCAGCGCTACAGTGTTTGGTTCAAACATTTCGTGAAGGGGTGGTTTGGAAGAGAGAAATACATTTTCCTCCAGTTTTTATTGAAATAAAAGTTCAAATATATCAAATGACATGGATCTATTTGTCAGTTGTATAAAACAAATATTGAGTGGCTTTAAATTGTGAAATGGGAGGAATATTATCAGTCGGTAAAATCTGGACTTGTCCAGTTCACTAGGCTTCGCTTCGTGAAATAAAAAAGTCCAGGTTTTACCTTGCGACAATATTCTTCCCATTCCATGTTGAGCCACTCAATATTTGTATACCGGTACATATGTGTGACAATTCCCAGCAGATGGTTCTGCACTCCTTTGGATAACTGAACAATAAAACAATTTATAAAATTCCATGTGTATATTTGAACAGTATTGAATTTCTAAATGATTAACCCTAATCGCCCTGAATCCTTCAAAATCCTCTTTGCCAAAGTGGAGGAATTTGGAGGATTGAGGTTACATGGCAAAAGTGCGTTACTGATTTCGTAGGATGCAATTTGTCAGGGTCTTGGGCCGGACCTTGTGTTGTTTTTGCTCAGCCATGCATAAATACAGGCTTGGATTATGCTTGAAATCCTCCGTACTGCTCCAGGATGTCACTGGCCAAGCCTCAACATATTGACAGTCACTGTCGCAGGATTTTGCAGGATTCAGACAGTGGTCACCCCTCCACGGACCATATTCAAGAAATAATGGAGGAATTTGCAGGATTGAGGCTTTATGCTATTTTTCCGTGAGGCCAATTGGAGAATTTTGCAGGATTGAGGCTACATCCTAGCAAAAAGGCCTAGGGAGTTGGGTTTAATGGGATGGGGGAAAAGGAGTCTGCTGTGTTTCAATTATGATTTTTTTTTGTGGGGGGGGGGGGATGTTGGTGAATAGATAATGCTGTTTGCTAGAGGATTTTTCGTAAAAACACTTCCTTTTCATTTTCTTGACAGCTCGGCGTCAAGATTACAACATCACATGAAGTTGAACCTCTAGGAACAGGTAAAACCCGGGAGTATTGTCGACACTCGAAAGCTCTTTAACGTCAGACATGTCAGATAAAATAGTTGTATTCATATTTTTAGAAACTAAGGTAGATATGTAAGCCAAGTTTGAGCTTTAGTTTTCAATTGTTTTTGAAGATCACAAACTTCTTAGACATGTGTGACCTGCTATGACATAATGAGGAATAAGCCCCATACTTGACTTTTTGAGTTTTATGTACACCATGTAAAAGAACAACTCTTTAGCTTTAATAACGATACCAAATTTAACTCGCTTTCAAATGGTAACACGCAAAAGGTATACACAATAATTGATTCTCTTATAATTTCACAGTGAACTTTGGTCATTTTTTGGTGTTCAGAAGAAAATTACTAACAATTTTTTTAAAACTTCACACTAACACACTTAATAAATCGTCATTTGTTTCACTTTTTGAGATACGGTACTTTGTTCACCATAACAAAATACACTGTGTGAATCTTTGATACCCTGGCTACTCAAAACTTTGAAAATTCCAAAATCAATTCGGACTTGATTTCAACACATAGGCAACTTCGGACGCCGAAAACTCAAAACAAAGTTTTGGGGGGCATTCCTCATTTAGCCTAAGCAGGTCACATTTTTACATTTTTGTTAGGGGTTCAAAATGTACAAAACAAAACCCAACTGCTAGCACATTGTTGGTATTTTTCCCATTTCTGGAGAATAACTTTTCAAAAGTCATGTTCTGTACATCTAAATGTTGACAAAGTAAAACACTGTGCATGTAATGAAATATATTATTGGTTCCTTTTCTTTTAGCTGGTCCCCTGGCGCTAGCACGCGACATCCTGAAAGAGGACGGGGAACCGTTCTTTGTCTTAAACAGCGACATCAGCTGCGAGTTTCCATTCCAAGAAATGATAGACTTCCATAAAAAACACGGCAAAGAAGGAACAATTGTAGTGAGTCGACATTTTTCACATTTTAGGTTGTACCCTTAGAGTTGCATTTCCCATACTCTTTTCAATCTAAAAAAAACCCCTCCTGCTGTTTAATCAGTCACAGACAGTCGAACATCACTTCCACTTCCCCTGCTATACTTTTAACAAAGGCTAGTCACCAGCAGTCAGATCACATGTCAAGCGGGTACTTTGAGTAGTCAAAGTGGGTCAACAGACAAAGCAGGCAAGTTGTGTCACAGCTGTTTTATCACTCACCTAGAGTCAAAGGTATCTGTATCAAGTTACTTAAAGCCAGAGTCCATCCTTTGCAGCTATCCGAAAAAGTAACTGGCGTAATTATTGCTGAAAAACATACTTGGTTGAAAGATAGTAAGGGGACTAAACTCCCTGTGAAATTATTCTTTCTGGCAAGCTGTCATTTAGAAGAAATCAACGAAAGAAGGCATTTCCCACGGTGCTTCTTAAGACGCACTGTATAAATTTAAATTAGTAGTTCGTTTTGTTATTCGGTGAAGCGCGCGCAAGCATTGGCACGACGCACACGCACACACGGTTACTATAATTCGTCGGATCAGTGCGCGACTTCGCGTAGCTGCAATCGGCTCAGTGAGAACGTGTCTCAGACGCTGAATTCAGGCCCAATTCAAAACATGATTCAGCAACTTTTGATTTGAAGTTGAGATCCTAGAATGCTGTTTTTCTCGGAATATACAGCTGAAGCTGAGCTGAAACTTCATCAGGTCAGTTGTTCAGCACCCTTCTTTAGATTTTGAGCACTTCTGTTGCTTCAAACGAACAAAATGCACAAATTACAAATGATGGACTATACCTTTAATCAGTCCAAGGTAGTCAATCCTGCCTTATGTGGGCTGGGAATTCTAAAGGGTTGAAAGTTTAACTTGATTGATTTTGAATGCAAGGACAACTTGGCACAGAATATTTGTTTGCATAGTTGGGTTAATTGTTACTGCTCTAGTAATACAAAAGTTATTCTCTTTTGAATGAGACACCGACTGAAAAAACAAATGGGCACACACTTATTTATTGAATTATTACTTCACAAATTCTGAATTACTTGCAGTCCAACAATAATTCTGTTCTCTCGTGGGTAGGCTGGTTTCTGCCCCACAATCAGTATCGTTAATGTACGGACCGAAACTAGTCTACTTGTAAGGAGGATCTGTTTGTGCCTAAAATAATTTTTTTTTTCCAGAGGGTTGCAGACTTGCAAAAAATTTTTAAAAACAGCTTTTTGCATTGGAATAAAACATACAAGTTGAAAATTAAGTAAGAGAAAAAAATAATTGCATTCGTTGATGAGCACAGGTTGTGCAACTTGCAACCCAGCCCATTATTGTCAATGATACATCTGCTTTGATTGGGACCATTCTTTGGTCACTGTGTTAAATTGGGCTCGTCTGATTTTTGAAGCTTTACCCCTTTTTATCTACGTCTGACATATTACTTTCACTGATTCATCAGGTTAGTAGTTTTTACTCCCTACCTCGGAGTGTAGTTTCTACATTCACAAATTGTGTCAAAATATTAGGAGGGGTCATCAAAGCTTTGTCACGTGAGTGACATCAGACGTAAAAATGTTATCCAGCCCATATCAGAAATTCACACTTTTCTCCAAAGTTCTATGGACACACACCCATACTTATTTTGGAGTCAGACCAGTCTTTTGTGATTTACAGAATGCATAAACAATGTACACCCTCTGCTTCGGTTTTACTAAATGGGAATTGTTCCATGGTCATGTGCGTGACATTTTGATCGGTCACGTGTGTGACATTTTGCAATTAAATTTATGCTAGTGTATGCACGGAAAGACCAACTTATGAAACTTTACGGAATGCATAAACAATGTACACCCTCTGCTTTAGTTTTACTGTTAATGGCAATTGTGCTGTGGTCAAGTGTGTGACATTTTGATCGGTAACGTGTGTGACATTTTGCAGTTTAATTTATGCTAGTTTATGCTCGGAAAGACCAACTTATGAAACATGCTAAGAAATTTGCATCTTTACTTTAATACCAGCAACACTTTTAGTGAACAATAATCATTTGTATTACATCACATAATTTTTCTCCCAAAATTAATTTAGTTTAAATTTCTGAAGAATCACCCATTAATATTATTCCTTTACCGAAGCGCTTAATACTTTTGTATTTTCACCCAAGGTCACAAAAGTCGAAGAACCGTCCAAATATGGAGTCGTGGTCTACAACGAATTGGGAGAAATCCAGAGATTTGTTGAGAAGCCACAGGTGTTTGTCTCCAATAAGATCAACGCTGGCATGTACATCTTCAATTCTGGAATCCTGGACAGGATAGAGGTGAGTGCAAGTTTGAAATTGTGTTCTTGAGCAAGGTACTTTGCGTCAATTGCTTTGACCCATCGAAGAGCAAATGAGTGTCATATTTTATTTCTAAGAGAAATCCAGGGAGTAAATCGTGACAGTCAGATCAGGCGATAGGCACTTGGATAGAGTGTGTTATAACACCTCACCTAAAGATTGTGTGTCTTGATTGGCCGAGAGCGAGTCACATGGTACTTTCTATTTTTGCTATCTTTCTGTGCGCGTCTACAAGTACTATACCCATGGCGCGGTATTTGTGTTCAAATGCATGCTGCGTACGTGTTGAGTGTTGGGCGTAGTGCGTATTTTTCTTAAAAGAGCGCGCCACAGAGTTTGGTTAAAACATTTCGTAAAGAGGTGGTTTGGAAGAGAGAAATACATTTCCCACCGATTTTGTATTGAAATTGAAGTTTATTTTAACTGTGTGCAGATTTAAATAATTTAAAATATTAAAACCAAGCAGAATCTGTGGGTAAAGTGTTATAAAACAAATATTGAATGCCTTATCTTGTGGTGAAATAAAACTAGCCTCCCTCGGTGATCCATGGAGCATTCTATTTTCCCTCGGCTTCGCCTCGGGAAAATAGAATGTCCATGGATCACCTCGGGAGACTTGTTTTGCTACACCACTCGAAGCATTCAATATTTGTAAATTATGCTCATTTTAAACTTCCATTTCAAAGTCGCAAAGATTTTGGTTTCAGAGAGGCAAGCTTGTATGAATTTGATATTGACCAGGGCATCATCTGAAATCAAGACTCTCTAGAATCATTCACAGAGGCTGCAACAGTCGACGTTTTGACGTAGTCAGTGCACACTGATTCAAAAATGTCAAGCCTTTCAGGAATTTAATGTTAAATTGAACCTCCTTTGCAAACATACATTCTGTGACAAGTAGTTCTTTCAGTCAAAATCGAAACAAGTGACTGTTTTCAACAGTTAGGAATTCCAAGCCCACATTAAGCAGGATTGACTGCCTGGGACTGTTTAAGTAACTTGATACAGCTATGCTTTGACTCCGGGTGAGTGATAAAGCAGCTGTGACCACAACTTGCCTGCTTTGCCTCTTCACCCGGTCTGACTGCTGGTGACTAGCCTTTGTTAAAAGTATAGCAGGGGAAGTGGAAGTGAATTTTGACTCTTTGTGACTGTTTAAGTAGCAGGAGGGTTAAGGAATGATTTGATTTTTTTAGGCACGACCCTGGTTGCAACTTGCTGGTCTAAAGTGGGTGAAAGAGGCACACTTTGGTTTGGGCAAAAAATAACCTTGGTTTGGGATGTAGCAGACGATATAGTTCACCGTGCTGTTGGCCTCCGACTAATCCATTAGTTTGTCACTGTGTTTAGTCTAGTAATCACTAAAGGGAATATACAACATTTGCAAACATTACGAGATACTTTACTGGTCTGTTAGTGAATGACAGTCTAAAGCATCCTATAAAATCATGGCACCTGGTTTGCTGCCATTTTCAAAAAAAGTAGTATTTTTGTATTGATTTCCAATGCTGGTTGGCCGACCAGCGTTGGAAAATACTGGCTGTTTCATATACTGGCTTTTTCAAATACTGTTTTTTTCCAAATACTTCCCTAATTTCCCATATTTAGTTAGTCCGCGTTTTGTTTGCAATCGATTACACACCTATGAATGGGTACAGGCTAGCTAGACTGATTCCCTGACCTTACAACTCCCCCACGTCTATAAATTGCTCGATTTCATCTTAAGTGGGGTCAGAGAACCAGACTTCAGGCATGTCAGGAACATGATTGTTTTTCTTGCTTTTTTCAGCATCTACAAACACAAAACTTCAAACAAGTCAGTGCAACAATATTTGCAATAAAATATGAACCCCCCCAAATCCATCCATTTTTGAAAATTACAGCAAAAGCAAATCTGTATATTCCCTTTAACTTATTTGTGTAATTCACATACTTGTCTTGCAGTTGAGACCCACTTCCATTGAGAGGGAAGTCTTTCCACAGATGGCTTTGGATGGCCAACTCTACGCAATGAACCTACAAGGTAAGCACTGTCTTGATAATTCTGATTTGAAAGATACAATATGACCAAGCCTTCACATCGGTCCATGCTCAGGTGAATGGATATGAGGGTGATTTATCGTATACCTTTTCTCCAGTTGGCTCGAGGGCAGCCTCAAATACCAACCCAAATAATGGGTTGGGGGTTCAAATCCAGCTGCTGGTCATATACAGGGTGGATAAAAAAAAACCGAAACCGAGATACTTTTGCTAATTGGAACACAAGTAGGGCACATGTGAATCAAAGGGAGATATCCTCTGTTAGGATTGAGTCTCCTCTTTAAAATGACACCCTGATCATGTCATTACATTCACGGTTGACTGAGCAGTGACCAATTTTATGAAAGGGTCTATTTAGAGGCTTGCGCCACTTTTCAATTGTGGTTTTTGTTGTGTCAATTGTCACAGAGTGAAAGGCTATGGTTGCCAATCAAGGCAGGTGGGCAAAAAAGAGAGATTTCACCATGAAAAGTGGCGCAAGTCTCTGAATAGACCCTCTCTTAAAATTGGTCACTGCTCAGTCAACCGTGAATGTAATGACATGATCAGGGTGTCATTTTAAAGAGGAGATTCAACCCTAACAGAGGATATCTCCCTTTGATTCACATGTGCCCTACTTCTGTTCCAATTAGCAATAATATCTCAGTTTTTTTTTTAATCCACCCTGTATTGTGTCCTTGGGCAAGCCACTTCACCCCCACTTGCCTCTCACTACCCAGGAGTATAAACGGGTACCAGCATTAGCTGGGGAGTAACCTTCGATGGACTGGCATCCCATTCCCATCCAGAGGAAATACAAATATTCTCAGGCATTTGCATCTGGCAAAGGCTGAAAAAGTTAAGTCTGTCACAAGCCAATATGGCCCCTCAGGCTGGCATTTGTCTCCAGTTCCTTTCCATGAAACAGCTGAGAATATTTCTATTTCCCATGGACGGGATGCCAGTCCATCACAGGTTACTCCCCGGCTAATGCCGGTACCAATTTATACTCCTGGAAGGAGAGAGGCAAGTGGGGGTAAAGTAGCTTGCCCAAGGACACAACATATGGCCAGCAGGTGGATTCGAGCCCCTGACCCTCTCATTATGAGTCACATACCCTTACTATTCCACTTTGTTTCTGGCAAACAACGATTGGTTTGAGTCATGATCCCATGATCTTGATCTGGCAAACAACGATTAAGCAAACTTCTCAGTTTAAAAGTGAAGTCAATCTTTCTTTTTTTATGACCAGGTTTTTGGATGGACGTTGGTCAGCCCAAAGACTTCTTGACCGGCATGGGCATGTACCTGAACTCACTCAAACAGAAGAACTCAAACACGTTACACAGCGGTGAAGGAATAGTCGGAAATGTCCTCGTGGTAAGTGCTGGAAAATTGTGGGGGCCCAACATGCCATACTTTGTGTTGCCTCAACAAAATGTCGGGGGACACTTACCAGTCATAAATTCTGTATCCCCGTATGACCATATGATTAAAGTTTAGGTTAAGTTTTTGAAAAAAAAATGCATAACTTTTACATGCTTTTCACCCTTGGGACCCTTGGGTGCGAAGAGACAATTCTTCATCAGATTACCGAGGTCGAAGGACATGCAGGGGTCATTAGATGTCATTGTTCAGATATGCTCCAAATGTTTCGTTGTCTACAGAGGTTGGATAAAACTTGGATGGAGTGATCCTTGGATGGGGGTTCATAACAAGTCTTCCGAAATTTGCGCTGCTATTTGCATTTCTAAGTTAAGTTTGTTTTTGTGTTTTCTTCTTTTTCTCTGTTGACAATCAGGATCCCAGTGCGAAGATCGGTGCTAACTGCAGAATAGGACCCAACGTGGTCATCGGGCCCGACGTGACGATCGAGGACGGCGTCTGCATCAAACGCAGCACGGTCCTACGAGGCACCAACATCAAGTCGCACGCGTGGATAGACTCGTGCCTGATTGGATGGGCCTGCGTCGTGGGACAATGGGTAAGGCCCTCATTTGCATACTGGGCTGTGATTGGTTGGCAGCACCAGTGTGTTTGATAACCCAAACCATTATGGAAAGGAGAACATTTTCATTGTGAATTTGCCTGAAATTTGTTTTGATGAAATATTGTAGTTCACCATGCCAAATTGGGAGGGGGGCTGGACATGCTGGACAGCATTTGATGCTGAGGGATGCTGATTGTTAAACAAAATTATGATACATCTGTGTTATAGTTGTGTTGAAGCACCCTTTACAGAAGTTTCTACAGTTAAATTAGTGTGGAATATTCAATACAGTTTGAACCTCTTTCATTGTTTTGTTTTTTTCCTCCCCTTTTTCGTGCCGGGGGGGGGGGGGGGAGGTTATAGAAAACCCCACCCTTTTCTTGTCATTTCGTTGGATTGAATCCCGTCTTTTTTTCAGGGGGGAGGCCCATCCCATTTTGTCATGGTTGTCTTTTCATGGGGGGGGGGGGGTGATTCCCTGAAACACCCCCAACTCCTTCATATCACAACAGCCGAAAAGAGGATAACATTTTTTTGTTAAAGATGTTCTCTATTTCCCCCCAGTTTTTGTTGTGCGCCTCAAGTCTTCCATCTCTGCAGGAAGCCTTGGTTTAATTGCACAAAAACAAAAAAAATATTAAGCATAAAAACAGTTCAAAATATCATTTGAACTCGGGTTTAATATCTCTTTCGTTTTAGGTGAGGATGGAGAATGTCTGTGTCTTGGGTGAAGACGTTATCGTCAAGGATGAACTCTACATCAACGGTGGCCGCATCCTCCCCCACAAATCCATCGGGACGTCCGTCACCGAACCGCAAATTATCATGTAACGTTTAGAAAACGCTCCCACAAATGATTCCCAGTTATTTTTATAAATCAAATCGCTGTGCTGCTTTTTAGTTTATTTTATATTAGGATCTATTAATAAATTATTGTAATTGAATAAACAAATTCTGTCCATATGGACTATATGCAGAAGTACCTCCTTCAGTGCTAACGAAGAGAAAATTTAGCGGGGGCTACATGTGCTGCCGGTGTGCGCACACTCAAAGAGTATAATTATTCGCGTGTACTCCATGCCATATGTACAAAGGCCAATGCTTTATACAGGATGCCCCCCCCCCCCCCCCCAAAAAAAACAGAACGGCAAACTTCCGCTACCCTGAGACTCAAACAACCTATACCTGTGCATGGGGAATTCTGTTCCAAGAAAAATGACCCAAGATCGCTCGGTCCAGTACAGGGTGAGTAAAAAAAAGCGGAACCCAAACCCCAAAAAATTATTTTTCATATTTTTAAAAATATGTAGCACCAAACATAATAATGACTGGAAAGCCAATTTTATAAGCTACTTTAAGATGAAAAATTACTGTAATTGCTCGATCCGTTCAAAGAATATCACCATTTAAACGCAATGACCCTAAAACATGTTTCATCCAAAAAAGCAGTTGATAGTGTGTTCCGACTGTTTGGGACAACGAAGAAAATGACACAATATTTGTTTCAACAACCGTCAACAACTGTAGTACTCAATATCTTTATTAACAACCATGATTAGGCAACAATATGATCTATAAATCCACTTTTTTTTTAAAGACAGGCCTTCAAAAGGACTTAGTTGAATATGTTTAACTTTTAAACTGAGGTTTTATCTCTGGTGATGTTTAAAGACAATCGTGACAACGATTCTTGAAATGGCATTTTGGACGAAAGAGATTTTAGGGTCATTGTGTTCAAATAGTGATATTCTTTGAATGGATTGAGCAATATCAGTAATTTTTCATCTAAATGTAGCTTATGAAATTGGATTTTCAGACATTAATATGTTTGGTGCTACATATATTTTTAAAATATGAAATGTAATATTTGGAGTTTGGGTTCCACTTTTACGACTCACCCTGTACTTTTTGTTCTAGAGCCTATTTTGTGAAACAAAGTCGGGAGTCATTTCGTTGTGATGAATTACTAAACCGAGCCCGTGAATTTGACTTAATTGGATAGAAAGATTAATGGTTTTGTAATAATACCCACAGGAAAGATGTGTGCTTCACAAAATAGGCTCTTCAGCAAAACCTACTGGACTGAATCAGGAGATCTTGGTATCATATTTCTTCTAAAAAGATTCTCCATCCATTGGTAGAGGTGGTTTGAGACTCAAGGTAGTGGAAAAAGGTGGGTTTTTTTTGGGGGGGGGGGGGGCAGATAGGGGAAACTTTGGGGGAATTGTGCCTTTGATGATACAAGCATGGCATTTGGCACACAGAGTATGAAAGATATTTGGCTAAAGGGCCATCGCAGATTGTCCTAAATATAGGTAAAATAACTAGCAATTTTCAAAATTTTCAAATTATCTGCCATTGCTGTTATTCTACCTATATTTTTTCAAAGGACAAATCTGCGATGGCCCTATAGCCAAATATCTTTCTCATGACATACTCTGACTGTGTGCCAAATTCCATACTTGTTGTATCATCAAAGGCACAATCCCATCACCTATCTGCCATACTAATATAAAGGCTTTGTGTCCAATCTACTGGCGCCCTCATGAGTGGTGATGAAATACTGTGTATTACTCATGCTTGCAAGCAGTCCATAAGCGACCAAGTTCATTAAGAAATGGCTGCAATACCAAGTTTTGGTCACAAACATTATTATCACGAATGTTAATTTCAGTAATTGGCAGGAAGATTCATTTAAATTATTATTTTTTGAAATATTTTTTGGGTTGTGTTTTTGTGACACCTGCCATTTTCTTACGACATTTATTCGTTTCAAATTGAAGAAGGTAGTTGGTCAATCTGAAAAAATCTGGGGTCCACTTTTTTATCTTTCCTTGTTACATCCGACATCTATGATTGAATAATTCTGATGCACTCCTTAATCCAGTCGTCCTCCAACCCAGGGGGGGGGGGGGGGGGTGTGAAATCTCAGCTTTAAAGCTGATTTCAGCATTTTTTGTTTTGGATTTCAGCTTTTTTTCCCTCACTTGCTGTGTACAAAAGTATAGGAGATTTTCAAAGTTCAGCTTTTTTTACACCTTTTTCAGCTGTTTTCAGCTTTTTTTATCAGTGGTCATTTGCACCCCAGAAGAGTGATTATGAATAGCAAACTACCTATATTCCATTCTTCTGACGACGGGCAGAGCATACTGTTCGAAACGTTGAATTCCTCCGGTTCTTTTTCAGAACCACACATACTCACAGTCACATGGTGCTACCACAAAGTTATCTTGTGTTAGTATCTTTCCACCATGCAAACCTTCAAATCTCATCTTACCTATACCCAGATCTGCCTATACCCAGCAATCTGCCTTTCCACCATGCAAACCTTCAAATCTCATCTTACCTATACCCAGATCTGCCTATACCCAGCAAATAACAAAAAATATATCTTTTGAAGTTGTTCTCGATGATACTTAAACTGTAAATTACAAACTTCAGAG
Organism: Patiria miniata; assembly: GCF_015706575.1. Lineage (NCBI taxonomy): Eukaryota > Metazoa > Echinodermata > Asteroidea > Valvatida > Asterinidae > Patiria > Patiria miniata. The sequence goes on from NW_024037069.1 coordinate 979,082, forward strand.
GTAAAGGGAACGGAAAAATGTCCCACTTTTGACCCTAAATTTACCGACTGGTATTGTCTCTGGTTCCACTCATGCAAATGTGAACCCACAAAGGCGCCAACCTCAAGTGCAAGTTGAAGACTACAGTAATCAGGCATTGAACTTTTTTTTTTCGTCTGGGCTGATTTCTTCGCTTTTTACTCCACACTTGTGCCATTACCCTCCTGTGTAGGCTTACTTTGCCAAGTTTTCCTTTCAGTCCAAATCAAACGACTGTTTTTAACAGTTAAGAGCTCCAAGCCTACTTAAAGCCAAGTTGTCCTTTCAGTCCAAATCAATCAAACGACTGTTTTCAACAGTTAAGAGCTCCCAGCCTACATAAAGCCAAGTTGTCCTTTCAGTCCAAATCAATCAATCAAATGACTGTTTTCGACAGTTAAGAGCTCCCAGCCAACATAGAGCAGGATTGACTGGTTGTGACTGTTTTAACAGCAGGAGGGTTGAAATTGAAAGACACTGCAAAGTCGTTTAATGCTTGAAATGTCCTCTTTGTTTTTGTGTTACTTTCCAGCAGCCTACCTGAATAATTCATGTACAATTGAATTCAACTCAGGTAATTTTAATTCTTTCAATGACTTAATAAGATGGAATTTTTGCGCCGGGGTGATATAAATTCAATATTAGGTTTTGCCCTTCACAGATATATACGTCGCTTGTTGGTGAATTGGGCAAAACCTTATGTAGAATTTACAACGCTACTAATATTGACTTTACAATGACTTTTTATTCAAAAATGCTTTTGCTTTATTTGTTTATGCTTCACTATTAAATACAATTCCATTCGTTTTACAGAGACTATAATGTGGAAATATTGACTGCTTCGAGTGGTGTAGTAAAACTTTCCTGAGGCGAAGCCAAGGGAAAATAGATGATGCTCCATGGATCACTGAAGGCGGCTAGTTTTACTACACCACGAGATAAAGCAGTCAACATTAGTATATCATTTACTGCTGTATATCAGTTGTTTACAAAATCATTCCATATGTTACATGGAAAGAAAAAACTATGAATTGTCAAATTTGTATACGTTATTTTCAATAAAGAATATATAAAAACAAAAGACATGTCATAGTGTCTATGTGTCAAGTTGCAAGTGGTCTACGGGTAGTCAGAGTAACTAGGACTCTTAATATTTGGACATGGTCGGGTCTACTATCGCCCGACCATGTCCAAATGTTAAAAAAGCAATCCGTAGAGTCCTAGTTACTCCGACTAGTCTACGGGCCACTTAGCATACTGTTTCAGAATCTCCCGCCTCCACGGTCCACCTGATGACGAGCAGAGCACACTGTTTGAAACGTCAAGTTAAACCAACTGGTTCTTCTTAGAGCCAAACAACTCACTATTAGAGAGATATCTTGCTTTCACATGGTGTTAGCATGTCCACCATGCAAGCTCTTAAAGGGAATGTACAACATTTGCTCTTGCTGCAATTTTGTGTAGTAAATGGATTTGGGGGATTAGAATTTTATAGCAAATATTGTTAATAAACTGACTTGCTTCACGTTTTGGGCTTGAAGATGCTGGGAAAAACCAAGAAAAACATCATGTTCTTGTAGTCTGGTTCCCTGATCCCACTTAAGATGAAACTGAGCAGTTTGTTGACTTTGGGGAATTGTAAGGTCAGAGAATCAGTCCGGCAGGCTTGTACCTCTACACAGGTGTGTAAATCAATTGCAAAGAAAATGCGGAAAAATTAATTATGAAAAAGTAAGAGCAGTTTTCTACCTTGTAGAGAATACCTCCAAAGAACACCCTCGTGGGAGTATAACTGGAGGCTTGATGAGGGTGGTATGCTTCCTAGTGGGACTTATTTACTCTGCTGATTAATGATTGGAAATTTGAAGTAGACGTTGCACAAAAGGTTGACTGGGGTAATGTGTTCCACATGTCAACTGACTCAGAAAAGAAGGACTGTTGCACGATTCTTGTATTAACTGGGTTAATTTATGTAACATCAGTTGTCTGTTGTGACACCGTCTAGCTCTAGATGGTTTGGGTTTGCAGTAGTCATCATCATTGATGGCAAACTCGTTTCGGAGAATCTTGTACAATGTGATGAGGCGGGTGTGTTGTCTCATTTCCTCGATGGTGGACCATCCGAGCTGGTTGATCATGCTTGTGACACTTTCCCATTTCCTGTAGTTACCTGTGATGAACCTTGCTGCCCGTCTCTGGACTTTCTCAAGGCAATTTTTTTATTGCTGTTATAATTTAATGGGTTGGGGGGGGGGGGGGTTCTTATTCCTCCATGGGGGGACAAATGGCCAGTCCCTGCCAAAGTGTTTATAATATTCATGTATTAATATATAGAGATCAGTGGTCCCTGCCCACCCTCGAAAAATGATGAATCGACAATATGCTGGAAAAGTACAGGGATTTCGGGAGAAAATGTGCTTTGCCCCCTCTGGAAAAAAAATCACTGGTGACGCCCATACCAAGGGCATAAGATAGGTGAATCAGAAACGAAGCCGAGCTTTGAAAAAAGGGCCGTCAATGTCGTCAGCATTGATCTCCATATACACAGACTGTGTACAGTCGGCTCCCGTTATAACGAGGTCCGGTGGACTTTCACAATACTGTCGTTATAGCCGGAACCTCGCTAAAACCGGAGCGCAGTTTTCCCCATTCATTGTGCACAAGGTACGGTACATGTGCGCGCATGTTTTAATCGTGTAATAACGCGCGTCCGAAGACATGATAAATTGGCCAAATATAAATTTAATTGTCAAAACTTGAACACAAATTTTTCAATAAAGAATTTATACTAAAAAAAAATATCTTTGTTTCAAGTTTAAATATCTTTAAATGTTTACTCTCTATGGGCTCCATGCACGAGTACTCCTTCAACGGCCAGAGAAGGAGAGTTGGGGGACACCTAGACTGGTTCCCGGTCCATCCACTGCGCATTTCAAATGATCCAAAGTTATTGGGGGCGGGCATTGGTCAGGGAGACCATCGCAAGTTAATTCGAACGTGAACGTGTGCGCGCGGCGACGGTGCCTGACGCTGACACAAAGACTTTTTGTACATTCAGGAAGTCGTGCATACTTCGCGCGCAACATTACAGGCAGTACGCTCACGCTGTGTGTACCGTCCAAGGAGCTCTCAAAAGTGGTAGAAACCGCTCTCTTTTGTTGGCGCACAGAGCCCATAAGAATAACGCTACCTATTTCTCTAGTTGACAGATTTTGTCTATTGAAGGAATGTGTACACATTTAAATGTACTTTTCAAAATGAAGATCTGAAATTAAGTATAAGAGTTTCATTGCAACAGCCTGATTAACATATTGATGTAATTCTGAATTAAGGGTATTAACAAAAAAAGAATAAACTTGTGGTCGTTATCTCTGTAGTTCTTGAATTACAAAATTTAAAAACCGTAAATTTACACAAATCGTCTGTAACACATTAAAGTAAGTTTAAATTTAACCTTGGCGTTCAGAAATTAGTTAAAAGTTGAAAATGTTTTAGCGCAATGGTGCCGGTGCATGAATCATTTTGAAGAATAAACTGAATCTAATTCAAGCTTGGTTTGGTTGGATAAATATTTGATACAAATATCAAAGAAATAAAAAACTAGTCATAACATAGAATTTGCTTCGGTGAGATGTAAATTCAATATTAGATTGTTTTGCCCTTCACCGACGAAAAACACTGAATACTCACATAGTTTAACCCCCCCCCCCCCCCCCCAACGTGAAAGTGGGAAAAAATCACTCAGGTGGGACTCGAACCCACGACCTCCTGCTTTCTAGTGCAGACGTCTTACCACTAAACCAACGAGCTTGCCGGGATGAGCTGGCTTGTTCAATCCGATGTACCAGCAGGTACCGCATTTATTAAACTATTCAAAAAAATTGTTTCATCTTGTGAAAACTACCAAAATAACTGACATTTTGCAATATTTCTAGCTTTGAAATAAAATAATTTATATGAATATAAAAATAACTTATGTGTAGTTTTTTTAGACAATTAATTTCAATGACTTACGATCTGCAAAATGATAAAATGAAATCAACTGTCACGAAATATGTTTGACACCGTTTACTGCACTTGGCCGATGGCAAAATCTGAGAGTCCGTTTGACAAATTTACTCCTTGATCTTGCGTCCTTGCGGCAGTGTACTGGGCATGCTCAGTGCCAGCCTCCTCAGGAACACCTTCCCAGCATGCATCAGCCTGCACAGTCTGTCCATGGTGGACTCTGAGTCGGCCATCTTGATGTTGGGCACATTTTCCAGAGTCTAGGAAAGAAAATGACCACAAAAGGTTTATTAAAAGGATATACTGATCACATGGTCTGAAGAACCGAATACGACATGTTCTGTCAAAACAAGATGTTTGTGAGTAAAGCTTGAAATGTAGGTACAAAAAAAAATGTCCATGGTTTGTTTGTTTGTTTTCAATTTTTTTTGGGGGGGGGGGCCAATTTGAAATGTGTCTTAAATATAATGTGAAAGTTTGCAACTGTAATTTTGCCAACAAAGTTGACTTTTTAAAAATTATTTGTAGATGTTCAAGAAACCTTCAGGCTTTTTCTCTGCTTTTACCTTAATGTCGGCATCACAGAGTTCAAACAGGCATAATTTATGGGAAGATCTGTATTTTAACAAAAGAACAGTCCTCAACAGTTTTCTGGTGTTTTTTTGTCAAGAAAATATCACAAATTAAAAAGGTAAATTAAAGACGGGAATTAACTTCGGGGTCGATAAATGGAAACCACACATCATTGCAAAACTCTTAATTTTAAGCCGATGATCAGTTGTAAAAACTGCCAAAGTTTCTAAAAAAGAAACGTTGGAAAGAAATTAGTATATCCTACCTGCTGGAGATTCTGCACGATAAACCTGAGATCCGCCATGGCTCTCCACCATTTTGCCTTTCTCTGACGACGCGGCAGACTACCAAGCAGGAAAGCGAGATGCTCCAACACAAAATGACACTGTAAAAAAAAATCAAAAAAATTAACTTTTGGAAATATATTTGTACATGTGCATCTCAATACCCTGTGACAGATCTGTGTCTAAACACTCTGTTAAAAAAATGAAGAGACACTTCATCACTTAATATGGTAAATCTCAATCAGTGGCCAATTCAGGTTGGCGCATGTGAAACTTGATCAGCGCATTTCAAACATTTGAATATTCAATCAAGTCCAGATTGGAAGAAATGAATACTAGATTATTGGAAAATCCACGGTATCAACTTGATGATTACGTTGTTGGTTTTTGTCAAAATAGTCTATTGAAACTGTAAAAAAAAAAAAATTGTAATTTTTGTCCTACTTACAAAATTGGACCTTTTCTGTATTCAGATCAACCTGAAACTTGGCACATACAAAGACCACCTAGAGAAGATGTTCATTGAGAAGTGACATCATGATGCATGACGTCATGTGTCGTATCAACCTACATCAACCTACCCACAAAGCCAACTTGGTTGAAACTAACTTTGTCATGTTTGTATAGATCGGGCCGTGTTTAGTCAGGCAAAAACTGAAGTGACCTCATGATGACATCACAATGTGCCATGTTGCCATAAGAAAAAGCCCTACTGCAAGACGTTCCCAAGACGTGTTAAACTCTATTTTTGGAGATGCAATTACCTCATGGCAGAAGGCAGCAATCTCAAACGTCTCCTCAGCTCTCCTGTTCATCATCTCGAGTTGCTCCTTGGTCCGAGCCCACGTCAGCGGCTGGTGATTGCCAGCTGATGCGGTTGCCATGACAACATCGATAGTCATCACCTGGGACGTGCGGAACTTAGTCGTGGACCTTTCGCCTTGGATATGAGCCATGGTCTAAGTGACAGAATAGTCCAAAATTGGCAAACGATTAAAACGTCGCTTCTTCGAATTTTGTTTTTCAAATTCTTATTTGTCAATGCCAGTTTGTCAATTCAGTTTTTTTTTTTTTGACAACAAATGAAATGAGGAAATATGGTTGAGTGAGATTTGATTCTCCAATCTTTGGCTTATTGTACCTGCCGAAGCAGCTAAAATCAATCACGATAACCATCTTTGCCTTCAGATCACGGGTACCATTTACTCCTGGGTGAGGAGAAGCAACTAGCGACAAAGTGTCTAGACAAAGTACCTGGCCGACAAACCCCGGTCTGGACTTGAACCCACAACCTGCAGAATTATTACCCACAGATCTTGAGTTTGGTACGCCGGACCACACGAGACCACGACCAGAACGCAGACTCACCGATCGTGAAGCCAACTTCCTGAGGGCAAACCGGCCCTTTCTCAGCGTGCTCCAGCGCCGATACTTGTGGTGCTCAATGGCTAGCTCCAGCAGATAGTCTTTGGAGTGGACCCTGTAGTCGAGTTTGACTGCCTAAAAGTAAAATGTAAAACAAGTAAGTTTCAATGTACTAAGGTTATGACAAGACATTTGTTTTTTTGACATGACGATGCCTCTTCAAACAACTTAACAGAGTCGGCGTATTCAAAATAAATGTCAAGCCAATCACAAAACAGAGGTCAATATAACAACTTGATCACAAGTTAATAAGTCAAATCACAAGTCAACTACAATTCAATCACAAGAGTAGTCGATCACAAGGGTAGACAATTACAGGTCAATCACCAGTCCAGCCCAAGTAAATCACAAGTCAATCACAAGCTAGTCATGAGTCAAATTGATAGTCAGCTTACAAGGCATGTCATAAGTTTTAAGGATGAACAACGACAAGGAAATGCTTCCGTCGCAGTTAATGAATAGCACTGCCACGGTTTTTTTATAACTTGCCAATTGACCGTAAAATTCCTTTTTTAATTCTCCCAAGCATCCTGTAAATATCTAGCAAAATCTACCTGCAAAGATTTTGCAATTAACATCATTCTGCAGCCACGTCAGCCAACAGGTTTTCAGTGGCGATTTCATTCAAGGCTTTGTCATTTGCTTTTAGAACAGAGCCTCCTGTAAAACAGTATTAATTTAACTTAACAGTATTAATTCAATTCTCTTACCTGCAGACCAACTACTGATTTTCCACATAGACTGTAGTCATGGTTGTTATATTTACGAAGACACAGCCAGCAGAAGTTGAGGTTGCACGTGCCGCAGATCATGGAAGGACATCCGCCGTTCTTCTCCCAGCGGGTCCTGCAGCCAGGGCACTGCTTCACTTGCACATGAGTGATGAGGGGTACTTTTTTTTCGCCCACTGGAAAAGTGACGGTAACAAGGGAAAAGTGACATCAGTTATGCTGGTGCTTTGGTTAGCATTTGAAAATTCTCTACACATTCACATACCCTAGATTCAGACATGTCCTCCAAAAACAGGTGTTTTTTTTTAAATTGATGAAGAAAAATGACAACTCACGTGTTTTCTTCATGGCTTTGCGGTAGTTGCTGGCCTGCTGGCAAGAAGCCGGCCAGTGTCCCTCTTCCTTGCACTCTGTGCACCACAGCCAACCGCAATCGCATCGGACTGTCATCATCTTCGTCATCAAAGTTTCGCTGCTTATAGACGATGACAGTGACGACGATGACGATGAGAGCGACGATGACGATGATGATGACGAGGTTGACGATGATGATGACAATCCACTGTCGGACTCCAGACGTGCCACGCGACCACACAGTGCGTTCGGGCACCGGTGGCACTCGGCCGAGCGGGCCAAGGTGGTGTCCCTGGCACGCCTGTAGTGAGCATGGAACAGGGCGGGGCTAAGGAAAGCCATGGTCGTGACGGGGTCCACAAGCGTCTTGCACTTGTACTCCTGAAAAAGGAAAAATTGATACAAAAACAAATTGAAGGAACAAAGATAATAATTTGACATCTGTAAAATGATCAATGTGTAATGCTTATGGCCAGTTCGTATTTCGCCCAAGTACCCCTCAAATAAGTATCCACTTGAGGGAGCCCTTCCCCCCTCCCCCAGCACACCCTCCGCCCGCAAGGGAGTAACCTCTCTGGATCCACCCTTGGGTGTGATAGCCCTTTGGGAGTTGGAATTTCTTGGATTGTCTGCTTATCAGCTTATAAACTTACAGGGCATGTGATGTCTGTGGCTCCCTGCTTGACCCCTGACCTCAGGTACTGGCGCCAACAATCGTTGCAGAAACGGTGCCCGCAGGGGGAGAGGAGGGTGCCCTCCAAACTGCCGAGCGAGGACGGTGTTGCACCAGCTGGAAGAGACAGGATCTCGTAGCAGATTCCGCATTCGTCGGATGAGGTTGATGTTTCCTGGATCTCCTTGTCGCAACTCGGCTAAAAGAAGACATTTACGAGATTTAATTCAAGATTGTTTCAGTTCTTGGTGTTTCAGAATTGAATTGTATTAACAATTTATTGCCTCAAATCACATCAAGTTTGAAAGTGTGTGACAAACATCATACAGGAACCTAAAGAAATGATAATTGAAGCGACATCAAGCTGGCTTTTGGATGTTATAAAAAATATCGGATCATCTCAAAAATATTACCTGACCAAGCCCAACGTCAAAGGTAAATGGGTAATTTCACGACCCCTTAACACTGACTATTGACCTTCAAACCATGTGATATTTGTATACTATATTCCTACCTCAAGTGTCTGTCTGCTAGTAATCTCACTATAAGCCTCATCCGCCGTGCTCAATCGACAGTTCCAACCCAGCGCTTCCCTCACAGTCGGGATGTCTGCAGAATTGTGTCTGGATCGGGAGCTTACAACCTGCGCCCCCCTGAAATGGAATCGTACATTTTCACTTTGTTTCAGGTAAAACGGCATACCAGGTTATACCATCAGATCAATTTTCATATTAATTCAAACATCTGAGTCAATGTTGAGATGAGCAAACATCCTTTCAATTGTTAATTCGATGTTGACGTGTAATTTTATCTCATTTCATTTTATGTTCTCTATGTGGTAATATTTGTTATTTTTTGTTGTTGTGGGGTGCTGTGGTCCACTAGTTAGGGTGTTCGACTCGTGTGTCGTGGTACATGGGTTCGAATGCTGACGGGGAGCAAGGCACTTCATTACGATTGCCTCTCTCCACACAGGTGTAGTAAATGGGTACCTGGTAGGAAGAGATTCCTTCAATGCTTGAGCGCCGCAATGGCAGCCGTGCTAAAGCCAGGGTAATAATAGAGCACCAGGAGCATCACTTCGTGATGAGCGCTATACAAGAAGCCTTAATACTGTTATACGTGTAAAGGTATCACTAAGGAGACACGTTATCGTAATTTCTTCGCACAATGGGAGACATCGGTCATTAGGGAGACATTTTCATGTCTCCCTAATGTCACTGCCCCCCAATAGAGGCACAATTTTACTGTCGCAATTAGGTTATATTTGTTGCTTGTTGTTTAATTAGTAAACATACCGAAATTCGTGGAAAAAGGACAAGGGAATATTGGGTTAGGGCACATTTAAGTTTGAAAAATTCTGTGCACAAGTCTATGGGGATGTCTCCCAAGTATCCAATCTAGGGTAATTAGTATTGTTATTATAGCCTTTTATACAATGATTTCGCTTTTAGGCAAGCCACAGGTTTATCCTTAATGTCTTTAATTGCTGAGCATATCATACACCTGTACTTGTTGTCTTTTTATGCCTGGGAATATTATAAATATTGAGGTCCACTTGCTGAGATTCCAAAGACTGTATTTGATTTATCTTCTTGATATTGCCCTTTATCACCAAGGCCGCTTGACGGCGCTTGCCATTGACCGGCTGTTCAGCAAGCATAAGAATTTTCCAGTCTCGAGCCAAGACTAAACAGAATCATTCAGAACCACTTACGTTCTGCCCCAGCTAGCGGCAGACTTTGTGAGCTCATCCTGCATGTACTTGATGACGTCCGGGGTAGAAATGATGGTATCCGACGGAAAAGAAGCTGACATTTGCTTGGTGGTGACTAGAACTTGATCGCTCAGGCCGTACACTGTCATCCTGGTGAAAAATGTGGCAACAATTGATTTGTGTGCTTCAAAACTGATGCTTGAGTAAAACGGAGGTTTGAAATTTTCCCTTTCATTTCTGATAACAGGTTTGACCAAATTACTGCCAAAGGCAAAATTGTTTGATCCCGTTTGAGCCTAGTGTGCTCTTGAACCTATCGCACTGACTGACTGACTGTCACGTGTGACTAGTACACTATTTACCTGCACAACTATCAGATAGTCAAACAGGTAACCAGTTTTGTTTCCAGTAATTTAAGTAAATGCCAATCAAAACCCTTTTCTAATTATTCAGCAGAAACTTTTTCCATTAGAAAGTCCTTGGACCTCAAAGAAATATCGACTGTGTTTTTCACATCAAAACTGAGGTCCTTATATTTGGAATTAAAAACTGTGATGACCCACCTCACATGCACTCCTGTCTTCACGACTTGCCACGATTCCGCCTCCACTGAGTCTGTGCACTCGACGGTCGTGGGATCATCGTCCAAGCATTCAAACAGAAGGTACACTTTGTTTCTAGGATCGCTTGAAAGATCGTCTTCCCCGACTTGGATGGCAAACCTCCTTGGCCTGCACTGGGCCTCAGCGTATGCCCTGCCGAAGTCTGCCTCAAGCCTTGATGGTTGTACAGACTCTTGGTCGAGTTGAAGGCACGTGGAGGGCAGTTGGCACTTGTCTGCAACCAAATCCTCTTGTAACTGAGCAATGGCTTGTGACTGGGCACCAGTAGTCGCCCTTGTGCGGGGTTGGCCTCTCTGACGTTGCGGCTTGGGTCGGGGCTTATATTTAGCTCCCTCGGGGTCATAGACAACACGACCCTTGTGCTGAACTTTGGCCTTTGACGTGCCCTGGTTGCTATCGACTCCCTCCTTTGACAGATGTCTGTCCATGTCGCTCTGTTTTCGTCGCTTCTTCTGCTTCGGTTTCTTCGTGGTGGCAAACAGAGCATCTCCCAGCGTCTGCCTTGGTCGTTCCTCGCTGATCATCAAGCCACTGTCGATGGCTTCATCTTGGAGATTCGAATCTGCCTCCGAGTGAGATAGGACCTCCTCATAGATGTCATCTTGGATGCAGTCCTCCGTATCGTAGACGTCTTCCATGTAGAATGTGGTGGTGGCTCTATGTCTCTGTTTGGTGCTTGCAGACCCTAAAATAAAGGATAATAAATTAAGGATATAACTTTCTGTTTTAACAAAAAAAAGTTCAAAGTACTGGGAAAAAAATCTGAATCTTTGAATCTTTTAGGCCATCCAGTGTGTAAACATCCAATGTTAGCATCAGTATACCGTATCTTATGTACCAAAGCTACTATAAAAGTGTCATTTCAGAATCATTAACCCAACCTTTCTTGCTCCTTTAAAAATCCACCAGGAGGTTTCGGGGGTTTTTTTGATTGAGGAAGGTACAGCAAAGCCATTTGTACATGTCATGGGGATTGATGCCAATTGACAATTTCTGAACAAAGAATGCACTATTACTTAAGGAGACCCAGCAGATACTTGAGTGGAAGATTTTGCAGGATTCAAGCCTGTTCCTAATTGTCCTTTGGATTGAGAGTTCATATGGTCTAAGAGTGATAATAAAATGATCTATGCTGAAAACTGTTTCCTACTTTTGTTGGATGTCACGGTGTTCATCTTCATCTCCGGCCTCCATGGGTACTTGTTCTCGGGTCGGCCGTACCCGACCTCGTAATGCAGCTGTGGTGTCCTCTCCTCCGCCTCATCCAATTGTTGCCCCTCCTCCCGAATCCTCTCCTCTAGCGCATCCAGCAGCCCCCTCCAGTCCACCTTCTTCCCGCCGCGGTTCTTGGCGCAGCGCAGCTTGTGGATGCGGCTGCGGACGGCTTCAGTCGCGGCGTCGCTGCGGTCCCGTCCACGCAGGTCCCAGGCATGGGCGTAGGTCTGCTTAGGCAGCCGCTCTGGCCGGGAGGTCTTGGATTCGTACACGCCAGTGCAGGCAGGCTTAAAGACATCGTGGGCGTCCAGGTGTCGCTCCACCAGTAGGACCTTGAAGTCCAGCTCCTCGTGGGCGTCCTTGTCATTGCAGATGCTCTCTTTCAAGAGGCTCGGGATTTCCCATCGCTTCTGCTTATTCAGAGAGTAGACCATATCCCCTGTTGATGCAAATTTAAAGTAAATGCAAATCTTACATTACACCCAGAAATTTTAATGATTTAATTTCATGCGCCAACTGTTTTTATGGATGCAACACTTCACTTTGCAAGTAATTAAAATTAATAAAAATAAATACAATTTACTAAATAGATGTAATGAAATCAAATAAAGTAATAAATAATTAACATAAATTAAACTTAAGCTTCTTCTTTTAAAAGCTCACATCATTATTTTCAGCATTATAGAACAAATCAATGTGGTAATTTATCAACCACATCAAAATGTGATTTGCCGCACAATCATACAAAGGAAATCTATTCTACTCACTGGATCCACGCAAGCCCCCATCGCTCACTACCTCCTGAAACTGTCCGTTGATGTCTTCGTATTCCATTCCGCCGTGCGTCCTCTTTGTTATTACAAACTGCTCTCTGAAGTGGTGCGACATGGGACTCCGTCGCAGAGTGTGACCGGTCACCCGGCCAAAGCGTTCTTCTTGCTTGTTACGAGACATGTTATCCTTGTCGTCGACTGCGCTGATGTCCTGATGTGATGAAATGGTGTCAGCTAGGATGCCACTATGGTAAAAAAAAAACCAATTCTAAGGCAAAAAAAAAAAGATTCGGTCTCTAGTCAGACCAAAGTTCCGGAATTGACGCGGCCACGCGGCTTTTTTTTTTTTTTTTTTTTTTTTTCGCATTTTTTTTTTTCTTCAAGCTTGGATTGTACAGACAAGGTGGGTACTATTTTGCTTTTTTGGTGTCCTCATGTACATTGGTTTCCTCCATAATTTGCCTTGGTGCTTTCGATCATTTGCCTTGGTGCAATTTCTCATTCCTCGGTGCTCTTTGGTAAAAAAAATTGAGGAGGTGCGGAAATAGAGGGCGCTGTTGGAGCTACCACGGAACATTTTGGGAAAAAAAAGATCGACGCGCATGATTAAAATCGACACGCGCGCTGACCAGAGACCGACTTATTTTTTTGTTTAGCCTAATAAGGCCAACTTGAGAAGCAAACCAGTTTCTTGCCCCGCCCACTGCCTTTTTTTTCTGTCCACCTCCCCTTTTTTGTTTCGTGATTTTTTTTGTGAAAAGAAAGTTGCATCCTGATGCTACCCTTTTTTATCATATATTATCACAAAGAAAGGTCAGTCATTGTAGAAATGTTGAAAAGACATGAATCTGGGACTGTGATATCCAATTTGGTTAATAATTTTAGAAAATACTTTGAAAATGCAGTCGACTCTCAGTACACATTACATAACCAAAGAGGTGGCTGGTGAAATACGGAGGACCTTTCCTTTGCCGAATGAAAATTCTGGAGAAATTTGATGGCAAATGAGTCAAGTTGGCCTGATTTAGTTTTGCATGTTAAAAATTGTTTTAAGTTCTCAAAAATTTGAGACCCATCTTGAAAACTTGAAAAAAAAAAGAATCCAAAAAAGCCAAAAATCTTGAAACATTTCCCAAAAGTGCAAACCAACAAAATACATTGTATGTAAACCTTTTTACGGTTGTGTAATTTGTATTTTAAATTTGTTATTTTTATTTAGCAGCTCGCTACACTAGAACTACAGTAGTGAGTTTTTTTTTTTTTGGGGGGGGGGGTTTACCAAAATCCAGTAAGTTGGTTTTAATTTAACCCAAAAATTGTACTCTGAAAATTACGTGTATTTTATTTACACATGGTTGTGTAATAATTTGGGTACAACTATAGAATGCAGGGCCACTTTACTCTACATCCACGCCTCCGTACGGCTGCGTGGAGGCGTGGAGCCGCAGTCGACCTACCTCCGAAAATCGATCGTGGAGTCGTGGAGCCGCAGCTCAGTACAGTCGACATCTCCGAGAATTGCGCCCTCTATCGGTGCACGTCTCTGCGACTCCGCGACTCCGCCACTCCATCCAGTGCCCCGCGTCTCCGCGACTAGACTCTGCGACTCCCAGACTCCGCGCCTCCGCCACTCCAGACAGTGCCCCGTCGCCCTCCTCCCTTCCTAATTTGCGAGCCCATTTAAAATGGATACGGATGCTTCGTTCTCAAAAAAATTTCGCCGAGAATTGCGCCCTCTATCGGCGCGAGTCTCTGCGACTCCGCGACTCCGCGCCTCCGCCACTCCAGTGCCCCGCGTCTCCGCGACTAGACTCTGCGACTCCCAGACTCCGCGCCTCCGCCACTCCGATCCAGACAGTGCCCCCAACACATTTACAAGCACGCCCTCCCTTCCGATCCTTCATGAGAAGCTTAGAAGACAAGTGCATTCGCTGTACTTAGCACTTTTTGCAGGTTTGCATATCTATTACTCCTATCCATCCACGCCTCCAAGCAAATTAAAAAACCTTGCTCCGGCGTGGCCCTGCATTCTATAGTTGCTCCATAATTTGCATAGGCTTGACAAATCTTGAAAAAAAATTGCTGATCTTGAAGAAAAAAATATGGAGCGGTGACACTGTTTCAGACATGTCAGAGCACTCCATGCCCACCACAGCAAACTTGAGAGACCCAAATTTTCGCGGACTACATTCATGACATTGGACTAGTCAACACAAAATCAAAGCTCATTAATCGTTCATACTAATAATTAAAAATACAATTGTACCTCAAGATGACGACAGTGGTTCCTCCTCCGGTCGGCACGGTTGCTGCTACGCCCTTCCTTTAACTTTAAGCCTAAAGAACAGCGGCTAAATGTGACTTTTATACTGTTGAGTTTTGCCATTATTTCACCCAAGTTGTGCAACATCTTGCGTGTCTTGTTTTGGTTTTTCAGACCATGTTCAGACTGACCTTTTGAACAGCATATTTCATTAATAAGTAGGGGTTCTACAATAATTTCTTGCACTCAATTTAAATTAGTTGAACTTAGACCTTGTAAATAAATTTTAAAAAAATATTCATTTATTTTAAACTTAATTTTTCTAATATCATCATAACTTATATGTGGTAAGAATTGTCTTTCTGTATAATAAGGGTATTTTGGCAACCCCTTCGGTGGTATCACCCAACTTAAAATAGAACTGCCGTAATCGTTTGATTAAAATGGTTATACCGCCCTCTACTGATTTTCCAAACTTACATCTCAATCTTATTTTTTTTTCTCTGGAGTCCGAGTGGCGTTGGGTGAGGGGGGGGGGGGGGGTATATATGCAGTAGAGAGCGGCGGTTTGGAGATCCAGTTCGATTTATTTTGTTTTTGTTTGCAATGAATGACAAGTGCAGAAGAAGGGAAATTGAAGACACAGTGATTTGGTCGGCTTGGGCGATATTGTTGCTTAGTTGCTCCACAGTTGATGTGGTCAGAATATAAGTTCAAAATAATTACTGCCTCATGGTACATACAGGGCCTAAATTTTATTATTATACACATTAGGCCAAAAAAAAAAATAATCGGTCTCTGGTCAGACCGAAGTTCCGGAATTGATGCGGTGGTTTTTTTGTTTGTTTGTTTTTTTAGTGTTTTTTTTTTTCAAGCTTGAATTGTACAGACAAGGTGGGTACTATTTTGCTTTTTGTGTCCTCATTATAATTTGCCTTGGTGACCTTTATCATTTGCCTTGGTGCAATTTCCCCATTCCTTGGTGCTCCTTGGTAAAAAAAAAAAATGTGGAGGTGCGGCGATAGAGGGCGCTGTTGTGGCTTCCGTGTTCATTTGAAGAAAAAAAATAAGGTTGACGCGGATGATTAAAATCGATGCGCCCGCTGACTAGAGACCGAGTATTTTTTTGGGCCTTACCGGCATACTCTCGCAAAAAGTGGGCCGACCAGCATTGTATACAAAACCTCAATGGCCGGGGATTTGTGCGTAAAACGGTCAGCCGATCACACTCAATTGACTTCGGTAAAACCGCAAGTCCCATTATAAAAGTTAACCGGACCATTTTTTCCAAGAGTGTGTTTTTAATGAGGGTGCGAAAAAAAACCCCGGAACCCAACCCAAAAGTTATACTTCATTTTTAAAGAAAAATATGTACATGTAGCACCAAACATAATAATGACTGGAAAGCCATTTTCATAAGCTACTTTTAGATGAAAAGAAATACTGAAATTGCTCAATCCGTGCAAAGATTATTACTATTAAACACAATGAACCTATTTTTTCCGTCCAAAAATGCGATTTCAAGAATTGTCGTCACAATAAATTGTCTTCAAACTTCACCAGCGAAATATACCTCAGATTAAAAGTTAAAAATATTCAACAAAATCCGTTTGAAGGCCCGTCTTTTTTTTTTAAGTGGATTTTGTAAATCATATTGTTTGCTTAACCAGGGTTGTTAATAAAGAAGTTGTGTACTAGCACTGTTGTCGACAGTTGTTGACATAAGACTAGTATTCTGTGTCATTTTCTATGTTGTTCTAAGTGTGACAGTCACAATAAACAGCTTTTTTGAACGAAAGAAGTTTTAGGGTCATTGCGTGTAAATGGGGATATTCTTTGAGCGGATTGAACAATTTCAGTATGTTTTTTTTTTTCATTGAAAAGTAGCTTATTGGCTTTCCAGTCGTTATTATATTTGGTGCTACATATTTTTTTAATATTAAATATATATGTATTTATTTTTTTTTGGGGGGGGGGGGGGGTTGGGTTCCGCTTTTTTGAATCGCGCTGTGCAATCACTGCCACCACAATATTGGGTGAAAATCACAAGAGCACCGCCGCCGCCCTAGTAGTCTGAATGAGTGTCACCCGTTATCCACGGAGCCAACTGGAAGTCTCCGGTGTAAGGCCCCCCCCCCCCCAAAAAAAAATTCGGTCTCTGGTCGGACCGAAGTTCCGGAATGGACCGATCCAGTAAGCTCCGCCCAGTGCGCACGTGGGCAAATTAACACGTGCTCCTCTCCAATGCCACGCTGCATGTTCCTTCCGCGCGCATCATACGCGCGTGCACGCATGTCGGACTTTAGTGCACGCACGTCGGACATAAACCACGGCTGTGATTGGTCAGAACACTATGGGGCGGTGCTTACTGGATCGGTCCATTGACGCGGGGACGCGGCTTTTTTTTTTTTTGTTGCTTTTTTTCCCCTTCAAGCTTGGATTGTACAGACAAGGTGGGGTACTATTTTGCTTTTTTGGTGTCCTCATGTACATTGGTGTCCTCCATAATTTGCCTTGGTGCTCTCGATCATTTGCCTTGGTGCAATTTCCCATTCCTTGGTGCTCTTTGATAAAAAAAAAAATTGAGGAGGTGCGGCAATAGAGGGCGCTGTTGGAGCTACAGCGGAACATTTTGGGGAAAAAAAGATTGACGCGCATGATTAGAATCGACGCGCGCGCTGACCAGAGACCGACTTATTTTTTTTTTGCCTAACGCCTGATATGTCTAAACATGCAGATCATAATTATGCAAACCGAGCGCCAGCCAATCGGAGTCGACTCTACTAAATCATGACGTCATTTCATTCCCAACTCAGGACTAATGGTTTGATTGGTCAATTCGAATGCAGTGTTTTGTAATACAACAACAACCGGGTGCATATTGTACGGAAGACGGATAGTGCCACTCATATATTTTTTTTGTACGTGTGAAAATATTTTTTTTTGTACAGCCATTTATTTTTTTTGCACAGCAGCCGCCACTTATTATGGCGGCTATGTGGCGGCCGCTGTACCCAAAAATATTTTCACACGTACAAAAAATATATTCAGACTTATTGAGTGGCACTATATCCGTCTTCCTATTTGTGAACTTTTTGAGGCAAAAAAAAATAAAAAAATAAAAAAAAAGTAAGCGACCTGCGCCGGCCAATATTAACAGAAACTCCATTTTTTTCAGAGGATTACAGATGCCCAAATGCCAAATGAATATTTTACGCGAAAATATAACAAAACCCCATACAGATTGAAACGACAATACAAATAATGATCACGTCATGTATATATCGAAACGTATACATGTACATGCATATTTACAGAAATAAAAAGAGGAGCTATAATATAGCCCTGATCTCCGTCGTGCGGGGCGTTTGCGAGATCTATTTATAGATGGCCCTCGCAACTATATATTTGGAGAGTAAAGTTTCGGTTTCACACAGTCGTCTCCCCTTCGCTCAACCAGAGCGCTAGCGGAGAACCGCCCGGCGGAACAAAACTTTATACGGTGAGTCATCCGATCGCCAACGCGCTAGTCTTTTGTCCGAGCAGAGCTATAGGTGACGATATTTTTCATTTTTTTGATATCACTTTTTTTGCTGCCTGTTTTGACATTTAGTTTATCGTGGTTTATTGGCAGTATCCAAAAAAAATCTGAATCCCAGAAATATTGGATTCCAAATTCGCGCCTCACGCGGCGCCTGCCAGGCTCAGCGGACTTTGATACATGATATTCACAAAAATGCAGGGCGTTCCCTTCTTTCTTTTTATTTGGAGACAATTTGAGCCAGCCAACAACCTTTTAACTATTGCGATTTCGAATACCGCTGCTCGTCATAACTTTATTCCCACATTTCAATTTGCGTCTTGGTCGGGTATTTCATTTTTCTTAAAAAGAAAATCGAGATTTTTGGTGTGTTCAAGGGTTATTTACCTTTTCGAGAGTGACGTCAATTTGACGGCACATGAGCCAATCAAATCCGTTTCACAAAATAATGAATAAACATTTTTCCCCACCATGCATTGCACAAGCACTTGTGATGTCATTCAGGGTAGTGAGTAATTGAGCAATTGCCGTACCCCCTATAGGAGCTATTGAGGTGTGGCCATTTTATTTTTTTTTTAGAACCGAACGGCAAATTTCGGCTGTACATGAAGAAGTGTGATTCAGTGTGGTTATAACGGCGTTTCCTGGTAGATTTTGTTCAATTTTTACGGTAAGTTGTCGCTCAATTTTAAATTGAATAACATCGTTGCAAACGTCGAATATTCATTATTTATTTGGTTGTGTGTATATGGGATATTTTTGGTCAAGGAAAGTGGGAAACTGGCGATCAATTTCTTCAATTTTTGTTCACTTTTCAGCTGTTTGTACACTTTGCGTGTGTGTAGTTTATGCATGCATGTTGTTCGTTGTTTGCGGTTAGGTTTAGCTGTTTAGTTGATTGATTGTCATGTGCGTATATTTGGAAGGAATGTAGTACAATTATAAAAAAAAATGCCAGTTTTTAACTTTGATGCATTCTTTAGTTCAATTGTTCATTCATTTCATTGCAGGTATTTCATTGCAGGTAGACCTGATCTGAAAAAAACCCAAACATTTCAAAACAGGCAGGCCGGACATGCCGGACATGCCGGATCATGGAATGTCATTGTGTCAGAACTCGACCGTTGGTTGAGACAACTCGACTGAGACAGTCACACCGTTGAGACAACTCGAGCATTGAGACAAGTCGATGGTGGACAACTCGACCATTGAGACTACACAATCATTTCACAACGGTAGACAAAGTCATGAAAGTAGAGTTGTCTCAACGGTCTCAATGGTCGAGCTGTCCCGAGTCGAGTTGTCTCAACAGTCTGACAGTCGAGTTGTCTGACCCCTGGATTATGAGCCCCCCCCCCCCCCCCCCCCCCCCGTACCATTGAATGAATGCTGGGCATGACTACATCGCATTGTCATGATTGTTCATAGTCATACGAGTCGAAGTTTAGGCAAGATTACCATATGCGAAGTTCACTAATTTTCCTCTGTATTGACTAACAAGCCCCCAGATAGCAATTTCATGTCATCAAAGTCAATTTGAGCAGTGAGAAAATACAAGCATTTTCTTAGAAAACACTTAGAACTTTTCAGTCCACTCTCATAGGGTTTGTACACAGAGTGTTGAGTGAACTCCGTATATGGAAATCTTTCCGAAGTTTAATTGTTTAACGTGTCGGTACTGTATATGAGAGTAAAAAAAACTTTGCAGATAGTAAAAACATGCAATTTAAGAAAATTGACTAGCAGATGAAACAACCAGTCCAACACACGTTTAGTGCTAGACCTACATCAATCAACAGTGTCAAAAGAAACATCTGGTACCCAGTCTGTATTTCTACACACGTTTCCATAGTCATGCCACCAGACTACTGAAGGGTCAATCTTTTCAAAGTGTTGGACATCCTCATCTTGGGCTTCAAATTGAAATCACTTGGCTTCACTCTCACTAGTCTCATGTGCAAAATGTTAACCCTAACCATCCCAAATCCTCCCAAATCCTTTTTGCAAATTGGAGGAATTTGCAGGATTGAGGTTACATGGCAAAAGTGCGTTGCTAATTTCGGTGTACACACTGTGTCAATGTCTTGGGCCGGACCTTGTGTTGTTTATGCTCAGCCGTGCATAAATTTAGTCCTTGATTATACTTGAAATCCTCCGCACTGCTCCAGGATGTCACTGTCTCTGCCTCAGCCTGTTGACAGTCATAGCCGGAGGATTTTGCAGGATTCAGGCAGTGGTCACCCCTCCATGGACCATATTCAAGAAATAACGGAGGAATTTGCAGGATTGAGGCTATATGGTATTTTCCCATGAGGCCAATTGGAGGATTTTGCAGGATTGAGGCTACATCCTAGCCAAAAGGGTTAAAAGAAAAGTTTTGTTTAAAAATTGAGTTGAGACCTCAAACTTGCCCTCTGAAAATTTTTGAGAATTTGGCTAAAGAGTGAGTAAAGTTCGACCGATTTTGTTTTTTTCATGTTTTCTTCCACTCAAGGTCCAAGTCTTGGTAGGGCCTAACTGTATAATGTCAAGGCTGGTTTAGAAAGGCTTTCATTTCAGCTGTGTTGCATTCCGTTGCATTTACAAATGTAGCAGGGTGCCTTGAGAAAACCTGGGGGTTTAACCCTAACCCCCTAGGCCCTTGTTGCTTACAACCATCCTCAATCCTCCAAAATCCTCCAAAATTTTTCAACTCCGCCTAAATTTTTCAAAATTGTCAGACAGTCCTGCCTCAAAATGCATTCATCCTCAATCCTCCAAAATCCTCCTCATCCCAAAACTTTGCACTCGTGTTTAAATGAAGGATAACCAACACCAAATCCTTCAAAATCATCAGACAGTCCTGCCTCAAAATGCATTCATCCTCAATCCTCCAAAATCCTCTTGTGCTTCATTCACCATTCATCCTCAATCCTCCAAAATCCTCATGTGCTTCAATCACCATTCATCCTCAATCCTCCAGAATCCTCATTTGATTCAATCACCATTCATCCTCAATCCTCTAGAATCCTCCAAAACCGCCAGGAGGATTTTGGAGGAGTGAGGTGGGTTAGGGTTAATGATTCGATGTTCATGAAACAAACACAGCCTTACATTGGTCCTCAGCACCAAAGATTCTTCAGGGCCTTCACATTTTCTGGAAGCTAAAAATAGAGACAAATGTATGCCGTGGTTTTTCCATATTTATACAAACACACAAATTAACAGCAATCTCTTTTCTTGTTTCCATGCCCAGAAAGAAGATGGCAGCTATACGAAAGAAGCTGGTCATCGTAGGTGATGGTGCCTGTGGAAAGACGTGTCTTCTAATTGTGTTTAGCAAAGACCAGTTCCCAGAAGTCTATGTACCAACAGTATTTGAGAACTACGTCGCAGACATTGAGGTTGACAACAAGTGTGTAAGTTGTGCAACTGTTTACAATATGAAAGTGGGACAGATAGACAAAATGTAACGTCAAGGGTACAGTATTTTGCACCAAGTTTGGAAAGAATGTTGCAACCTGATGCTGCTTTTTTCTTCAAATATCATCTCAATCAAGGTCAGTCATTGCAAAAATGATGATAAGACATGAATCTGGGACTGAGAAACATTTCCAATTTTGCTAGGAAATACTTATCAAATTTTCTTGATTCTCCATAGACTTTGTACACAACCACTGAAGTAGCGCCAGGTTACAGCATTCTTTGCCCAAGTTTTTGTCAGTGAAAACTTTAAAAAAAAAAAAGTGGTCCTTATTTTGAAGAACGTATCTATCCAAATTGCTGAATTAAAAAAACCTAGAAAAGTTGTCATGTTAGGATGCACTTTGTCAAGGTCTTGGGCCGGACCTTGTGTTGTTTTTGCTCAGCCATGCATAAATATAGGCTTGGATTATACTTGAAATCCTCCGTACTGCTCCAGGATGTCACTGGTCAAGCCGCAACATATTGACAGTCACTACCGCAGGAGTTTGCAGGATTCAGGCAGTGGTCACCCCTCCACGGTCCATATTCAAGAAATAATGGAGGAATTCGCAGGATTTAGGCTATATGCTAGTTTTCCATGAAGCCAATTGGAGGATTTTTCAGGATTAAGGCTACATCCTAGCAAAAAGGCCTAGAGAGTTAGGGTTAAAAGAAATAAATCTACATAAGCCATTCCTGAGGTCAAATGGGCGAGATCAAGAATGCTTAAACACTTGTTCTTGCATCCAGCCTAAATTTGTCACAAATTTAGGTCACAAACCCTGACAATGTCTAGGTGACATCTCCGGTCACAGTCTATTGTGCCTGGTGTATCTAATATTTGCGGTTATTTTGCCAAGAAAATGCCATTCTTAATCCTCAATGTTTCTTTTGCCTTTTTATCCTTGCAGGTTGAGCTAGCATTATGGGATACCGCAGGCCAGGAAGACTACGATCGACTCCGACCCCTGTCATATCCCGACACAGATGTCATTCTAATGTGTTTCTCCATCGATAACCCCGACAGTTTAGAAAACATCCCCGAAAAGTGGACGCCAGAGGTGGGTAATTTCTAGTCCAAACATATCATTTGGTTATAGTCAGAGGCTGACTTGTGCATTTTTGTCTTTACGACCTATGACCTTTGGCACATGGTAAACTAAAATCATGTGAAACTTTGCATGTGCACAAATTGGTACCGTATTGTGAATACACATTTATGCAACAAATAGGCCAGTCAGGCTTAACCTTAACTTTAACCACCCTGAATCCTTCAAAATCCTCTTTGCCAAAATGGAGGAATTTGGAGGATTGAGGTTACATGGCAAAAGTGTGTTACTGATTTCGTAGGATGCACTTTGTCAAGGTCTTGGGCCGGACCTTGTGTTGTATTTGCTCAACCATAACAAATACAGGCCTAGACTATGCTTAAAACCCTCGGTAATGCTCCAGGATGTCACTGGCCAAGCCTCAACAGATGGACAGTCTCTACCGCATGATTTTACAGGATTCAGGCTGAGGTCATCCCTCCAGGGACCACATTTAAGAAATAATGGAGGAATTTGTAGGATTGAGGCTATCTGCTAGTTTTCCATGAGGCCATTTGGAGGATTTTGCAGGATTGAGGCCACATCCTAGCAAAACAGCCTAGGGAGTTAGGGTCAAAAATTGGAAAACACTGTATAGAGTCTTCTGAAGTCTTGGAATTTCCAATTCTTTTGTGGCTTTCATCATCATCATCATTGGGCGGCCGCAGCCGAGATGGATGCAACCAAACCCTTCCAAGACTCTCTTGCCACCCGTGGCCGTGGTGATATCATCAACGTGCTGGCTCACGTCATTGCATATAGTGTCAATGCAGTTGAGGGGTCTCCGCCCTCTGTTGGGGCAAGGCAATCTCCAGCAGATGAGGTCGGAGACATCTTGCTCTTTGGCGCTATAGCAGTGGCCGGCAAGGCGAGCTCTTGCGCTGTGCCACTGTAGTTGAGATAGGTGGGATGCTGCCGTATATTTCCAAATTTGTCTTGTGTTCCTTCCAGGAAATATTTTGCGCTCTCATGAGGAGGCGAGTGTGTGGCTTTACAGTTGCATGTCTGGAACTGAACATAAAAACTCAACATAACTGGCTGTTAGGTTGAGTTTGTCAGGCTTGGGGCAGTTAGTTGCAGTGTTGTGGAGTGCCATCACAGGTCCTCATAAGTCGTCTAATCCCACGCCAAGTCACAATTCTATTCACAAGCTACTGAAATGAGCTGTGACAACAGCATTATTTTGCTATATTCGTCGTGTCCTTTCAACAGGGTCTTATCGCCTAAAATTCTGTGTGACGTCATGTAAGTGTAACGCGAGTTTTCAATGTCAAAAGGTATCTCGCTTAAAATAACCCGGATGTACACACAAAGTCAGTGGACGTGGCGATACGCCTTGTTGCGGACATAACAGGAACACGTCAACCTCTGTGAAATGCCTAACATTTTTTAAGCCTAAACAGTTCTTAAAATATTAGCTAAGCGTTTACAAAATTAAACATGAAGTCCTTCATATTATTGCAAACTTGTAGGAATGTAATATTAGCCTGTCGACATTCAGTGACTTCCTTGTCTGTATACTTCCTTGTTTATTGACAGCACTAGTCCTTGTCGTATGTATTATGAACCATTGGTTGGGTGGGCCACTGTTATCAAAACACTTATAAGTTTACTATCAGGGTTTGAATTACATACATGTATGAATGAGAGTAAGCCATGAATTTAGCATTGGTCTCCTCATGGCAGGTTAGACCCAAGAGTGGTTTCTAGGCCTTGTTTTCTTTTCTAAAGGAAATACAGTATGCCTCTTCAAGAGCTGAACTGCGTCACGCTTTGCAAAGAACATCTGTTGCAGCTGAAATAATGCTACACACATGTTGCAATACATGTAATTAGGCATGCAATGTTTCCTCGGATCTGCTGATTTCCTTGTTTTTTTAGTTCTCATGAATGCCATTACCAATTGAAAAACACTGTACAAAGTCTTGTGTGGTTTGGAATTTCCTCATTCTTTTCTCGAAATTCCCAGTTGCATGCCTGTGTAACGGTCACTAACCTAAGAATGCAATAGACTGCCACACGGATATGGTTTTGAAGTGAAAACTGCATGGATTTGATAATTTACGTAATTTGATTATTTTCCCCAATTTTGGACGTAGGTCAAACACTTCTGTCCCAACGTACCCGTCATCCTAGTCGGCAACAAGAAAGATCTGCGAAACGACGAGGCCACGAGACGAGAGCTGCAGAAGATGAAACAGGAGCCGGTCAAATTCGACGAGGGCCGCGCCATGTCGGAGAAGATCGGCGCCTTTGGCTACCTGGAGTGCTCGGCCAAGTCCAACGAGGGCGTGAGGGAAGTCTTTGAAACGGCCACGAGGGCGGCCCTCCAAACCAAGAAGAAGAAGAAGGGCAAGTGTAGCGTCTTGTAAAAAACAAAGAAGAAAAAAAGCAGATCTCCCTAATATCAACACAGAAACACTTTCCTGCCCAGGGAAGAGGGTTTTCGTTTTCTAAACTAAAATAAATATTTACTTTGTTTAATACCAAGTATGAAGAAAAAGCTGCACTCAGCTGATGGCTGTTGAAGTAAAACTGAGCCGTGTCTCTTAGAAGAGGCCTCACATCAGTTCCCGACAGCAAGTTTTTTTAAGTTCATTGCTCAAATAAGAGATACATACCAGCTGAGTGCAGTTTTTTTTATGAGAGGGGAGGGAGGGGGGGGGGGGCAATTCTTATTCTTCTTTTTTACCTTATATTATGTAGTCACGGTATGACTACATAACAAGCACAGTTTCTTGTGTGATTGGTTATGCCAGGGTGCTAAGACAAAGCAAACGACGAAAGCTGTGTTTCTGATCAGTTGCAGTCCGTAGGGCTCATGGTAATGTCTTGCTGATGACTTCCCGCTCGCACTTTGTATCCGGCACTGTACTATGGATGCAAACACAGTGAAAGCTAACAAAAAGGCCCGTGTTCTCTCCTACGGCCACTTTTCAGTACTATCCTCGGTGCGAAATGCAAGATGTCTGTTCAACGTGATGTTTGCAAATTCCGTCTGGCTGATCAGGCTTTTATTGTTCAAATAATTTTCACTGCTTCAAAGACCCTGAAAATAACACCCACTTTTAATCTAGTACAAGATTATTTAAATTTCATAAGACGAAAAGTACATGTAATGTAACAATCAGTGAAATCATTTTGTATAATTTGGTGCACAAAAAAATTGTCCTAAGTTGGTGAACGTGTGAGATGGATACGCTTAACCTTGTCCACAAAATTACATAAATTTTTTGTACCGTGTGAATATTTAAGCCTGGATATTACTATCAATACAATTTCACGTAACTCCTGGTGTAATGTTACAAGTGGTAAGAAAAGTAAGGAGCAATGTAGTAGAACCAGCTGATACTAAAGAGTAGAGACACAATTTGTATTTACCGTGCTTAAAACTCACTTTGAATATTCACTTCCACATTTCACACCTACATGTAAGCCCAATTTCATAGCGCTGCTTAACAGTAAGCAGAAAAGTTGTGCTTACTATAGCAGAAAATCATGCTGCTGCTTAAGCACTATTTTGTGCTAACGGTTGCGCGCGCATAGAGATTTCTATTGTTACGTCACTGATTTAATCAAAGTTTTCTGCTGGGGTTAAGCGTGCTTTTGCTGTGCTTACTGCTTAACAGTCCCTCGGTAAGCACAAAGTCGGCTGTTAAGCAGCGCTATGAAATTGGGCCCAGATATACGTACAAAAAAACCCTGGAGTTTCATTAAGTACAGTATACATACATTGGTCTCAAGGCAAGGTTTTTCCAAGTCTAAAATTCACTGTTGAATGCATTTTGTAAGGTTATTATTGACAGAGGCTACCATTTGCTAGGGTTGGGCGTGAAACGGTACCTGTCATTGTTACGTGTCTGCCATTCCTTAGGACGTTGCATTTTAACATCAGTAAAAAAAAACTAAGTAGATTTAGATTGTGTACATAGACTAATATTAAAAGGCATCATGGTTTTGAGGGTGTTGAAGTGGACGCAAAATGCAGAAGATGAAATGAACCTGGTTGTGCTCCGAATGCAATATGCGATTTTCCAAATTTGGCTTTTGACTCCGTTCATAATAGTCTATGGCATTTTGTCACCATTATAAGAGCGCTGATGGGAGAGACCACCGCGTGCGCGCATGGTATAGCGCGAAGTACGCACGACTGCGTTTGTTTATGGTGTAAATCGAGGACACACACGTGCAACATCATCGGTGAATCGAGGACAGGAACCAAATCGTGGACGACCTCGATTAGAAAACGTGTACAAAACCAATGAGAGCTGTTGCGAAGAAGTTAGTACAAAGGAAAAGGGAAGAGGAACAAAAGACAATCCTTGATTTACACCATAAACATACGTGCTAGATATTGCGCGAGTCTCAGGCGCGACAGGCAATGCGTTTGAGAGTCTCTCCCAAGTGGTCCTTCCCAACAGTTTGTTTTCAACCGTTGAGGGAGTACTTGTGCGCGGAGTCGGTTGTCATTCAGCATTGCGACAGTGTGTCTCACCATTGTATTTGTTTTCCATGAAATCACGATGCTTGTGTTATAATACTCAGTCATGCATAAGCACAAGTTTCAACTGTTTGTGATGGCGGGAATATCGTACCATGGTTGAGCGACCCTTTGGTTTTGCCCCTGCTTTTGAAGTTGTTCAAACTTAACAAATTCACAGCAGCCAGGGAACACTCCACCCGTACATGTACGAAAGCATGCTGCATACTTGGTTTTAGTAAGACTCTAAGTATGCTGTTATGCAATGCGAGGTACTGCATGTTCTTTGTGTGTTATACTGTGCTCTTAGTTAGCACGTGTACACGTAGTGTAATGGAACAATTTTTTTCATTGTATATTTACGGTCAATATAATGGCTTACCACTATGCTAACTAAAAAAAAAAGAAACTTGACCAACTTAAAAGTTCTGAGGTTTTCTACATATCTTTGGAGTCTCTCGTCTAAAAATGTTATGTCAGCTTTGATTTATGAATTTTTTTTAAAAATATTTCCGTGTAAAGTTTGAGGTCTTAAACCATAGGCGTACAAGCTACTTTATTAATACTTCCCGTTTAAAGTTTGTCTAGGGTTTATTTCTTTCGTGTGCAAAAGGATACAGAAGAATTTATGAATTATAAAAAATAAAATCTAGTCCCATTTCAACAAAATTATGCAACCATACTTTTTCTGTATGTACGTTGAAAAAAAACTTGCTTGATTTGTAAGAACGTTAACAATCAACTTGTATATTCCTATAGATTAAAAAAAAACAAATTACAATATGCACTCATTGTCACCAAACAAATATTGTGTAAAACTTGTTTTCCGAGTTAACCCTTTTAGATAGTCTCGTCAGTTATAATTTGAAATAATGTAATTCCGCTTTTCTTTTTTCATTAAAGGCTTTGTGTATTGTCTATACTTAAAAATCGCACTTAATATCGGAATTATATAAAAGCCAAAAAAAAAAAAAACAGAGAAAGAGATTGAAAGTGTTTTGTGTGTTAGTGTAAAAGTACAAGCTGTTCTTAAATGGAAGCAAATGAAGTGTGTTCAGATTTTCATTTTGTTCACGAGAGAAAAAAAAAAGTGGTTATATCAATTACATTTAAAGATAGTTAAAGCACCGAAGCTGCAAGATGGAGTACTGAGCTTTAACAGAGTGTGCTCTGAAATTTTTTTGGGTCAGATTCAAATATAAAAACCAAGACACGCATGTAAACTTGTGGTTATGTCACCTTAATTAAAATAAAATCAACAAGTTGAGCTACGTTCTCCATCTTGCTGCTATGACGATTTTCTGTCTTGTTCCAAAACAACGTCCAAGAACATATATAAGATAATGCATGCGGTTATGGTGGTTATACCATTTTGTCCTGTCGTTTCTCCACGTAAGATAAGAGCACACTTAAAAACTGAACAAGCAAACTTGTGTTTTTCCTCTGTGTCCTTATTCTGTGTCCTGTATGCAGCATTGTTTTAAAAAGTGCTGACCCCGAATTGTTATCGAGTATCGCTCCAAATAATAGATGTTTTCTGGCGCAGATCCGGGGGAGGGTAGTCTGAGTATCACCCGTTATCCACGGAGCCCAGACTCCTGTCTAACATTCGCCATGGGTCTATTACATAGACTAGGGGGAGGGGGGTGTTTGGGGGTTGAACCCCCCATTTCTGACTAATTTTTGTTTTTCATTGACAAGATTATATTGAAAATAATGTCGACCCCCTGCTCTGACACCCTAAACAAATTGTCAATTGTACCGGTAAGAAAGTTCACCTGTGCACAACATTCGGACTGAGCCAGCTGGGGATACCGGGGGAGGGGGAGGGGTATTTGTTACCTTATTCTATTCTGTAAAAAGTATTGTTCATGATCGTCCGATTTGAACAGCACTCCCATTGAAACCCCCCCTCCCCCCACCTATTGATTTTATGGGGGGAAAGTGTCCGGAGAAAAAAACCTGTATACATTTCAGCATTGATTTGCTGATGAATCCCCCCCTGCAGAAGATCCTGGATCCGCCCATGGTTTTGTGTTTGATAAAAAAAGTTATTAATTGAAATGATGAGAAGAAACAATTACGCCCACGTTTAGTTTTAAAGGGAAATTACAACATTTGCAAACATCAAAAATAAAACTACCAAATCATTTTGAAATACCTTGCTGGACTGTTAGTGAATGACAGTGTAAAGCATCCTGTAAAATCATGGCACCTGGTATACTGTCATTTTCAAGAAAAGTGGTATTTTTGTATCAATTTCCAACGCTGGTCGGCCGACCAGCGTTGCAAAAAACTGGCTTTTTTTCAAATACTGGCCCCAATTGACCATCGCACTTGTTTGCAATCGATTACACACCTATGAACGGGTACAAGCCAGCTATAGACTGGTTCCCTGACCTTACAATTCCCCAATGGTCTGTTTCTTCTTATATGGAGTCAGGGAACCAGACTACAGGAAAATGATTGTTTTTCTTGGTTTTTATAGCATTTTCGAACCCAAAACCTCAAAAAAGTCAGTGTAACTATATTTGCTATATATTTCCAACCCCCCAATTCCATCCATTTCTGAAAATTACAGCAAAAGCAAATGATGTATATTCCCTTTAAAGTGTACATGTATACATTTTGAAGCATGCAACACACAGAGGTGGATCCCCAAATAACACTCCCCTTTTCATAGGGTTCAGAAAAGTTGTTTTCTTTAAAATAAAATATACAAATGCGAAAGTCAAGGGTCGGGGGTGGGGGGAGAATCCGTTGAAAGATAGGGAGATAGCAATACAAACACTAACCCACAGTGCCTGAATAAATCCCCGTCATCTGATTGGTGGGTCATTGATATGTACGATGATTATTCATCCCAACCCACCGCCGGGCCCGGCCGCACGGCAAAAATAAAGTACATTTTTGTGTGTTTACCATCCATACAGTCACACTATGGTGGCTCTGATGAGGATTTATTCAGGTGGTGTGTAAAACAAATAATGAATGTTTCACATTCGCGCAATAACAATAATTTTTTTAAGGTGACTATAGCTGGAGCGTTCCATTTCACTCGGCTTCGCCTCCGCCTCGTGGAATAGAACATTCCAGCTGTCACCTCATGAAATTATTCTTACCATTGCACTAATAAACATTCATTACTGCAGAATATTCCTGAATTAGGAATAATTAAACGGATTTGTGCTTTGTATGTAATTTTTGCCAAGCAACTTTCTGTTAAATATAGCTGTTCCTTGAAATAGTGCGCAATTGCCTAGTATCTGGGTTTGGGTACTATATGAATATCAGCAAAATCGTAACAAATCAAACGGTAGAATTTATAAATGACGCGACGGGCAGTGAATGGATGACACCTACCTACGCAATCCCTGACAATAAAACGCGTCCACCCCGATCCTACGCATATTCCATTTTCACGGGCCGGCATTCAAATTGAGCAGAATACGATGACTCGTGCATTTTTGAAGGCCTCTTAATTATTTCGTCCTTGATCAACAGATTGATGGCAACTTCTAAATCTTTGTTTAAAATGACGAAAATCGAGTTTCAAAAATTCCATTCTTATCCTCTTGAAAATAATGATCTAGTTTGTCCAATTTTAATGGGTTTTCATAACCCCGTTCCCAATATTCCCCTCCCCAAAAAATAAAAAAAAGTAAAAGAACAAATTTTCAAAAGCAAAATATTATATAAATTCGTTCTTAAGTTCTTGCAATTTCCCCTAAAATACACTAAAACTTTACTCAGTATTGCACCCTGAAAATACCTAAGATTTTCCAATATATTTCCAGTATACAGAAATCCGAATTTGATGCAGTGAAAACCATTGCTTATCTGATCTTTCATTCCTACCCATATCAGAACAATGAAGATATTTTTAGGACCAACATTATTTATATGACATTGAAGATACAATTCCAAAAATATAAACCACTCATAAAATTTGCATCGTGATGCAACCAGCAGTACAAAGCATCAGTACAACGTCCATCTATTCTTTACAAAGCGGTGACGTATCACCCCCTAACAAGTCGAAAGTTCCGATCTATTTTTAGCACAGTGGGCCGAGTGGTATAAAAGCGTGCACGCAGTGCCGAAAATGGTCAGTCTATCTAGTCATAAAACACCTGTCGACAGAAACACCCCCGTGCAGCACGATTCGTGAGCAAGCTACGACCGAAATTTCAAGACTAAAAAGGTAAGGTTTGGATACTTGTAGATGAATAACTCTAAATTAACAAGAACTATGATAAAGAGTACTCCTGATGAAGTTGACTTGTTAATTCTGTCAAAGTGTGCTGGTTTTGATTTAAAATCGTCAATCAATTATCTCCGAAAACAGGTGGAAAAGTTCGGATAGAGTACTGTATATAACTTAGGGGAGTGCAGTACAAATGTACTATGAAGTGGTACGCCGCTGGCGCTGGGTTTTTAACAATGGTTCTGGTACTAGCGCCAGTTTTAATTTGGTCTCTATATTCTCTCTATTTAATAAAAAAAATATGAAATTAATATGATTGTCGTGTTTAATTTTCTTGTTCAAGTTGTTGGCTTCCAAGTTCCATTTTTAAGCCTAGCTACCTTTTTAAATAATATTACATGTATTAATATAACAATTAATTGAAATGTAAAAATTTCCAGATAATATATTAAATTGAAGTTTGATATTTGGGCGTCAATTATTTCTTGATGAAATTTATTTTGCGATTTATTTGTGTATTTTTCTTTGAGAAATATACATTTTTTTTAAACTGATAAAAAAATGTGTTTTGTCTTTAATTATATTGTACTCCCTAAATTTCATTCATAAATAAAGATAAACAACTTTTTAAGTAAAACGTTTATTTGTTGTAGAAACTATTATTTAAAAACTAAAAATAGAAGTTTTTTGTTTCAATTTAATATCCAGCAAGCAGATTAAAGAGGGGTACTCTATGAACAAAATGGCGACCATCAGAAAGAAGTTGGTGATTGTAGGGGACGGGGCCTGCGGAAAGACGTGTCTTCTCATCGTCTTCAGTAAGGACCACTTTCCGGAAGTCTACGTGCCCACCGTTTTCGAGAACTACGTGGCGGACATAGAGGTGGACGGCAAATGTGTAAGTTAACTCTGAAGTCTTGACCCGTTATTTTAGGATTCGCTTGGTGAACTTAGAAAGCAACAGAGGACAATGTGGTTGGGATCAAGTCCATCACTAGTCTTGTCACAAGTCTTTTCACTTGCCCAGTTATAAGAAACAGGGATGAACAAGTGAGGAATGTTTTTGTCGCAGTTTATTAGAACAGCTTGTGACTTGAGTTGAGACTAGATGTCTTTTTGTGATGAACTTGTGATGGACTTGTGATGGACTCGCCTTCAACATTGGAAGGCAGCATGGAAACAAAACAAAAGCAAAAACAATGCCCCCATCTCCCCCAACTCCCCCCCCCCCCCTAAAAAATTAAAAATATTGGAAGATTCCAACCCTGGAAGAATTCATACTACCAGACTTTGGAATGGTCCATTCTATAAAACAGTTGGCCAAAAAAAAATATGCCAGTCAAGTCTTGTACAAAATATTCTGGAAAGATGCTACTTTAAAAGTTAAAATTGTAACCTCAAACTTGATTGGAGACATACTCGAGATCTCATTTTTACCTTTTAAATATAGAAATTGTTTTGGCTAAAGAGTGAGTTCACTTTGCTAGAATTGTTTAAAGGATGTTTTTGACACTCTATTTCTCAATCTTAAGTAAACCTGTACAGTTAGCAACAGCACTCAAACAGGTGTGAAGTTCTTTAATTGCCCAAGCCACTCAATAATCTCAGTGTTTGGTCATTAATGAAACATTTCCTGTAGAGTAATGGTCAATTAGTTCATTCTAATTAATTACATGATGACCACACCCACCTCAAGCTAGGAGGTTGTCTCTTCAGCTTAAGACTGAAGCAGATGACGAGATTATTGAGACAGTGACACAAAGTCATCACAGATTGATGAAAAAAAAGGAAGTGTTTAATTTCAACAGAAGTTTCCAACAAAAAAAAGTAAAGTGAAAAAATTGTCTTTAATAAAACCACATAATTACTATACAAATGTTAAATTATCTGTTCTCGCGGATAGACTGGTTCTGGCCACTGTATATCTATATTGTAGTGACCGAAACCAGTCTAATCTCAGGGTTGACCAGTATTGTGTGCACAATTAAAGGGAAAATACAACATTTGCAAACATCCAAAAATAAAACTACCAAACCATTTTGAAATACCTTGCTGGACTGTTAGTGAATGACAGTGTAAAGCATCCTGTAAAATCATGGCACCTGTTATACTGTCATTTCAAGAAAAGTGGTATTTTTGTATCAATTTCCAACGCTGACCGGCCGATCAGCGTTGGAAAAAATTGGCTTTTTTTCAAATACTGGCCCCAGTTGACCATACATGTAGCACTTGTTTGCAATCGATTACACACCTACATGTATGAACGGGTACAAGCCAGCTAGACTGGTTCCCTGACCTTACAATTTCCAAATATATGTAAACTGCTCTGTTTCTTCTTAAATGGATTCAGGGAACCAGACTACAGGAAAATGATTGTTTTCTTGGTTTTTATAGCATCTTCGAACCCAAAACCTCAAAAAAGTCAGTGTAACTATATTTGCTATATATTTCCAACCCCCCAATTCCATCCATTTCTGAAAATTACAGCAAAAGCAAATGATGTATATTCCCTTTAAGCAAACCAAATATAATAGCCTTGTTTCAGAGTGGTACAGTCTAGAAAAGATAAACGTAGTTTTCTTCATTAATTTTGAAATATAAATTGAAAATTTGTCTGAAAACAAAATTAATTTGTTGAACAGCACAGGGAAGGAACTTTTAAGACTCATTTTGTTAGATCCAGTCACACATTTCCAATGGGAATCTACGGTCCAGTGGAGTCTAATGATGGGAGGGAACCCTTTCAGTACTATGAGTCATTGGTGCTCATCCCTTGTATTGTGTTGGGGGTTTTGTTGTGCTCATCAGGAGGCATTTGTGTTGATCCACACTAAAAGCCAACACATCACTGGTCACTAAGGGTGACTCCCTGCATGCCCTGACCCCATACATAGTCACCCTTGCGCTGTTCTGAATGAATTAGTTGATAGCAATCCCACAGAAAAACCTTGGAAGGGAAAGTTGAAAAGGGCAAAATGGCCAAAATACCTGTACGGCAAGGATTGTAGAGGATTTGTACTAGGACTGAATTTGGTTTTGTCATGAGAAACCTGAGAATATTGCTATATAAATCGCTGTTGACTAAGATGTAGTCAAGGAATTTATCCATAACTTTCAGTGCTGGAAAATGCTTGACTTACAAGTCATTATAACTCAAATATTATAAATGTATACATCATTTGCAATGGAATGGGGATTAAACTTTAGTTTGTCTATACAGCTGTTCAATGCCGCCAGAACACCGTTAGGAAAGTTTCTTTCTTCGGGATTCTTTTGTCTGATATTTGCATCACGATGTGAATGGACCCACCAATATTAAAATGGCACTAAATTACCAGTTTTAATACATTTTGTCCCTAAATAAAGAAATGCCAGACATTTTTCTCATTCTCAACAGTGGAATTTACTTGCTGCTGGAAATGTAGTGGTTAAAGTACAAAGATATACACGTTAGGAAAGTTTCTTTCTTCGGGATTCTTTTGTCTGATATTTGCATCACGAATTGAATGGACCCACCAATATTAAAATGACACTAAATTACCAGATTTAATACATTTTGTCCCCAGATAAAGAAATGCCAGACATTTTGTCATTCTCAACAGTGGAATATATTTGCTGCTTGAAATGTAGGGGTTAAAGTACAAAGACATACAGACTTTTATTAAAAAAAATACAAACAAAGTGTTGGCCTATGTTTACATAATTTACATAAATTGTCTCTTACGTAGGCCTACGTCTTTTGATTGCATTTGGATAAGAGTTTTATGGGTCATAAAGACAAGTTTCGAGTACTGCAAAGTTGCATCTAGGACAAATAATATGATACTTATTTGACATAAAATAATTCACGAGTTTCTGTGCTCTTGTGTTTTGGCAGGTTGAGCTAGCATTATGGGATACCGCAGGCCAGGAAGACTACGATCGACTCCGACCCCTGTCATATCCCGACACAGATGTCATTCTAATGTGTTTCTCCATCGATAACCCCGACAGTTTAGAAAACATCTCAGAGAAATGGACACCAGAGGTAAGATTGATAAAAACAAATAATAACAAAAACTTGTGAATGAAAATTAAAGTTACTGGGTATTTTTTAATTTCAATAGTTTTTTAAGCTTGGCTATTTTTCTAGCAATATGAGACTTGTAAAAAAAAAAGCAAAATATGGTCATGTTTAGTTATACATTAAGAATTGCTTTACAAATTGCAAATTATTTGTAGCGGACAATAATTAATGCAGATGTTTGGTCTGAGGTACCATGTTAAGTAACTCAAAATAAAAGCCCGCTTTTCGACAGAGGGTTGATGATGCCCAACAAAGCAAAAGTACTTTTTTGTCAAAATAAGTTGTTAGGAGAAAAGAA
Organism: Patiria miniata; assembly: GCF_015706575.1. Classification (NCBI taxonomy): domain Eukaryota; kingdom Metazoa; phylum Echinodermata; class Asteroidea; order Valvatida; family Asterinidae; genus Patiria; species Patiria miniata. Next base: position 1,014,863 of record NW_024037069.1, read on the forward strand.
CTTGAATTTGTTGAAGTGCATGAGAAGGGCAACTTTTAAGAAAGAGCTGCATTTGAACTCAAAATAAGGAACATGTGCAAAATCTGCAGTCGCACTGGGAACTTAAATAACTAAGATAACCAAGACCTAGGATATGGTGCTGAGTAGGATAAATCTAAACTGCTTTGTGGATGGTAGGTCATATACGTACATGTAGACCATAAATTATTTTCAAAAGAAAAGAAAATAATACACAAGGGAAGTGTAATGCTCCAGTCGGTAATCCTGGACAGGGCGTAACGGATGTTTGAGGGGCTTAAGCCGTGATGGCTTGATTGAATCAAATATGACCCTGGGTGCGACACCCTAGTCAGGGTCAATGGCCCATATTCTCTTGACGCACGCTAAAAACAAGCCCCCAAAAAACCCACTAAAAATCAGACACACCCGAGTTACACCCATGCTGCAAGGGTTTCACTTTGCTTGTCTTTGATAGAATGATGAGAGAAAAGTAAGGTTTGTAATTAGTTGCTCAGCAAAACAAAACAAAACAAAAGAAACCAAACAAACAAAAAGTAAAAAAGGTCGGTTGAATTTTAATATCTCAAGACTATAATCAAATCAGGACATTGAAAAACATATGACAGATAATTTTTTTCAGCCCAACTAAATTTAGAAGGATGCAATATTCAAAAACAGAAGTCAGTGTAAATAAGAAGAGGGTAAATAAAAAGAAATAGTTAATTTTCAGTCATCGGTTTGAAATTCCTGCAAAAACCTTTTTGAATTGATTGTAAAAATACCTTGTAAAAAATAAAGAAATGAGTACATGCAACACACCTCATCATACCTACAATTTCCAACTTTCAGCCAGCCATTAAAATATTAAGACAAACTTTGTGAAGGTATAGGACATCTGAAAGTTTGTAAAAAAAGAAGGTTTTTTTTCTGGTCAGACCGGTAGCTGTCACATCATTGATTGAGATCACAGTCATTACTCAAGAGGATAATTGCGGAAATTGGTGTCTGATGCTAAAAGATGTCAAAAGAAAAAAAAGGGGGGAAAAAGGGCTCTAAATGAAACAAAAGTCCCAATAACGTGAGTCACGGTCCTCGACGGTCTGAGCTTGTAGTGGGTGGGGTCCTGGTGTTGTATTTCATGGCCCCCAAGACAATACTAGAGTGGATTAAGACGTCGCATAGAGACAGCGTGACCCCTTTCTTTTAAAAGGCCACATTCAATGACTATTTTGTTTCTCGTGCTCCAAAATGCTGCATGCCACATTGGCAAAGAATATTCTGCTAGTTGTTATTTACCTTTTTATAATACGATGTTGTGCTTATGATTATAGTAAAGGTCTCAAAGCGCTTCACAATTATTACCCCCGTTCATCAGGCCATGAGACCATTCTTTGCGGCAGCAGCTTGATATCAGTGCAATCTAGTCTCTACCTTCACAGGTACCCATTTGTACTTCTGGGTGGAGAACCCACGTACAATGGCACCTAATAATCAGGCCACTTAAACCATTGGACGACGGCGCTTTTGTTCTTTCAGGTGTACATCTATTGACGTAGTGACTCGTTTTTCTATGTAATGGGATATCTGCTCCATTTAAAGTTTCTTTTAATTGGTCCTCCCAATTAAGCAGGCTAAAATTGGTTTGAAAACTGAGAACAACCAATGATAACCCAACAAATTGAAAACTTTCTCTTCTAGTGCTCAGCGATTTAATAAACAAATTGAATATTTTTCCTCAAACAAGTGTTCAATTTGCATGTCTTTGCATATGACACAAAACTAAGTTTCTAACTGGGCAACTACAATCCTCTGAAAAAAAAACCCTTTTATTCTAAAGTGAAAACAATGGCTGAAAATGATTAGAAATTGGTAATTTGAGCAATTATTTCGTTACGAAACGTGGGCGAACTATTTCATTAAATGTCAAAAGCACAACTCTGTAACACTAAAAAAATTTAGGAGATTCAAAGAAAGAGAATCTGAACATAAAGGAAAAATGTGCCAAATTGTCTTTTTTTTTTTTTAAAACAAACTTTCATAGAGCAATCTGATGTTAAATCAGTTATGAAAACAGAAAACTCTCTAATCCTGAGAAACATAATTCTCTTTTCAACAGGCCCTTGCTTCCCAAGAAATCTCAAAATTTATTGCCTGATGTGTAAAACGTTAAGCCTTGGTCCCCCTCCCCTCCCTCCATATAGCTATAGGTGTTCTCTTGGGAAGGGCGGGGCATTGCTTTGCTGGGGGGTCTGGGTGGGGTAGGCCGTGTGCGATTAGGCGTAACTGGTTAAGCCCTATAGTCTGGGGTAGGCTGATTGTAGCAAACTGCACCTGACAACTAGGGGATTATGGGGAGTGTTGTAAAAACGAGGGCTGTGTATCGGAGCCGGGTACTCGGTACCCGACCACTGGGAACCGGTTCCAGATTATGGAATCCTGTACCTGTTGCCGACTTTACGTATTACTTAGTAACTTCTCAGACAATGAAAAAGAAGTTTTTGAATGGTTGACATTCAAGGTTTTGAATGTCATTTTATGGAGAATTTTCAAAATGAAAACCTATAGGCTACATGTACATGGAAAAACACAACGGACTCATGTTTATATTGACGCTTGCAAAAACGCAGTTTGTACCATGAAGCTACATGTGTTTATTGAGCTCAGTGTAGGCCTACACACTTGTACCTTGCTCTGTATATTGACACACCGATGTGATACAATTATCATGCGGACCCGTGTTTTTTTCAATCCATTACCCGATTCCCATACTGCCTGTACATGCAAACCCCTGGTAAAAAGGTACTTCCGGTACATGGAACTCCTTTCCCTATATATGCCTTTCAAAGTTTTGCCGTTAATTTAAAGGTTGTACATGTACATGTGTATTATATAACCTTTTCCAGGCAAAACTTTGAAGGGCGGAACACATGTCCAATGTAGTTCTCATTAGAAAATAACATGTGGCTGAAAAAGAGCCCAAAATTGGTGGGAGGGGCAGCCCACAATGTAGGTGATTTATTTCTATTCATGGAGGTGTTGGCAGTTGTACAAATAATATTTATGTTTTGCGGTCGGTCCTGTAGTGGGCGAAACCACAAAATGCCATGGACTGATTTACCGTAACATATCATTGTGCCTTTTTTGAAAAGGGTATTGCATTGTGTGGGTGTTTGAAAAGCAGATGATTTGTAATATGCACATACATGTATAGTGTCAAGAATGAGTTGTATGGTTCACATAAAAGAAGAATTACATTTTCATTAGTGAACAAAAGTAAACAAAGGTTTTTTTTAAAGTGAAACCAATTTGTTACTTTAGTAGTGCTAAGCAAGATCATGTCAGCATGCCTAATTGACAGTTGTACTGACTCAGCAACTCTCTCATTTTTTTGTTGAAAAGAAATTAATTCTTTGAAGGAAAAAACCCCAGGTTTTTATTCAAATTCAGGATATACCGAATATTTGGCCATCAACGGAATATTTGAATAGCTTTTTACCAGTTTGAATATTCAAAAGAAGGAATAAAAACACGCACGTACACATCTAGGATGTTATTTTAAACATAGAGTTGCGGCGTTTATTATGTCAGAAGTAACTTGTTCGTCGATTGCACTTCATTTTTCTCATCCTTTAAACGGGTAATTAAAACCCTGGACAGTTATAAGAAACTGCAAAACACTCCAGGGGCCCATAGCATTATACCGACGAGCCTAGTTGCAGCTGGCATGCGTAAACTTGCGAGTTTCAAATATTTGAATATTCGGTCAACGCAGTTTCAAATAATCGAAAATGGACAGCCTGAATTAGAAAATAATTTCAAAAAAATGCCTCATATTTCTGAAGCTGAAGCATAAAATTAACAATCGTGATATCTCAAAGCAGAATTAAAAACTTGTTATTCAAATATAAACCCATTATTTTTTGTCCAATTTGTCAAAAATGCATCCCATGCGACTATCATAAGTTATCAACCCATAAGCTTGAAATGGAAAAACAACAAGATTCGAAGTCCATTTTTACATGTTAAACACAGACCAAAGTTTGAATACAACTGCATACTGCGATTAAAAGGCAGAACCGCCCATTGGTATGGAGAAGTGAGCTGGAAAAATCACAGGAATGTTGCCGAACAAAAGACAAGAAACATGTGCGGAATGCTCAGGAATGCGTGCTTATTGTTCCTCCCTTTCACAGTCATGGACACTGAACAATGGCAAAGTTGTGGGAGTTTTGGCATGTTGACAAAAGTTGGAACTAAAAAAGGCAACTTATAGACTGTATTTACTGCATAATAGTTCTTCCTGTTTTGATACTTTTCTTGCCGAATGGCTTATGAGTACTTAGCACGTGCATTTATTGATGCGGGGAAATTGTTACAGACGTCCATTTGTCAAAGTATCACCTGTTGGAATGCGGGGTAAACAAACAGAATCAAAACAAAAATATTTTGGGGGCGGCTGTTAAAATTATGACTAATAGAAAGTGGTACCATATTGGTTTGTTGTGACGTCTGTAATACTTGATTCATTGGTCACGCCTTTTGTCCAAAGTACAATTTGGGTTTGTTACAATTTTTTTTTTAAAGCAAAACAAGGAAGTAAATTCAGCTTAATTTGAATGTTTCTCCAAGTACATATGTACATTTAACTGTTTCAAAAATTTTGAAATAGGAGAGTCCAGCTTTAAGACTTAATATTATCAATAATATATATTCTTGCAAGCATTACAGGGTGGTGCAAAAAGAAGAAAACCCACTTTTGACAGCAATTTAACATAAGTGACAACATAAGTGATGATTGCAAATGCACATTTTGTCTCTGAGATATGGCAGTTTAAAAATTTCATGTGCCAATTAAACCTGTTTGTCCACGGACGGCTTTATTTCATCCGGCCCAACAGGCCCCCTCCCCCCTTGGTGACGGGCCTGCACTAGACTTACGCGTGAACAACAGTGATTTTGGAGACTTGTATTCATAAGAATAATAACACTATTCTTGCAATTTTTGTAACAATTTGTTCACCCCCTATGGCTGAAGAGCTATATACTTCCCTATGTTATAAAACAAAACAGTTCAAATACGTTAAGTAAGTAGGTTAAAATTCCTGTCAAAAGTGGGTTTCCTTCTTTTTGCACCATTGTAGTAAATAATGAAAACAACGTTTTTGAAAAATCAACTAGAGTGCAGAAAGTAAGGGTTTTTTTTGGTTTGAAAATGTTTCTTCTTTGTTCTTCACAATAGTATAACAAGTGCCAAGTTGTAGGTAGGCATGAATTTCTGAAGGAGTGCACTTAATGGGTTTCAAATAAATACAATTTTAATTTTGCCTTCCCACAAATTCTGAGCTTGGGGGGGGGGGGGGGGGAGGGAAGGTGGAGGGGAAGGCACAAAGGGTGTCGGGGGGGGGGGGGGGGGAGAGGGGGAGCCCGTGACAAGGGGTGGGAGTGCCCATTCTTTGTTATACCACTGATGCTTAAGCATAGAAACATCCACAAATATTTTTTTTTCTAGCAGACACAGATGTACCATCTTCAAATTTGTTTCTTAATTTCTCTTTTCCTTGATCCTTTTCTTCCCAGGTCCGGCATTTCTGCCCCAACGTTCCCGTCATCCTAGTGGGCAACAAGAAGGACCTGCGCAACGACGAGGCCACGCGGCACGAGCTGGCCCGCAACAAGCAGGAGCCCGTCAAGACGGAGGAAGGCCGGCAGATGAAGGACAAGATCAACGCCTGCGCGTACCTGGAGTGCTCCGCTAAGACCATGGACGGCGTGCGGGAGGTCTTCGACACAGCAACACGAGCCGCGCTCATGACCAAGAAGCAAAGGCGACGAAGGTGTAGGATCTTTTGAAAGTCGTCGCGCGCCTGAGGTATTCCCTTCCATGGACTCTGTATGTATGAAACATCACGGTGAAATTTGATCATGTGTGCTTCCAGGAATTACATGCGCTTGTACAAGTGTGGGTTCCTTACGTGTCCTTCCTGTATGTTCATGAGAATCGGAACAGCGCCACCTGTTGTTCCTCAATGGAGTCCATTAGCTAGTCTAGTTCCCTGACCTCATTGTCCTTTGGGCTTCAAAAATGGGGACAGGTAACTATCAGTTAACTATATGCATGACGTGCGTAGGTGTGAAAGCCTTGTGAATTCTAACAACAGTAATGTTAAAAAAAAAGCAATAGGCCTGGCCACGAATGTGCAGTTTCGGAGGTAATGAGCTTCGATTTTTGCTGCATTTGAAATTATCCTCTACTAGCCATATTTAATAGAAAGTTAGGCAAAATCTTAATTTTTGAAACTTGCGAAGAAAAATGAAAGCAACTTAATTTATAATAAATTCCAGTCTGCTTCAGTGAATAATATAAAAATTTGTAATTAAACATTCCCTACTGTTTTAAGCCTGTAAAATAAGGCGGCATTATGCCTGCATAAATAGTCTGGCGCCATCCCATTCAACAGTTAACTTTTAATGAAATACATTCAGGGAACTCGACAAAAATGGCCAACTCGTGAATAAAGGCCCATTCACCAAGAACCCATTTTCGGTTGTGTTCCCTGAATCTATTTTATACATTGTAAACTGTTGAATGGGAAGGTGCCAGACTATTCTATGATTGAAGACTTTTCCAAGCCTCACTTTAAGTTGTTTTATTTTATGTGGCTTAAAACATAAGAATATGTTTAATCACAACTTTGAAATTATTCATCAGAGCAGACTGGTATTAATTTGTAAAGAACTTTGATTTGATTGCTTTCATTTCTACTCTCAAGTTCCAAAAATGAAGAATTTACCTCGCTTTTAATTTAATATGGCCGATTCGTGAATAAAGTCTATTTAGGGGTCTTGTTATGCCATCTATATTGTACGTCAAGTCAAGGGCTAATGTCCCCTAGTAAAGAAAGTTACGCAATTTCTTTTAAAATAATTAAAGGAAGCATTGTTGTATTTTTGTAAACAAATATTACAATTTTTGTATTGTCCAAATACAAAAAAAAGATTGTGTTGTTTGTGTATAATCTGCATTGTCAATAAATTGTGTGTTGAAAACTAGGTAAAAAAAAAGTGCAAATGGAACATGATGTAATTAAAATGTATACATTTTAAACAGATAATAAAGTTACCGGTACAGTAATTAATATCTTCACTTTCAATGTATTTTAATCACTGTCAGTATTCTTAAATATATTTTAATATTCATTATCAGCTTTCAATTTTATTTTCACCAATTTATGTCATGAAATAATTAAAGGAAGCATTGTTGTATTTTTGTAAACAAATATTACAATTTTTGTATTGTCCAAATACAAAAAAAAAAGATTGTGTTGTTTGTGTATAATCTGTATCGTCAATAAATTGTGTGTTGAAAACTAAGTAAAATAAGAAGTGCAAATGGAACATGAGGTTATTAAGATGCCTTTTAAACAGATCATACAATTACCGGGTACAGTTATTAATATCTTCACTTTTCAATGTATTTTAATAACTGTCAGTATTCTTAAATATATTTTAATATTCATTAACAACTTTTAAGTTTATATTTTCACCAATTTATGTCATTCTATGCAAAGTAACACTTTTATGATGCGGCGTTGAAATTTGTATATACATGTACATGTAGTATTGGACTTGTATGGCAAAGGTTGTATATAACCGAGATTTTATATTAATGCGAGGCTTTGACGAGAAATGTATTCGTGAAGCATACATTTGATTTGTATATCATTATGTTTGTCCATTTTTTGTGTCTTTGGCGGATAGGGCTGTCCCAAGTATACTGAATATTCAAATATTTGATCGTCATTGTTGGAATTTTTTTTTGGCTGGTTCCATATTCGGGTAAAAAAAACCCCAGCGGCCTATAATATCAACGCAGCACACAATTAAGTTTACCTGGCGTGCTTTGTGTACGACTGTTAGCCAGCGCGGTACGCTGTTGCAACTGGCAATTGTAAAACTTGATCAGCGAACTTTGAATATTCCAGTATTCGGTCCATGCAGTTTTGAGTAATCAAATACTAATTTATTCGGAAGTGGACAGCCCTACTTGAGGACAATTCTAAAACTGAAATAAATTTTGTTATTTTGTTATTCTGACTGAAAAAAAAAATATGCAAAATTGTGTAACATACAGGAGTATGAACTGGAGTAATTCAATTCAAAAATAAAACTGACTTTTAGTTAAAGGGAATGTACAACATTTGCTTTTGCTGCAATTTTCAGAAATAAATGGATTTGGAGGATTAGTATGTTATATAAAATATTGTTAAACTGACTTGTTTCATGTTTTGGGCTTGTAGATGCTGGAAAAACCAAGAAAACCTATCATGTTCTTGTAGTTTGGTTCCCTGACCCAACTTAAGATGAAACGAAGCAATTAATACACTTTGGGGAACTGTAAGGTCAGAGAATCAGTCTAGCAGGCTTGTACCCCTTCACAGGTGTGTGATCAATCGCAAAGAAAAGTCAGAATAACTATTATATGAAAAGTTGAGAACAGTTTTTGAAAAAAGCCAGTTTTCTCCAACGCTGGAAAAATTACAGTTTTTCTTGAAAATGTCAGGCCACCAGGAGCCAGGAGCCAGGATTTTAAAGGATGCTTTAGACTGTCAGTCCCTAACAATTCAGTAAGGTATTTCATGATAATTTGATCATTTCGTTTTTTGATGTTTGCAAATGTTGTATTTTCCCTTTAAGGAAGGTATAAAAGGAATTAGAAAAAATAATGTTGAAATCGAAGAGAATGGTTACAATGAAGTCTTAAAACTTACATAGGTTTGTTTGTAAAAAATTATGTAAAAAGAACTCATATTGGTGCAATTTGATTATACATTTTGTATGTGGACAGATTTTTTTTAAAAGCAATGTGAAGGTTTCGCATGAACGAAGAAATAAAGACAGGAAAATTATCTCTCTTTTTTTGTATGAGTAAATAATTTATTCGTAAATGTATTATGTTTTATTTTACATTTCTATTCTGTACACTATCTCGTACGTCCCACAATAACACGTTACCCGAACATCTGTGTTTGTATAATCAGCTACATCCCAAAAAAACCAAATTCACCAGTTTTTTTCCGTGTTAAATACTCTTGTTTTAAAACTCATGAACACGTATAAATAAATAATTCTTGTTTCCGAGCTACAGGAATATATAGAAATTCAGCTTTAAAGAAACTGAGAATTAAATTCAGTTAATACAGCTTTGCAGAATAAAAGAGTTTATCCAAAAACTGGCAAACGTATCACTTTACAAAAGATTTACAAATCGCATTCTGCAATTGATTTACAAATATTGAAAAAACAACAACAATTATAACTGATTACAACTGTTTTCTAGGATTAAAGATTTAATGCACAAATTAACAATATACAAGTCTATCTTCTATAAGGGTCGGGAAATTAGATAATGAGCATAAGGCCAAAAAAAAAAGTCTCTGGTTTCTGGTATGGAGCTTGCCCAAAAAGTGGTGCGGTGACGCGGCTTTTTTTTTTTTTACCTGACTTTTTTGCTTCAAATGTCGGCTGATGACTGCAAATAGTGCCCGACTTAGTGCAAAATGTACGGGAGTCCAGAGAGTCCACATAAAGCTTATTCTCGATCATACCCCCATCTAAAAACACGTTAAAATTGTGCTGCAGCAGGATTCCAGTCAAACCAGTGAGTTTGGCGGTTTTGAGACATCATCTTTTATTGAAAAAAAAAACCTTTTTCATTTTGCCGACGCGCATGGCTACGGCGACGCGCGCGCATACCAGAGACCGGAGACTTTTTTTTTGGGCCTAAAGTCAGTATTTTTAAGAATCAAGATACTTATATATCTGGATTTTGCAGATAAGAGATTTTCAATGGTATACAACATTTAGGAGTACTGAGTTCACTCATGGAAATACGGACCACCAACTAAACTGAATTTGTGAAAGTAAGTTTTGTTGTTGAGAAAATGGCATTTCAAAGTTCTGCTGTCGTGTTGCACTGAATGAACATTCAAGTAAATAAAACGGCATGCAAATAGGTTTCAACAAAGTTTGTTGGCATAAAAGCAATGGGAGACTTTTGAAACAGTGGAGGCAGCAAACATAGTGGGCCTTCTTCCATTGTTTGTGTCATATTGAACATGCGTGCTTCAATAGCTTAAACACGATATACACACTGGAAAATAATTGAAAATGTATGGACCTGTGTGTTTGCTGCCACCAACGTCTCAAATGTCTCCCATTGGGAACGGTAGCACAGGATTTACAGATTGAGGCTGACCTGAAAACAAACAAATCGACCACCCTTTCATATTTTTGGCTTTAGTCTGAAGTTTTGCAATATGGTAACTTCCGACTTTATGTTCATTTAGTAGTGGCACGCCTCATTTATCACACTTCATGCAGCTTAAAAAAGTGTTAGAGTCCAGGACCCCCCCCTCCCCCCCCAGTCTATTTCCATGGTCGGGGAAGGTAACAAACTATGAGATTTAGCATAAAGGTTCCTTCTGCCAAAAAATAATCTAAAACAATTTGAAATTTCAGGCTGGTTTGAAACAAATCTCCACTTTCACATTTTCCATGTGACCAATCCCTTCTGTTAACAATGGCTGTGTTGCTCTCTTATTTAAAGTTGTCCTGTATATGAATCGGTGGGAAAACTTGGCTTATTTGCAAAGATCTTCTGATAAATCAGCCACACAAATGCAACCCTGGAAACTTCAGAAAAATCAAGGGTGGCAGAAAATAACAGCAGCCGACTCAAAAACATAAAATTGTTCAGTTGTTTATGGCTATTTTGTGAATTTAAGACAGTGGCATTTTTATGCCACATCCAACTTTAAAATTTCAAGTTTTTTTTCCTCTCTTTTGAGGAAATAAATTCATTTTTTTTCTCTCTAAATTGAGGAAATTCAAGTCAGCAACGCTATATAAAATACTGCTGTTCCATTTCCCCGCAATCGACAGAAGGAAATGGCAAACACGTTGTAGACTTATTATCACTTCCTCGTGGGGCTGTCCCGGCATTTCCTAATGCAATATCCTGCTGACAGAGCAGGGTGGGACGGGCCCAGTGGGCTGGGTAATTGCTCCCGTGTATCCACCAAAATCTATTGGTCCGAGCATCTGTTGTGTATTTCTTGCACTGACTCATGGGAAATTTACGAAATCTAGGGTTTTGTCGTCAGTTTTGGCTCCGTCTCTGGCTTGTGATGCACGTCCAACTGAATGGAAAGGCTGTCTCATTATTACTGGATTTGACTTTCCTGAACATGGATCCAAGCTGAGCAAAGGTCAACAGTACGAAGCCAAAACTGGCAATGAAGTCAAGATTTCGAAAAATGCAATATTTGGGCAAGTATGAGCAAAGTGGACACATGGGTGAGCTTGAAGAAAATGAAAAATGCATGGAAAAAATTAGCTTGGGTTTGGGTCGCCAAGAGCCCCAGAACAACGTAGCGTCTATATTTGTATTTGCCTCAAGGCATCCGTTACTATACCCATTTCGTTTGTTCTACATGGTGGTGCAAAAGGAATCAAACTCACATTTGACAGCAATTTTCAACTACTTGTGGAGCATATTTCAAAAATTCAAATCAATGGTATTAAAATATTGATCTATAAACATAAGTGACGAAAAAATGATAGCAAATACACATTTTGTCACTGAGTTATGGTAGTTTAGGAATTTCACGTGCCCAACCTGTTTGTCCATGGACGTCTTTATTCCATCTGCTTGACTGAGCTCCGGAGCTTGATTTGAAGACAAAAAACACTTCACTAGAATTACATGTGAACAACAGTGAATTTGGAGACTTTTTCTCAAATTACCATAAAAACACTATTCTTGCAATTTTTTTAAAGATTTTTTTTCACCACATAAGGTTGAAGGCTATACCTCACTACATTACAGAAGAAAAGTTCAAATAAGTTGGTTAAAATTCCTGTCAAAAAGTGATTTTCCTTCTTTTTGCACCGCCCTGTATATAAAATTTCACATTTAAAAACAACTTTACGGTAAAATCTCAGGGGTCCCAGATTTCGAAAGGGATTCTTAAATAATCCTGAAAGCAGGAAAAATGTTGACAAATCTCACCCCAACTTCAACCAGCTAGTACATGTAAAAAAAAAATTGGCAGAACCAAAAAACCCATGTGAATATATGTATTTATGGCACCCTTGGAGGGTAACCACATGATTAGGTTCATTGTATCAGTAGTGTGGGTACTGGTACCTCGTTTCATGGAAAATAACTCTTTCAGTCCCTGGATTATAATAAAACTCAAAGCATGTGATTATTACAACGTAAACACTTCCACAACTGAAATGTTTACAGGAAATTTTAGGAATTACCCAAGAAAACAGACGGCAATATTTCCTTTGCTGATACACTTGTACATGCTCTATAGCCCTTTGCACACTAGAGCCTCTCAACCCGGGTTGAACTCAACCCTGGGTGAACCCAGTGCCGCCCCGGGTTGAGTTTTTGATTTTTCAACCCCGGGTTAAACTCCGCATTGTTTCACACTTGTTTCATGCAAATCAAGCTTATCATGCTCAGTTACTACTGTTTTCAACCCTGGCAAGAATTTCAACCCGGGTTGAAAATCTCAACCTTAGTCTGGAGCGAAATCAATCTCGGGGTTGACGCAGGGTTGAAATTCTTCAAGTGTGAAACGATGCATGTTTTCAACTCTGCGCCAACCCTGCGTCAACCCCGAGATTTGTCTAGTGCGAAAAGGGCTTATGTTCCGACACCCCTATGTTCTGACAACCTGCACATAAGATTGTGTTACTCCCGGTTAGGGTTAGGGTTAGAGGAATAATAGGAATATTTGCAGTAGGAACGTAGGGATGTCGGGAAATAGGGGTGTCGGAACATGGAGGTGTAACCTTCACCAGTTATGAAACAGAGTCCGGGACACTGCTAAGTAGACAAACTGTGGAGTACCAGCCACGACCAAATAACTTTACATGCCATTTTGGTTGGTAACATTTTAATTTTAATTTTTTTTTTTGGTAAGCAAAATAGTTCCCTGCTTAGCAAATATGTAGGCTTTGCTTTTTAGCGTACCGGTACATTCTTCAACCACATTTTGAAAACCAAGAAAAACAAGGCAACAAGAGCGCCCAAAAGATAAAAGTGAGTTTGTCAACTGTATTTTGGAGGGAAAAATATTGGGTTATTGAAACTGTTTCACTTCTTTATGTTATTTATGCATTTTGTATTTCTAACCCAACACCCTCATTTGAATAAAATCCAAACCTCCTCGAAAACAAAAAACTGTTATCACTTTGGTTTTCAGGTAGACGTGGTAGCCACCAAACTTTTGAACCAACCAAAAAAAACCCCAAGGTTATTTCAATCAAGGTAGTTGCTAGGTTACACCTTTTGCAAATAAACACTTAGTCATGGTATAAACATTGCACAACAAAAGGCAACTATAAAAGTGTGAATTTTTCCCTTCAAAACCACAGAATAGCAAACAGGGAAGTATAGCCATTCAAATATCAATCAAATGAAAATTCCTCAAAAGCAAAAATGTAATTATTGTTCTCTAGTTTTGCAAATTTGCTTTTTAATCAGAGTTGTTTGATATTTTTTTTTCATTCTAAAAATGCACTTTGCCAGTTTTTGGCATAAAAAAACATTCTCCACATATGCATGCAAAAAGGCCCCCTAGCTTCCCAAGAATTTGTTCTTTCAATGTTTCATTTTTCATACTATAAATAGAAAGTCTACCCACTAGAAAACCGTCCCTAACTGTAGCAAAAAAACCCAAAAACCCAAATCCCTTAAAATTGATGTTAATGTTTGAAGATATCGAATATTAAACAACTTTCAAAAGTTGTTGGAACTCCCGAAATGATTTCCAGTAATTTTCCATGCTGACACCAAAACTGGTAATTTAAGGTTTTCCCGGCTATTTTAAAAGAGTTTTTGTTCAAATTCACAGATTATTCGATTTCGTCCATGAAAATTTTCACATGCTTTTAGCAAATTGTTTTTAGTCATTTACCATTCAATTTTAAAGTTTGGTCACCCTCTTTAGTCACCGGGTCGACAATATTCGTCATTTCACATCATATTCATCTAAGCTGTTGTCGATTGGCAGCATTCAGAGATCGAATTCAACTGATATAAATCAATTGCACAAATTTGATTTCTGAATAACAAGGTTTGGCGTAGACGAGACGAAATCGAATAACCCCGGATGAAAACGTGGGCTCATTGTTTGAAGTTGCTTGAACTGAATTTGAAATTGTCTGACAAAAGACGAAATTAAACATTGGAAGTGGACTAAATCGATGTTGATGGCTGAATTTGAATATTAGAAACGGTGAATTCAGATGATAAATATTTAAAAATAGCCGGGGAAAACCTAAACTAAAAAAAAAACAATATTGTTTAATTTTATACATAAGTAGAATTTTTTTCAAATTTTTGGCCTCCGTCAGAAATTCCATGCAGGAAAACAAAGTCCGTTTTTCATCCCTTTTTGGGGGTGGGGCTGCACAGGTAGAGTGGGGGAGGGGGGGTTGGAGGAGCAAGCTGAGTTTATCAAAGGCTGTTCATGGAATTTCTATTTTGTGCTAGTTTTTACAGAGTTGCAATTTTTTTTAAGAGGGGAACCTACTAAAAAGGAAAAAAAACCAAATTGCCAATGTCATTAAAATGTTTACATTTACATGTACTGCCAAATTAACAATCTTAAATAAGCTGGTATTTAAGCATCAACCCTTCTGAATCTAGATATACCGTAAATCTTTCCAAAATATATATGGTACAAATATCTATGCTGTGTTCTGGTTTGTTTAACTCAGGAGGGAAAACAAAATTGAGGATGTTCTCACGTGCCGTTGACGAGCCTGTTGCTAGGGGCAACCAGGAGGTCTTGGTATTGGCTGAGGGCCTCCTTGAGCGCATTGCACACCTGCGAGGAGGTACAAGTGGTACAGTCCACCAGATAGGGATACAGGTCTATCACCTGGCTCCAGGTGGCTTGGTCCACTGCAAAATAGGGGAGACCAGAGATATGAAGATCTGTTAAACAACATTTGAACCGGGGATCGTTTAATTCATAGCTCATCTCGTTAGCCTATAGGCTACTGCGGCAGCTCAATGACTGCCGTTCTTTTAAATGCTTTACATGTAACTCACTGACTTCATAATAACATTGCTGTGAAATCATTGTTCTTTCCTCATGAATCATGAAGTTACTGGTACATAAACAGTCACAGCCAGTCAATCCTCCTTTATGTAGGCTGGGAGCTCTTAACTGTTGAAAACAGTTGCTTGACTGATTTTGACTGCAAGGGCAACTTTGCAAGGAATGTACGTTTGCATAGGAGGGTAAATGGAGCAGAATTGTGTGTGCTCTGGGACCAGCTTTACCAGACTCGCCTACGAATTCTTGTCTTGAATAAGGGAATAAATGTGTGCTTGAGAGGTGTTAAACACTATGTTTAAAACTGGTTGGAGTCTGGACTCCAACCAGTCTTAAACATCCAGCTCGCCAGTAAGACGTAAACAACTCCCTTTATGGAGATTGGCGCGCACGTCGTGCGTACTGCGCGATCACACGCAGATGCAGCTGTGGTGAGTGCGTCGAGAGTTTAGGACTATGAAATATTGACTCACTGGTAGTATTGCGCATGCCTACATGAGGATTGCGAACGTTCAACCAACAAAACAGGAAAAGGCACTGGATTTCATGGGAGTCAAAATTTCACTGGAAAAGTGTTTAAGACCAGCTAGCCATGTCTTTATCAACCGTGTAAGACCGGCCACGTGACGGGCTCTCGACCAATAGGTATTTATGAATGCAAAGTCTGAATGTAACCTATGGAAAATTTTGGATTAAATCAAAGGAAGCCGGAATTGGAGACTTACCGTTGCTGCTCTTAGCTTTCTTTAAGGAATGTATCAGAGTGGTGACGGCTTGCAAGACAAACGACATCTCAGCCATCCGGGATCTGTCAATTGGAGAAATCCCAAAGTCAAAAGTCAACCTCCAGTTTCATGCTTGTGACCTGTTGTCCACAACAAGCTTAACCGTTTCCTTACCAAGGACGACCTTTGTCGACAAGGAAGTACCCCCTGCTGATTACCATACGTGACTTTAGTCGCCCAGAAAACCAGACACAGAACACCCTCCACACAGATTTATTCACTACTTTTCTCTGCCGGCATGTTGGTGTGTTTGGCTGCCCATACATCAAGCATATACCAGCAGAAAGAGTGTTTTCGGATCGTTCTAATGGTGCACTATTACTTTAAATTAAGAGTGCTTCAGAAGTATCCATGCACAATTCTGAGGTATGGAGTGCCAATTGGTCATGTGGTGAAATGGCTTGCAGTTTGATAAACTGGGACCAGATCAACAAACAGGCACAACATTCTTATATTTGCACATATGGACTTGATATTCACATCACATGAAAGAGTTCAAGGAACAAACTTTACACACAACACCTATGATTTTAATCACTCCTTGGCAGTGAAAATCTGGGTTGCAAAAAGTGAGTTTTCAATTGGCGGTCCATTTTTCACGTTCTAGTAATTTCCACATGACTGAGCAAACAATTTGGTCCTGGAGTGAGCCAAGTCAATAAACAATGTAGTAATGAAAGGGTTAACCCAGTCAATGCAGCGCCGGTGTCACGGTCTCACTTCTACGGCGTGCTAGCTTCTCCAAGTTGGAAATTTCGCTTCAACACGCATGCACAAAATTGCTCAGTAGTGTTCACTTTCGCCAACTTTATGTGTGTGTTGAGTTCTTTGGGGTTGTACTGGTTCACGTAAGATTAAGTTAGGATGTTTGTATGTATACGTCACAGGGTACCATCGAATCCAAACCTAGGCATGGTGGGGCGCGCAGTTAACTCCCAACATCCTAATAACCAAAAAGACTTGAAGGATGCACATTTATTTTAAACCGTGGTTGAACGTGGTTGCAAATTGGACATGCATGTGATGGACCACGACCAAGCAAGGAACACAGTTCTTAATTATTCCTCAACACACACGCAATGACAATGGGAACACAACTTCAGAATGCTTGCAATATGACTTGACCCACAGGAAGTGTTACATAACGCATTCTTGGGTGTCCCTCACTGTCTGTATGGACCGGTAGACTTTACAACAACAACAACACAGCCCAAGGAAAAGTTAGCACAGCGGACACATGAGCATGTAGCGTGCTCATGTAACGTGCACTGTAACGTGCTGAATTATCTGCCGAATCCACCCGGAGAAGCTAGCACGCCGGAGAAGTGAGACCGTGACACCCGAAAACAAAGCGTGACATTCATGCTTCAGGCCTATTTAGCACAACATGTACTGACCTTGGCAGTGGGCACTTGCCGCTGAGCCGCTCGTCCTCCACGTACTTCTGCAGCACCTCCTGGCATCGCTGCAGCAGAGCCGACAGAGCCATCTTGGTCAGACCGCCCTCGTCGGTCATCTTGCTCAGGTCGTGGGCGATGAAGGAGAACTGGAGCAGGGTCTCAAAGCAGGACTTGGCAAACTCCTCCCGCAACTGACGGTTGTCAACGTCTTTGTGCACAAAAAAAAAAGGAAGGAAAAAGACGAACATTGCTTCAGCGTTCTCTCTAGGTTTCTTCAGGTTTGCAAGCTACAGTGCCTAGTGGACTAGAATGAAAAAATCCTTGGTTTCATTTCTAGAAAAAATTGGCCAAAATTGGGTTGGGTAACAGTGGCTGGGACTGTTATAGGTTTAAATGGTCGTGTCTTGTTCTGTAGACAAAGAAACATTTGAAGCATTTTTGAACAATGACCTCTAACGACCCATACATGATCTTTGACCTCAGTAATTCGATGAAGAATTATGTCTTCCCGCCCTAGGGTTACTGCAACCAAGTTTCATCAAAATCAATGAAAGCATGTAGAAGTTATAATTTAAAAAAACCCCAACTCAACCTAAACTTTAACATAAATGCGGGGCTACGGACATCAGTCATTTAGGACTGGTTAGTGTCTCCCTAAACTTCATTGAGGAGACACAAACAGCCTTCAAAACTTAATTTTTCTTTTAATATAACCAACATGATTCAGGTCTGTTTTTTAGCAGGCAGGTATTTATTTGCATCTTTTTAATCTTTTTTGCAATTAATATAATGCTTTTTGAAAACGAAAGAGTTTTCATGAAAGACTTGTTTAAGATAAACAAAGAATATTTAAAACTTCTAATTCTGGGCACTTGGGCGACAGAACTAGGCTACTTTTCCTCCTAACTGATCTTAGAACATAATTGAGAGCCAAGTTACCTAGGAAACTTGCGGTGTTTGCAGAGTGAATGGACCCCCTATTGAGCAGGGTCATCACCCTAGCCGTGAATGACTCCGGAGTGTTGGCCGAGTAGGGCAGGACTATCTGACGCACCATCTGGACCACCTGCACGTCGATGGCTTCCACTCGCTGCTGCTCCTCCACGGATAGAGATGTCGGGGCGGGACTGCATGATTGAAAGAGATGTACAGCAAAACTTCACATTTCCGAGAAACACTGAGGTGTTGGAGATGTACACTGTTCTGTCTACACCATTTTTCTAGTTTTCACAACAAAATTGTTTGTGTTTAAAGGTATAGTCCATCATTTGTAATTTTTGCATTTTGTTTGTTTGAAGCAACACACCTACTCAAAATCTGAAGAAGGGTGCTGAACAACTAACCTTATGAACTTTCAGCTCAGCTTCAGCTGTATATTTCGAGAAAAACAGCATTCTAGGATCCCGATTTCAAATCAAAAGTTGCTGAATCATGTTTTGAATTGGGCCTGAATTCAGTGTCCGAGACACGTTCTTACTGAGCCGAATGCAGCTACGCGATGTCGCGCACTGATCCGACGAATTATAGATGGCGCGCGTGCGTGTGCGTCTTGTCAACGCTTGCGCGCACTTCGCTGAATAAAAAAACGAACTACTAATGGAAATTTCCAAAGGTGTGTCTTAAGAAGCACCGTTGGAAAGGCCTTCTTTCGTTGATTTCTTCAAAATGACAGCATGCCAGAAAGAATAATTTCGCAGGGAGTTTAGTCCCCTTACTGCCTTACTATCTTTCAGCTAAGTACGTTTTTCAACAATAATTATGTCAGTCACTTTTTGGATAGCTGCAAATGATGGACTACAGCTTTAATCTCCTTGACCATAACTAGATGATGGATGTATGAGACTTGAAATATACATTTGCAGGTTTATTCACCAAGCTCTTAAAAACTTCTTTCAAGGACATTACAAAACACTGGAATCTCCCAGAGGCTGAACACACATTGCCTAATGAGATGGTACTTCGTTTTTATGGTGGTTGTCCTTGACCTCAATCCTTCAAAATCCTCTTGGTGGTTTTGAAGGATTTTGGAGGATTGATGATGAATGCATTTTTTTTGAGGCAGGACTGTCTGACAATTTTGAAACATTGAGGCGCTGGGTATCCTTCATTTGAACATAAGTGCAGGAAGTTTGGAGGATTTTGGAGGATTGAGGATGATTCCTAGCGAAAAAATTCAGAGGGATTAATTTACAAACATTGTGTTATGTCCTTATAACCTTTTCAATACTAAGTGAAGGCGTTTAAATGACCTGCTTCAACACAAACAGTTTTTTACTATGATTATCCACAAACCAAACGAGGCTGAATCTATTTACTACGGATACGCTTCCACACATTATGCACAAAGAACGTGGCATCCACTTCCGACACCAATATAGGATTTTGAAGGATTCAAGAAGGTTCTAGCTTTAAATTAAGGAGTTAGAGGTCATGAATCTCTTAACTTACTGGTCTGAGAACAGGAACAGCTCCAACGCCGCGGCTAGGTCCGGCCACATCTCGGTGAAGTGCGCCGACGATGCGGGTTGCCTAGCGACAGGCAGCCCCACCGGGAGGATCTCTAGTAAGGAGCTGATGGCTAGCTTCCAGGTGGAGGAGGAAGGACACGCGTTCTTCAGGCCCAGGGGGAGTTGAAGGACCTGGGGAAAGAAAAGAGAAAGCTTTCGTGATCCAGAAATTACAGAACAAATGAAGACGACGATCAGGAGGTTAAAGGAACACACTCATCTGGAGATTGCCAAATTTGAGTGCTTTTCGGTGTTTACTAACCATATATTCAAATGCCTTGGTTGCAAGAAATGCTCATGATGTCTAACTCTTTAAAGGGAATATACAACATTTGCTTTTGCTGTAATTTTTAGAAAAGGATGGATTTGGTGGGTTTGTATTTGATGGCAGATATTGTTTCACTGACTTGTTTGATGCAGGAAAAGCCACGAAAAACAATCATGTTCTTGTAGTCTGGTTCCCTGATCCCACTTCAGATGAAACGGAGCAATTTATAGACGTTGGGAAATTGTAAGGTCAGGGAATAAGTCTAGCTGGCTTGTACCCATTCACAGGTACGTAATCGAACTAAATATGATAAATTGGGAGTAGTATTTGATAAAAGCCAGTTTTTTCCAACACTGGTCGGTCGACCAGTGAACAGATTCACTCAACCAAAAAAGAAAGTCCCCCCTTAATACTATTTTTGTCTAACTCAACAACTACTGGGCACATCTTGCTCAAATAATGACTAATCAGTACCGAAATTCCTTAGCAATCCAGCCATACTCTTTGTTTGGCCAAAAACAGTGATAATGTGTAAAAAATTATGCAATTCATGACAAATGGTGCCGAAA
This sequence comes from Patiria miniata, assembly GCF_015706575.1. Classification (NCBI taxonomy): domain Eukaryota; kingdom Metazoa; phylum Echinodermata; class Asteroidea; order Valvatida; family Asterinidae; genus Patiria; species Patiria miniata. The sequence continues at coordinate 1,035,535 of NW_024037069.1, forward strand.
AAAGTTGCAAAAATGTGTTCACATTATCACTGTTTTGGGCCAAATAAAGGGTATATGGCTGGATTGCTAAGGAATGTCTGTACTGACATGACTGAGTAGTCGTTATTTGAGCGAGATGTGCTCAGTAGTTTTTGAGTTAGACACAAAACTATTGGAAGCGGGGACTTTCTTTTTTGGTTGAGTGTATTTTAATGATCTTGCAGGATTCAGGGAGGTTCCTTGCAAAGACGACAAAAGGAGTGAGAGCAATTTCTAAGTAAGCTGACCATGCAATGAACCCACCTTGAGTACGTTCTGCAGCACGTGCATGTGCACCACCTCAGGGTGGCTGGCAGTGGTCTTATACAGCGCTGTGGTCATCTCTAAGGCCTTCTCAGCAAACGGCACGTAGTTCATGGACACCCAGTCAGACTGCAGAACCAAGAAAAAACATTTCAAAATCCATTATTCTGTGTCCACATAGAAGCCTGTTTCACAAAAAATGTGTGTCTGTTTGTTAAATGTAAATTCAACCATTTTTTTTTTGTGGGGGGTGAAACTGAGTTGCGCCCCATGCTCTTAAAAAAATTCAATTTTTCAACCCTATGAAATAAAAAGGTTTTCGTTTTGGGCATGAACAGATCCACCTTGTGAGCAGACTGGCTCCCAGTCCGTTCATTATCGATACTGATTGTGGGGCGGGAACCAGCTCACCCCCGGGGGAATGGAATTATTGTCTGGCCACAAGCAATTCAAAATTTGTAAAGTAATACTTCAATAATAAAACACTGGCTGATATTTTCGGTCGATGATATTTTTCTGCTAGAACAAATTCAGAAAAGGAAATTCGAAAATAGCACACGGAATACAACTGCTAGCAATACAAGTGAATCAGAATAAAGCAAAGATGCGATAAAAGCCACAAATCCTGTTGTGACTTGCAGTGAATCACAGGAAAGCGACTTCTTTTTTTCAAATGGTGTTTATTATTATTATTATACGGCAGTTTAAAGGGAATATACAACATTTGCAAACATCGAAGAACAAAACTACCAAATTTTTACGAAACACCTTACTAGGATGTTGGTAAATGACAGTCTAAAGCATCCTGTAAAATTATGGCATTTGGTGTGAAATCATTTTCAAGAAAAGTGGTAGTTTTGTATAAATTCCCAACGGTGGTCGGCCGACCATTGTTGGAAAAGCCCAACTATTTTTCAACTACTGCTCCAAATTTACACCTTTTTTTCCAGTTCAAATTGTGTTTGCTATTGGTTACATGTTCATTAACGGGTGCAGGCCAGCTAGACTGGTTCCCTTACCCTACAATTTTCCGGCATCTTTAAATTGATCCATTTCATCTTAAGTGGAGTCAGGGAACCAGACTAATTGAACACTTTTGTTTTTCTTGGGTTTTTCCAGCATTTTCGAACACAAAACTTCAAACATGTCAGTGTAACAATATTTGATCTTTTACACTAACCCTTCAAATCGTTCATTTCTGAAAACTACAGCAAAAGCCAATGATGTACATTCCCTCTAAAGATATATTGGGCTAGGCCTGTCCCGAATATCACACTTCTTCATTTTTTCAAAATGATGACAGTCCGTATAAAACGGATCTTGATGTTAAGCTTGAAAAGAAAAGTTAACTTGTAGGAAAAAGAAAAATGGTGAAATCTGACTGATTCGAGGAAACGTTGGGTGCAGGTTTATTTGCCTGAAGGGGGAAAAAGCTCTGGTTTAAAATGCAATTTAGCAAATTGCAAGAAAGACAGGTCAGATACAAGTTCAGAGTAGTAGCATTCAAGATTTGAAAGAAGAAAATGACCAATGTTTGATGAAAAGATATGTTTTGAAAACAAGACACATGACTGCAGGGCAGAATAGAAGCATAACAACTTCAGAAGTACCAAAATTATACCACATCGGGGCCTGTTATTCACAAATTTGAAATATATGAAAACACATCATGATTTTTGTGTGCGACTGCAAACAGACAACCAGAGAATGATGGGAACAACAAGATATATATGGAAAACAAGCGCAATCGGAAATATCTCGGAAGCTGCGGACCAACGAATTCGTATCCATGCACGAGTCACGTGATTGTGCCATGTAATTTCTGGAAGGAGTAGTGTTTTAACCCTAACCCTAGTGACCCATGATGACCTTTGACCCGAGTTTGGTAATGTGACATGTTGGCGCTGGGCTAGTGATGGTAGCAGACCAGTAAATAAACTTCCATAGACCCCAATGGTAAATGCTCCCACTTAAAAAATTCGGGAAAAATACTCACAACTCTCCAAGGTGTTCGAGACACACATCAAATTAAAGTTTATTTCATCATCTTTCATTTTCTTTTCAATTTTCGGGGGTCAACTGATGACTTTTAGGAGTAATTTCCATCTGAAGATGATCACCCCTGAAAATAGTCCTGAAGCCATTTTGAAAAACGATGCCTACACTCCATTGCAAAATAGAGCGCTTTTAGGGTCCAAATTACATCCAAATTACACAGAACTGCAAGCTCCCAGTCCTGTGCACGGCTTCCACCCATATTTTTTACAAACCCTCAAGTTCATGGCCCACAGCATGCTCAAATACTGAAGATTTTGAGGGCATGCAAATCGTGATTTGGCCGGCGTAGGCAATTTCGGACCGATTTACTGGTCTGCACCCTGATACTTTTGACAAAGCTTGGTTGAAATCTATTGAAATATGTCGGAGCAATAGAAAATGTCAATGTTTGTTACTAACTAACAGACTAATTGAGAGACATGATGACTTGTTGAGCTGCTATCCCGCGGATAAAAAGGCCAAGAAATTTAGAATGTGAACTGTAGGCATCAAAAGACATACATGTACATGGACACAAATGTATGTTTTGATGAGAGATGTGAAAATGAGGTTGTGATTTTAATAGGCACTACACATCATAGATTTTCAAAAGGGGGTCCCTGGGTTTCTGAATTCCCAAGTTTTTTTCAGGGGTGGGGGTTGAGGTAGTCTATGTTCTAGACCATGGCGAATGCCGTGGTCTTTTACGTGTGAACAGATTTGCTGATTAATTAGGCAAGACCCCGCCTCTTGACCTCCAAGATTTTGACCAATCAGCGGGCTCTTTCTACATCGAGTCTTCGGTCATTCACCTGTTGCGCGTCACATAGACAATGGATTAAAAAAACCCTGAGTCACTCGCTCTGTATCATGTTACGTGATATGGGGCCAGTAGTTGTTGTATTACAAAGCACTGCATTCGAATTGACCAATCAAACCATTAAGTCCTGATTTGGGAATGAAATGACGTCACGATTTAGTAAAGTGGACTCTGATTGGCTGGCGCGCGACTTGCATAAATTTGAATGTCAGGAGGTTTCAGACGTTATACAGGATTTGGCTCTGTGGATAACAGTTGATATTCAGGCTACATGTACATGTAGGGTTGAGGAGACATTGTATTTAATGCAGAAAACACCAAAATTTCATTTTTAAAGTTATTTTTATGTAAGGGTTACAAAAGATTGAAGTTTAACAGCAGACAACAGAGATCATAAGGTTTATTCAGTTTGAATTTCAGATTTTTGGGGGGCTGGGTTTGGGTAGGGTTTCCATGGTAACATACCTGAGCAGTGCCTCTATAATTTTCCCATTTCTCCTGCAGGTTTACGTAACGACAGATAAAGAGAAAATAAACAAATCCCATAAATTACAATTTATCAAATTTTTTTGTTCAAAAAAAAGAAGAAGCTTTGAAGCATTGAAGCATTTCAGAAAACAGAGAATTACGATCAAAGAAGAAAAAAGAAAAAAACATGCTCAACGCACCACTCTTGGACAAGAAGTATTAGTCTTCGGCATATTAATTCAAGAATTAAGTACTTAAGTAAAATGCCCACAGAATTCCTGAAGTGAATGCATGCTTTGCCCAAAACTTTAAAAACAACGCCAACACCAAAACAACATTAAAAAATTAAGGGAAAAAAAAATAAAAAAAATAAAAAAATCTGAATACATTCTTGAAATATTCACAATGCAAGGCATGTAATGGAAAGTAACTGGTATGCGAATCTTGCGCTGAAAATGCTTGATAGCTGAGCTGTGACCATAGAGCTATGTTAAATTACTAGAGCGCTAACTCCTCATTCTTGCGCGCCGAGACGCTTTGAAGCCGTCCTGGGTGCAGACATTTTGAAATCATGTGCGTGTTTGTAGAACACAATGAAATTAGATGGAGTGAATTTTGAAAGTGTACTCTAAATGCAACGCGGAAGTAGAACATAGGCAAACAACTTAAGCGCGTCATGACGGTTCAAAACACAGCACGGCAAAAAGCATCCTCAGCGGACTCACGCACGCACTGTGCTGTTTGCGATGAGTTTGCGTGGCGCAACATGACACGCTCATTAGCTGATCGTGCATTTCAGCTTCGATAACGCACCTGTATGGAATACAAATGCAGATATGCAAATGTAGATGTGCAAATAGCCGTACAAAAGATGTATACAATTTCGAGTTTCCCATAGGTTTGTGCACAAACACGGATGCGCCCAGCAGGCATCACTTTGTACATGAGTCAGCGCTCTCGTAATTTAATATAGTTCTATGGCAGTGATCAATTTGATATGAGCAGTGAATGTGCATGGGACAAGTGCGTAATTCCTTTTATGATGCATTTTGTTCCAATCATTCAGAAAGATGGAGTCTTGTGGGCTCCAATGAAACTGTGCCAGGCAACAAACTACGGAAGAGCTGATTTCTTTAACCCTAACCGCCCTGAATCCTTCAAAATCCTCTTTGCCAAAGAGGAGGAATTTGGAAGATTGAGGTTACATGGCAAAAGTGCGTTACTGATTTCGTAGGATGCATTTTGTCAAGGTCTTGGGCCGGACCTTGTGTTGTTTATGCTCAGCCATGCATAAATATAAGCCTGGATTATGCTTGAAATCCTCTGCACTGCTCCAGGATATCACTAGCCAAGCCTCAACATATTGACAGCCACTGCCGCAGGATTTTGCAGGATTCAGGCAGTGATCACCCTTCCTCCCTTAACATTCAAGAAATAATGGGGGATTTTGCAGGATTGATGCTACATCCTAGCAAAAGGGCCTAGGGAGTTAGGGTTAAAGCTCCGGTATCTAGAAATTTTATGGAAACTGTACAAACTGTTTTCAAGAAAAGAATGAAAACGGTGGTTTCCATGACAATTGCAATATTGGAAAAAAAACAGCTTTGTGATAAATACCGAACAGCAAAAATGCAGGGAGGATTACTTTTGACACCACAACTAACACGTTGTAAAAAAAACTGGAAAAAATAAAATAAAATAAAGAAATTCATTCACACTTTTTGTTCAATCACGAAACTACAAAAAAGCCACATTTCACCACATTTAAAATAAATTCTGCAACATCCAACCAGAACATTAACAAGCACTGAAACTGAACCAATCAAAAGCAGAAACACATCAAGATGCAAATGTTGTTTGCGAACGTTAGAAAGCAAACGTTGATGGAAGCAAACATGACAATGTGAGCCAAATTATTCCTCTGACAAATGCATAAAGGAGAAATCTTCTAGTTTGAATGAGACATTGATGAAACATGAAAAACTGGAGCCGATTTTTTCAAGGACCATGTAGTCTAGTGGTCAATTTATGACCCATCGTCCATCTGTCTAGTAAGGTGTCATTGATCTAAAGTTAACTACATATGCTGCCAAATGTCACTACGAAATTTTAAAATAGTGCTAGCCCCCTGTTGTATCTTGGCATATATATGAGAGGCTTTGGATAACCAACGATGTGATCAACCTTGGTAGTCCCAAATAGTTCCGTGGAAGTTATTCTTAGCATGGCTAACCTCCTACCATCGTTCATAATCAAACTTGATCAAATTCTAACTGGCAAAATATACAACAGGGCTTATTGAATATTGCGTTTCAAATTTTATACTTCAAATTTTATACTCTGTATATCTGAAAACTCATGTTGAGACAACAATGTCAAGTGGAGTTTTTTCTCACTGTTATAGTACGGGTATATCTGCTCATTTGTGATTGTCATAGCTGTAAATCTTGAGAAAAAAAATGATTAATATTACTCCACCATAAGTCAACAAATTCAAGTATGACATATCGGGCATCCAAACAAATGAGTGACTTTTTTTATCTGCTCATTTGTGATTGTCATAGCTGTAAATCTTGAGAACAAAATGATTAATGTTACTCCACCACAAGTCAACAAATTCAAGCATGACATACCGGACATCCAAACAAATGAGTGACTTTTAAGCAAACACGGCAACACAACCTTGTGCAAAATGTGAAATGCCGACTTTTTGTGTTGAACAGCTTTAAGAAATTGGCGGCTGCTGTTCCAAAGCAAAGCAATGGGCTCCGTGCACAAGTACCCCCCTCGACGCTCGACGGTAATAAAAGGAGAGTTGGGCTCAAGAGACCACTGGGAGAGACAGGCGCATTGCCCATGACGCCTGACACCCACGCCAAGCCACTTTGGCTGTGTGTACATTCAGAGTTAAACTAGTTGTGCGTACTTCGCGCCTTAGGCCCAAAAAAAAAGTCTCCGGTTTCTGGTATGCATGCGCGTCGCCGTAGCCATGCGCGTCGGCAAAATGAAAATTTTTTTTTTCAATGAAAGATGATGTCTCAAAACCACCAAACTCACTGGTTTGACTGGAATCCTGCTGCTGCACAATTTTAACGTGTTTTTAGATGGGGTTATGATCGAGAATAAGCTTTATGTGGCCTCTCTGGACTCCCATATATTTGCACTAAGTTTAGTCGGGCACCATTTTGCAGTCATCCGCCGACATTTGAAGCCAAAAAAAACAGGTAAAAAACAAAAAAGCCGCGTCGCCGCACCACTTTTTGGGCAGGCTCCATACCAGAAACCGGAGACTTTTTTTGTGGCCTAAAACTAGTTGTACGTACTTCGCGACTTACGTGCGCAAACCAGTCTGCGCACGTGGTTGTCCCATCCCACCCATGGGGCTCTCAAAATTGGTCAAAAAGTGCCCCCTCTTGTTTGCGCATGGAGCCCATTGCGGGAACAGCATGTGTTCCTAGTGAAACATTGCATTCAAGTTTTGAGTCCCCCTCCCCAGAATCAGTTGCTGAATTGTGAGGCGTTCTGGCAAAATAAGAATAAACTGGGCAGAGGTTGAAATGAGGGTTTGTGGGTATTAGGAAAGCCCATAGAGCTATATTAAATTACTAGAGCGCTAACTCTTCATTCTTGCGCGCGGAGACGCTTTGAAGCCGCTCTGGGCGCAGACATTTTGAATTCATGTGCGTGTTTGTAGAACACAATCAAAATAAATGGATTGAATTTTAAAAGTGTATTCTAAATGCAACGCGCAAGTAGAAGATACGCAAACAACTTAAGCGCGTCATGACGATTAAAAAAACGTCCCGGTGAAAAGCATCTGCAGTGGAGGAACGCGCACACGTTGCGCTGTTTGCGTAGAGCAAAATGGCATGCTCATTTGCTGATCGTGCATTTCAGTTTTGGGCGTTTCGGCTTCGATGACGCACCGGTATGGAATACAAATGCAGATATGCAAATAGCCGTACAAAAGCCGTACAAAAGTTTGAGCTTTCCATAGGTTTGTGCACAAACATGGATGCGCCCAGCTGGCATTACTTTGTACGTCAAGTTAGCGCTCTAGTAATTTAACATAGCTCTATGGGAAAGCAATACTGTTGGTTGCACTTCAATCGGAGATGGCAGTTTAAAAAGTTTGGATTTATCGACATGTCAAAAAGTGAAATACTGAGAAAAAGCCTTAAAAGTTGTGAGTTTTGTATTTGTAAAAAATGATAGATGCCATTGTTTTTCCATGAAAACACTTTTATTCCATGATTTATTATACTATTTCTTTATTGATCAATCCAGAAATCGAAGAAAATCCCCCACTTCTGCTTGTGCCCGTCTGAGTTTGCCAGAACACCCCACATTTGAGCCTTTTAGCACACTCTTCTTGGAGGCGCTAAGGATGCTTTTCTTTTTAAACTTGGATTACAGATTTTTTTGGTCCCCTGGTGGAGCGGCGAGCAGGAAAAAAATGCTTAAAAGCCAAATAAAAAAAAACATGTTTAGCTTCCCCGCCCGCTTCCTTTTTGGAGGCCGCCTACTTTTTTTTTTCATTTTTTTTAAACTGATTTTTAAATTTTTTTTAACAGTGACATCATTTTGGCTTCTTTGTCGGTTGCATTTAATGAGTCCAATGGCGGCCATTTAAAAAAAAAATGGCAGCAATCTTAAAAATAGCCCGGTTGGGCGGCCATTTTGGAAAGGAAAAAAAGGGCCTCCCGCTTCCTTTTTTCAAAAAGACAGGATGCTAAACATGTTTTTTTTATTTAATAGCCGATTTTAAGCATGACCACAAAAATAGCTGGAAACCACTCACAAGCAGTATACATCACATTAAAATATTGGCTGGTAACCTGCTTTGGTGACGCAAACTTTGTTTGTGCTTAACATACATGCATGCTTAGCAGTGCAATGAAACTTGTGACAGAAAAACACACACAATGACCCCAAAAAACAATAACCTCCCCCCCCCCCCCACAAACAAAAGAACCCCACGAAACAAATGGATACAAATGACACTGGCAGTGTGCAGAAAGATTCATGATCTGAAATGACGTTGCGATTGGCGAAAGAAAAAGAATACACTACCTTCCACTCAAAGATTGCCCGATCAAACTACAGATGACCCGTGAGCGTATAGCAGGGATGCAAACAAAATAAGACTAATGTTACTCAATCTGCCCTTTTGTTTACCACCTTTTGATTCATCAAGAACTGCTTTTGTGCGACCGGTTCTTTCAAATGTTACAACTACAGCAGTGCTATTAATGAGTCATCCTAAAGTGTGTGCGATAAAGAACACACACAAACAATGGACTACAGATGCGCAAATGGCTTCAGATTATTATTTTTATCGGATGTGAGATAAAACTGCATTTAGGCAGGGACAGGAATTGACACTGATACGTCTAACAATCTACCATGTAGCATGTTCATATACTACAGGGCGGGTCAAAAAGAATTTGACCGGGATTGGTGATGTTTTTCAAAACAAACAGATGACACTCAAAACTTCAGTAAAGCATATATTTAACAAGCACTCTCTCCTGCTTATTAGAAAAAAAAGAATGAAACAAATTGATCATTCCTAAGAGGAGTTATGTCTATTTTAATAAAGGTACTCATTTTGCAAGCTGTCCACAGAATACTTGAACAAACAAATGTAAAGTAAGCATTTTAGCTGTGTACATTAACATTCCATGGACAGCTACAAATATGAGTGCTTTCAGTAAAACAGGCATAACTTCTCTTAGGAATGATCAATTTGTTTCATTCTTTTTTTCAGATAAGCAAAAAAGAATGCTTGTTTAATATGTGCTTCACTGGGGTTTTGAGTGTCAGTTGTTGTTCTGTTTTTAAACAACAATCTTGGTCAACTTCATTTTGACTCACGCTGTAGATAACTGACTTCTAAAGAAAAAACAAAAAAAGTTATGACTGGAATTGCCGACTTTATCTCTAAGCTGGGTGAGTGGGGTGGGGTGAATTAATTACAACATTTTAATAAATGTTCTCTATGTTGTAAAACAAATTTGCAAAAAAAAGAAAGAAAAGAAATTCTGCTATGGATAATTCACCCACCAAATGATCACGGATAATCAGCAAAATTCATCCAAAAACAAAACTTATATAAATATTATATCTGATCATATCCTGTGTCCTGACCATGTCTTTCTGTTTAGTTGGAGGATACAAATTTTGTTTGGTTAACAAAATTGATTATGAAAAGCAGAGAAAAATAGGGGGTCGGTTTAGAAATGACAAATGACGGACAATTTGAAATGAAAAAATTGAGAATGACACAACAGAAAACCAGACTGACTCTAGGAATAATGAAATAAAATGTGAAAGTACAAGATTTTAACGGCTTCATCTGCCAAACAATGGCCGATTGCCTGATGGGTCAAAGGCTACATTTTAATGAGAAAGTTTGCAAAACATGAAGGACAAAGGAAGTGAAAAGGATGAAGACAAAGAACAACAAACACAAATAATGACAGAATAAGTGGAAAAACAGAGAAAGAGACGGAAATGTCCAACAAAGGTTTGGAAAAGGTTTTGCAGATAGAGTTGGGAAAGGGGAGTGCAAAAGATAATATACCACTTGTTTTGTCCCTTGTTTTGTCCCTACAACAAAGGCCTTTTTACACTAGACTAGAAAAGAAACAAGTAGAACCGAAATGGAAAATACAGGGTGTCCCCCCCCCCAAAAAAACGAACCCTCAAAGCCCCCTCTTTTTCACAGCTTACAAATAAATACATCACAAATATCGATACATATTTGGAGAGAATAGTTCATTAGCTTTTCAACAACAAAAAATTCTTTCCAATCGGGTAAATATTTATTGAGTTACGCCAAATCAAAAATGGGGCAATTTTTCCTTTTGTCCGTGGTTTTAATTGTTATTTATTAGGATTTGGGATGAGGGTAGTTTTGCTTTCTTTATTTTTCCATCTTTTCTCTTTATTTGTTTTTTTTTTCTTTTCATTTTTTGCAACAATTGTAATTTCTTCTTTTTGAAGAAATGGTAGTGCCGAAAAAGACTGTTTGGTTAACTTTTTGGACATTTGCTGTGCTGCTCTGTCTCTGCCCTCTACTTGGTAGCCTTTTTCACGGATGCAAGTTTCGGCGCGTGTTCTTGTTGCGCAGTCAAAATATCAGTCGCCATGGACAAAATGAAAAAGCGGTACTTGTATTCAATTGACCATAGCTCAAAAGATATTTACCCGATTGAGAAGATTTTTTTGTTGTTGAAAAGCTAATGAAATATACTCTCTAAATATGTATCGATAATTGCGATGTATTTTTTTATAAGCTGTGAAAAGAGGTGTCTTTGAGGTTTTTTTTTTGGGGGGGGGGGGGACCTGTAAGAGTCGTCTTGGTCCTACGACTGGATATGGATTTCGCCCTGGGGATCGGAACCAAAACTTCCGATTCCAGTCTTGGGCCAAGACTATATTATATGAGAGGTCCCTCCCGCATGCAGCAGAATGACCTTTGACCCACCTGTTTGGAGGAGGCCTTGACCACCTTGGTCTCAATCTGGCCAAACGAGGGCGCTTGGCACGCGTAGGTCACAAAGGTCAGCAGCTGGTCAAAGACGGCTGGGTACATGGTCTGCATGGACGCCGACCCTTCACCTATGGCCTAGATATCCCGGAGGACAAAAAATAAACAAATGAGAAACAAAACAAGAACATTGGTTAACCTGACGGACCCTTCTCGCCTGTCAAACAAGCGGTGCGCGTTGACCAATTAGATCCAGAGTTTTGGTCAGGCGACCAAAGTAGATTGGTCAAACTTGGTCACATGCATCAAAGGTAGGTGGGACTTTTGGCAATTTTGAAAGATTCCCAGCAAATGGTACAGATTTTAGGCTCAGGTTTAAAGTATCTGTTAGCAATTTAACTTCATACATCAATGAAATTGACTGGAGCGGGGCTTGAACCTGTGACCTCCGGGAAGCCATTCCCGTTCTCTACCAACTGAGCTATCCAGCCCTATGTTGGCCCTTCCCCGATTTTGTCAATGTCTTTGAAAAAGGGGCATTAGTCAGAATCCATAAACTTGTATGTGTCATGTAGCCAAGGATTACGCCCAAAAGTCACGATGCTAGCAATATTAGCAATGCTGCGAACCTGGGAAAAAGCAAACAGGATCACTCAGAGAGGATACAGCTTTTTATTACAATTTTCTTCAAATGAACCACCACGGAGGGTTTTGACTATGTGCACGTAGTCAAAATCCTTAGTGGTTCACGAATAACCTTGAAAGTTGGGTTCATCTTACCTGTTGGACAACATACAGACAGTGAAGTACGGCCTCCTGTAGCGGCGTCAAATCGGTGTCCGACAACGACGGGATGATGAAGACCGAAACGTCCGCCTGCACCGGCACGGACACGGCGCACTGCAGCACGCTGCACAGCTTCTGCAGATCCGCCGCCACGAACCGCGGCTTGATGTGCGCAAACAGCGGCGGGAAGATCTGGACCAGTGCCGTCAGGAAGGGCTGGGTCGGGAGGGAGTGAGCGGTGCGGGAGACGGGAGGGGTGGTGCTGGAGAGGCCGATGGAGTGCCAGACACGCCAGGCCGTGGCCCACATCGCTGCGTCGTCAAAAACCGGGTCCGTTTCGGTCGACCTGGCCGTTCCGATAACCTCACTGTTTGCGGATTTTGTTTGACCGTTGCTCTCAGAGTTAGCGACGCCGTTGTTCGTTCGGCTAATGTTCTCCTCTCCGGGTATCGGGAGGTCGGTGCTCTCCGTGACCCCGTTGGCGTTCTGGGTCTGCGACTTGACGGGTGTCTTGATTGCTTGGATTTGGAGGATCTCTTGAAAGCTCTTGAGGGCTGCTAGGGAGACCTCGCTGCTCTGGCTCAGGGACGAGGCCTCGATGTGCTCCAGGAGTAAGGCCCACGCTCGGGGAAAGTCACCTACAGTGTAAATAGTAAAAGACTGTCAGAAGTTTGATACCAGTAAAGTTTGACATTTGCCTGAAGATCAACCGATGTTTTTGTTGGTTTTGATTGTTTACAAAACATATGACTGGAAATCTATATAATGTGTTTTGTTTACTGAGAAAATATTTAAAGAAAGATGTTTGTTTACAACTGATGCCACAGCTACTAATTTGCATACAAATCTTTCCACCAGCATGTAAAGCAATAGCATTAACACCAGAAACTTTCAATGTTACACTGGCACTACATACAGCGTGTGTTAATAAAAATGTAGCAGTCAATCCATAAATATTAAAAAAATACTAGCACTGTCTTTTGCAAAACTCATCTGTAGAGTCTGAAGATGTAGTAAATACTCTACACAATGGTCTTTATCCCATCTCATTTGGACACCGCAGTCTAGAGGTGTCCAAGTTGGGCCACTTTTCAGATTATCTGGTATCTATTATGAAAGGCATTCACTGAAGAAAGGCCAGCACTGAACTGGCTGGATTTTTGAGAACCAAAATAATGTACCCGGACATTTTTTTTACGCAATAATTACATGAAAACTGCAAATTGTGAAGGTATAGTATGAAGTTATAAACCACTTTTTAATTAGCATTTTTTTATCAAAACATTGCTTTCCAAACAAAAAAAGCTCCCATAGACCAATCCGGCGAAGAATATCGGAAGCCATTTTGAGGTGGCACCACGTCCGCGCACATGCTGCACGCGTTCTTAAAGCTATAGTCCATCATTTGCAGCCATCCGAAAAGTAACTGGCGTAATTACTGTTGAAAAAAAAACTTGGTTGAAAGATAGTAAGGGAACTAAACTCCCTGTGAAATTATTCTTTCTGGGAAGCTGTCATTTTGAAGTAATCAACGAAAGAAGGCATTTCCAACGGTGATTCTTAAGAAGCACCGTAGGAAAATTTAAATTAGTAGTTCGTTTTGTTATTCAGCGCAGCGCGCACAAGTATTGGAACGACGCACACGCGCGCGCGGTTGTTATAATTCGTCGGATCAGTGCGCAACGCCGCGTATAGCTGCAATTCAAAACTATTCAAAACATGATTCAGTAACTTTTGATTTGAAATTGAGATCTTAGAATGCTGCTTTTCTCGGAATGTACAGCTGAAGCTTAGCTGAAACTTCATCAGGTTAGTTGTTCAGTATCCTTCATTAGATTTTGAACACTTTTGTTGCTTCAAACGAACAAAATGCACTAATTACAAATGATGGACTATAGCTTTAAAGACAAGGTATGCGCACATTTTGTTAACCATATTGGTTGACGGAGCCCGGAGTGTGTGCGTTCTACCTGAGCGTGACTCGCGCGAGCCCACCTCAGAAAATGGCTGTCTCCGAATAAGCCTCTAACTACTGCCCGATCATTCAAAATCCACTGTGGGGAACTTTGGAGTATTTGAGGAAAAAAGTTCAGAGCTTCAAAAGACTGACCCAACGCCAGCAGGGCGTGCCTCCACGTGTTGAAGACCCTGGCCACGCCCGCCAGGCTCAGCACCTTAGTCTCCGCCCACTGCTTCTCGGCCGTGTCCCGGGAGTGGTGGATCAGGATGTTACCGCTGACCACGCCCTCTACCTTCTCCTGGGCAGCGCTGCCCGAGAGTTTCTTGACCTTGTCCAGTAAGGGGAACAAGACCTGTAGAGGCAAAATAGGACAAAGGTTACATATTTTATTTCTGAAATATCGTCGATTTATTCTTCGCTTAACGAAACAAATTTCGCGCTGCTCGAAGCTGCCATTTGTGGTTGTTGACAACAGTGCGCGTACACTCTGCTGTGCGGCGCATCATTGGTATACCGCGCGCTACGCTCTGTTGACTGGTTGACAACTGTGCGTTTCTACACACTTAATTGATCAGGAACCAGCGATATTTGTTAAAATGCCCGGATGAACACAATAGCAAATATTGTCCTCATCTGAGTAACAATAATTCATATTTTGGCAGTTTCAAGTTTTGAATGTTATCAAATGGTTGCATTACCTTTAAAGGGAAGATACAACAGTTGTAAACATCAAAGAACGGAATGATCAAATTATCACGTAATACCTTACTGAATTGTTAGGGAATGACAGTATAAAGCATCCTTTAAAACCGTGGCTCCTGGTGTGCTGTCATTTTCAACGCTGGTCGGCCGACCAGCGTTGGAGAAAACTGGCTTTTTTTCAAAAACTGTTCCTACTTTTTCATATTTAGTTATTCTGACTTTTCTTTGCAATTGATTACACACCTGTAAAGGGGTTCAAGCTTGCTAGACTTATTCTCTGACCTTACAATTCCTCAAAGTGTTTTAATTGCTCCATTTCATCTTAATTGGGGTCAGGGAACCAGACTACAAGAATATGATAGGTTTTCTTGGTTTTTCCAGCATCTACAAACCCAAAACGTGAATTAAGTCAGTTTAACAATATTTTTTATAACATACTAATCCTCGAAATCCATTTATTTCTGAAAATTGCAGCAAAAGCAAATGTTGTACATTCCCTTTAAAGGTATAGTCCATCATTTGCAGCTATCCGAAAAGTAACTGGCGTAATTATTGTTAAAAAACAAACTTGGTTGAAAGATAGTAAGGGAACTAAACTCCCTGTGAAATTATTCCTTCTGGGAAGCTGTCATTTTGAAGTAATCAACGAAAGAAGGCATTTCCAACGGTGATTCTTAAGAAGCACCGTAGGAAAATTTAAATTAGTAGTTCGTTTTGTTATTCAGCGCAGCGCGCACAAGTATTGGAACGACGCACACGCGCGCGCGGTTGTTATAATTCGTCGGATCAGTGCGCTACGTCGCGTATAGCTGCAATTCAAAACAATTCAAAAACATGATTCAGTAACTTTTGATTTGAAATTGAGATCTTAGAATGCTGTTTTTCTCGGAATGTACAGCTGAAGCTGAGCTGAAACTTCATCAGGTTAGTTGTTCAGTATCCGTCATTAGATTTTGAACCCTTTTGTTGCTTCAAACGAACAAAATGCACAAATTACAAATGATGGACTATATCTTTAAAATTAAAAATCTGATAGGAGTGAAAAAAAAAAAATTGACTTTGTTGTCCTCTTGTATTCTTTAGGATGCAGGATTTTGTTTTGACACCACCAACCTGCCACAGCACAATCTGCCATGTAGACAGTTTCAGCAATGCCCCGTGGGCACTGATGGTAGAGAACAGCGTCTGTCCCGCGCTCTTCCGGACCGCTGGCCGTGGGTCCACGCACAGGTCCGCTAGCCGGGAGTACAGCATCAGCCAGACCGCGTCAAAGGGCGGCACGGGCTGCTCGCAACCCTCGGGCTGGGCCTCGATGTCTTGGGACTCCTTCTCCAGTCCCTCGCGGATCTTGTCGCGGTTCTGGTACAGGTAGTCTGAGATGTTCCACTGTTGGGGGAATTGAAAATAATATTCATATATTGACTGGCAATGAAGTCACTAGTGCACATCCAGCCGAAGGAAATAGGTCCATTATAGATCGTCGCAGTTAAGGTACAGGTATTCAACTGCAAGTGAAATGAAAATAATATTCACATATTGACTAGCAAGGAGGTCACTAGTGCACTTCTACGCACCCTAAGGGGCTACGGGTGACCACAAGAGGGCCTTATTTCCCAAAATCAACTGCTGAGGGAAACATGCACCTCACAGAGCTTGGTACAGGTAATCGGAGATGTTGCAAAGTACGGGGAATGGAAATACAGGGCGAGTCTGAAAAAGGAAACCCAAATGGCGCCCCCTATTTTTTTAAAGAAGTTTTGCATGTAGCACTTTTCAGATCTAGGATGTGAAAGCCCAATAAATAAGCTTTCATTATTCCAATATGCCGTTCAGATTTGCATCAACAAAAATAGATCCAATGAGGGTGCTGTTGCCCACCGAGGCTGCCAATGACTATTATTCTGATACTGTTTTCATCATATGACATGGTTTCATATAAATGTGATGCCACTGACAAAATTATAAAACTATGTTTGTGTTCGAGCATGGAAGTTCGTTTCCTGTCCCATTGTTATATCAATTAAGCTCCTGATATGAGTTCTTGTGATCAAAGTCCCAAAAAGGTATCTCTTATTTAATTTATGTTTGTGTTATTTAGTAAATTCCGTAACTGGAAAAGCACATGAGTGATCTGTATGGTTCTTTTACTTGAAGAAAGCTTATTAATTGGGCTTAAACATCCTAGACCTGGAAAGCGCTACACGCATAACATCTTTCAACAATAGGGGGCGAAATTTGGGTTTCCGTCTGTTTGTTTTACTCACCCTGTAGTTTTTTATTTATCCCTAAAAGAATGAGATCATTGGTCATCTGACAGAATGGGGGGTTGGGGGGGGGGGGTAGATTTTCGTCAGTGCAAATGGAAAGTTTAGTTCAATCAGAATTTTTTTATAATCATGAACATTTAACACTGTTGACCGTGAATAAGTGCAAATATAGAGTTTCTTTTCCTATTCACAGTCCATGGAAAACACAAAGATTTGTTTTTTTTTTGGTACTCCCGGGCGAAAAATTTGACATTTTGTATAAACACTATGTTCAATTTGGATAAACATGGGATAAATGTGGATAAACATTAAAATGTCCGCAAGACATCAGACTACTAACTCATTAAGGCTCGACATGAAAAACAAAATGTGGTGAGGATATCAAAAAAAAATTTAGGGGGAGGGGATGGATTCCCCTTTTAGATTAAATCCCTTCTTCTGATGAAAAGTTCATTAAATCTAAGCATACCAGAAGCCCAACAGCAGTCAGGCTGATGTTCAGCTCCTCACGCTGAAGGCCAAACTTGGCGGCCGTGGTGACGCTGATCTGCAGACAGTAGCAAGGCATGATGGGAAGGAAATCTGCCACCACCAGCTGTAGGCTCTGGAACGCTGTCCTGATCAAACTCTCGCTATGATAATGACAGGACAATAAGCATGACACTCATGCAGAAAAAATGACTTAATACATGGCACCTGATTAAACAAACATGACGGGCAGCCATATCAGTTAGGTAAAAACTGTAAGAATATATGTGACCTGTTCTGTCAAAATCAGACTTTTCTGGGCATAAGATCAAAAATGAGATTTTTGCATATTGTTAAAATATGTTCTTTTTCCTTTTAATAAGTGGTTTAATTTTTGAAACCGGTCGTTCCTGGGCAGAGTTATGCTATTTTGAAGTTCATTGTGTCGAAAAGTAGAAAACGGAGAAAATGGTCACGAACGTCACAAAACAGTGATTTCTTTAACTGTTATACCTTAACAAATCATCAAAAACACTATATTTAGAGTTCAAATTTGGGTTTCAAACTTTTATAGTATATTTTAGACATGTTTAGGATTACAAATATGCAAAAATTTGAAAATCGCAAAAAAACCACCCCCACAGCGTTTTTTGGCCCTATCTCAATTGCAACCTGTGCCCAGAAGCGTCTGCTTTTGACAGAACAGGTCACATATGAGAATATTAATTCCACCTCCCCGATGCAAATTAGTGGTTGAGATCAAAACAGTCACATGTTAAGATACCTGCTGCTTCATCTCATTATCATTATTAACTTATTTATTCGGCCAACAAATGATACAAGCACATGGACAAAGCAATTAGATATCATATAAGTATCGTAAAAATGAATTGAGAAAAAGGAACCAAAATAAGTGAAATACAAATCTGACAAGGCAAGACTGAAGGATGCAAGAAGCAATGAGGGGAGTAGGGGACGGGAGGGGAAGAGTTAGGGGGAAAAAAGAAAGAAAGAAAGAAAAAGAGAGAGCAGCTAGAAGGACTTGAAACAAGGACAGTAAAACATTCTAAGCGTGTATACATTCACAGGGACAGGGATATACACGTAGTGCCTGCTATATAGATTTGTGCACAAACGGCGCTGTTTGTTTACATTGTAGTGTATGTATTTAATAGCTACGTACGTGGCTCTATCGGGGTTTGCTCTCAAAAGTCTTCCACAGTGGTATTCTCCTTTATTTAGTCTTTCCAATGGTACTTTACTTGATTCTGACTTAACTTCCCAAGATGACGAAAAATCCCACAAAATGCGACTCTTATTTTCGTTCTGATTGAGACATTTATAAATATCGCAATCAAAGGTAACTTTTCGGAGGTGTTTCTCATCAAGTGTCTTGCCGAAAAGTTCACAGTCCTATCTGATAAAAAATTATTGTCCCTTTTCTGTCGATTTATTGTGATGTTTTTAATATCAAAAACTTATTTGTAATATAAAAAAGTCATTGAAAAGACGTCCTCCGGTGAGCTCTTTTCACGCAAAACGTAACTGGATACAATTCAGTCCCAAGAGGGCGCTTTATACTAGCTAAAGCAAGGACATGCGCACAAACCTAATGTCGCCCTGAAAACAGCCGTGGGGTCTGAGCGTTAAAATCACACAACTGGATTTGACGCATCTTGTTGTTAGCACACTCTAATACAACTACTACTACTACTACTACTATTTTGTTTCTCGGGAATATATCAACAAATACATGTAAACAAATGACTAAAGTTACAACACAAAAAAACAACAGCTTGAGATACATAAACAAACAAACAAAAACAAAATACCATTCAGCTCCCGAAGGATTGCCCAAAAGAAACAGAGACATGACTACGTTTGCCATTTACTGGCTGCATTAAGGAATCAAAACCCAAATTCAGTCACCAAGACTTCTATGGGTTCAATAACCACAATTGTTCTCTCACCCTTGGTCTTCAGTAACAGCCCCGATGACCCCCAGCACCAGGGGCCAGCCATGGACCAGCGTCTCGCCGTTACTGGACAGCAGCTGATGGACGCACTCCAGCTGCTTCTGTCTGATGTCTGCGTGGGGGATGGAGGAGAGTTCTTGTAGGGGGCCCAGCAGCATGGCTTGCAGACGCTGAAAGGGTGGAGTGAGTCAAGCATGGTCAGATTCCATTTCAGAAACCTGGGGCCAATTTCAAGAAATGCTAAGATGTGTCTTAGGAAGGGGAACTCGTCTAAACTCGTGACTCACCCTAGGATCGATTTCAACAACCTTACGATGCATTTAACGAGCGTTATAACTTCCTTAGCACCGTGGCTGAACTTGTCTCAACATGCTCAATGAAATTTTAAAGATGCGTTCCGGTTAATGTTAAAGACAGGTGTTGGCCTAGGGCTATAGTTCGAGATTGGTTTTCAGCGTTTCGTTTCAATGACAGTTTCGTCAAGTCGTATTAAACCAAAATGATACAGCAATTTTGACACATCTTTCTTATAAGTATGATGCATTTGATGAAATAGGTCTGAGGACGCATCTTAGCTAGGATCGATCTTAGAGTAGGGAGTCATCCCAAGTCCTAAGCTGAGTCGTAAGCTTTGTGAAATGCGCCCATGCGTACTTTGATACATGTCTTACTTCTTTGAATACCTAGTGTTTATAGATTTGAATCTCTCGAGAACTATATTTTTTTGTTTAGCAACCCCTTCTGATCGCGGAAACACAAAAACAGATTTTTATGAAACTTGGTAGGCTAGTAGAGACTTGAATGCTTAGTAGATATGCAAGGTTTAGGCTGACTTGCTCACTTGGACAAAGCAGTTTTTGCAATTATGATCGTTAACATTCCAAAATGGTCTATGAATCATTGTGTTTTCCTGTACATGATCAACAGGAAAGAAAAGACTTTTCAGTGCCCTGCACCAAAAAGTTGAATACTGCATCCGCTTTTTAAGATATTGGTGCCAGCACATTCATGAAATATCAATCTACAAACTTTGCAAGGCTCAGCCAAAAAAAAAGAAGAAGAATAAAATAAACCATATTTTGATGATGGTAACCAAAAAAAGAGCAGGGGTGGGAGAGGGTAGTTTCTACTGCCTTTAAGGTATCTAATGGGTTTATTGCCAACTCACCAGATTTTGATGAACCGGCGGGTCGTGCTTGTACGCCAGCGCCGTTTTGACTAATGCTGTGACAGCCTCAGCCCCCCAGCCTCTCATCCGGACATGAGGATGGGCGCAAACCTCCAGTAAGTGGGCCGTGACGGGACGCCACAGGACCTCCATGCGGGGCATGTTGACCAGGCCGGTCTCCAGGAGCTTGGCCACGGCAAAGAGGGACGGTTCCTACCAACGAAAAATTAAGGAGAGTTCCGCAAACAGAGTAATTATTGATTCAATCACATAAATAACATCCATTCAACACTGGAACAAGAGGTTCTATCGTTATTGTGTCTTACTAATCTGCAGTGGTTTCAAACCCACAACAAGGGTCGTGGTATTTGTGTTCTTGGGCAAGACGTTTTACTACAATTGCCTCTCAGTCAAAAGTATAAATGGTATACCTGTGAGGGCAGAAAACAGTAAACAATGAAAGGACTTCTTTCATAGCCAAAAGATTTATATTGTGCTCCTTGCATAAACAGTCCTTTATCACAAAAATTTAGAAAACTTGGGGGGCCAATAAGCCATATGCGAGTTAAATTTGAATAAAATCGGGAACGCTGACTTAATCCAATGCTTTACGTTTTAACTTTGCATTCTACTGACCAAAGAGACTGTTACTATATCACGTGATTCGGGGCAAGCCTAACGCTAGCAACCCCCAGCTCCAGCATGGTCTGGTGTCTATGTGCCATTCTCACCCATTGTGAACAATGTATTGGTGCTGAGCGTCTCTTATGTAACTATGCAAGAACTTGCCCCGAATCATGTGATTAGCAAAAGTGTCTTTAGTCTGGAGAATTCAAGTATTTTTTTTTAAAATTCGGTGAAGGCTTAAATGAGTACACGCAAGCGTTGACACGAGGCACACGCACTCGCGGTTGCTATTATTCGTCAGATCAGTGCATGATATCGCGTTGCTTCAATCGATTGCATGAGAACGTGTCCCAGACGCTGATTTCAGGCTCAATTCAAAACATGACTTGGCAACTTTCAATTGAAATCAAGATCCTGAAATATTGTTTACTTGGAATATATAGCATTCACTGAGCTGAAACTTCATCAGGTTAGTTGTTCAGCACCCTTCTTAAAATTTTGAGCACTTTTGTTGCTTCAAAAATAAAAAAAATGCACAAATGACAAATGATGTACTCTACCTTTAAGTAACTAATTTCTCACCCTGTTTGAGAAGGCCATATCCATGGCCTCCGTGGACAGCTTGCACAGCGCGTCAATGAGATGATGCAAGGCCACGTCATCCAGATACTGAGAGCTCTCAAAGAGGCGCGATAGCATGGCCGACAAGACAGGCAGCTCAGCCATGACTGCCGTGGTGATGACCGTGTTGGGGGCTTCAGCGGCTCCACCCACTTCATGGGTAACAGAAATTTGCAAACATTCAGAACACAAATGTCAAATTATTATTAACCCTAACCATCCCAAATCCTCCAAAATCCTTTTTGCAAATTGGAGAAATTTGCAGGATTGAGGTTACATGGCAAAAGTGCGTTGCTGATTTTGGAGGACGTACTGTGTCAAGGTCTTGGGCCGGACCTTGTGTTGTTTATGCTTAGCCGTGCATAAATATAGGCCTATATTATACTTGAAATCCTCCGCACTGCTCCAGGATGTCACTGCCTCTGCCTTAGCCTACTGACAGTCATAGCCGGAGGATTTTGCAGGATTCAGGCAAAGGTCACCCCTCCATCGACCATATTTAAGAAATAACGGAGGAATTTGCAGAATTGAGGCTATATGCTAATTTCCCATGAGGCCAATTGGAGGATTTTGCAGGATTGAGGCTACATCCTAGCAAAAAGGCTTAGGGAGTTAGGGTTAAAGAGCCTACCTGATTGTAAAGAATTGTTCTTGATTGTATTACATTGCACAGAATATCGTATACAAGTACCGGTAGGTCAATAAGCCATTTGCAAGTTAAATTTCAATAAAATCTGGAACGCTGACTTAATCCAATGCTTTGCACGTTTCAACTTTGCATTCTCCCGACCAAAGAGACTTTCACTACATGTTTATCACATGATTCGGGGCAAGCCTTATGCTAGCAACCCCTAGCTCCGGCATGGTCTGGTGTCTTGGTGCCATTCTCACCCATTGTGAACAATGTATTGGTGCTGAGCATCTCTTGTGTAACTATGCAAGAGCTTGCCCTGAATCATGTGATTAGCAACAGTGTCTTTGGTATCAAGAATTTAAAGCATTCTGAGCAAGTCAATGTACCAGATGTTTTTTTCAAAATTTTAATTCCAAAGGGTATAAGTCACTCCCAAATGGCTTATTTGAATTTCATTTTCAGAAAGAAATGGGCACTTTGTTGATAACTTTGGCTAACCACCGTTTCAATAATTATTTCTAGATTCATGTCACATGTCACTGTTTAACCTGTTCTCCAGCCGGAAAAGGCTCCGATCAGCGTTGGCCTAGGTGTTTCTACCGTAGAAATAATCCATTTACGACTGGCGAAAGAGATTTAAACTAAGCTCAGGATAATTTTTACATGCCGTTTTCATGGACTTTTCATCATTTTTTTGGGGAAATTAACTTAAAAAAAAAAAAAAAAAAAAAAAAAAAAAATCGAATTTTTGTGGGACGAATTGTGAAAAAAATCGGAAAGTTCGTTGGAAAAGTCAAAAAGTCGGATTACTGATTAAAATTGGCAACGTTTCATTTCTGATAGAGTACATGCATTGTGGTGCATGTTGCAATTTTAAAATCAAAAACAATTCTCTTGCAATTATGTCTAAACGTCTTTTTCTTCTGAAGTGACATGCCCGCTACAGCAAAACAGGTGATGGAAAGAATTTCATACAAGGCCACCACTCAGACCTCCTGCACAAAGTATTATCAAATAATTTTTGCACTCCTAAAATAGTGTTTCTTCATCAGATTTACAACGTTTGGTACTTGACAGGTCATATTAAGGAATATGAGTGGTGGCCGTGTATGGAATTCTTTCCCAGGTGACAAACTGCAATTGGGCAATTCCACGGTTACTCACATTACATTTTTGATGTACTTTTGAGTTTCCTTGGGCTGTAATAACCTTACTGAAAAGGTTTATCCCCATGGTAGATAGAGTAGACCTAGACCTACCTAAGCACCAAAGATGACATCCAGAAAAATGTGTTATGTACATTGTGTATGATAAACAAGACACACAAAATCGGTTACTCACGTTACATTTTCATAACGTGAGTAACCTATTTTGTGCGTCTTGTTTTTCATACATAACACATTTTTCTGGATGTTATCTTTGGTGCTTAGGTAGGTCTAGGTCTACTCTATCTACCATGGGGATAACAGTTATTAAACCTTTTCAGTAAGGTAATTACAGCCCAAGGAAACTCAAAAGTACATCAAAAATGTAACGTGAGTAACCGTGGAATTGCCCAAATGATGAAACATTACCTTTCAGGCTTCCCCCTGAGGCTGGCTTGAGGCCCAGTATCCAGACGAGGTGTTGCAGGGTGGTCAGCACCAGATGCCAAGCCGTGCCCAGGATGGAACCATGGCAGTGGGCTAGGCTCAGGATGGCCCGCATACACTGGATGTTCTTGGCTGTCAACTGTTAAAGGGAATATACACAACATTTTCAAACATCACAAAACGAAACGTTGAGTCCCTCCGGTTCTTTTCAGAACCACACATACTCACAAAAGAGATTTATTCACACGGCGCTACAGCAAACTTATCTTGTCTTAGTATCTTTCCACCATGCAAACCTTCAAATCTCATCACAAAACGAATTGATCAAATTATATCGAACTACCTTTACTGACTTGTTAGGGAATGACAGTATAAAGCATCCTCAAAAATTGTGGCTCCTTGTGTGCGACATTTTCTAGAAAAACTGCCGCCCGACCAGCGTTGCAGAAAACTGGCTTTTTTTCAAAAACTGTTCCTACTTTTTCATTTTGGGTTTGATATGCCTTTGAGCCCGGATACCACGACACGCAAGTCAAACACCGTAACCATTGGACCACCACAGCGCTCCATGTGTACAGCCACACAATAATTCAGTTCTCTCAGGGTAGACTAGTTCCGCCCCCTATCAGCAGGGACCACAAATCGGTCTCCTCCCAGGCAAGGGCGGATCCAGGGGGGGCCAAAGGGGGCCATGCCCCTCCCCCAAACGAATCCAATTTTTTTTTTTTTAGTGACTTCGCAATAAAGGCAGGCAATGAGTACACCAACATCTTTTTCTAAAAAAAAACCCCAACATTGGTTAAAGTGGTCAGAAATTGCCTCAGATCGCACCACAGAGCATCTAGAATCCAAAAATGTTTCGGGTCCCTTAAGCGGGCCCCGAACCCCACGCCATAATTTATTGGGACACACTTTTTGGGGACCAACATTTTTTTGGGCAACCCCCCCCCCCCCAAAAAAAAATTGTGTTCTGGATCCGCCCTTGCTTCCAGGACGCGCCAAGCAACCCAAAAATATATCCCTTTCTCAGAGGGTTGCAGATGCCTATTTAAATAGACCAAAGTACATTTGTGGTTAAAATAAATCACACTAGTTGAAAATTTGTTAAGAGGAAAAAAAAAAGGAAATTTGTTGGAGAACATTGAGAGTACATATTTCAGCGAGGACTTTTGACCTAGTTTATTTAACATGCATGAGTGTACGTGCACTACATACATGTACATCCGAGGACAGACAGACAAAGGGACAATAGATTCCTAGCTGTCCTCGAGCGTTCATCTTTTGTTGAAAATGGTCCTCGATCGTGAGTTTGTTTGCTAAGTCTATTGGGGAGTGTTATATTATTGGGACAAAGGGAAAGACAATGCCTTGTCCTCGAGAGTTATGTAAAGTGCGACTGCGTGCGTCGTTAGCACAGAGCGCAATAAAACACACTTTCATTGATTGCGTGTTCAGTTTTCCGCATATCAGTTTCATTTCAACTCGCATTGGTTTTGAATATGAGCACAGATATGCAAACTACCTTACAAAAAACAGAAAAAGTTGAACTTGCGTTAGGCTTTTATCGCAAACACTGATGTACCCTACAGGCTACACTAGTTAGCTCTTCGGTAATTTAATATACCTCCATGGTTGCAACCACCTTCTTACCATGACTGGCCCCTGCTGCGTGCCTACCACCGTTGCCAGGGGTGTCCCTACGGCAACCACCTGGTTCCTCCCGTCACCTGACTCGCTGGTCCCGCCCTCGGGCCCCTGGGTGCTCTGGAGCAGGCTGTCGCGGCTGTGTGAACGCACATGTCCTGAGAAGCAAAAACAAGATTACGCGCTCTGAGATTGAAAAATGAGCTCTGAGGAGGTCGGGCACAATTACAATGATGGGCATAACTTTCTGAATCCTCTCCTTACATTTCTCTTTGCACAGACCTGAAGAGTCGTAGCAAGATCATTTTTATTAGGATGGTAACAGGCTTTTGAAAAGGGCACTCGCACATCCATGCTGAAATACAGGGTGAGTCAAAAAACGAAACCCAAATGTAGGGACCATTGTTTTTGTGAAGATCTGCATGTAGCACTGTCAAAGGATATAAAAGCCCAATTCATAAGCTTTCTTTCAGTACAAGAACCACTCAAATCACTCATGCACTTTTTAAGTTACGGAATTTTAAACACAACCACCATTTTCAAATTCTGTCCACGGATCACAGAAAAGGTGTGCATTCTTTCAGCAAAACGAAAACAAATCACATAGGGATGTGTGTGAATGTGGACAGAACTTCAAAACGGTGGTTCTGTTTAAAATTCCATAGCTTGAAAAGTACATTAGTGAGTTAAATGATTCTTGTACTAAAAAAAGCCTATTAATTGGGCTCTCATAACCTAGATTTTGAAAGTGCTACATGCAGAACTTCACTAAAACAATAGTCCCAACATTTGGGTTTCATTTTTTTTAACTCACCCTGTACAGACAGGTTTTTATTTTCTCCGAACACTTGGTCACCGTAAAATAGAAGGAAAAAAAAGGGGGGGGGTACCATTGGATGATGGCTGGTACCATTTTCCAATGGGGACGATGTTCAAACCGGATGATCATGCACACTATCTGACAATAAATGGCACTTTTCAGGGCGGCACAATTGCCGACGATCACGCAAAATTCCAAAAAGGGCACTCGTAAAAGGCCGCTGGTAAAAAGAGGACACTTGTTTCAAACAAAAGAGAACTTGTTAAAAAAAACACAGGCGACTTCTTTCAAATATTGGGGGTGAACGCTGATGAAAAAAAGGCCGCCTGCATACTTTTTTTTTTGATAAACCTAGAACTCTGGTATAACTGAAAATCAAAAACAGAACAAGCTAACCTCTTTGTGCACTTGATGGAGTCTGCGGCGCGGCGATATTGAGCACCGTCAGCGCATAGTGAGGAGGCAAGGAGGCCTTACACAGTGAAGTCACAAAGGCATCTCTGGGTATGGTCAGGCCTAGCTTGCCGCACAGGCTAGCGTACAGCTCCTGGGACTTCAGGATGGACTCAGTGGCAGACTCCTCCATGCTGAAAATTGATAACGTGGGAGACACAGTGATAATCCATCAGAATCCAACAAATGAAAGTGTGGGAAAATTGTGAATCCAAAAGGATCCATTAGGGTTTAACAAATGGAAAGTGTGGAGAATTCTGAATCCTATGGAATCCATCAGGGTCTAACCAATGCAAAGTGTGGAGAAGTAAAAATCCTATGGAACCCATCAGGCTCTAACAAATGCAAAGTTTGGAGAATTCTGAACCCTACAGAATCCATCAGGGTCTAACCAATGCAAAGTGTGGAGACTTCTGATCCTACGGAATTCATCAGGCTCTAACAAATGCAAAGTTTGGAGAATTCTGAACCCTACAGAATCCATCAGGGTCTAACCAATGCAAAGTGTGGAGACTTCTGATCCTACGGAATTCATTAGGGTCTAACCAATGCAGAGTGTGGAGAATTCTGAATCTTACAGAATCCATCAGGGTCTAACAAATGCAAAGTGTGGAGAACTGTTATTCCCACGGAATTCAACAGAATCTAACAACTGCAAGGAGTGAAGCCTGCTGAACAGTTCAATGTTGAAACGCAAACCAAAAATGGTTGGGTTCTTGTTGGATTAAGGAGGGTTACGATTTCAAATTGGCATCTGAAGATGGCAAGGCGGATCTGGCAATAAAACCTTTCATGCATGAATGCATACCGGTACATGCTGTGAAATAACACCCTTCCTTGTCAACAAAGGAAAGAAATGTAGAATTAAACACCAGAAACTTAAAGATTGGCTGAGAGGCAACGGTATATGAAAATGCTGATGAAGTACAAACGATTTGTGTATGTTTTGCAATGTATATTGATGTGGGATTTACAATGTTATCAAACATTAACCCTCCTATGCAAACACATTTTCTGTGCTAAATTCAAACAAGTGACTGTTTTCAACAGTTAAGAATTCCCAGCCTTCATAAAGCAGGATTGACTGGCTGGGACTGTTTAAGTAACTTGATACAGCTATGCTTTGACTCCCGGTGAGTGATAAAACAGCTGTGACCACAACTTGCCTGCTTTGTCTATTGACCCAGTTTGACTTGTCACAGTGCTTGCTTGAGATATTATCTGACTGTTAGTGACTAGCTTTTGTTAAAAGTATAGCAGGGGAAGTGGAACTGAATTTTGACTGTCTGTGACTGTTTAAATAGCCGGAGGTTAGTGCTAATAAACAAACAGGAATACTGTGGTTAGTTTTCACGTGAATACTTTGTATGGAATGAAAAATGAAGTTCTATCATGAAAATTAAATCTGTGATGATCGAACAATGGTTGAAGTATGAAGGAAAACAAAAAAATATAAACCGTGAAGTGACACCGGTAGGTGATATGATTCCTAAAAAACCCAGTTGATGTGAAATGGAATTTCAAGGCTGCCAGAAGTTGACACCAAAAAGCCCTTTCGAAACCCAAACTATTTGCAACTGGTGTTTTACCTGTCAATTTGGGTAACGGTGGAGCGAAGTTGCGAATTCCAAAAGGGCTCACTGCATTAATGGATCATTGCGTATGAAAAGAAAGATGCGAAAAGACTCCCCGTCTCTGAATAACTTCAAATTCCTTTGCTCAAATATAACCTAATTCATCTTCTCCTGTGATGTAAAAACAATTTCAAATTGCTTTCTTCCATGATCTTAATCACTTCGTGCCAGGATTATTGTTTATGCGGTACCCGCTGTTATGTACATCAGATTTGAACCGGCCAACCGATCCCGTTAGCTCGGTGGTCGAGTGGTAAGACATCTGCACTAGAAAGCAGGAGGTCGTGGGTTCGAGTCCCACCCGAGAGATTTTTTCCAACTTTCACTCGGGAGGTAACACACTGAGTATACATGTACAGTGTTTGAAAAATGTCGGTGAAGGGCAAAACCTACTTTGATTTATATCACCCCGACGCAAAATTCCATCTTATAATAGGATTATTGTTGCTGACAATTTTATTTTCACAATAGGCACAATTTTCCAGCCAAATTCTGATATATAGCTTAGCACCACAAGAACTGATTTGCAAGTAATTTCAACAGAATTTGTGTGATATTTTTTTTTGGCCGAAACCTCATATGTTTTAATTCTTCGAGGTGTACACTGGAGCGTAATTTGTCGAACAATAGGCAGTGCACAACGGCCAATTCAAGATCAGCACACGGTCCACCTCCACAGACCTCATGGACTTTGTGTATGTGTGTACAAAAGGCACGAGGGATTAGCGAGTTTACACGTCACCCGGAGGCGAGTCAAGGCAAGCTCGACGTTTTAACCCATCAGCCGTGCCTGTGTATAAAAACAGCCAGTGCGTGTGAACACGTCCTCCGACGCGAACTGGTTAATTCGGATTTTGGAAACTTTGTGGGTTTATGAATTTGGGTTGAAAATATTTGTAACTTTGTCCCGTGTACAATATTAAAGCTATAGTCCATCATTTGCAGCCATCCGAAAAAGTAACTGGCGTATTATTGTTGAAAAAATACTTGGTTGAAAGATAGTAAGTGGACTAAACTCCCTGTGAAATTGATCTTTCTAGCAAGCTATCATTTTGAAGTAATCCACGAAAGAAGGCCTTTCCAACGGTGCGTTTTAAGACGCACCGTAGGAAAATTTAAATTAGTAGTTCGTTTTGTTGTTCGGCGCAGCGCGCGCAAGCACTGGCACGACGCACAGGCGCGCGTGGTTGCTATAATTTGTCAGATCGGTGCGCAACATCGCGTATAGCTGCAATTCAAAACAATTCAAAACATGATTCAGCAACTTTTGATTTGAAATTGAGATCCTAGAATGCTGTTTTTCCTCGGAATATACAGCTGAAGCTGAGCTGAAACTTCATCAGGTTAGTTGTTCAGTATCCTTCATTAGATTTTGAACACTTTTGTTACTTCAAACGAACAAAATGCACAAATTACAAATGATGGACTATATCTTTAAAGTTTTCACTGAGCGTGCATAAAACTGTAGCACATTTGTGCAACACTCACAGTAAGGCAACACTGAAAGATGGTTTCTACTCGGAATGAAAATATATGCTCAATTTTGTGACTATACATCAAGTATTCCCACTGCGGAAATTGCAAAAGATGAACCACCTCAGACCCCCAAATTGTGCCGCAAACGTTTTGTGACTTCAAATTTATTGGCAAATTGTGCAAACTATGAACCAGGTTCAGAGCAACACATGATATGGTTGCACTACAGATATATGCCTGCGCTTTCTCCCATTTTCACCACTAGAGGGCGCTATACTCATGGAGGCCATTGCTCTTCATGCTTACCAAGCATCGAGGAGTAGCGTAAGCGCGGCCAGGACCCCGCACCAGGAGGAGTTGACTATCTCTTCCCACAGTTTCCTTAGACCTGCAAGACACAATAAGAAGTGAAATAGGAGGTAAATAAACTTGTCTACAGACTAAAATGCTGAATGAAATTGAGAAGCCATTACTGAGGTGCTCTAGTAGCATTTCTACGCACCCCAGAGACATAGATAATCACAGTGTACCCTCCGACGCAGAAAGCCCATTTACTAACACGCTTACAGTAAGATATTTAGCGCCTTGGTTTGAGGCTACACAACACTGTATCTATATGTACACAATCTCGACATGTCTGTAGACTATAAATAAGGAGGTCATTGACAGGAAACAGATGTTGTATACATAGTCTGTGGTCAAGCCGTGCACTGTCTACCCGCAAGTGACCTTGTTTTGTGCACGTGTATATGGGCGGTTTGTCGCCAGCCCAGGTTGTCAGGCTCAGATATGCCTGACCTGGGGTCACATACTAAAGGTGACTGCATATATCCGTAGAGTGTGTCTCTGGCTAGGATTAGATGGAAGATCACCAGAATTTGGTTTGAATTTTTTTTTTTTTTATTAAGGTAATTAACAAAATTGGGTCCCCAAAAGGGCGAGTTTCTGCGTCGTCGGGTTAAAACATCACCGTGTAATGGTCCAATGGTAGCATGGCCAATGGTAACAGCACCAGACTCATGTCCAATGGTATGTGAGCTTGAACCCTGACAGGCTAGGGCACATGCTGTATGTGCTCTTGGGCAAGGCACTTTACTACAATTACCTCTCTCCACCCCGCAGTACAAAATGGGTATCTGTGAGGGTCGAGAGAAGATATCCATATCTGCTGCAGAAGACTGGTCTCGTTGCCTGATGAACATGGGTAATAATTGTGAAACACTTTGAGAATTTTTAGAATAAAGCAGTGTATAATAACCATGATTTTATTATTGTTATTATTTATATCGGATCATTTGCTTTCCATGCATTTTGTTCCAGACCGATCTGTAATCCAAGTAAGTTTTTTGATGACAGTTCAGTAGGTTACTTTTGGGATAAAAGCAAATAATCCTATAGTTGTTCCGCAGGACTACCCTGCTAAATCCAACAGAGTCTGACCGGAGTTTCCCGCTCAATCCACTGTGCCTTATTTTCAGTTGTCTGCTGAATCCAACGGAGTCCAACATGGCATTATAATGCGGTTCAGTTGCCTGCTGAATCCAACATTTTGCATGAGGAATGTACACAAGGGGTTAAAGATATAGTCCATCATTTGTAATTTGTGCATTTTGTTCGTTTGAAGCAACAAAAGTGTTCAAAATCTAATAAAGGATACTGAACAACTAACCTGATGAACTTTCAGTTCAGCTTCAGCTGTATATTCCGAGAAAAACAGCATTCTAGGATCTCAATTTCAAATCAAAAGTTGCTGAAGCATGTTTTGAATTGTTTTGAATTGCAGCTATACACGATGTCGCGCACTGATCCGACGAATTACAGCAACCGCGCGCGCCTGTGCGTCGTGCCAATGCTTGCGCGCGCTGCGCCGAATAACAAAATGAACTACTAATTTAAATTTTCCTACGTTGAGTCTTAAGACGCACCGTTGGAAAGGCCTTCTTTCGTTGATTACTTCAAAATGATAGCTTGCCAAAAAGATTAATTTCACAGGGAGTTTAGTCCACTTACTATCTTTCAACCAAGTATGTTTTTCAACAATAATACGCCAGTTACTTTTTTGGATGGCTGCAAATGATGGACTATAGCTTTAACTGCTCAATCCAACAGGCTCCATCGGGTATGTGACATAGTTGGATCCTGTTGGATTCAGCAGGGTTAGGGTTAGGCTAATTTGTCTGTTCTTCTTGACCAACCTTCGTCCACTCTCTGCAGTAGACTCTCCTCCTCCTTGTCTCCCTCTTCCTCCTCTGCATCCTTGACCTCATTATTGACGATGTGCAAGGCGCGGTCCCGGGCTTGGTTGCGTAGCCGTCGTTCCTCCCCTTCCATCTCCTGTGTGACTATTGTCGTCACGCCCTTGACGACGTCCAGAAGACTCGCAAAGGCGACAGAGATCGCGTAGCCATCCGGAATGGAGGGCGCGTCGGATTTATCCAACATCTCCAGACTTTAGAAAAATAAATAATAAGGAGTGCCTCTTGCATGGATGTAGTGTTTACACAAATTTAAATATGAAATGATAAAAAAATATCCATTTCCACTCACAAACTTTTCCAAAAAATTTAAACAGAACCCAAAACATTTTAAAGAGGTTGTGGAATGCTCGAAGACATTTACGTCATTTTTCGAGTATATGTAGCCTAAGGTGTGATGAAATAAAAACGACTATTGTGTCTGTCATGAAATGAGTACAAAAGGTACTTTTGAGAGCTGTTTTTCAGGTCCTGTTTCGACCCGAACGTGCAATTAGTGTAAATGTCGTCATTGGGGGCAGCAAACAAAACATAGTAAATCGTGACGTAATAAAACGGGACTCGTTTATACTACGCTGCATCGGGAGTCCTGTTTGTTACGTCATGATTTACTATGTTTTGTTTGCTGCCCCCAACGACGACTTTTACTCAAATTGCACGTTCGGGTCGAAACAGGACCTGAAAAACAGCTCTCAAAGTACCTTTTGTACTCATTTCATGACAGACGCAATAGTCGTTTTTATTTCATCACACCTTAAGCTACATATACCCGAAAAATGACGGAAATGTCTTCAAGCATTCCACAACCTCTTTAAATTCACACTTTGTTGTATTTTGCGAATAACCACTACTGTAACTTATTAATCCTATTGCATTACGAAGCATTGGAAGCACATAAGCACTTGACCACATCGAAGAAGTTTTATTCATACATTCTCATTCACCAGAAAATATTGGCTCAACCTAGATCGACCGTGTTCCTGTTTTCGAGGCATCTAGTTTTCGAGGTTTGGCCTTGTAGCGACGCACACGCGCAAATTCGTACCACACACGACCAGTTGATTTGTTGTGTGTGTGGTGCGTGTTCCACCGCCAGCCCAAAACATTTGGAAACTGAAGCCTATGTCGGTGTTTTTCGGTGCTTGAAATAAATCCTTACACCCTCGAAAACCAAGACATCGAGGATAAATGCTTTACAATCATATGTATATGTAGTATCAGTGCCCAGTGCCTCTTCTATGTGCATACAGTCGTGTTTTACTATACTCCCGAGGACAATGCTTTGTATTTCCCTTTGTCCCTGTAATATACAAATGTAACACTCTCCTATAGACTGAGCACACAATCTTACTACAGAGGACCGTTTCCAACAAAAGACCCAACTCCCGAGGACTGAAAGGATCTGTTGTTCTCCCTTTGTGTGTCGGTCCTCAGGGGGTTATGTAGAACACGTACAACAGCACATTATACTTGCGGCAGTCAATAGATATTATGTAGCGTGTTGGCTAAATGTTAATTTAAACCACTATCATCATTCAAGCGGCTGATGACACTGAACTAAGAGCAACACGGGGATGTTAGTTTGGTGCAGTGGTTACTTTCCTCGCCTTCCACCGCTGTGGCCCGGGGTTCGATTCCTGCCCGGACCACATGTGGATTGGGTTTTCAAGTCCCTACCTGATTCTGTGGGTTTTACACCAGACGTTCTTCTGGGGTTTTCCTCCCACCTCAAAAAACCCCTGTAATTTCGTCTCATTGCCTTCCCTCTACTGGTTTATTCAGGCTTACGAGCTAAGGAACCTAGGGAAACTTTTGAGGAATCCTTGGTTTCATTACCAGAAATTTTTTTTTTTTTACTTTATTAGGTTGTTACACTTTTCAATTTTGTTTTAAATGTGCTTCAGATTTTTTTTAAACCTCTTTTTTTTTTTACACTTACAAGACAGGTTTAGCGATGGAGACAGGCAGGAGTGGTATCCAGACTCCCTTATAGGAGAATGCTGTGTGTGGGGTGATGCTGCCGCTGTTGGCCATACTGCCTGACTGCATGGATGAGTTACTGCCCATTTCTTTGCTCTGTTTGTCACCTGTGTAAAGAGAAAAATCCTGTGATAAACTTGGGCACTAAAAACGTAATCACTAAAACAGTTACTGAAAAAATCCAAACCTGTTTGTTAATGTGAATTGAAAAGTTGTGGAAGTTTATGATCACTAATTTTAAAGAAAGGCCCATCGACAAAACTGTGCATGAAATATTTGTGTTGGAGCCAGATTGAACCCCGAGTTTTGGCAACCCTTTTGAAATTGCAAAATTCCAACACAACTTCTTCGCAGGTAAAATTAACCCACTGGTCGGGATCAGGGGTTGAGCGGCTCTACCCGGGTAGAATACCTCAAATCTACAGCTGACCGACCCATGTACTATACCAGACTTCGAGTCACCAAACATAGAGTTTGAATCACCTAACCTCACAATGATTTCCCAAATCAATGTATCGGAAACAAGCCAGCCGCACGCGCTGTGTATGTACAGTACTTAGATGTGCGCTTTTTTGCACCACGCTGACTGCATTGCTAGCTCAGGAAAGGATCGTCTTCAAAATGTAATTATATTGTTGAAAAAATAAGTGACTAAAAATATATGTTGAAAATATGTGTGGAACATGTAATTTTGGTCCAGGCGTGGGTGAAGCAGGTCAAGTCCCAGTCTGAGTCCAAGTCTGAGTCCGCTGGCTCAAGTCTGAGTCCGAGTCATTTGTCTTCGGTCCGAGTCCAAGTCCGAGTCATGAGTCATACAACTCTGCCATGTACACACTGGTATAAGTGTCAACAGTATATACCTTGTCGACCCATGTTTAATCGAACCCAGAGTTCCAGTCAATAGAGTCGCATTGATTTCAACACTGGTAGGCGAGACGATAGTGTGACAAAGCCGCTAAAACTACACTTACTTGCAATACTGGATTGTCTCTCCACTACCGGGTTGACAAACAGCGACTGGATGAAGGAGCCCAGGGCATTGACGATGTTGGCAAAGATCTTGGTGGAGTGGGGCTTCATGTCGTAACTCTGACAAAAACACCTGCAAAAAAAACCACAATCAATTAAAACTGTGACTTCTGAAAACAATAGAGAGGTTTTACATGAGAACGGCTTGTGATGTCATGTGCAGGAGCATACATGTAGCTACACCACCTTTGAATGGGGGTCGGGATGTTACAACAAATTAGCCAACAGACCATCCGTGCTAAAAGGTAGACAGGATTTTTGTCCCTTTTTTCTCATGTTTCTGTGTTTCAAAGCAAGATTTGCAGCACATTATTCTTGAGGCTTTCAGAGGAGGCTGCCATTTTGGACTGCTGCTCCCTCTGGCAATGGTTCCCCACGGTTATAAGTGCATGCGTAGTTGCGTACACAAAACAACAGAATGGCAAAATAACAATTACGGATAGCTAAACGTATGCAAACGCATTGCCACTGGCATGTACTTGAAATTGTGCATACTTGTTATGGCATATTTCCCTCTTCTTTATTATTCGTTGCGCAAGTTGTAAACTTAGCTTGTGCCATGCGATCCTTTTGTAAAATTTTTCATAACTTTTTTGCAGCTACAAAGTTTCAACCCAACTGTGGTTCATTGCCGAAGGAATGTGTGGAAAATGCAAGGAATAAATGTGTGCTTGGCTGGTTTTAAACACTATGTTTAAGACCGGATGGAGTCTGGATGCTGATAATGACCCGAGCCAAAGACGAGGGTCATTATCAGCATCCAGACTCCAACTGGTCTCAAACATGTGACGGGCTCTCGACCAATAGAAATGGGTAACCTGTCTTAAGTGTTTATGAATGTAAAATAACTATACCCATGATGACATCATCATAACGTCACTTCAAATTTCACATATTACTTATACCTGTCTATGTACAAAGTTTCAACCCCAATCATACTTTTACTTTGTAGATATTGGGCTTCAATTTTCACCAATAAAAGTTGGCATAAATGGAGGTACACAATTACAAGTTGTGCGAATTTGGTTGCTGAGTGATCTTTGTTGACTCACCTGAGTAGCTTGGGTTGTGAGCAGAGTTTATACATGACCTCCAGCGCTAGGACTCGCTGCCACATGCACTTATCGCTCTCCATGAACTTGACCAGAAGGGACAGAAAGATCTCGCACTCCGTGGCCTACAAGCAGGGGGGAAAAAGACAGTCATATTTATCCTAACTCGCCAGTCCCTTTGTGGTTAGGGTACGTCTCAATTCATATCTGGGACAAATTTCCGGACAAGTTGAGGGTAGAATCATTCACTTTGTTTGGAAAAATCTGCATTTGTCCCGGACATGTTCCGGGGAAATTTTCATTAGCAACTTCTCGACTCACCAACACTGATAACTTCAGTGTGAGGGCAGAGATGGTTATTGTGATTCATTGTAGCTGCTTTGCGCCGAAATGGCAGTATCAAGCTGTAACTCCCCAGAGAGCTGAGATTGTGTTTGGAATGTTTAAATGGCCCAATGAGCAGAGGTAATAATGACGTAAAGCGCTTTGATCTTAGTTAAAAAGCACTATATAAGAACCCGTTAAAATTATTATTATTATTAATTACCCAATACAATGTCCCCAACTTGTCCAGAACTTGACCCAGATATGATTTAAGATGGGCCCTTTAATACAAACGCTTTGTCCTGGTCCTTATTTCGCATTTGTTTGTTTTGTTCAGTTTGCCAAGGCAATAGAAGGCTGCAATTTTTAGGCACATACATGTACTTGCATAATTTTCAACATTTATTCCTGTCACATTAATTTGTTGTGTGATTACCATACAGCACAAATTGACTACTGCTCAACGGTATTGCACTGCACTTGTTGATTATAAGTGCAGTGCGGTAATGTGAAGTGATTCTTGTCGACAGGGCTAAGGCTAAGGCTTACAATCAGTGTGTAATAGTTGTTGTTGACAAAGGCTAAGACTAGGGCTCACCAGTTTGCTCCAGCATATATTGTTGACAGGCTGAGGCTAACCAGTAGCGTGTAATACTAGTAGAAGACAGTCTAAGGCTAAGGCTCACACGTAACATGTACTACTAGCTGATGAAAGGCCAAGTCTCAAGTCTGAGGCTACAAGTACCATGCATTACTTTGAATGGCATGCTGAGCCCAAGGCTGAGGCTATGGCTAAGGCTCACCAGTAACATGTAATACTAGCTGATGAAAGGCCAAGACTCAAGGCTGAGTCTAACACTACCATGCAGTACTTTGAATGGCATGCTGAGCCTAAGGCTGAGGCTATGGCTAAGGCTCACCAGTAACTTGTAATACTAGCTGATGAAAGGCCAAGACTCAAGGCTGAGTCTACCACTACCATGCAGTACTTTGAATGGCATGCTGAGCCTAAGGCTGAGGCTATGGCTAAAGGCTAATGCTCACCAGTAACATATAATACTAGCTGATGAAAGGCCAAAACTCAAGGCTGAGTCTAACACTACCATGCAGTACTTTGAATGCCATGCTTAGCCTAAGGCTCAGGCTATGGCTAAGGCTCACCAGTAACGTGTAGTACTTATTGATGAGCACAGACACCACTCTGAGTAGCCGCATGCTGATGGGGAAGGAGGGCTTCTCAGGGCTGGTGGGAGGCGAGGGGGCGGAGATACCCTGACGATGCTTGATGCTTGGAGAGAAGAGTTTAATGACCAAGGGACAGACTCGCTCCTTCAGGAGGAAGCTGAACTGTTTGTGCTGAAGAGCAAGATGGAAGACAGAAATGGTTGAGATTTCATGTAGGGCTATTTGAGATGGGTACCTGAAAACCAACTATGGATTTCAGATACTAGTTCCATGCTATCAGTTCCATTATTCCGGACTTACTTTGTGAATTCAGAACTTACGTATACATCAGCAGCACATTCTTTAATATATTAACCCTTTGTAAATGTAAACTATAAAAATCTAATATAGTATTCTGAAATAACTTAAAGGGAAAATACGACATTTGCAAACATCAAAAAACGAATTGATCAAATTATCACGAAATACCTTACTGGATTGTGAGGAATGACAGTCTAAAGCATCCTTTAAAATCGTGGCTCCTGGTGTGCTGACATTTTCAAGAAAAACTGCATTTTTCCAACGCTGGTCGGCCGACCAGCGTTGGAAAAAACTGCCTTTTTTTTCAATAACTGTTCTTAAATTTTCATATTTAGTTTTCTGAATTTTCTTTGCAATTGATTACACACCTCTGCAGGGGTACAAGCCGGCTAGACTGATTCTCTGACCTTACAATTCCCTAAAGTGTATTAAGTGCTCCGTTTCATCTCATTGGGGTCAGGGAACCAGACTACAAGAACATGATAGGTTTTCTTGGTTTTTCCAGCATCTACAAGCCCAAAACGTGAAACATGTCAGTTCAACAATATTTTCTATAACATACTAATCCTCCAAATCCATTTATTTCAGACACTTGAAGCAAAAGCAGACGTTGTACATTCCCTTTAAAGATGATAGTCAGGTTCACAATGTATTTTCGTTGGGGTTTTATGGGGATTAGCAAAACTATACATTTTTGAAAACGTTATGATCTACTGAATCCAAAAACCAATGTTTCCATTTTTTCCGATGCCATTATGCCGGCCATTTTGTGGGGACGCGATAAAAGGGGGCAGATCCAACCCCAGCACTCTAAGATCTTGGCCGTGCCATGACAGATTTAATTGAAATTTGGTATGCTTGTGAAGATAACACTGCTAAGCACATGTGTAGAGTCTCAGTTTAATAGAACAAAGCACGCTGTAATTATCTTTGTTTATAATTCACACTACAAATTATCCCTTTATCTAGCCTTGGTCAATGCTCTCGTCGTTATTCGTCCCGTACGCGGTCAATCGTCCGCATATATCCTCACGCGCTATGCACATGCATGTAAAAATACAGCGCGAACAGCGACCTCATGCGGCCACTATTTTTTTATGCAAATCAGTTGAGGACAATCTCGAGCCTTGGTTCAATCGTCGGCAAAAGCTTATGGTTTCCTTTATTTTGCGCTGGATTTCTAGCGCACGACCTCGTATGCGAATACAGATAAGTGTAGGCGGGGCTAATATGTGGAGTGTCCAATCACACCTTGGTAAATCCGGCCGTCATCAAATTATTTGCAGCTGTTCGCTTTTCGCGTAGGTGACATGAACCACAGTTTTTGTGCATTGGTGCCGTGTGCAGAGACACACAACGTGTTGTGTATGGATTATGTACGGTGCCACGTTTCACTATGCAAGTTTCCACGCAACGATCGACCAATAAGAAAATGACATTTAAGGTCAGCTAAGGCTATTAACATAATGAGCACCACCCCCAAAACCTCACATGGACGATTGAACCAAGGCTCGAGATCGTCCCCAACTGATTTGCATATAAAAATAGTGGCCGCGTGAGGTCGCTGTTGGCGCTGTAATTTTACATGCATGTACATAGCGCGTGAGGATATATGCGGACGATTGACCGCGTACGGGACGAATAACGATGAGAGCATTGACCAAGGCTACCCTTTATCCTACACAAACATGTATTCAATGAAAAAAAAGTTACCATTTTACGATACCCTGCGTTTGAAATTGACATTTTGCAATAAAGGTAGGTCCGAATTTTGTAAAATAAAGTGTCGCCTTGTGCACATCACATCGGCTTAAAATTTTGTTTCATTTAGGCTGTGGACGACATTTTAAAAGGCACATAACGTGAAACGCCAAAGTGTCCTCGTTCCAATGACACCTTGAGTGTGTGTCTGTCTGTGGAGCATTCATTGTTATTCTGTCAAGGGTCAAAACCTGTACTGGGCCAAGTTTTACCAGGCTAAGATTGCTGGCTGGTTTGTTATGCAAAGGTTGAAATGGACTAGACTTCGTGCAGAGCTTTGTGTGGAAAGACGTGGTGGCCACGTTGAAGGCATTGGACCATGAGGGGTCAAATTCGACAATAAGAGCGGTTAAAGCCGGAGTCCATCATTTACAGCTATCCAAAAAGTGACTGGCGTAATTATTGTTGAAAAACATACTTGGTTGAAAGATACTAAGAAGACTAAACTCCCTGTGAAATTATTCTCTCTGGCAAGCCGTCATTTTGAAGAAATCAACGAAAGAAGGCCTTTCCAACAGTGCGTCTTAAGAAGCACCATTGGCAATTTCTGTTAGTAGTTCGTTTTTTTATTCGGCGAAGCGCGCGCAAGCGTTGACACATCGCACACGCAGTTGCTATAATTCGTCGGATCAGTGGGCGACATCACGTACCTGCAATCGGCTCAGTGAGAACGTGTCTCGGACGCTGAATTCAGGCCCAATTCAAAACATGATTCGGCAACTTTTGATTTGAAATCGAGATCTTAGGATGTTGTTTTTCTCGGAATGAACAGCTGAAGCTGAGCTGAAACTTCATCAGGTTAGTTGTTCAGGACCCTTCTTTAGATTTAGAGCACTTTTGTTGCTTCAAACGAACAAAATGTACAAATTACAAATGATGGACTATACCTTTAAATCACTGTGTCGACATTGAATAAATTGTTTTGAAGAAACATGCCCAGAACACCAGTTACCCTTTTGCACAAACTTGGCCCAGTGCAGGGGATGAACAATATGGGAGGAATGCCTTTGTACCAGTTCATCTGAATAGCTTGTGACTTGACTTGTGACTGTAATAGTTGAATGGGTTGTTTACTGCATCCCACTAGAAACTGTGGATAAGATGTGGCTGGCCGAGTACTGTCTACTCACCCTCAGGAAGATCTGAGGAAAGCTGTTGAGGACCGTCTCAAGGAGCTCCAGGCCAAACGTCCTGGTCATCTCTGTCATACCGGTCAGCCAGTACGGGGAATCGCCATTCAATAGGTAACACAGGTCCTGTGGTCAAGGGAGGACAAAGGATGGTCAGTCGGGGCTTAAAATATCCATCGCACCATCGGACTGAAGCAGTTTTGTTTGTAAACATTTATCTTTAGGTGACAAGAGTAGGCAAGCCTACATGTAGTAAAGATGGTCCGTGAGTGCACAAAATTCCATTCAATGGGCCTTATTCACGAGTCCGCCATGTTGAATTGAAAGTGAGGTAAAATCTTCATTTTTGGAAATTGCGAAGAGAAATGAAAGCAAGTACATTACAAAATAGTTCAAGTATGTTAAGAGCTCCCAGCCTACATAAGTAGGATTGACTGGCTGTGACTGTTTATGTGGTTGATACAGTTATGCTTTGACTGTAGGTGATTGATAAGCCAGCTGCCTCTACTTCTTGCCTGCTTTTGTCAGTTGACTGATTTCGACTAGTCACTGTGTTTGCTTGATATATGATCTGACTGTTGGTGACTAGCCTGTATAAAAGACATGGCAGGGGATGAGGATTGATTTTTATTTTCACTGCCTGTGACTGTTCAAACAGCAGGAGGGGTAACTTTACAAAAAAATCAAATTGTTTATTGAAAACTCTGACAATTTTTCCTATTTCACATTGGACGTGACTCAAATCTTGGTTTCATTATCTATTCAAATATTCAATCAAGTTTAAATTTACCAATGAATTATTCATACTGTTTACTCCTTTCATTCTGTCCTTACCTGAAAGAGAAGGTATGCATCAGTGGCACACGGCCTGAGAGATTTAGGTGCTGCCTTGCTGCTGGAGTTACTGGATCTCAGTTTCTCAAGATCCCCGTCAGACTCGGCTCCATCTAATGAAAAAAATTCAAAATGAAAGGTGCATGATCGACTCAGGCAGTCTACCTGTTGGATTTTGGCAGTGCAGTGTTTTAGTTTTTTTTTGCTTCTTCCGGGCATTCTTTCGGGCATTCTATCGATAAACCGCCTTCCAATGAAAGTGGCATGAACACACGGACAGGCAGGTTTGGTACAAAAAAATGTCAAGACTTTATTATATCTAAATAATAATTACATGATGAAAAAGTGACGAACACCAAACGGTCTCAACATTGTGATCAAATCGAAATGTTTATCAAAGTCGAGACAATTCAATGTAGAAACTAACTTTCGGCAGTTAAAATTCTAATGCCGAAAGGAAATAGGGTCTAAAAAAAAAAAAAAAAAAAGAGCCGATGACATTTTGAATAAGATGAAAATGGAATCAAATGAACGAAATACGTTTGGGAAGGCCGTCGGGAACGTACCGCCTTGCTCTTTAACCAACGCGATTTAAAATATTGTAGTCTATATACCATGACTAACCCTAACTCCCTAGGCCTTTTTGCTAGGATGTTGCCTCAATCCTGCAAAATCCTCCAATTGGCCTCTGGAAAAATAGCATATAGCCTCAATCCTGCAAATTCCTCCGCTATTTCTTGAATATGGTCCGTGGAGGGGTGACCACTGCCTGAATCCTGCAAAATCCTCCGGCTATGACTGTCAATAGGCTGAGGCAGAGGCAGTGACATCCTGGAGCAGCGCAGAGGATGTCAAGTATAATCAAGGACTAAATTTATGCACAGCTGAGCATAAACAACACAAGGTCCGGCCCAAGACCTTGACACAGTGCGTACTCCGAAATCAGCAACCCACTTTTGCCATGTAACCTCAATCCTGCAAATTCCTCCAATTTGCAAAAAGGATTTTGAAGGATTCAGGACGGTTAGGGCTAATGAAGCATGGAGATACCCGAGCGACGGCAGGTACGCTTACTCAGCGAACCAAACTCCGCTGACTCAGCCGTCATATCAAATTAGAATAACAATGGCCATTGTTATACCATGCAAATGTGACTGGAGGGCTCACAGCTGGGCAGTAACTAAGGACCAAATTTAGTTCGCGAGCTCCGCTGAGTCAGCGAACGGTCATTATTGACTAAGGGTATATAAATGACTGGTTAGAAACCTGTCATTGCATCACATCAATTTATTCAAAAATAAAATCTGCTCATCCGAGCAGTCGAAACCAAAACTGATCAATCCAAAGGAGCTGATCAATCAGTTGCATTCGTCTTTCCGTAACACCTTCATACCTGCATTGGCCTCATCCTCGGCTAGTACCCTTTCCATCACGATGGAGACGACTTGCTGTACGATGGCCGACGCCGTGTTACTTGTGGTGTTGTCCTTGGAAAAATGCAGCCGAAAGCAGACCACGATCGTCTGTGCAGAAATATCACAATGATCTATTTCTAGAAATCGACTTTAATGCACGCTGCCATCTTTGTTATATTGATTCAAACAAAATAACAAATGTACAATTTTTAAAAATCCGATTATACAGTTCAGATATAGACTTTTCAAAGCATTTATATAACAAATAGTTAGCGGTTTATTTATACAGCTTTGTATATTTCTACTTTTCTACAAAAATAACATTGTGTAGAGTTCTTGCAAAACGAGATGGAACTGGGCACAGACCGTGGTGGAGAAAAATACAAAACACCTAATCGGTATTTTTTTCCGATACTCAGATTGATTAGTATTGGTAGTCTTTGATATGTGTACTACACATAGTTTAAAGAAAT
Source organism: Patiria miniata (assembly GCF_015706575.1). Lineage (NCBI taxonomy): Eukaryota > Metazoa > Echinodermata > Asteroidea > Valvatida > Asterinidae > Patiria > Patiria miniata. The sequence continues at coordinate 1,079,203 of NW_024037069.1, forward strand.
GGTATAAAAATTGAAGCCTGAAAGTGTTTTTAAGGAAAAACAATTGGCACGTTTCATTTACACGACTACAGAACCTGAAACTTTGAAGGCCTTTTTCTCAGTATTTTTTATGACATTTGAAAAATATGCAAACTTTAAACAGGCACAACTTCTCAACAGAATGTCCAATTGAAGTGTAACAAACATTATTGGAAAGACAATGTTATTCTGCTTCCTAATACTGACATTTGGACCTCTGCCCAGTTCTGTCTCATTTTTCCAGAATGCCTCACATTTGTCTCATTTAGTCATTAAATAAATGATTGAAGTTAAGAGCCACGTGTGGTCTAGCAGTAGGGCACAAGATTCGTGATCGTGAGAGTGTGGGTTCTAGCCCCGCCGTGGCCATGAGTGTTGTGCCCTTGAGCAAGGCGCTTTACCTCCATTACTCCTCTCAACCCAGGTGTTAAATGGGTACCGGCATTGTTCAATGCTGGGAAGGTAACAGACTCGCTGTGGAGGACGTGTGGCGATCCCCCCACAGCAGCATAAGAGTCTGGCCCAATCGCTAACGAAAGAGAGATGGGCACTCCGTTCCTGTTAACACAGATTCTTCCCCCTCAAGAGGCAAGGTACTGACCCGTGCTAGCGCCGGTCCCCTGACTATGGTGTTGGTTGTGAGTATAACGACCGCCGTCTGCAGCACCTTGAGGTCCTCGATGCCACCTTCCATCAGATTCCATAACATGTTGATCACATTGCTGGCAGCCGCCTGCAGAAAAATTAGGTCAAACAAATTTCTAGCGCTAAATCTCAAGTTCTGAAACTAAAGAGTTTTAGAACTAAAAAGTTTACACTATGTGAAAAAAACCCAGAAATATGCTGATGCCTCTATTTTTTCCCCATTACTTTCTACAGTCTTTGTCACTTCAGGAGAAAGACAGTGGAGCGTGTGCACGTCTATTCTTTTTTAACATCGTTCGCGGGCACGTGTCGACTCCCATACCAAAGCGTGTAGAGTGATGTATAATCCCTTAGGCCCTGCTAACGAGGTGACTTTTGGTCACTTTGTGAAAACCCCGAAAACAACTTTTTGTCAAATGTTTGATTACGATAATTAAGAAATGAACAATATTTTGTCTTGAAACTTGGTCAAATTGTTCTTTGTGTCAAATGTAATAACATGAGCCAGCAAGACTGAAATTCGAAAAAATGACCGATTTACCAGGTTTTTGTCACTTCGTGAAAACACCGATGAACTGTTTGGTCTATGGTGGTTTTTTTACATGTTCCAGTAGGATCTTGTCCAACTAGACAGACTTCTCATTTTAACAAGCGTAATGTTAAAGCAGGGTTTCTAAAAAATAAAAAATTAAAGAAAAAAAACCCTGCACTTACGACAGAAAGCGCTTCGTGGGTGATTAGCCGCTGTACAGATCCCAGACACAGCTGGACAATCTTGAGGTTCTTGGTGTCGCATCCTAACAGGAATGGTTGAAGAATCTCCCCGCTGCATGCAACTAGGGCTGAAGATGATGATAAAAATGGGGTTTACACAATCTTTTAAAAAATAATACGTGTTTGGCAATCCAGGTGAGTAGGTAGGTACGAATTTTAACTTAAAGTACAAGTATGTTTATCTTTCTGTGACATTTATAAAAACATTGTTTTCTTCTAATTACATTGAACCTAACCCCCCTGAGTGAACCTTCCTCACTCTTGCAAACTATATGGTAACTCAACACCAAATTATTGTGGTGGTCTGCCTGACAGTTTTTCAGTTGGAATATAACACAAGCTGAACATTTATTCATAGAAAAAATAATCAAATTTGTTGTAGGGCACAGGGAACACAATGGTAACCCCTAACCAAGTTGAAACTCCCCTGTCCAAACCACAATAAAAACTCATATAAAAAAAAATACATGAGTCTGAACAGTTCCATTCATTAAAATTTTTTAGTCTGGTTTATTTGGTGGTTTATTTGGTATCTATTACGGCCAGGTTTTGACAACATGAAATAACACGATGTTGCTCGTTTGGTCTTTGGTTTTGAATTGATTCTATTGGTATGGGCCTTATTCACGAGTTAGCCATTTTTGTCGAGTTCCCTTAATGTATTTCATTAATTGTTAACTGTTGATTGGGATGGCGCCAGACTATTTATGCAGGCACAATGCAGCCTTATTTTACTGTCATTTTTTTGTGTAAATATGGCTTTAAACATTAGGGAATGTTTAATTACAAATTATAAATTATGCATTGAAGCAGCCTGGAATTTATTATAAATTAAGTTGCTTTCATTTCCTTTCGCATGTTAAACAAATTAAGATTTTACCTAACTTTCAATTCAATATGGCCGACTCATGAATAAGGCCCATAGTGCGGTGTTGCATGCACATTCTCATGGTAGAATGGTTGTTACATGTACATACATGTATGTGGCTTTTATTAATTCCTGGACCGTAACAGTATCCACGACTACCGGTAGTTTACACAAAAAGCTACATTCACCTCAGCCCATGCAATGCAATGTAAACAAGGAAGAAGGAAATCATTTTCTATTTTTTAAAAAATCTCCACAAGGTAACATTCAGGATCTAGACGATGAACATTCCTCTTGAAATGGTAAATACTGATTATGTCATGCATACATGTACATGTAAATGTACAATGTAGACTGATTCATGCTTCAGTCTGGTAGTTGCAATGTAACTTTATTCATTTAAAATTTATCACTGTTCTTAAACTTTTATCTGTTTTTTTAATTAATGTTTTAAGTATCCTTTTAGTTCTTTTCCCTGTTATTTCTACTTTATTAATTAATCCTAACCTTCCCAAATCCTCCAAAAACCTCTTTACAAAATGGAGATTCTGCAGGATCGAGGTTATTTGGCTAAAATGTGTGGCTGAGTTTTGAGAGTGAGTTAAGGTGTTGGGCCAGGCCAACAGGTTTTGGCAGTTATTTTCCCACTTTCAACCCGGTTCTGACCTGGGTAATGAGCTCTAGCCGGATCGAAATCAACCCTGGGAGGGACCAGGGTTGAAAATCTCAACCCGGATCGAAATTGCATTTTTCGGCGTGAACCGTGTCGAAAATGACAGTGTGAACCGCCCGGGGTTGAGTCACTCGCGGCCAATCTGTGTTGAGTTGAGGCCGACATTCTACCGAAAATCTGACACGTTGTGCATATTTCCCTCCACCATCATTGCCATCGCAAACACCGATCACGAAACAATCACTCCCTAATTATCATCCAATAATAATTCGGAGTATGGAGCATCCTTTACCGAGTCTGGGCTTGTATTAGGTCCGCAATATGTACCCCAAAAAAGTACATTTCTAACGTTAAATAGAACGAATCGTCTAACGAAATGACCGGAGCCATTTTGGAAATATTGCACTCAGCTCACTGGTGTCATATGTGGAAATCGGACTCCCATGCAAATCGGATTCCTTTACACTCTTATTGGTCCGCAATATGTACCCCAACAAAGTACATTTCTAACGTTAAATAGAACGAATCGTCTAACGAAATGACCGGAGCCATTTTGGAAATATTGCACTCAGCTCGCTGGTGTCATATGTGAAAATCGGACTCCCATGCAAATCGGATTCCTTTACTCTCTTATTGGTCAAGCCCTCTCACGTGACAGGTCCTTCTCCTAATTATCATTCTTAGGCATGCGCAACACTACCAATGAGTCCGTATTTCACAGAGAAGTAAATTCACCCTGCACACCGGCCTGTCCGTTAGCCTCGTGCGCGCAACCACGTATGTCACAATGCATTCTGGTATTGAGAAAATCATCACAGCGCCCCATGCCGAATGCGATCCGTGTTGAGAATTTGTAGTGTGAATACACAGGGGCCGTAGTCGGATTGAACGTTACACGGTTCACGTAGCGGCCGTTTTTCATAAAGAACAGTGTGAACATTGCGTCTCTCCAATCCGTGTCGAAAAATACTCGGGCTGAACCGGATGGATCCGGGTTGGTTTCAACACGGTTCGAAACGGAGATAGTGTGAAAAGGCCTTAACATTTTTATGATGGTCCATTGAAAATTGTCCTCAAGGTGACATGGCTACCGCCAGTAAATAAAGTTATAACAAAAAATACTAATTGGTGATGACATAGCACTTATACCAAGGGTCTCAAAGCGCTTCACAATTACTACCCCTGTTCATCAGGCCATGAGACCGGTTTCTGCAGCAGCTCGAGATCAGCGCATTCTGGTCTCTACCTTCACAGGTTCCCATTTATACACCTGGGTGGAGAGAGGCAATTGTAGTAAAGTGTCTTGCCCAAGAACTCAAGCACCATGTTCCCCGTCAGGGTTCGAACCCATTTATTATGATTGTAACGGCACTCACCTGGCAGAATATTCTTATTCCTGGCCGCTATGGTTCGGATCTTGAGAATACCTGCCTCCGCCGCCTGAGTTTTGAAAAAAAAAGAGAGATGTAAATTTATGCTGAAATCGATATTTAAAGAGAATATACAACATTTGCAAACATCGAAATATAAAACCACCAAGTTTTTACGAAATACCTTACTAGGATGTTGGTAAATGACAGTCTCAAGCATCATGTAAAATTATGGCACCTGGTGTGAAGTCATTTTCAAGAAAATGGTATTTTTGTAAACATTTCCAACGGTGGTCGGCCGACCAGCGTTGGAAAAACCTAACTATTTTTCAACTACTGCTCCAAATTTACCATTGTTTAGTCCAAATTTTGTTTGCTATTGGTTACATGTTCATGAACGGGTGCAGGCCAGCTAGACTGGTTCCCTTGCCTTACAATTTTCTATCATCTATAAATTGATCCATTTTATATTTTGTGGAGTCAGGGAGACAGACTACTTGAATATTTTTGTTTATCTTGGTTTTTCCAACCTTTTCGAACACAAAACTTCAAACATGTCAGTGTAACAATATTTGATCTATTATACTAACCTCTCAAATAGTTCATTTCTGAAAATGACAGCAAAAGCAAATGATGTACATTCCCTTTAAAATAAGGAAATGTTGGAGTTCCTTTTGTTCTTTGGCAGTATGAATGCATTTATAATTCATTTCAATAAAAAAACTAAACAGAGTCTGACATTATAACCAGGGAGCACTGTTTATGATAGAGTGTACACACTGACATACACAGCACCAAAGCACTTTCACGGTAAAATGCGCCATCTTGCTGACAGGGCAAATTTACACGCATTGCTGTGTACGCATCGTCAATCGAAAACTTTTGCGCTTCCAAGTCATCATGCGTTCATTCCAAAATGCACCCGCGTCTAGCAACGCGTGTTCTTTTTGCCCCGTGAACAAGATGGCGCATATTACCGTGAAACTGCCTATTCCAATGCCCTTTCTAACAGTTTCTATTGTTATGCTAATTTTGAACCACAATTTTCAGGCCTCTTCTGTTAACTACGCTCCCCCTTTTTTTGAAGGGGGTGGGTTGGGGGGTTGGGGGGTTCTTGGGAAGGGCTAAAGCCCCCTGAACACCCCTTCATTGGATGCCCCGATGCCAATCTTTTTTTTTTTCAACATGAAGTGATTTGTTTACCTCTTTGACAGGTGGGAATTTTCTCTTGCTTTCGTTGGAGAGACCCCGCAGGTCAGTCTGTAGGTTTTCAACCAGTCGCTTAGTCACGACCGTCTCACCGGCACGTCCCGCCATGGTCTTGAATAAGCTGATGAAAGTGAAGAGAAGATGATGAATGGATTATACTTTATTGACATGAATATTACAACATGTAATAGACGAATCCGATGAGGGATTACTGAATTTGGCCATGGAACTATATCTGAATTCGGCCATGGAACTACATCTGCAATAAACCCTAACCCCCTAGGCCCTTTTTGCTAGGAACCATCCTCAATCCTCCAAAATTTTGCAACAGCGCCTAAATTCTTCAAAATTGTCAGACGGTCCTGCCTCAAAATGCATTCATCCTTCAATCCTCCTCATCCAAAAATTTTGCAACAGCGCCTAAATTCTTCAAAATTGTCAGACGGTCCTGCCTCAAAATGCATTCATCCTTCAATCCTCCTCATCCAAAAATGTTGCACTTATGTTCAAATGAAGGATACCCAGCCCCTCAATCCTTCAAAATCGTCAGACAGTCCTGCCTCAAAATGCATTCATCCTCAATCCTCCAAAATCCTCCTCATCTTCAAACACCATTCATCCTCAATCCTGCAAAATCCTCATGTGCTTAAAAACACAATTCATCCTCAATCCTTCAAAATCCTCATGTTTTCAAATGCAATTCATCCTCAATCCTCCAAAATCCTCCTCATCTTCAAACACCATTCATCCTCAATCCTCCAAAATCCTCATGTGCTTACACACCACTCATCCTCAATCCTCCAACATCCTCATGTTTTCAAACGCCATTCATCCTCAATCCTCCAAAATCCTCCCAAACCCCAATGAGGGTTCTGGAGGATTGAGGTGGGTTATTGAAGGCATTTCAATTTTGTACTCATTTAAAGTTTCAGTCATTGACTCATTGTCATCATGAAATATGCTTCACTTTATCTTTCGCATGAGTATAAACTGCCCTTAACATGCTTAAGGCCATAAAATGCTACAATTATAGGCTAAGGCATCTTTTGTGTGTGCGCATTTTAGAAGTATGCCAAATATTTTGCGGTTATCTCTTTTATCAAGCTGTGTATTGTAATATTTTTTGAAACAAGAAAACTAGGGCTCTGCAGATCTGTGTGTATTCTACAACTTACCTACTGGCCAACTAAATAAAATAATGAAAAACAAATGAAAAAAAAAACCTCAACAAAAACAAACATGCCCTCACATGAAAAAAAAATTGTTAATAACAAATTAAGTAATTAAATAAATAATTAAAAATTAATTAAAAATAAACATACAAATAAATAACTACCAAAACAAAAAATACCCCCCCCCCAAAAGCCAACACCCCCCCCCCAAAAAAATGTCAAAGGCCATGAAAAGCCCATGAACATGATAAATATAAGAAAAAGCTTGGTGTTTCTACAGAAAATGTGGTATCCTGTTGTGTTCAAAGTTGTATTGAGAGAGTCATGAATTATTTGAAGCATTTTCTTCCCAGAAATATTTACATTAAAGGGAATATACATCATTTGCTTTTGCTGTAATTTTCAGAAATGGATGGAATTGGGGGGTTGGAAATATATAGCAAATATAGTTACACTGACTTTTTTGAGGTTTTGGGTTCGAAAATGCTATAAAAACCAAGAAAAACGATCATTTTCCTGTAGTCTGGTTCCCTGACTCCATATAAGAAGAAACAGAGCAGTTTACATACATTGGGGAATTGTAAGGTCAGGGAACCAGTCTAGCTGGCTCGTACCCGTTCATAGGT